>NC_141539.1:58436666-59136250 GCF_021556685.1 Rattus norvegicus
CTGAAAATAATTCACTCGAAAGCCATCCTAGTTCTTAGATTGTGTAGCAAACCTGGAGAGGAAGACAAGAAAAAATTCTGCAGTTAGCCACAGGAAAGCTGACACAGCCACACATGAACGAGAACCAAGTCATGTCCCTACACAGATCTGTGTATTTGGCTACCACCAAATGTGTGGTTCTCGTGGCTCATGACATCTTTTGTGGTTTGATGGATCCTTTCAGAGGGATCACCTAAGACCATCAGAAAACACAGATATTTAAATTCTAATTCATAACAGTAGCAAAATTAAAGTTATAAAATAGCAACAAAAATTATATTACTGTTGAAGGAAGGTCATCACAAGGTAAGGAACTGTATTATTAAAGGGTTGTAGTATGAGGAAAGTTGAAAACCACTGTCCCAAATTCTTATATTGTAAAGTTTACTTATATATTTTATAAATATTGAAAATATTAGAGTAATTATTATAAATTACAAATATTTAAAATATGTAAAATATTTTAAAGATATTTTTATATCTTTTAAATTTATTAAATTATAAAATTATACATAAAATCTAAATTTTATAATTAAGTTTTATAAATTGTTTTTAAAAAATATTTTATATCTGGTCAAATATATTTGTAATATCTCAACTCTATGTATAATATTTGAGTCAAGGTCTTACTCTGGTAGGGCTGGTTATCTGGAACTCTCAGATCCACTTGTTTATGCCCCACTAGTGCTGAGTGTATGACTACACTGGGTCCATTTAGCCATGTGTGTGTGTATGTGCGTGTGTGTGTGTGTGTGTGTGCACTTGTCTAGCTATTTGAAACACCAGTGGTTTCTAGTTAACTCCCTATTGTCTGTAGGATACAAATTACTGCTGCAGAGCCCGGGGCCAAGTACAGCAGCTGAGCCAAGACACTGACCTCACAAGTTTTGACTTTCATCTAATAATCTGTGATTGGAAACATGAGCTATGAAATAAATACAATGTGGAAGGTACTTTCTTTTCCCCTGTAAATTCGGTTAGAAATTTTAAACTGAAAAGGAATCTAAATTCTAAAAGAGGGCTTTAGTGTTAGATGTAGACAAGGAAATTGTTAAAGGATAGGGTGGGCGACATCAATAGTCCCACTGTATCTTTCACAGGTGTCTTGGAGTTCTCTTCCCATGAGAAATTGTGTAGAGATGCCCATGGATCTCACAGGTTTGGTGGGTACCAGCCAGAGTAACACATTCCCTCCACAGATGCCTCTCCAAAGACAAAGACTTGCCTCCGTATCAGAAGAGAAATAAAACCAAGGGCATCTTATATATTTTGAGAAAGGATGTTATGGTATTTAAGAATCCTGCTTCAGGGGTGCCCTGCTGTAATTGAGTTTTTAATGAATCAGTAGCTGATTACTCTATCTTAACACAGAAACCGTCATCAAGTCTCTTTAACCCTCCCTGCTCCTGCTCCACGAGGTACTGAGTTATCTCAAGGAAAAGTGGGAGAGAAAGAATCATAAAGGCAGTTTACTTCAGCTCTGAGATTTGGGATATTTTAGTCTAAGGCCAAATCCAAGAGACCAAAAGATGGTAGAACTCAGGACTGCAAATCAATATGGAAAGGCATAGGAAAACACAGCGGCTGTGTCAGGTACAGATTTTTCTAACGATGAAAAATATATAGTGTAAGATTAATCTGGCAAGTTTATTTGGATATTAAAATATAATGGTAATAAAATGCTTTTGTGACACACATGAAATGAACTCAGTAACCTAATTATACCACAGTTCTAGTATGATTTCCAATTATACCACAGTTCTAGTATGGTCTCCGAGAGGACTTTGTGCTCACTGCAGCGTGTGACTCTCTTGGGTTTGTTTTCTGAGTACTTTTTCCTGGCTTCCAGGAGAGAATCCTGGGCTCTCCTCGTAGAAGGACTAGAGGTGAAGCATCTAAGGTTGAAGAACTCACCCCTAACCCAGTTGCTCCCTACTTCAGCCTCAGGCTTGGCTTCCTTCCTCGTGTATTTCCATCCTACTGTGGGACCTCCTTTGCCCAGCCTCTGAGCTGCTTTCAGCCTCAGTTGTTAAGAAGCCTGGTTGTGTATTAGAGTCACCTAAGAAACTGTCTAAAAATCACCTTTTGCTCTACCCACAAAGGTTCTGTTTCAATCCGTGCCTTGAGTTAGTAGACTTTAAAGTCTGGGTTTGGGGCCTGTGCAGACAGAGCCAGCGTCTCTGAACTGTAGTGATGCTGGAGAAGTCATAAAAGGAGTTTCTCAAATGCATTGTCCTTGGATACAGTAGGAGTGGAAGTCAGGACTGCTGTAAAACAGCTGGCTCTGACACAACCTTTAATTTTGAGATCCATTTACTTTCTTACTTAAACTGATTGATTAGGTCCACTACTAATTCTTTTTTTTAAGTGTGTGTGTGTGTGTGTGTGTGTGTGTGTGTGTGTGTGTGTGTACATGCAAATGAGTGTGAAGTTCAACATAGTGTCCTCCTCTATTTGTCTCACCTTATTTTTTGAGAAAGGGTCTCTGTGATGGTTTGCATATGCTTGGCCCAGGGAATGGGCACTAGTAGAAGGTGTGGCCTTGTTGGAGGAAGTGTGTCACTGTGGGGTGGGCTTGGAGACCCTCCTCCTAATTCCTCCTAGGATACTGAGGCTGTTCCTGGCTCCCTTCGGGTGAAGATGTAGAACTCAGCTCCTCCTGCACCATGCCTGCCTGGATGCTGCCATGCTCCTGTCTTAAGGATAATGGGTTGAACCTTTGAACCTGTAAGGCATCCCCAATTAAATGTTGTCCTTTATGAAACTTAAATTGATCATGGGGTCTGTTTGCAGACTAAGACAGTCTCTCACTGAACATGGGGCTCACTAATTTTCTACTCTGCCTGGACTTCCTGTCTCTACCACTCCATCACTGCTGGGATTACAGACTTTGCTGACCTACCCACCTTTTTACATGGGAATCTAACACAGATACTCTTGCTTGGGTAGCAAGCACTTTCCCCAGTGAGATACCTCATCACCTCTCTGCTATATTTAGCTTGTGATTTCTTTCAACACTTAAAATAAACATAAATAACCCCCGCCCCATATCTGAGTCCTAAGTATGTGGAACCGTGCATGCTAAAAGGGACTTTGCACTTGAAGATCTCGATCCAGAACTTTTAAAAATTTTAAATCTAGAGTTTTAAAACTTCTGGAACCACACAAAATATTTCAAAGGTAAACCAACAATTGAAATTGCAAATTGCTTGCAAATTCAGGGGGTTCGCTGGGGCAAAGATAGAGGTAAGGAGTGAGTCTAAGCATTCATACACACATGCACTTTTCAGACTGACACATTCCACCTGAAAACTTCAGGTTTGTTCAACTGTTTACTGCTTTGAGCATAAAGTCTCTGAAATAGGTGATCATGGACCACCCAGTTTACTTCAGATTCCTAATTCGTTCCCAACAATACCAAATTATGGAGATAAACTATATGAAGGTGGCTGAATTGAGAGGTCACATCTGACAGGTGTGGAAGAAGTGTTAGCTGTGAGTGAATGGAGTATTTGCTGGAAAGTGATGGCTGCAGTCCCCAGCTTAGGCAATAGACTGTAGCAGTCCTTCCCTCTCTCTGCATGGGACAGCAGGGAAATGGCCCTTGCCTCTGGACTAGTGTCTAGGCCTCTATAAAGAGCTCAGTATCGTCAAGATGGATTCCATGGTCATAGCATCTTACTGACACTAGAGAATCTATGAGCAAAAGACATGGATGTTATGTATTTTCCTTCAGAGTTCTCTTTAAAAACAAGGTAGCATATCTAAAGAACAAGTGGTTATTTTAGTAGGTCACTTGTATCTATATTTACACAAAATGCCTGATGGTTTTCTTTATCTCTACATTTTTGTCAACTGTGTATCAGGAAAATATTTTCCACTAATACTGCAGGAGAAAACCTTTCTTAAGACCACACAAAACATATACCAGTTGGCTTACTATAACTAGTTGTCAAGACAAGCTATTCCAAAGTTTAGCTAGTAAGTGGCTGACAAGCCCAGAGCAGGACATGCACACTAACTCATTTTGGAGTGACCTTGATGTGTTTGCATTTCATATAATATTGGACAGCTCCCTCTCTAGCCGGATCTTTGGAGGCCGAGTACAGCACTGATCTCACAGTTCAGGCCTGCCCTGAAGACAGGGAGAAGATGTATCGGCTTGTTCCCACTGCCCAGCACATCTGAAAAACTCCAGTTAGGCATGTAACTTGGGACTTTTTGTTGAGCTGAAATCCATGTCCCTCAGAAAAGAGAGCACTGATGGTACCTAGAACTGATCACCCAGAAAGACTCTTGCAATGTATATCTTTCTAACTTGGGTGACCCCCACCTCCAAACTCAGTGGAACTTCAACATTTCTTGCTGTGTTTGCAGCTAGCTGTCCTGAACACAGTGTGAATTAGGTCTTAGAGCATCAGTTCTCACTGGGGCTGCTCATTTCACAATGTCTGGAGCCATTACAGAATGCTGCTAGCACTGGTAAGGTAAAGCACCCTACCGTGCCCATAACAGCCCAGCACAGCAGGGAATGACACATTCAGAAGATGTGATAGCTCTAAGGTTGCTAGATCTCAGATGAGGGAGTGGTGTGAAATTTGGCTAGGAGACATGCTGTGAGACATGCAAACACCCTTGTTCACACAAAGCATTCTGCTGGGTTTCCTGCTTGCAAGGTTGCAATGTTGCTTATTACTACAGAGGAAGAAAAGTGCGCTGCTGCTGAGAGGGAGATCAGATGTGAAGCTATGGGGGCTCCCTCACCAAGGATGCTCAGAAGTCGCCTGTGTCTACACAAACAGGGGATTTGGTCTTATTCTTTGTCTTATTCTAGTTATGAAAGGAATTCTATTTCCCATTACGGAATTTCCTCTGTATCAGGAAGTAATTAAATTTACAGGACAGTGGACGGTCCTGACTTCTGTTCTGCTGAAGACAGAATGCACAGCAGTGAGTCCGGTTGCCTATGAAATGAATCCCCAACATTCAGTGTGCCAGCCCCTGCTGGGTGCACAGCATGAAAGAACTCCTTAAAAATGCAAACTCTTGGGATGTGTGCCAGGTGCTGAGTCAGTCTAGATGACAGCAGGCTCCCATGGGGCTCTTGAGTGAGAAAGAAACTTTGCTGGCACTCCTGGTTACTGGTAATGAGGACCTCATTTTTATGTGGGCATTTGTGAGAGTCACCATGTTGTGCTAAGAGAGTGGGTTTACCTGTTGGGAATCAGAATTCTCATTTGCAAGAGCAAACAAGCAAAGAGTAGGACAGATGACTGCTAAGTTCTTTCCTACAGCTGTAAGACTCTTGATTTCTTCCTCTGTTAACTCATGAGTGTCAGGGTTGTCATAGTGAATATCACTGTGAGAAGCTCTTGGGCCAGTCAATATATTAATCAACGTACACTAATTACATTTGCTAGCTAATCCGTGTCAATTTGTCATTTAATTCTTTTGTAATTCAACCTTCAAATTGGAAATGAAGGAACCCGCTGATGTGATGACATGTGCCTCAACTAAACTGCCTTAGATTCCTGCCCTGATTATTTTATGAAGCACACACACAGCACAATGCTGAATTGTGAACTCTAAATGGTTATAATTGTATCTGTCAATCATACTTCAATAAGACTATGCCCCAGTTGAATGTGGTAATGCTCAGTTACCTTCATCCCACCAGTCAGGAGGCAGAGGCAGGTGGCTAGCTGTAAGTTCCAGGCCATCCTGGACAGCAAGGCTACATAGAAATACTCTGTTTTAAACAAAAGAAAGCAAATGGTATGAACTATATATGGAAATGCAAAATTGCTGAACTATGCATGAACTAGTATTCGTTTGGTTAAATTCTATTTTAAACAACAACAGCAACAAAAGAAAGAGGTGAGTCAGGTGAGAGAAGGCTGGAGATTGGAGAGGGGAGGAAAGTGGAGAAAGACAGAATAAAAAGGACAGAAACTTTAGATTATAGCTGGAAACCAAATGACAGCCTCCACCGCACTCTATTCCTGTGATACCAGGAAGGGGCACCCAGCATTGTTTCACTTACAAAAGTGCAAACATAAAACTTCTCTGTGCCATTAACTAGGCATGCTTATTATTAGATAGCCAGAGAGAATTCCCTCTGATCTGGGTTTAGGAATAACAGGCACTCTGAGCTGTGCAAAGTGAGTTAGGCTTGAGCTCAGCTGCCATCCACAGGGAGCAGCAAGGCCATCCTGATTTCTACTTCTTGAGTCACTGAAGACCTCAGAGAGCTGCACTTAGGTCTGTGGGCACTTGAATGAGGTGCCCTAACTGATTACTAATGTAGACTCATGATAGGCCCTGGTGCCAGGCTTGACACACACACCTAGCTCAGTGTTATCATATCCTCCTCTATACTCAGCCTCCCATTGGGCCCATGGGATTCTCTGCAGACTGCTTCACACCATGCTAGTTACTCAACGCCCTTTAAGTTGTGGAGAATCTCTGTGTTTGCCTCATGTGGTCAGCTGGCAAAATTCAGAATGATTTTGATGGTTTATGTCAAGCCCATGACCCCCCAGACACTCAATATATTTTTTCAAACTGAAGCATTTAAGAAGTGTTGAAGGAGAGAGCTCGTGGGCAGCACCCCGCGAGCGAACTTGAGCCTCGGGACCACAGGTAAGACCAACTTTTCTGCTGCAAGAGACCTGCCTGGTGAACTCAGGACACACAGAGGCAGAATTCCTCTAGGACCAGGCACTTCCTGTGTTTACCGGGAGTCCCACACCCGCGGATCCCGGCCCGCAGCAGCTCTCTGCTCCCAGACCCCATGGGAGAGAGACCCCACCGCCTGGTCAGGTGGGCAGTCCTGAGGCTGCAGAGCGGAAGAGACCACCAACACTGCCCACCCCTTCCCACATCCCTGGCCCAAGAGGAAACTGTATACGGCCTCTGGGTTCCCGTAGAGGAGGGCCCAGGAGCGGCAGGACCCCTGCACCTGAGACACCTCCGGAATCTGAAGGAAACAGACCGGATAAACAGTTCTCTGCACCCAAATCCCTTGGGAGGGAGAGCTAAACCTTCAGAGAGGCAGACATGCCTGGGAAACCAGAAGAGACTGCACTCTGCACACACATCTCGGACACCAGAGGAAAACACCAAACACCATATGGAATCCTGGTGCACTGAAGTTCCTGGAAAGGGCGGCGCAGATCTTCCTGGTTGCTGCCGCCCCAGAGAGCTCATGGGCAGCACCCCGCGAGCGAACTTGAGCCTCGGGACCACAGGTAAGACCAACTTTTCTGCTGCAAGTGACCTGCCTGGTGAACTCAAGACACAGGCCCACAGGAACAGCTGAAGACCTATAGAGAGGAAAAACTACATGCCCAAAAGCAGAACACTCTGTCCCCATAACAGGCTGAAAGAAAACAGGAAAACAGGTCTACAGCACTCCTGACACACAGGCTTATAGGGCAGTCTAGCCACTGTCAGAAATAGCAGAACAAAGTAACACTAGAGATAATCTGATGGTTAGAGGCAAGCTCAGGAACCAAGCAACAAAAACCAAGACTACATGGCACCATCGGAGCCCAATTCTCCCATCAAAACAAACACGGAATATCCAAACACACCAGAAAAGCAAGATCTAGTTTCAAAATCATATTTGATCATGATGCTGGAGGACTTCAAGAAAGACGTGAAGAACTCCCTTAGAGAACAAGTAGAAGCCTACAGAGAGGAATCGCAAAAATGCCTGAAAGAATTCCAGGAAATCATAAGTAAACAAGTAGAAGCCCATAGAGAGGAGACACAAGCTCTGGGCTCCCGTGGGGGAGGGCCCAGGAGCGGCAGGACCCCTGTGCCTGAGACACCACCAGAACCAGAAGGAAACAGACCGGATAAACAGTTCTCTGCACCCAAATCCCGTGGGAGGGAGAGCTGAACCTTCAGAGAGGCAGACAAGCCTGGGAAACCAGAAGAGACTGCTCTCTGCACACACATCTCGGACGCCAGAGGAAAAATTCAAAGACCATCTGGAACCCTGGTGCACTGAAGCTCCCGGAAACGGCGGCACAGGTCTTCCTGGTTGCTGCCGCTGCAGAGAGCCCGTGGGTAGCACCCCACGAGCGAACTTGAGCCTCGGGACCACAGGTAAGGCCAACTTTTCTGCTGCAAGAAAGCTGCCTGGTGAACTCAAGACACAGGCCCACAGGAACAGCTGAAGACCTGTAGAGAGGAAAAACCACACGCCGGAAAGCAGAACACTCTGTCCCCATAACTGACTGAAAGATAGGAAAACAGGTCTACAGCACTCCTGACACACAGGCTTATAGGACAGTCTAGCCACTGTCAGAAATAGCAGAACAAAGTAACACTAGAGATAATCTGATGGTTAGAGGCAAGCGCAGGAACCCAAGCAACAGAAACCAAGACTACATGGCACCATCGGAGCCCAAATCTCCCATCAAAACAAACATGGAATATCCAAACACACAAGAAAAGCAAGATCTACTTCCAAAATCATTTTTGATCATGATGCTGGGGACTTCAAGAAAGACGTGAAGAACTCCCTTAGAGAACAAGTAGAAGCCTACAGAGAGGAATCGCAAAAATGCCTGAAAGAATCGCAATAATCCCTGAAAGAATTCCAGGAAAACATAAATAAACAAGTAGAAGCCCATAGAGAGGAGACACAAAAATCCCTGAAAGAATTCCAGGAAAACATAAATAAACAAGTAGAAGCCCATAGAGAGGAGACACAAAAATCCTGAAAGAATTCCACGAAAACACAATCAAACAGTTGAAGGAATTAAAAATGGAAATAGAAGCAATCAAGAAAGAACACATGGAAACAACCCTGGATATAGAAAACCAAAAGAAGAGACAAGGAGCTGTAGATACAAGCTTCACCAACAGAATACAAGAGATGGAAGAGAGAATCCCAGGAGCAGAAGATTCCATAGAAAACATTGACTCAACTGTCAAAGATAATGTAAAGCGGAAAAAGCTACTGGTCCAAAACATACAGGAAATCCAGGACTCAATGAGAAGATCAAACCTAAGGATAATAGGTATAGAAGAGAGTGAAGACTCCCAGCTCAAAGGACCAGTAAATATCTTCAACAAAATCATAGAAGAAAACTTCCCTAACCTAAAAAAAGAGATACCCATAGACATACAAGAAGCCTACAGAACTCCAAATAGATTGGACCAGAAAAGAAACACCTCCTGTCACATAATTGTCAAAACACCAAACGCACAAAATAAAGAAAGAATATTAAAAGCAGTAAGGGAAAAGGGTCAAGTAACATATAAAGGGAGACCTATCAGAATCACACCAGACTTCTCGCCAGAAACTATGAAGGCCAGAAGATCCTGGACTGATGTTATACAGACCCTAAGAGAACACAAATGCCAGCCCAGGTTACTGTATCCAGCAAAACTCTCAATTAACATTGATGGAGAAACCAAGACATTCCATGACAAAACCAAATTTACACAATATCTTTCCACAAATCCAGCACTACAAAGGATAATAAATGGTAAAGCCCAACATAAGGAGGCAAGCTATACCCTAGAAGAAGCAAGAAACTAATCGTCTTGGCAACAAAACAAAGAGAATGAAAGCACACAAACATAACCTCACTATCCTTAACAATAAAGGGACTTCTGGGGGAATCACTATCCCTGAACTCAAGCAGTATTACAGAGCAATAGTGATAAAAACTGCATGGTATTGGTACAGAGACAGACAGATAGACCAATGGAATAGAATTGAAGACCCAGAAATGAACCCACACACCTATGGTCACTTGATTTTTGACAAAGGAGCCAAAACCATCCAATGGAAAAAAGATAGTATTTTCAGCAAATGGTGCTGGTTCAACTGGAGGGCAACATGTAGAAGAATGCAGATCGATCCATCCTTATCACCCTGTACAAAGCTTAAGTCCAAGTGGATCAAGGACCTCCACATCAAACCAGACACACTCAAACTAATAGAAGAAAAACTAGGGAAGCATCTGGAACACATGGGCACTGGAAAAAATTTCCTGAATAAAACACCAATGGCTTATGCTCTAAGATCAAGAATCGACAAATGGGATCTCATAAAACTGCAAAGCTTCTGTAAGACAAAGGACACTGTGGTTAGGACAAAACGGCAACAAACAGATTGGGAAAGATCTTTACCAATCCTACAACAGATAGAGGCCTTATATCCAAAATATACAAAGAACTCAAGAAGTTAGACCACAGGGAAACAAATAACCCTATTAAAAAATAGGGTTCAGAGCTAAACAAAGAATTCACAGCTGAGGAATGCCGAATGGCTGAGAAACACCTAAAGAAATGTTCAACATCTTTAGTCATAAGGGAAATGCAAATCAAAACAACCCTGAGATTTCACCTCACACCAGTGAGAATGGCTAAGATCAAAAACTCAGGTGACAGCAGATGCTGGCGAGGATGTGGAGAAAGAGGAACACTCCTCCATTGTTGGTGGGATTGCAGACTGGTAAAACCATTCTGGAAATCAGTCTGGAGGTTCCTCAGAAAATTGGACATTGAACTGCCTGAGGATCCAGCTATACCTCTCTTGGGCATATACCCAAAAGATGCCTCAACATATAAAAGAGACACGTGCTCCACTATGTTCATCGCAGCCTTATTTATAATAGCCAGAAAATGGAAAGAACCCAGATGCCCTTCAACAGAGGAATGGATAGAGAAAATGTGGTACATCTACACAATGGAATATTACTCAGCTATCAAAAACAACGAGTTTATGAAATTCGTAGGCAAATGGTTGGAACTGGAAAATATCATCCTGAGTGAGCTAACCCAATCACAGAAAGACATACATGGTATGCACTCATTGATAAGTGGCTATTAGCCCAAATGCTTGAATTACCCTAGATCGCTAGAACAAAGGAAACTCAAGACGGATGATCAAAATGTGAATGCTTCACTCCTTCTTTAAATGAGGAAAAAGAATACCATTGGCTGGGAAGGGAGAGGCAAAGATTAAAACAGAGACTGAAGGAACACCCATTCAGAGCCTGCCCCACAGGTGGCCCATACATATACAGCCACCCAATTGGACAAGATGGATGAAGCAAATTAGTGCAGACCGACAGGAGCCGGATGTAGATCGCTCCTGAGAGACACAGCCAGAATACAGCAAATACAGAGGTGAATGCCAGCAGCAAACCACTGAACTGAGAATAGGTCCCCCGTTGAAGGAATCAGAGAAAGAACTGGAAGAGCTTGAAGGGGCTCAAGATCCCAAAAGTACAACAATGTCAAACAACCAGAGCTTCCAGGGACTAAGCCTAAAGACTATACATGGACTGACCCTGGACTCTGACCCCATAGGTAGCAATGAATATCCTAGTAAGAGCACCAGTGGAAGGGGAAGCCCTGGGTCCTGCTAAGACTGAACCCCCAGTGAACTAGACTATGGGGGGAGGGCGGCAATGGGGGGAGGGTTGGGAGGGGGACACCCATAAGGAAGGGGAGGGGGGAGGGGGATGTTTGCCCGGAAACCGGGAAAGGGAATAACACTTGAAATGTATATAAGAAATACTCAAGTTAATAAAAAAAAAAAAAAGAGAGAGAGGAGACACAAAAATCCCTGAAAGTATTCCAGGAAAACACAATCAAACAGTTGAAGGAATTAAAAATGGAAATAGAAGCAATAAAGAAAGAACACATGGAAACAACCCTGGATATAGAAAACCAAAAGAAGAGACAAGGAACTGTAGATACAAGCTTCAACAACAGAATACAAGAGATGGAAGAGAGAATCTCAGGAGCAGAAGATTCCATAGAAATCATCGACTCAACTGTCAAAGATAATGTAAAGCAGAAAAAGCTACTGGTCCAAAACATACAGGAAATCCAGGACACAATGAGAAGATCAAACCTAAGGATAATAGGTATAGAAGAGAGTGAAGACTCCCAGCTCAAAGGACCAGTAAAAATCTTCAACAAGATCATAGAAGAAAATTTCCCTAACCTAAAAAAAGAGATACCCATAGGCATACAAGAAGCCTACAGAACTCCAAATAGATTGGACTAGAAAAGAAACACCTCCCGTCACATAATAGTCAAAACACCAAACGCACAAAATGAAGAAAGAATATTAAAAGCAGTAAGGGAAAAAGGTCAAGTAACATATAAAGGCAGACCTATCAGAATCACACCAGACTTCTCGCCAGAAACTATGAAGGCCAGAAGATCCTGGACTGATGTTATACAGACCCTAAGAGAACACAAATGCCAGCCCAGGTTACTGTATCCAGCAAAACTCTCAATTAACATTGATGGAGAAACCAAGATATTCCATGACAAAACCAAATTTACACAATATCTTTCTACAAATCCAGCACTACAAAGATAATAAATGGTAAAGCCCAACACAAGGAGGCGAGCTATACCCTAGAAGAAGCAAAAAACTAATCGTCTGGGCAACAAAACAAAGAAAAGAAAAGCACACAAACATAACCTCACATCCAAATATGAATATAACAGGAAGCAATAATCACTATTCCTTAATATCTCTCAACATCAATGGCCTCAACTCCCCAATAAAAAGACATAGATTAACAAACTGGATACGCAACGAGGACCCTGCATTCTGCTGCCTACAGGAAACACACCTCAGAGACAAAGACAGACACTACCTCAGAGTAAAAGGCTGGAAAACGACTTTCCAAGCAAATGGTCAGAAGAAGCAAGCTGGAGTAGCCATTCTAATATCAGATAAAATCAATTTTCAACTAAAAGTCATCAAAAAAGATAAGGAAGGACACTTCATATTCATCAAAGGAAAAATCCACCAAGATGAACTCTCAATCCTAAATATCTATGCCCCAAATACAAGGGCACCTACATACATAAAAGAAACCTTACTAAAGCTCAAAACACACATTGCACCTCACACAATAATAGTAGGAGATTTCAACACCCCACTCTCATCAATGGACAGATCATGGAAACAGAAATTAAACAGAGACGTAGACAGACTAAGAGAAGTCATGAGCCAAATGGACTTAACGGATATTTATAGAACATTCTATCCTAAAGCAAAAGGATATACCTTCTACTCAGCTCCTCATGGTACTTTCTCCAAAATTGACCATATAATTGGTCAAAAAACGGGCCTCAACAGGTACAGAAAGATAGAAATAATCCCATGCATGCTATCGGACCACCACGGCCTAAAACTGGTCTTCAATAACAATAAGGGAAGAATGCCCACATACACGTGGAAATTGAACAATGCTCTACTCAATGATAACCTGGTCAAGGAAGAAATAAAGAAAGAAATTAAAGACTTTTTAGAATTTAATGAAAATGAAGGTACAACGTACCCAAACTTATGGGACACAATGAAAGCTGTGCTAAGAGGAAAACTCATAGCTCTGAGTGCCTGCAGAAAGAAACAGGAAAGAGCATATGTCAGCAGCTTGACAGCACACCTAAAAGCTCTAGAACAAAAAGAAGCAAATACACTCAGGAGGAGTAGAAGGCAGGAGATAATCAAACTCAGAGCTGAAATCAACCAAGTAGAAACAAAAAGGACCATAGAAAGAATCAACAGAACCAAAAGTTGGTTCTTTGAGAAAATCAACAAGATAGATAAACCCTTAGCCAGACTAATGAGAGGACACAGAGAGAGTGTCCAAATTAACAAAATCAGAAATGAAAAGAGAGACATAACTACAGATTCAGAGGATATTCAAAAAATCATCAGATCTTACTACAAAAGCCTATATTCAACAAAACTTGAAAATCTTCAGGAAATGGACAATTTCGTAGACAGATACCAGGTACCGAAGTTAAATCAGGAACAGATAAACCAGTTAAACAACCCCATAACTCCTAAGGAAATAGAAGCAGTCATCAAAGGTCTCCCAACCAAAAAGAGCCCAGGTCCAGACGGGTTTAGTGCAGAATTCTATCAAACCTTCATAGAAGACCTCATACCAATATTATCCAAACTATTCCACAAAATTGAAACAGATGGATCACTACCGAATTCCTTCTATGAAGCCACAATTACTCTTATACCTAAACCACACAAAGACCCAACAAAGAAAGAGAACTTCAGACCAATTTCCCTTATGAATATCGACGCAAAAACACTCAATAAAATTCTGGCAAACTGAATCCAAGAGCACATCAAAAGAATCATCCACCATGATCAAGTAGGCTTCATCCCAGGCATGCAGGGATGGTTTAATATACGGAAAACCATCAACGTGATCCATTATATAAACAAACTGAAAGAACAAAACCACATGATAATCTCATTAGATGCTGAGAAAGCATTTGACAAAATTCAACACCCCTTCATGATAAAAGTCCTGGAAAGAATAGGAATTCAAGGCCCATACATAAACATAGTAAAAGCCATATACAGCAAACCAGTTGCTAACATTAAACTAAATGGAGAGAAACTTGAAGGAATCCCACTAAAATCAGGGACTAGACAAGGCTGCCCACTCTCTCCCTACTTATTCATTATAGTTCTTGAAGTTCTAGCCAGAGCAATCAGACAACAAAAGGAGGTCAAGGAGATACAGATCGGAAAAGAAGAAGTCAAAATATCACTATTTGCAGATGATATGATAGTATATTTAAGTGATCCCAAAAGTTCCACCAGAGAACTAATAAAGGTGATAAACAACTTCAGCAAAGTGGCTGGGTATAAAATTAACTCAAATAAATCAGTAGCCTTCCTCTACACAAAAGAGAAATAAGCCGAGAAAGAAATTAGGGAAACGACACCCTTCATAATAGACCCAAATAATATAAAGTACCTCGGTGTGACTTTAACCAAGCAAGTAAATGATCTGTACAATAAGAACTTCAAGACACTGAAGAAGAAATTGAAGACCTCAGAAGATGGAAAGATCTCCCATGCTCATGGATTGGCAGGATTAATATAGTAAAAATGGCCATTTTACCAAAAGCGATCTACAGATTCAATGCAATCCCCATCAAAATACCAATCCAATTCTTCAAAGAGTTAGACAGAACAATTTGCAAATTCATCTGGAATAACAAAAAACCCAGGATAGCTAAAGCTATCCTCAACAACAAAAGGACTTCAGGGGGAATCACTATCCCTGAACTCAAGCAGTATTACAGAGCAATAGTGATAAAAACTGCATGGTATTGGTACAGAGACAGACAGATAGACCAATGGAATAGAATTGAAGACCCAGAAATGAACCCACACACCTATGGGCACTTGATTTTTGACAAAGGAGCCAAAACCATCCAATGGAAAAAAGATAGCATTTTCAGCAAATGGTGCTGGTTCAACTGGAGGGCAACATGTAGAAGAATGCAGATCGATCCATCCTTATCACCCTGTACAAAGCTTAAGTCCAAGTGGATCAAGGACCTCCACATCAAACCAGACACACTCAAACTAATAGAAGAAAAACTAGGGAAGCATCTGGAACACATGGGCACTGGAAAACATTTCCTGAACAAAACACCAATGGCTTATGCTCTAAGATCAAGAATCGACAGTTGGGATCTCATAAAACTGCAAAGCTTCTGTAAGGCAAAGGACACTGTGGTTAGGACAAAATGGCAACCAACAGATTGGGAAAAGATCTTTACCAATCTTACAACAGATAGAGGCCTTATATCCAAAATATACAAAGAACTCAAGAAGTTAGACCACAGGGAGACAAATAACCCTATTAAAAAATGGGGTTCAGAGGTAAACAAAGAATTCACAGCTGAGGAATGCCGAATGGCTGAGAAACACCTAAAGAAATGTTCAACATCTGTAGTCATAAGGGAAATGCAAATCAAAACAACCCTGAGATTTCACCTCACACCAGTGAGAATGGCTAAGATCAAAAACTCAAGTGACAGCAGATGCTGGCGAGGATGCGGAGAAAGAGGAACACTCCTCCATTGTTGGTGGGATTGCAGACTGGTACAACCATTCTGGAAATCAGTCTGGAGGTTCCTCAGAAAATTGGACATTGAACTGCCTGAGGATCCAGCTATACCTCTCTTGGGCATATACCCAAAACATGCCCCAACATATAAAAAAGACACGTGCTCCACTATGTTCATCGCAGCCTTATTTATAATAGCTAGAAGCTGGAAAGAACCCAGATGCCCTTCAACAGAGGAATGGATACAGAAAATGTGGTACCTCTACACAATGGAATATTACTCAGCTATCAAAAACAATGACTTTATGAAATTCGTAGGCAAATGTTTGGAACTGGAAAATATCATCCTGAGTGAGCTAACCCAATCACAGAAAGACATACATGGTATGCACTCATTGATAAGTGGCTATTAGCCCAAATGCTTGAATTACCCTAGATCCCTAGAACAAAGGAAACTCAAGACGGATGATCAAAATGTGAATGCTTCACTCCTTCTTTAAAAGGGGAACAAGACTACCCTTGGCAGGGAAGAGAGAGGCAAAGATTAAAACAGAGACTGAAGGAACACCCATTCAGAGCCTGCCCCACATGTGGCCCATACATATACAGCCACCCAATTAGACAAGATGGATGAAGCAAAGAAGTGCAGACCAACAGGAGCCGGATGTAGATCGCTCCTGAGAGACACAGCCAGAATACAGCAAATACAGAGGCGAATGCCAGCAGCAAACCACTGAACTGAGAATAGGACCCCCATTGAAGGCATCAGAAAAAGAACTGGAAGAGCTTGAAGGGGCTCGAGACCCCATATGAATAACAATGCCAAGCAACCAGAGCTTCCAGGGACTAAGCCACTACCTAAAGACTATACATGGACTGACCCTGGATTCTGACCTCATAGGTAGCAATGAATATCCTAGTAAGAGCACCAGTGGAAGGGGAAGCCCTGGGTCCTGCTAAGACTGAACGCCCAGTGAACTAGACTGTTGGGGGGAGGGCGGCAATGGGGAGAGGGTTGGGAGGGGAACACCCATAAGGAAGGGGAGGGGGGAGGGGATGTTTGCCCGGAAACCGGGAAAGGGAATAACACTCGAAATGTATATAAGAAATACTCAAGTTAATAAAAAAAAAAAAAGAAGTGTTGAAGGATTTGGATTCTCCATTATTTACAGTGGCAGTGATGAAATAATGGAGGTGGGGAGGAGAATCAGCTACCATGAACTTTGTGAACATAAATTCCAAGTAGAACCGAGGATATAACCAGTCTGTCCCAGCAGTAGTGATGTCTGTTCTTAGTTAGAGTTGTGGGCCGTAGGTTCAGTAGGTTCTTTGTTTTGATCTATTTTGTTTTCTTTTGTCCAACTTATTCCAAAGATAGCTGGTAATAAAGGGAGACTTGAATTTACTAATAACAACAAGAATTAAAGAAATTCAGAATGCACCAAAAATAACACAAAATAAAAGGAGATAAAGTGAAATGGGTTAATGCAAGCCAGAGGCCAGAGAGAGAGAGAGAGAGAGAGAGAAAGAGAGAGAGAGAGAGAGAGGAATATAACAAGTGTGTATCTAGTATGTCACCAAGTGTTGTTCTCATTGTGCCCTGATCTGGTTTTAACCCTTCTCATGTTCCAAATAAAAGAGAAAACTACTTGTGTTTTGATGAAGAGAAAACATGTCCTTTTTCCTAGTTCTAACAATAAAAACAAGAGCATATGGGTCTTATCTAAAAGGTTTAAATGTGAGCTTGACAGTAAATAGAGGTGCATGTCTCATAAACTGCTTTGCACACTAACTCTCTGAAAACTGAGTGTATAAAAACAAAGTTAGTGAAATTTTCTGCATTTGGCCAAAATAGCACAGCTGATTGACAAAGAGCATTTTGATTTTCAAGTTTGTAAAAGAAAGAAAAGGAAGAAACTTTGGGCATATTTTATACCAATGATAAGGAGCAGAGACCATAGCAAGTACTTCTGGTGTGGAGAGAATGCTAAGGGCTTCACTAGGTGAAAAAATCTTGTCTGGAAGATGGGGCAGAGAGGAGCCAATTCTTATGCATGTGAGTGCTGGTGCATGGTGCATAGGTGATAGGAAGACACATCCAA
The DNA here is from genome assembly GCF_021556685.1 of Rattus norvegicus. Classification (NCBI taxonomy): domain Eukaryota; kingdom Metazoa; phylum Chordata; class Mammalia; order Rodentia; family Muridae; genus Rattus; species Rattus norvegicus. Next base: position 58,454,704 of record NC_141539.1, read on the forward strand.
TGTGTCGCAAACCCTATCTGAAGATTCAGACTCGGAGCCACAAGGAAACACAAGAGCCTGCAATTTTTCCCCACAAGCGAGACTTTCTTAATGTGCTTTCTTTGGAACACTAGTAAAACGAGAAAGGTTTTGTGAAAACAGTTCTGGTGTCAAGTCCGAAACATACTACACACCAATTGTTTTGAAAATTACTATATACATTAACACATTAAAGATGTTTAGCAAGTGTGTTTGTTAGGGTTACTGTTACTACTGTGAACAGACACCATGACCAAGGCAACTCTTATAAGGACATTTCATGGGGACTGGCTTATAGGTTCAGAGGTTCAGTCCATTATCATCAAGGTAGGAGCATGGCAGCATCCAGGCAGGCATGGTGCAGGCAAGCTGAGAGTTCTACATCTTCATCTGAAGGCTGCCAGAGGACTTTCAGGAGCTAAGACTAGGGTATTAAAGGACACACCCATGGTGACACACCTACTTCAACAAGGCCACATCTTCTAATAGTGCTATTCCCTGGGCTGAGCATATACAAACATCACACAAAGGAACATTATTAACTTTTTTGGCCCATGTTTTCCCTGATCTCCCTATCCACATCTCATGTGACTTACGTTTGGAAACAATTTTAGAAACTGCTTTGTAGATAGATTCTGAAGACAGTGACTCCACATGAGATTGAGATTAAAGTCACCAAGACACGTCATTGTGAAGACTGTTAGGGCAAGCAAAACAGTGGACATTAACACAGAGCTCTTACAAACTCCTCAGCCTAAATAAGATTCTTCCAGATTTCCTGCAAGCAAATGGTAAATGGAAGGAAGGAGTCCCCAGTGTCTCCAAAACCTACTGAAAGTTTATACACTGAAAGCACCAGAGCTGCCCCAACGTGGGCATTCCTTTCCAAACTACGAAATCTGTTAGTAACCTCCTGCTTGAAATATATTTTTATTTTCGTATCTTTAAATATTTCTATTTATTATATGACAACTTCATGTCTCAATATAACGTACCATGTTTATACCCTAGGACAATCTTCCCTCTCATTTCCCCTGGACTCTTTCAATGTTCATTCTGCAGTTAAGGTCTTTGTGTTGGTAACACACAGAAAGTTTGTGAGTGTTTCTCCTGCAGATTGGTTTCTAGATGAATGTAGGAAAGAACATGCCTGGTTTGAGGGCCCAGTGGGTTACCCTTAATTTCACACTTTATTTGAATCAGGGAGAGAAACCTGAAACTTGGCCAGGTAGCCAAGACATTCTAAAATATGTTAACACCTTTCTATATTAAAAAGAGCACTTCAGTTAAACATTAGCTTACATTCTAGCCCCTTGTCCATCAGACAGAGTGCTCATTCCTTGATATGCACAAGAATAGCCTGAGCTGGATCCAGTGTAAAATCTTTGAGAGAAAACTGTAAATGTAAAGTAAACTGTAAAATGTAGTCAGGCATATATTTGACTCAGTGGTTCAAATTTGACTGTGTCCTAGCACAGACACCCATACTGAAATCAAGCAGCACCCCAATAAAGGTTTGGATTTTGTGGCTCTGTTATCCACAGTCAACCATGACTTCAAGACACCAAACAGAAACCTGCAGGACTACCAACTCACCTTATTGAATGATAATCAAACTAGATCCAATGAGTCGAAAATGCACACAAGACATTGAACAAATATCAGGCAAGGTGATTTTACTGGACAGTATTTAAACAACTTTGTGACTTTTTCTCATTTAATGGGCTTCCCTTGGACGTTATGAAGTGATAATATCTGGATAGAAGGTTGAAGGAAAAAGAACGAATGGTTTTCTTTATCCTCAGAAATAGTTGTGTTAATTTTAAATGTAGAGAACTGCTTGACGATGTGTGCATGGCAGTTCGGGCACAACGTCTAACCCACTCCAGGAAAGCCGTTTCTTCTTCTAGGAATCGGGCCAATTTGTATGGTGATTTGCAACCAGCAGACACGTTGTTAAGACCCTTCCTTAGAAACATATGTGAGGCTGTGAACAAAGCACACATTTCCTAGCCCCCAACATGAGGCAAACATCTGGAGAAAGCAAGACTGCAGCTCTCTTCCACATGTCCTCACACTGAGGCCAGTTTGGAGCCAACCAGGCAACACGGGTTCACTCATAAAGCAGAATCTCTTTTCTTGGTCCAGAGGGACTTAAAGGTGGGGAGGAGCGACAGGCATAGTGCCAAGCCCTCCTGGCTCTTCTCTAAGCTGTAACCTGGGAGAATGCACAGAACAACACTGTGTATAGAAAGATCTGGAAGCAGAGGTATTTCCATTCCGGAGGAATCATTCCTTAAAATCTGAAACATTTGTCTTAATTTCTCGTTAGTGAATTACTACATTAATTGACATAGGGCCATACAAACATTATCCTAATAGAACTAGAGCAGCAATTGTCAACCTTCCTAATGCTGTGACCCTTTATTTTGGGTCCTCATGCTGTGGTGGATGTGGTGGAAAATAATCCCCCAACCGGATTATTTTCATTGCTACTTCATAACTGTAATTTTGTTATGAATCGTAATGTAAATATTTAATATGCAAGATGTGACCTTCCCTGAAAGAGTCCTTCAATTCCCAAAGGGGTCGCAATCCACAGGTTGAAAACCACTAAACTAGAGGACGCCTGCTCTGAAATCAAGGCATCAGTCAAGGCTGAGTTACTTTCTTCCCCTTCTAGCTTCTTCGACCTTCTTAAATTCTTTGGGTGTGGTCTTACATCTTCAACAATGTCAGCATAGTGTCTTCAAATATTTCTGCTGTCCTCCTTTCTGTTCTCCCCCCCCCCCCTTCTGACTCTCCAACCATCCTCTTGCAAAAGCTTTTGGTGATTACATTGAGTCTGCCCAGGTCATCCAGGACAGCCTATATGTCAGTCTTCTCATAAGAGAGAGGGATAAATTGTGCTTTCCAAGGTTTTTGTCCATGGTTTCTGGGCCATGTTACTGCCCAGTACATCTTGAAGGAGATAAGGTAGAAGAGTTTTGTTCAGTTTACTGGACTCAGGAAATATAGAAAAGGAGGGGAAGGGTTTGGTTTCAAAACCCCCTTTCAGGACACAGCCTTGGTGTCTAGTATCCTTCCATGGTATTCTCCTTTTTTTTTTTTTTTTTTTTTGGTTCTTTTTTTTTTTTTTTCGGAGCTGGGGACCGAACCCAGGGCCTTGTGCTTCCTAGGTAAGCGCTCTACCACTGAGCTAAATCCCCAGCCCGGTATTCTCCTTTTTAAAGGCTGCTCCCCTCTCAATAGAACATAAGCTAGCAGCCAGGCCTCCAACAAGAGATTTAGAGGATATTTTAGATCCAATCCACAGCATCCCTAAGTCCTGGACTCAGTAGTATTTACAGAATGTTCCTTGCCACCAAATTAACATATGCATGGGTTCTTAAAAAAGTAGAAATATATTCTGTAGGCTATTATTCTGAATACGACCATTTGAAGATTTTAGTTCCTTTTTAAAAATATAGTTTAGCTGTTTATAAAGGTGGAATAAGTAAATTGACCTCATGAGGATGTAAAGGAGTTGAATTAAGTTATGCATCAGGTGGAAGGGGAAGATAGAGCCACGCACTTTGCAGAAACAACCAGCAGCTCTGCTCTGGATCAGTAGGCTACTTAGTTCCCTCCATATCACCCAGGCAATAGCAGGACCCGTGGGTGTACGTACGTACTCCACCATATCACGTGAACAATATGAGCTTTCCGTCTTTGGCTTCAGTTTCTTCATCTCTAAGTGTGTAAGTTTTTATGAATTTTTCCCCCACCTTTCTGTGCTGTTATTTGGAAGTCATTTACCTTATACTCAAGGGGATGATGATGGCCAGTCCAGATAAAATTTGAGGGTATTTCTCACAAAGGCAAGAGCTGTAGAATGGGCGAGTGGGTGAAGAACCCAAACCAGAACGAAGACTTAACAAGATGGAAGGCAAGTGGAGGCTGGAGGGCTGAAAGGGCTGAGGAGAGCGTGTGAGGGGATAAGAGAGAGACTTAGGAGGCTGCAGGGAAGCTAAAGCCATGGGAGTCATGGGAAGAAAGAAGTTCACTAAAACAATTTAGTCATAGGAACAAGGGCAAAAGATGGGGGTGAACCACACCACAGCACAGACAGGAGGAGCAATGGATGCAGTGGATTTGAGGGGACGAAACAATCTCTGAGCAAATGGGAAAAGAAAAGATTAAATTAAGGTGGTGGAGGACCACGCCTTCCAAGATTTGGTGGCAACCTGTCCACAGAGAGATCTACAGAAGTGGGGAGGTTAAAGAAAGACAACATAGATGCTTATTTTTAACTCTAAAGTATAAAAAAGATGGGTCTAGGAACTTCTCCTATATATTCAAAGAAAGAATGGTAGTATTGAAGAAATGAAAGGATAGAGAAACAATGGGTGAAGCTGTGGTTTTATTAGTAAAACGGAAGGCAAGGTAATCTATAGAGTATTAAGACAGAAATCATAAATACCATCCACTTCCTTGGAGTGGCCAACACCCTTGGGTCAGCAGTCTTGGTATTATGTGGTAAACTGAGATCATTTGTAATTCAGGAAGCTTTGGGCTGATTGAAGTCTTCATGTATCGTTATTCAGTGACATATAGTAAGAGATATGAACAGGCTGTTCTGACGTGCATGTATCACATCACAGAGTGAACATCAGTGGTGTGGTATACTGCACAACTTTACCGTCATGTGTGGGCGCCAACATAAACACACTCGTGGTTGGGGACTACAGATCACTTGTAAACCTGAGTTTGCTCAGATCAAACAGTTCAGACAGGAGATTTAAGTGGCTCTTTCATGAAAGACATGGTGTGTTGATCTTTCTATAAAGACCATCTTTGCCTAGCAATCATATGATGCTACAGGGCTCTGAGTTCTCTATGAAGAGAGAAAGAAAAAATTGCAGGAGAGCATTATTCATACTTGGTGGTTAGTTTATTATCGTATATCACTGTTTACATTTCCTTTGATATTTAAGGACATTATAAATCATACTCGAACATAAATCTATGCACTGCATATGTAAGCAATAACAGTTTGAAGGACAGCAAGAAGCTATGTAAACCTAAGTTCTATTGATGCTGGAACAAACTAGCTTGTGCATAGTAAGGATTGAGTGGTTGATACAATGGCATATTGGTTAAGTGTTCAGGTGCTGTAACACACACCCAGAAAAGAACTTCAATCAGACATACAGAGTCTTAGAGTTTCATCCAGAAATTAATCCCACAGTCTAGCAGTGCTTTAACCATTCTTTCCATTTGGCATTTGGCAATACAGACAAATGAATATGCAGTTCAATGTGATTTTATTATTCTTAGGCATTTTAGCTATTTTTATATAGATAAGAACACACAATATTGCTTTTTAAAACTTTCAGTTTGATAAGTGTGTGATTAAATGCCATCATACTCACAGTGTCCAAAGTTTTTTGTTTTGTTTTTTTTTTTAACTGAACATTTGGTAACATGCAGAAGAGACTGACAAAATGGTTTCTGGCAACTTTTAATGTAAAGTTTACATAGAAAAACAGGATATTAGTTCAGACCACTGGTGATATCTCATGCTGAAAGCAAATTGTGAAATGTTTTAGACAGTTGTTTTTCAATGCTTAATCCTAAAGTTTCAAAATTTTGACTTAAAATGCATAGAAGTAAGAGACTTTTTTTTTACCTGATGGCATGTTTACATACAATAATTTTCTAAAAAAATAAAAAGGCCTGCATTTCAGTGGCTCTCAACCTTCCTAATTCTGTGACTCTTTCAACCATAAAATTATTTTCATTGTTACTTCAAAACTGTAATTTTACTACTGTTATAAACTGTGATATAAACATCTGTGCTCTCCAATGGACTTAGGTAACCCCTGTGAAAGGGCCATTCTCTCTCCAAAGGGAGTCATGACTCACAGGTTGAGAACCAATGCTATATTTTCATACATCTCAGTTTGGGATTTCATCAGGTTTTTATACAATATATGAAAAACAGATCCAGGTCCATGCCCTTCATACATTAATCTCAGCGATGACAAAGACAATGACAGACACTGGCATTTTTTTTTTCTTTAAGCAATTTGAGAACTACATTCGGCGGAGTGACAGATTAGCCATCTTGGTAGCAAAGGTTCTATCACACAAACAACTTACTGTATGGAGGGAAGTGAATTGTACTTATCTTTATCTTAATGCCAGCTCAAAAGCCTCAATTCATTATTTGATTTCTTAACAAGATACACTGAAAAAACATATGCATATGAGGTAAGAACTATTCTTAAGTGAAACCTGAAAACATTTTATAGATTATTTTGTTCGTTACCTTTACACAATGCACCATTCATTTCAGTCATTAAAATACCTTGCACCAAACACGGCATCTTCAATCTTAACACTCCTCAAATATGAGAAAAACTAATAGTTTCCACTAGTAGAAGTGGAATTTATAAAGTCAATATAACGAAAAGGATTACAGACCCAAGACAGTTTTTTAAAGAGAATTCAGACAATGAAATGAGTGCTCTGCTTAATTTAGCTAACTAGCTTAACAAGCGCCACCTCCCTTCACTGCAGGCTAATGGGCACAGCCATCTTTAGCATTTTCTATGGTGACCTTTCTGATTTCATCTTGGAGGTCTCAGGGAAAGCCAGCAGGGCTCATTTCTCAGAAAACACTGTTAAAATTCAATTGCTACTCTCTTAATAGTACGCAGTAATTAAATAATTTTGGCAATATGTTATTTTCAAATTTTTCAACATAAGGCACAGAGGAACATCTAACGTTCAGAAGCAAGTATATTACACAATAAATAGTTAACTTTCATTTATCCTTTGCCCTTTATCTGAAGAAAGGGGATGAGTAGTGCAGTAAAAACATGCCTGGATTCATTAAAAAAAAAGAAAGTTGGGATTTGAGAAACTTTCTGTGTGTAGAAAGAATATTAATTCAAAAGAGATAAAAATATTTCATATAAAATACACACCCTGTGTTACAGGTAGATAGAAAAAAAAACAAAAACAAAAACGTGAGGCACTTTTATATTAACAGTGCAGAAGGAAAACATTTTCTTTTGAGAAAAGCACCAAACCATTTATTTTAACATCTGGGACAAAAACAGAGGTTAAAAATAGGAAACCGATTAATCCTGTAACTCCGTATTTGGTATACTAACAAGAATCCACAAGTTCAAAGCTCAGAGTACTTCACTGTTTTTCCAGCTGAAGTTACTGAGCAGAGAATCCAAGAGTTCTCCACAGTAAGCACTGTGCACTCCGAGGTGCTGGAGCTCTGTGAATGCACGTGGCCGCTCCCTGTGCCCCTCAGAGCATCCCACCTTATAGGTAACTAGCAATATGGTCTTAAACTCCTTCACCAAACACCAGCATTGAGATCTGTTTTGGAGAAAGCGTACTGAAGTCCAACCCTCACAGTTCTGGTGTCCTGTTCCTGAATGAACTGAAATTCATCCTGGCCTCGAGCTACAGGAATCCGCTGGGTGTGATATCAGGAAGAGGCTGGGCTTCTGCCAGGCGAGGGAGGTGAGCAGCAGTCTGAAGGTGGCCAATGCTGCTCAAGTCTGCCGAGTAGGCTTCATTTAAAATGCTCGGACTCTGAAACTGCAAACAAACCCAGTTCAGCACAGCGGCTTGTTAAGATCTAAGGAACACCTTAAAAACACATTTAGTCCCGTCGACCTCCAGGTTGGCTAACACACTGATTTCTTTCAGAAGATCGGGTTTTCCCATTAATCCTACATGATAACTTAAAGATGGTAGAGAATGCTACAATTATCTCACTTCATCTGGCTTGGGGCCTGATTGTCATAGGGTTATCCAATCCTGCCACCACCCATCAAAATCCTGGAAGCAGTGAACCAATTCCATCCAGAACTTCTACGCAGCATTTCAGACACCAGCACTTTTGCCCAGATCTGGGTTTCAAATGTTTCTTGCTATTCTTGAAATGATACACTATAGGTATGATCTTAAACCAATTTATTTGTAATATGTCTTTACTAAATTGTTCTGCAAGTTACCAAATAAAAGAGATGCTTGGTTGCTGTATTGGCTAGTGCATCAAAGAGGAATTTCTCAACTGAGAAAAGATCGAACTGTAGCCCCAGCAGGGGCCGAAGACCAGCAACACCTGGTGAAGTCTTCTGGAGAGCGTCCTCAGGATCTGCACACAGAAGCTGTGTTCCAGATGTAGCCAAGGTTGCACCTTGTGCTGGTAGCCAACCTTGGTAGAGTTAGAGTTACCCAAATGGTTCTGGTTTTGAAGGCATGAAGGGGCCATGGAGAAGGCCGAAGCTGGCCCTGCGAGAGTTCAAGAGAGGCCACTGGTGAAGGTGCAGCCTCAGTGGACTTAATAGCTTTGGAATAAATGGGGTCACAGATAGAAGTTGAGGCTTGACACCAAGAAGAGAGCCGAGGAGAGACTATTGGTGAAAGTAAAACCAAGTTGTAACAGAAGACCCCAGGATTCTAGAGATGCCAGTACCACAGGATGGCCACCGAGAACAGGAGCTATGAAGTAAAATCTGCCAGAGCATGGAAGATAAAGTGTGTGTCCTGCAGAGGACGGAACTGGAGAGCTGACCCCAAGGCCTTTGGAGGAGCCAGAAGTCTAGAGCCCACAGCTTAGACTTTGAACTTTAAAACAAAATTTTAGATTTTTAAAAAAGAGAATGGGCATTCAGATTGAACTTTTAATGTGCTCATATTTGTAAAGACTATGGGACTTTTAAAGCCACTTATGTTTTATATTGTGATATTAACATTAATGTGCTATCTTGGGGGATAAATGAGAAAGGAAATGTTCTGGCTGAACAATGATGTTTTGTGTGTCAAGTTGACAAGGGGCCAGTTGTTCTGTTTAGTTTTATGTCAACTTGACTCAGCTAAAGTCACTGGAGGGGAGAGAGCCTCAACTGGGAAAATGCCTCTATTAATCTGGCTGCAGGCAGGCAAGCCTATGGGGCATTTACTTAATTAGTGATTGATGTAGGCCCAGCCCATTGTGTGGCTCTGTAAGGAAGCAGGCTGAGCAGGCTCTCCAAAGCAATCCAGTAGGAAGTGCTCTGCATGAGCTCCTGCCTCCAGGTTCCTGCCCTGCTTGAGTCCCGCCCCTACCACTTTTGATGGTGAACTGTTATGTGGAACTGTGAGTGAATTAAAGTCTTTCTTCTCAAACTGCTTTTGGTCATGGTGTTTCATCATACCCTAACCAAGACACCTGCCTTCTTACAACAGTCTTGTTTTCAGAACTGCTAAAAAAGAAGCGAAGAATGAATATAAGAATTGACAGTCTATAAAACCTTCACATTGTGATGTATAGTTGATGAAATAAATGAAGATTAAAATAAAATTCATAAAATTATTCCTTTAGTTGCCTCAAGTAACTCATTTATTTTGTAGTGCTGGAGGTCCAGTGAAGGACCGTGAGTATGCTAACCCAGTTCCACCACGGAGCTATCCACACTCTTGACCTTATTGTAGTTTTGTTCTCTATCTCACCGTTTTCCAGACTGTCTTTGAATTCGCTCTACAGCCCCATACAGCCCCAACACCAGGCATGAGTTGCTGCTTGGGGTTGTCTTATACCTACAATTAATATACACTGTGTAGGTTGTATTTATACATTAGGAACACACACACACACACACACACACACACACACACACACACACACACACACACCAATGAAAGAAAAGACCCAAGAATTTGAAAAACATCAGGGGGTGGGGGTGGGTGGTAGATGGGAAGGGTTGTAGAAAAGAAAGGGAAATGGGAAAGGAATGTATATTTTCATTTCAGAAAACAATAAATTATTTAAAATAAAACTTTATTTAAATAAAATAATGTGTGGGAGTGTTTTGCCTGCATGTAAATATGTGTACCACAAGTGTGAGGTGCTCAAGGGGGCAGAAGAGAGCACTGGATCCCTGGAACTGGAATTATAGACAGTTATGAGCTGCCATGTGGGTGCTGGGGATCAAACAGAAGTGCAGGCAAGTATTAATTGCTGAGCCATCTCTCCAGGCCCAAAATGTTGTTAGTTTTTTTTCACTGTCATGTAATTACTCATATGTACAGGCTACAATGTGACATTTTAATTCATTTACATAATGTGTAATGTAAGCATATCAGCTAATTATCTTTCACTGTGAACACTCATCTATCATTGTGTTAAGAACATCTGGATTCCTTTTGTCCACTGATTTTGAATCCTAGAATGAATTGTTGTTAACGACTGTCATCCTACTTTGTTGTAGAAGACCCAAAGTTACTCCTGTTATCTATCTGTCAGTACCCACTAGCCAGCCCCGCTCTGTTGCCCTGTTTCCAGGATCTGAGGCATCAGCCTTGGAAGTTTCCACACATGGATGTGATAAGCAGTTTTGCTCTCTGTGTTCTATACTGTCCTCCAGATGCACTGTGTTGAGGCAAATACTAATATTCTATTCTTTAATGGATCAATTATATCCAATGTATGACTAATCCATTTTCTTTATAATAAATATTAAATAGGGCTATCAGGAAAAAGATTGAGAAAAACCATCATCTTCATTCTCTATTAAAAAAAAAAAAAGCGCATGCACTCAGATCCAGCAGACATATTAACAACCTTAGAAACAACCAGCACTGCGACTCAAGCCACACTTGTAAATGGCCGTCCTAAAACAGCAAACAGGGCAATGAACTTCGTATTAGTCAAGACATTCTTAGAAGCTAAACCAGTATGTCTTCAAATAAAAAACCAGTATGTCTTCAAATAAACTAATATTTGCCCACAGAAACTTACTGGTGTACCGTGATACACTCCCTAGTGGTTATTAAATTAACGTCAACTTATTTTTAAGAAAATTATTTAAAATAATTTATTATTCACACTATTTTAAGTAAATTATAATGAAGTTAATTACCTGACCTTAAATGTATAAGAAGTAGTCCCAAAGTTGCTTGCTGCCTAAAAGGATTCTGACAATATGTTTAAACACAATAGACTACACGGAGATGCTTGGACCTACAAGGTTTATTCCCTGTAGAAAGCCCTTACCTTGCTTAGGAACGCCTGGGAGCCTGGAATCTCAGGGCTGTACTGCATCTGGTCCACAGGGGTGTGCTGAGGCCCTGCCTGGCACTGGTACATGGACATGGCCCCAGCGTAGTACGCCTGAGGACTGACCATGGCTGACTGTGAGTTTATCCCGTGTCTTTGGTTTTCAGGAACTTGTAAACAACTGACAAAGTCTTCTAAATTAGAAGCGTTAGGGTGCAGGGATCGTTCAAAATCCCTTCCAGGGAAGTCCAACTGTGTACCCTTGGAATGTTCTGGTAGCAGTGACTGGTTGCAGGGAGCAAAGTTCTGTGTGTAAGGCATACTGTCCACCTCTGACTTGTAGGGAAACTCCTGTGCAGTCCCCTGTAAGCCGGAGAAGAGGCTATAGTGCTTTCGTTCCTGCTGAGGACAGCTGAAAGACACGGGAGGGGCAGGGTTCCAACTGGCGAACATGCCATTGACTTGCATGTGCTTCGTTTTCTGACCCAGCTCGTGCTGGGGGACCTCCACCTGACACAACTGGCGCTGGGGCTCCAGTGTCTGAGTGGGGTGCTGCTGCTGAAGCTGCTGTTGTTGCTCCAGCTGCAGGCGCTCCTGCAGCATGCAGCTTAGGTGCTGGCTCACAGGCTGTTGCTGGCAAGCTGAATTCAGCAGAGTTGAATTGTTCAGAGAATCCTGCACGTACGTCAGGATTTCGTCTGTTATGTCGATGTCTTTGAAGTCAACCTCACCGGAGGAGTCGGTTCGGAAGAACTCCTCATTCTGCATGCTTCTGATGTCTTCGAAATCGATCCCTAGGTTTCTCATGATGCTATACAAGTCATTATTTTTATTATCTGGGAAGAGCTCCGAGGGGCCTCCAGAGAGTGTAAGGTTCACGTCCTGAGTGTGTCTGATTTCCTCGTGTTTCAGCAGAGCTTCATTGCTTGCGGCTGCAAAGCTGCCTTGCCAACTGCCGCACTCACTCATGGAGTCCATGAGAAAATGGCTGTCTAATGGTGCGGGGCTCGAAGGAGGACAGAGATAGATGGACTCGTCCTGTTGGATCAAGGCACTCATAAGGGAATTGGGGTGGAAAGAATCCTTACTCGGGGTTGACTGGGGAGCCCAGTCTTTCCTACTAGTGTTGCTTTTGGTGCGTATTGGCAAGGGATCCATTATGGGAGAGAAAGGGCTGGAGATCTCGTACAGTACAGCCTCTCCAGTGGCAAACATGAATGGCAGTGTCATACTTCTCTTCTGTAAATGTTCGCGTCCTTCTTCATCCCTAATGGGGTAGACAAGAAGGTCTGAATACATCAGAGTTTTATCATACATGATTTAAGTAAGATATTTCTAAAAGTAGAAAAGAAAGGTAAAACGTACTAAAGCTGAGCTCGATAGCAAGGAACATGGATGTTCTTTTGAACTAAATTATTCTCACGACTAGTATTATACCAACGGAGCTAAAATTATATAGGAAAATATATAAATACTAAAAAAAGGAACATATAAAATAATAACTAGAAGACATAAGTGGAATACAGAATGAATGGACAACAGCACATGAGTAAATGAAATGTTTAAGCCTGGAAGAAACTAATGAAGTTACGGGTCTGTTAGCTGCACCTATCAATGGTTTTACGAAGCATCCCTCCACGTACCCTTATGGGCAATATAAACATTCACTATGGTTATGGGTTAGTGACTCAGTTCTGTGCAAACGTTCACTTATTCCTGAAATCCTTCAAAATCCCAACAGTTTTGTTGTTGTTGTTGGGAATTTACTCATCTTAATAAATGAGTTCTAAAGTACATTTGGAAACATAAAGGTAAAGAAGAGCCAAGATAATTATGAGGGAGAACAAAATGTATCCAAAAAACAAACAAACAAACAAACAAACAAACCAACAAAGACATGTATTCACAGTATAAAGATAGCGCAATTAGGGCCCGTGATGACCCAGAAAGGAGTGGTAGTCGATCAGCCAGCAGTAGAAAGAAGACCACACACAGAAAGGCATGGCAGGCAGTGTAGTGAGGTAAGACAGTCTGTCAAGAGCTTGTCTCCTTAACAAATTCTGTTGGTCAATTTGATATTCAAAAGGAAGGAGAAACCCAGTCAGGATGCTTACCTCTACCTAACTGCAGAAAAGCAACTAATCTTTCATCAAAGATTCCTTTTTGGAATATGTGAGGAACTTCCAAATTGCTGTGTAAGTACTGTGAACAAGTTTCATAGTTTCCTTTTATTTTTAAGATGTCTTAGTCTTTCATCTCTCCAACCAGAGGATGAGTTGGGAATTTTTAGCTTTATCTCCTTGGCTGCTCAATGAAGCCTGTCACTTTTGCCTTTTTTTTTCCAACATTTTTCATCTTTGCCCTGCTCTTTCTTGGTAAAATGTTTTAACTTTTCCATTTTAAGTTTTAGGTTCCATTGCCTTAAGATTTTTTTTTAATGTTCATGTAAGAAGACTTATAAAAACACAAAAGCAGAACATGTCCTTTTCTTATGCTTACGTTAGCGGTCTCTGAGTTGCGATGATGTAATCTGGTCTTCCATTTCTGTAAATCAAGCGTGCATTGGACTGGACCCACCTCCATCGACTGTGTTTTGCAAGAAGCCGGAAAACTGTCATGCCACTTTCTCCAGTCTTAATCACTAAATTTAAAACATTTACAACAAGGTCACCAAACCCTATATCAATACAGTACATCCCTGCAACCAAGCCCCTCTGTGGGCCTGGAGTGAGGCTCGCTCGCTAGCTACTGGAACGAGCCACTCTTGCAGCAGATTTGTCTTTGGTTCCCAGTAGCCACACTGGGCGGCTCAGGACCTCCAGTAAACAGGTCCCAGGGAGCCTGATGTCCTCCTCTCCTGGCACCCGAGTTCACCTGTACTGGCGCTCACACACCCCCTCACAGGCAGGTGCACGCACACAATTAAAACATAAAACACGGATCTTTTAAAAAGCCACCCTGACACATTTCTGGATGAATATCCCATTAACCATCAGTTGTGACAATAAATACGGTGACAATTAAATACGGCAAATGCACTGAAAGGCGCAGAAATGCTTCCTCAGAGTCTTCCCCATTTTAGATAAACCTTAATATGTAAAAGGCTAGGAGAAATATCGAGAGCCCGTCAGGCATGAGAAGCGCTTAGCTTCGGGAGAAAGTAAAAGTTTTCACATTAAATGAGGAGTATTTTTAGTATTTCCTGACTTTATATTAACATATGCGTATGATGCCATTAAAGATCCCCTGAACAAAGCTTCACTGGCCGAAACAGTGACTTTCATAATAATTACATGACAACCATTACTGCTGGGGGATGCCTCTCTGGTTAAAGGTGCTTGCCACCAAGTCTGACTGTTTGAGGTTGATCCTAGGAACCCACAAAGTGAGAGAGATCTGCCTCCTGCAAGTTGCTCCCCAACAACCACAAGCACTCGCGCGCGTGAGCACAAGCATGCGTGCGGACACACGCGCGCACACACACACACACACACACACACACACACACACACACACACAAGAATCAATAGATCTTTCTGAAAGCTTAACATGCTCTACTGCCTGTGACGTTTGTCAGGAAGGTCACAAGCGTTCCAACTCACTGCGGATGTGGGATTCTGCGCAGTGAAGCATGTCAGCGGCGTGGATAAACTGATATCCCGATCCTTTGTTGCACAGCTCTACTTCTGTGTAGCCCAGAATAAGCTGCCCTCTGTTTCAACAAAAGGACCAGATTGTGAAACAACCAAGATACATTGGCGGTGTGTGATTTCTACAACATTCAAAATTATCATTTCCTTCCTTATGGCTATGAATTTTCAGATTTTAGCCTGTTTTCTTCCTTTGAATAAGGCCATTAACATTAAGATGGTCAAAAATGAATCCAGCATAGTTAACTATGAAAGTAAAATGAATTGAAAAGCTGAGCACATGGATGGCTCAGAATGTCCTTTAGAGACAGAGCCTGTTAAGTTATTACACTGCCTCCTGCACTCTCCCATTTGAAAGGAGGAAAAAAATAGAATGTTTCTATATAAATTCTTTTTAGTTAACTAACTCTATTTAGACAGTTATTTAATCTCCAAAGCTAAAAATTAAGAAATATATTTTACAAAATGCAAAATAAACCAAGCATAGTAAATAATACAAACTAGTAGGATTGTTTGTCAAGCTGGTGAGATTGCCCTGGTGATGTCAGAATCTATACCACATCTCACACGATTACAGAGCTCTAAAATACAAGACACACTGGACGAACTCTGAGAGAAGAGGTTGCCTTACTTGGCATCACAGCCAATAGGTGTGAAGTCCAGTTTGTGTTTGGTCCTGAAGATGAAGTTTTTGGTTCGAATTTCCAGGATGGACGGTGGCTGAAGTGGAGTAGCTATTGCAAACAAAGCCAACTGTGGAGGGAGTAGCGCTCCGTCTTTCCCTTTCTTGTTCTGTCCATGAAGATACTTTAACCTCCCTTGGAAATTCATTGCCTTAAAAAAAAAGTCATTAAAAATTAACGGTGCATAACAGTTTCATTTTCAAAGGTTCGATCATATTCCTGGGGGGGGGGTTTATAAAGAACCATTCCCAAGGCTCAACCACTAACTTAATTTCACTCCTCTCTCTATAGAAAGTCTATTAAGATTTTTAAGATAGAGTGGGGCAGTGGGCACTGCTAAGTGACCTACCCTGCCCCTATGTCATGACAGGAGTGTCCTATCATCTCTGTGCTTAGAATCACATGACCAATCCCACCTTCCACAGCCGTTGCACACCAAGCCCTCAATACATAGCCTAAGAAAAAAGTGGCAATCACGTCAAACGACATATTAATTTTCAAACATGTAGGATCTACATATCATAGCCCATTGGAATCTTTCCTACTGAGAAAAAAGTATGATTTTACTAAAACAGTAAAATGGAACTTGTAAAGCTGTGAAAAGAATGCAGAGATCAAAGAATGGGTTTGGGAGACAGAGGCCAGAGTTTATACGCGGGTGGGGTCTAAGAGTGTGACACACATCTGATATAGCACAAGGCAGAAGCCCCGCCCACAGGGACGTCCCACCTAATCACATTCGCCAGCCTTAGGTAGTGGCACTGGGAATGCCTTCTCAGATTACAGCTCTGTCAGCAAAAACAATTGTCAAAAGTAATACACTCACAAAACGCAGTAATTCGGGAGGCTTGATGTAAGATCTAACTCTTCTCTACCTGTGGGTGGAATATCACAGACAATCTCCCTACCCTGCTAGGTGGCTCCCTGGCTTACTTCTTGCAGGAAGCCTCTTGTCAGATGCTAACAAATATAAGCGTTTTATTTGGCATTTATCTCAGACAGGCATACATCTACGCTCTTCCTGTGTGGGAAGCACACAACCCCTGAATGCTTGGCATTCAATTGAAGAGTGGCTGGCTAACTCTAAGCCTTAAAATTTCCTTCAAAATAACCAGTAAACAAGGTTCCATGTAATGTCAATTGCTATATGTTCATCTCAAATGTTCTAAGCTGCAACCAAGATAGTCTGTGTGTGTGTGTGTGTGTGTGTGTGTGTGTGTGTGTGTGTGTGTGTGTGAGAGAGAGAGAGAGAGAGAGAGAGAGCACCCAGCCTCCTCCAGACTCCTCTCATCATGCCCTCGCTTTTCTACAGATGCACATCACCATGCCAGGCTTTTACATGGGCTCTTGGGGTCAAAATCAGATCCCCATTCTTCAAGGAAAACTCTGCACCACCTGAGTCAATTTACTGGCCCTGAAATGTTAGCTTTTAAGGACTACTTTCTTGTATTTTATTAAGTCATCCAAACATGCAGTCTTTTAAGATTATGCACTCACCAGGAAACCAGATGAATTATCCAGCAGGCACCTCAGCCGGCATCTGAAGCACCTCTCCATGAAAGCGGTATTCTCTGGAGGAAGCTGGTCTGGCGTGTAGTAGACCGCTGGCTGTGGGAGGCCATGAGTCTCTGCAGGAAGGAAACAGCACAGTCTCCTTTACATTTGTTGTGAACAGTAAGGGTTTGAGTAGTTAAACCTGTGACAGATTTAAAAATGGAGTCTGTGTTTTGAATTAAAAATACCATTTCAAAAATGACTGACTAGCCCCAAACGTATCAGCACTTCTACACTGTGAGCTACGGCTGTCAATGACGTCTCTGTCTCTGACAGTGGTTTTGTTTTCTCACCCGCTTCACCGATATCTTAAAACAATGCATACATCAGGAAAAAGGGTTTGATTCTTGCACATCCTAGTGTAAATTCTTATGGGGACATTTTAGTAGAATGATGTACACTCTTCAGTTGCATGCCCGTATGTCCCTTCTACCTTTCTCAATGGGACCAGTGTTGGTTTAAAAAAAAAAAACCAACAACACAGTACTGCTCTGGGCTTGGGTCAGAGCTCAACTGGTAAATTGCCAAGCAAGCATGACCTTGAGTTTGATGCCTAGAACCCATGTCAAGAAAAGCCAAGCATGGAGATGTGTGCTTGGAAAGCCAGAGCCGGGGAGGGACAGACAGTGTATCGCTGGGCTCCCAGCAGCCTACACTTCTTGGTGGTCTCCAGGCCAGTGAAAACTCCTGTTTCAAAAAATAAGGTAGAAGGTGTGCAAAGAATGACATCTGAGGTTGGTGAGCTTGGGTCTCCACACATGCACCCCCAGGTGGGCCCAGACACATATTCACAGTGCTAACCACACAACCGTCTTTATGACACTCTTTATGGCTTGCATCGACGACAGTTTCCTTGGCTCAACATCCCCTTGTGGTCTGCTCTGGTTTCCAGTACAGACTCACACAGCCTGGCTTATTCCCTATCTCCAGCATGTTGCTCTGTGCCTCACAACTTTTTAGCCTATTCCGACAGCATGGGCATCACCTTCTGGCAAACTTTCTTACCGTCTACTCCTTGTGCAGAGTCTGTGCACTGTGAGGGGTTTAGAGCCCAGTGAAGCTGGCGCTGGAACTCAGCTCGGTCTTCTGTATGGATAAGCTCATACACGCTCTGATGTATGACATCAGACTAAAGAAAGGGGCATGAGGAAATAAATGTAGTAATTTAAAGAGTGATAAGGTTTAGTAAAGCAGTTTCAAAAGGTGTCTGGATCAGTGGGCACCTGTTAGCAATGGTGAACTGGATGCAAATGATGGTTTGCAAAGACCCCCTAACCATTCACATCTGCCATCACTTCCCACTTCCTGATGCAAATGCTGGGGCTCACAAGGCAGCTTCCTGTTCCTCATTCCTGCTCCATATTAAGATCTACTCAGAGTCCTTGTTTATTTCACACCGGCTGACAATATTCTAGAACAGTGGGTCTCAACATGGGGGTTGCAGCCCCTTTGGGGGTGGAATATCAGATATCGTGCATATCAGATATTTATATAGCAAGTCATAACAATAGCAAAATTAGTTATGAAGTAGCAACAAGAAAGCTTATTGGGTTACCACAACATGAAGAACTGTATTAAAGGGTCATACATAGCATTAGAAAGGTTGAGAACCACTGTTCTAGACCCTGTCTCATCCATGCATCCCTCTACTAGCAATAACATTGTTTTAAACAAAGAAAACTAAGATTTAGCTTCCATGACAATAGCCACATCCCACTGCGTTAATCACCTCCCTGAAAACTTAATGCTGTATTAAGTCACCTCTGTGCATCGGTTACATAGTTGCTGGGATGATCTGGAACATAACTAAAGCATCCACTTTCTCTCGAATGAGAGCTACCAGCACATATTTACCGTGTCTATAATAAAAACCACGAATGTGGTAAACAGCCTGTGGTATGCAGACCAGTAGCCTTGTACATTACAGAAATGCTAACTCACGGGCCGCTCTAGGACCCAGTGCCATGGAATATCTGGGAATGGAGTCCAGAGACTTTATCAAGTGTTTCAGATGATGCTTGTGATGTTACCATGTAAGAAGCAGATACAGAAGAACAGCAAGCATTCGGTGTACTTCTGGGGTGTTCCCAGATGGCATCAGATGTTCCTGCCCCTCAAATACCAGTGGGTTCACAGTTCTCCTAATGTTTGTCTTAATGATGCTTCCATTGCTGACCGCCACCTACAGCATCCACTCAAGACTGCTCCCACAGCCAACACTCGTGTCTCTCAGGGCTTTCTTGTCTACTGTTCATTGCATGCCTGTCTTCCCTACGCTCCCTCATCAACCATCTGTGCACTCTGTATGCTCTAAGCTCAGTGTCAAAGCATTTCTTTCAAGGTAATACTTATTATGTAAAGGCACCAGAACTAAAAGTATTAACTGCGGTATTTCACATGTGCCTTCTCATAGCATCCCCTTAGTTTTCTAACTGTTTTACATCCTTTGTAACCCATGGCGTCTAATGGCAAATGTTCTGTCTGCCTCAAAACCTGACCAGCCTGAACGGCTCTCTCCCTGCCCCTGTTCTGCCAGGCTAACGACTGAACCCAGCATAGCAGGTACTAGATATAGCACAGAGCTACATCTGCAGGCCCCCAAAAGTTTCTTATGAGATACACGATAAAGAGAAACAATAACCACAAAGCGAGATAGCAGAGCTGTTTGCCAGCAAATCTGAGAAAAGTTAACAATCTAAAATATATTTTCAATTCTTACAGCACCCATTTTAATCAAGACTCTCCAATTACAAATGGTCGACTCTGATCTTACATTATAAAAACAGATAAAGCAGTAGAAAGTTCATTTTCTAAAAATGATCATTTTAAACGATGGAGGAGGAGTGTATGTACTTGCTGAAAGCCCAGGTAATCTTGGATAGTGGAAGACGCATAGAAGACCAAGGCATCTGCCGTGACAACCAGAACAAAGCCATTCAGCGCCTGCAGACAGGAAGGTGTCGTTAGAGGTGGAGCATAAACTTGTCACTCAGAAATACTGACGGTTAGGTAAAAGGCGGTTTCTCTTTATCTCTCAACACTTGCTCTTCAAAATGACTAAAATTCCTGCATTTCCCAAACACATGTGGACTATGGAAAATCTACTCATGCCTCCGATTTGGCTGAGAAAAAAATCACAGCTGAATTTAAAGTTCAAACGGGTGCATGGATAGAATATCAGGGTTCCCATTTTCCTTATATTCCAGATTTCTTTTAAATACACCACATCCAATTTTTGATATAAAATAAACTGCACAGAAAACATTCGCAATGGTTACCTGCCTTTCTTTAGGGAGCACAGTAGGAAAAACCATTCTTTGGACCCATTAAGAGGAGAAAGCTAGTCAGAAGACAAAACTGCTTCCATCCAAAATACCTCTGGCACTGATTGAATTTGAAACTTAGATGCTTTCAAAGAATTATAAAGATATTAAAACTTGTTAGAAAGCACAATGCATATAGAATATAACATTAAAATAATTTAAATGTAATTCTCAGATATAAAACACATGCATGTATTGACATTTCATCTCATGGATATTTTCATGTTGAAATCCACTGTCTTATACCCTCTCCTTGTTTCTATTAGTTCGAGCTGCACTGTACCCCTTTTCCCTCAAGCCTGTATTATCATTATGATTATTTTGTGTTCTTTCCTTCTTTTAGTTCAGAGTCCTATTTTGTTTATCTTTTTTCGAGGTCAGTGTGAATGAAGGTTTATCTTCCTCTTGGATTACAAAAGTATATGTGCTTACGACAACTGTCCATTGCTAGAAACTTAAAAAAAAAGCTCTCACTAGTCCCTACTCAAACTGTCCAAAGTCTCCCCTGAGACGCAAAGCAATCTCTTAATTATAACCCCCTATAAAACCAAAAGGCAGATTACACACTTCCAACATACAACGGCACCAAATATTTCAAAAGGGAGGAATGGAGCACAGGGAAGAAATACTGGACCCAAGCAAGCCTGGAACCCAGTGGGGCAAACACCAGATCCTCTAGCTCCATGGGCAGATTGGGAGTGGAGTATGGTAGCTTAGTGGGAGCTGTCCCCTTAGTCTTGCGCATTTGAACACTTGGTCTCAATTTGGTGGAGCTGTTTGGGGTGGAGCTGCCCTTGCTGGAGGAAGTCAGTCCCTAGGGGATTACATAGTCACTCCGAGATTACACAGTCTTACCCCATTTCCAGTTCATTCTCTCCCCCACCACCCCCACTCTGTGTGTGTCTGTGCGAGCGCGCGCCCGTGTGCATGCACACACACTTGATCTTTGTGCTCCCGTGTGAAGATGTGAGCTCTCAGCTTGCTACTCCTGCTGCTGCCGTGCCTGTTGCTTGCTGTCATTCTTCCCTACCATGTTGGACTCTAACCCTCTGATACTGTAAGCCCAAGTGCATGCCTCCTTCTGAAGTCACTCTTAGTCATGGCGTCTTATTACAGCAATAGGAAGGACCTGATACAGCTCCATTCCAGCAACAAAGTTAGCGAACGGACACCAAGCTGTGCCCTCACTTCACTGGCTAGAACTGCAGGCAATCAGGAAACCACTGGACGGTCGTGTACACACTCCTTCCATTCTAGTTCGACAAAATCGTTAAGTATCTGCTGATGCTAGGAGAGCCAAACATGGTATCCACTCTAAGAGGATACAGTTCAAAACTTTAAGAGCCTATCCACCGTCAAACCTATTAGAAATTCCCTTATTCTAAAGCACAAAATGAGAGCCTGTGGTTGCTGGGGAAAAAAAATCCGTAACACGTAAGTCCCACATTGTTGCTAAAACGAAATACAAATTATAATATTACATATTAAAATAAAATTCAAGTAAGAAAAGTTTTCGTACATTGAATGCATGCTTTAACTCTCTCTGTGAGTGACATTCCTGAAAGTGCATACAGATTCATTAAGAGAGGTGACAGGGAGGATGACTAGACCTGATAAATCCAGTTCCCATAATCCCAGGGTGATTAGACCAGATTAATCCATTTCTCATAATCCCATCTGCCGGGAACTAGAGAAGACCAGTGCTGCAGTCTTGAGTGACTTAGAGAAGTTAGGATAGATGACCCTCCCACTTCTGTGTGCTCCTGAACCACACAGGGGAACTGCATTATAGCGATACCTGTAACAAGAACTCTCCTTCTTGCAAGTCCTGCCAGTCTCTGACTTGTGCTCTACACTGGTCCTGGCCTCTACTTCTGTCAGCCGGGGTGGATTTTAATGCAACTACAGGGGGAAAGAAAAAGGAAGAAGTAATTACACAAAGGCACATCTTCAAACAAGCAATATTCAAAGACTACAGTAGAAACCATCAAAGTGGATGATTCGAAACACCATGTGTGCAGCGGGTTCAGCGAGAGGCAACACGACTGGACACAGTGATCATGGCTACCATTTACTTCGGCATTTTAGCCTGCACTAACTAATCTCACTTGCAAATGCATGGCTAACATATCTGACCCGGTTAGATACAAATCTTAGTTCTGCCATTTATTACGCATATCAGCTCCTTGAGCCTGTTTACTAGTAGGTGAAAGGACAACCAAAGCAAACAAACTAAACCAGACTCTCCTATGAAGCTGTTATGAGGGGCAGTGAAAATGTTCATGCCGTTCCTGACACAGCAGACCAGCAGGTCAATAAACAGTTGCTCTAATTAGAGTATTTACGGGAGTGTAAGGATTGCCTTATTAGAAAGAGTAATCTCCTAAGTGCTTCGCATTCTTATCTTCCCTGATCCCTTTCTACCCGGTGATATTTAAAGAGTGAGTCTGCAGTCCTCAAGAAGTATTTTATTAGATTTCTCAGTTCCCCCGGCTCAGGGGAAGCTTTCTTAGCGAGCCAAGGGTCATGTGAGCCATTCTCGTGTTTGCATTTTCCGGTAAATCATCAGTGTATGTGTCACACCGGGACCTTGAGCCAAGCTCTCGCTTACCTTTGCAGAAGCTGAAAGATATCTCTGTGAGAAAAGAGGCCAGAGTTTGGCCTCTGTGCGTAAAGTTTTCAAAAGGCCAGAGAACAGATTTCCTCAGGCCAAAAAATAGTGTGAGGTAAACTGGTCTCCTGCTAATCAAGACTAAAAGGAAATACTTAAATGCTTCTCACTGAAATGCAGAACAGAGAATGGCCCTTTCTTCCTTTCGGTACAGTATTAGCTGTTGCCGCTGCTTATTTTGACTGGGGAACCTTGCTGTAAAGCACTGGCCGCTCATGATGCCAAAGATAAAGACTCTACTCCATGTCACCAAGCAAAGAAGTTGGGAGCTTTACCAAGTCAGACCCACTGCTGAAAAGATGGGATGAAAGCCAAACTCAAACTGGACATTCTTATAAAAGGAGCAGGACCAGTCTCAAACTCCACCAATACAGTGTCCAACAGAAGACCCCGATTATCAACTGAAGTCTCTTCACATTAATTTTTGAGTAACAGATTTCACGTCACTACCAGTAAGAGAAAACAACAGCTCAGCAGCCAGATACATTGTTCACCACCAGACTGTCCTTCATCACCAGACAGGAAATAAGACAACTTGTGTCAAGTTTGCTACTGGGCTTCTGTGAAGATTAGTAACCAATGCAAATTGGATTTAGCCAGTCTTTGAGGATGATTTACAAGCTATAGAAATAAAAAAACTAGAAAAGAATGTCATAAAGGAGTCAAGAATCAGAACAGGTTTACGGAACATTACAGAAAGTGTGGAGATGGTTTATAAAAGCAGGGTCTTCACACGGAATAGCTTTAAATGTCAGAAGCACAATACTTGATATGCACAATAAATGGATTTCTGGAAATGGTCACTGGATGGGTTGTACTCCAAGCAGGCCAGACAATATCTCTGTTGTTTAGTCCATAGGAAAGGACTGAAGTAAATACTGCACAAACATGTGTCCAGAAGTAGCCAGTGCTCTCCCTTCCCAGGGTCTCCCCACAAAACACGTCTGTGCTGTCTTAGAAAGCTTACATTATGACCACACTTTTCAAGCCACACTGGATTATTTTAACCTTTTTGTTTTTCCTTGAAGTTTTAATATCATAACTATTACTTCTTAAATTCCAAGACTCTGGATTAATACTCTTTCTCCTCGAGTGTGCTGCTCAACTTGTTAAGTAACCCATGGAATAAGGCAACTGCTTCCTACCTATAGAATTACTCTATGCACCCGGCAATAATATATTTTCTTGGGGCTACGATCTATGTCCCATTTAATTTCCAAAACTACCTTATGTCACTGGTATTGTTTGTTTGATATAGTATGAAACTAAGACATAGAAGATGAAGAAACTCCCTCGGAGTTGCCAAGCTTTAAGAGGTAAAGCCTGCATGGAAATCCGGGCAGCCTGAGCCTCTTCCCGGTGTGCAGGGATGACCCACCCACCCCACAGTTCTCACACTGAGCTCACTGTTTTCACCTCTAGTTTTCCTGCCTTTACATAAGAGCAATGCTGTCACCTGAGATGAATCCTGGCGAGCATAAAATAACATCCAGCTTACACATGAACAGTAAAGGGCATGCATGATAAACTCTGCCCTGTTACACACCCTGGAAGCACTACAAAAAGACTGCACCGAGTGCTAACCATTTCCTCATCTTTAAATGGAACGCATGGATGGCCATCTGACAGAATTACTGTGATAACCAGATGGTGACTATGATATCTCTACCACTAGGAAGCACTACACACATCATGTATATAATCCAATCTCTATGATACTTGAAACTTAGCAGCCATGGAAGATGTGACAGTCTGTAGAAATGAAATGTAGGATCTGAAAATGTCATTGATTCTGCCACCTGTCAGGCATCTGTTAAATTTTAATAGACATCTGGGCTATATACCCCCTTCTGAAGTAACAGGAATGTTAAAGTAGCCAAAGATGAGGACAGTAAAATGCCATAGTATGAAGGATGACTTCCTCTAGAGCATCTGAAGCAATTCCATAGTAGAGAGAACTGACTGTACTCTGTGTGCAAAGGCATGTTACTATCAAGTAGCCATAACCCAGCACCCACGGCTCCGGTCTGGACTCAACTGACATTTACGGAACCTACATTTTCTAACATGAGACTTCCCTCTCTTGTATATTATTTTGAATTGTTGAAGAAATAAAATTCAAGAGGACAATATACAGGATTCTGCTAAACTATCTGTTCTTCGTTTTTCTAAGTTTACTTTTAAGTTGAAATGTGGCATGGCACAGTTTGAGGGGGAAAACTATTGTTTTACTTATGCTTAATCACTACTATTAATTTAATATATTTTATCTTTTTTTATTATTATGACTAGGAAAGTTAAATTCCATTCCAACACTGATGTATGCATAAGAGAAAATGACTGAGATGATTCAACAAAGCACATACACAAACACACATGCATACACACATACACACGCACACACACACCTGCATACACACACATACACACACACATACACACTAAAATGGTTAAGAAACACAGGTTTTACTAATTTAACAAAAATACTTCGAAATTAGTTTATATGAATGAATACATTTCCAAATAATACATCATATGTACCTAAAGGGAATTTTCTATATAATTTGAAATAAAAGATACATTTTACTGTAATACACTGTAAGGTTTTCTTCTGTATATGAAATGTGTTCTTCTTATAAAAAATATCATTATTGTGTGTATGGGTGTCTTTCCTGCATGCATGTCTGTGTACCACATGCATGTCTAGTTCTCTCAGAAGCCAGAAGCAGACATTGGATCCCCTGGGACACTCGTGAGCCATCATATGGGTACTGGGAATCAATCCTGGGTTCATTGGAAAGCAGTAAGTGCTATTAGCCCCTGAGCCACCTCTGCAGTCCCTGAAGTGTGTTTCTTGAAGGCACAGGGGAATTGTGTTTGTGATTATTGGAAGATTATTGTTTATTAGCAGATCATTTTTTTTAAATGCAAAGGCCTTAAAATTCATCTGGAATAACAAAAAACCCAGGACAGTGAAAACTACTGTCAACAACTAAGGAACTTCTGGGGTAATCACCATCCCTGACCTCAAGCTGTACTACAGAGCAACAGTGATTAAAAACTGCATGGTACTGGTACAGTGACAGGCAGCTAGATCAAAGCAATAGCACTGAGAATCCATAAATGAACCCACACACCTATGGTCACATGATTTTTGACAAAGGAGCTAAAACCATCCAGTGGGAAAAAAGACAGCAGTTTCAACAAATGATACTGGTTCAACTGGAGGTCAGCATGTAGAAGAAAGCAAATTGATCCATTCTTATCTCTTTGTACAAAGCTCAAGTCCAAGTGGATCAAGGACCTCCACATAAAACCAGATAAACTGAAACTAATAGAAGAGAAAGTGGGGAAGAGCCTCGAACACATGAGCACAGGGGAAAATTTCCTGAACAGAACACTAATGGCTTATGCTCTAAGATCAACAATCAATAATTGGAACCTCATAAAATTGCAAAGGACACTGTCAATAGGACAAAAGGGCAACCAACAGATTGGGAAAAGATCTTTACCAATCCTATATCCAATAGAGAGCTTATATCCAATATTTTTCAAAGAACTCAAGAAGAACTAGAGAACCAAATAACCCTATTAAAAATGGGGTACAGAGATAAACAAAGAATTCTCAATTAAGAAATATCGAATGGCTGAAAAATATCTAAAGAAATGTTCAACATCTTTAGTCATAAGGGAAATGCAAATCAAAACAACCCTACGATTCCACCTCACACCAGTCAGAATGGTTAAAATAAAAAACTCAGGTGACAACAGATGCTGGCGAGGATGTGGAGAAAGAGGAACACTCCTCCATTGTTGGTGGGATTGCAAACTGGTGCAGCCACTCTGGAATCAATCTGGTGGTTCCTCAGAAAATTGGATATTGCACTACCCGAGGACCCAGCTATACCACTCCAGGGTATATACATACCCAAAAGATGTCCCAACACATAACAAGGACATATGCTCCACTATGTTCATAGCAGCCTTATTTATAATAGCCAGGAGCTAGAAAGAACCCAGATGCCCTTCAACAGAGGAATGGATATAGAAAATGTGGTACATCTACACAATGAAATACTGCTCAGCTATCAAAAACAATGACTTTATGAAAATCATAGGCAAATGGATGGAGCTAGAAAATATCATCCTGAGTGAGGTAACCCAATCACAGAAAAACACACATGGTATGCACTCATTGATAAGTGGATATTAGCCCAAAAGCTCTGAATACCCAAGATAAAATTCACAGACCACATGAAGCTCAAGAAGGATGACCAAAGTGTGGATGCTTCAGTCCTCCTTAGAAGGGCAAACAAAGTACTCAAGGGAGGAAATACAGAGACAAAGTGTGGAGTGAAACTGAATGGAAGGCCATCTAAAAACTGCCACACCTGGGGACACATTCCATATACAGACACCGAACCCAGATACTATTGTGGATGCCAAGATGTGCTTGCTGACAGGAGCCTGATATAGCTGTCTCCTGAGAGGCTCTGCCAGAGTCTGACAAATACAGAAGTGGATGCTAGCAGCCAACCATTGGGGGAGTTAGAGAAAGGACTGAAGGAGATGAAGGGGTTTGTAACCCCATAGGAAGAACAACAATATCAAACAACCAGACCCCCTCCCCTGAGCTCCTAGGGTCTAAACCACCAACCAAAGTATATAGCTGCATATGGAGCAGAGGATGGTCTTGTAGGGCCTCAATAGGAGAAGTCCTAGGTCCTGGGAAGGCTCTATTCCCCAGTGTAGGGGAATTCCAGGGCAAGGAGGATAACATTTGAAATGTGAAAATAAATAAATAAATAAATAAATAAATAAATGTATGTATGTATGTATGTATGTATGTATGTTCTATTACAAATTTCAAGTGAAAACTCACTTCCAAAGACATTATCACACTTCATGTTATGCATTCAGCTAGGTGCAATACTTCTATGCAGTCCCACTGGGCAGTAATGCGAAAAGAGGATTATGTCTGCTTGTCTGTGGCTTTCGGCGGGGCCGTTAACCTGCCTGTGGCACACTGTTAACTTTACCTGCAGGACTGAAATTCAAGCATGACTTGAAATGCAGAGTGTGACTAATAAATTGTACCAGTTACTATGATACTTCCACAGACAGTAGAATCATCCAGAAGGCATGTTAATTCACCCCTGTCAACTGCTGACTCAGCAGTTCTAAGATGACACTCTCCACAGGTCCCACTAACCATCCCAGGCAACACTACAAACCGCCAGTCTCTCTCTAAAGGCCAATGACATAGTATCCAGACTCAGGAAATGATTTAGAACTCTCTTAGGTTTCCTGTTTATTGTAGGCATAGTACATGCATTTACTAGTATGACATTAAGTGATAACCCTTATCACTTTTACCAAGACAAAAAACTGTAGTATTAAAACCGACATCTAGATGCAAGCCAATGTGCGGTTTCTAACAAGAGAAAATGCCATGGGCAAGCAATGACCATCCACTCCACTAAGAGCTCCTAAGAGCTCGTTTGCAAATTCCTGCCTGAATTCACGCAGCATCACTTCAACACAGGAGCTCATAGGTAACATTAACACTGGGTCTAAGGGTCCCTAGGCATATTCGGTAACAAGAATGTCCTCTGCTAAAACAAATGTCAGTATTCCATAGGACGTGTGTGTAATACACACGACAGCAAGTGTAATTATAGAATCCATCCACAGAGTTCTTCCTCTCAGCACTAAGCCACTTCAGACCTCAGAACAGGCATGCCTTGTTACTGTTCACACTGCAGAGGTAAAGGCGCAGGAAGGTTAAAGGTCCTCTGGAAGACACAGACTAGCCCACCAGGAGGTGAGCCTCACACTGAGTGACATGTGCCTCACCTGCCTGCTCACCCCCACCGTAAGCCACATGTCCTCTGCTATCTGCTGTCTCCACGACATGGAAAGGCGACATTAAGAACACAGGATTCTGTCACGTGACAAAGTGCACCCCATGTCATGTAAGAAAATGTGAGGCAAGAAAACAAATCCACAGGGGATAATTGCAGGTTGGTTATACACAGTTTCCTCACTCGGCTCCCTTTCCTCCTTTGGGAATGGTGGTGTATAAATAGTCTGTACCATTGTACGTTGGGAGTCTGCGATCTTCCTTTTTGTTTTGACTAAAGTCAAGGAGGTTACAGTTAAAACAGTGGCTTGAGTCTCTGAAGAGACTTTGGACTCTTAAACAGTTTTGAGATCATGAAAAACTCCGGGGACTTTTGAAGTTGGACTGAATGCACTTTGTATTAGGCTACGGCTACAAGCCTATGGCGGCCAGGTCGTGGAACGATATGGTTTGAATGAAAACGGCCCCCATAGGCTCATATATTCGAGTGCTCAGTCCCCTGTTAGTAGAGCTGTTTGAGAAAGACTAAGAGGTGTGCCCTTGTTTGAGTAGGGCCTGGATGTTTCCAAAGCCCACAGCAGGTCCAGATTTGCTCTCCCTTTGACCACAACTTGTGGATCAGATGTGAGCTCTCTGCTACTGCCTTCTTTGGTCGTTTCCACCGTAATGATCATGAAACTAAGCAATCCCCCAGTTAAATGCTTTCTTTTATATGTTGGCCTTGGACATGGTGTTTCATCACACAGACAGTAACCCTAACCAAGACAATGTCCAAATGCAGAGCAATTTGAACAAACTACTTGCATCCTGAAATTTTCAATAGGTATCAAGAAAAAACTACATTAAAAATGTCAAAATTATACTTCTTAAGAATAAATTGTTAGCTGGGCGTGGTGCATGCCTTTAATACCAGCACTCAGGCAGGGGCAGGGGGCAGGGGGCAGGGGCAGGGGCAGGGGTAGGGGGGAGGGGGCAGAGGCAGGGGCAGGGGCAGAGAGGCAGAGAGGCAGAGAGGCAGGGGCAGGGGCAGGGGCAGGGGCAGAGGCAGAGGCAGAGAGACAGAGAGGCAGAGAGGCAGAGAGGCAGAGAGGCAGAGAGGCAGAGAGGCAGAGAGGCAGAGAGGCAGAGAGGCAGGGGCAGGGGTAGGGGCAGGGGCAGGGGTAGGGGCAGGGGCAGGGGCAGAGGCAGAGGCAGGGGCAGAAACAGAGGCAGGGGCAGAGGCAGAGGCAGAGTTAGAGGCAGAGGCAGAAACAGAGGCAGGGGCAGAGGCAGGGGCAGAGGCAGAGGCAGATAGATCTCTGAGTTCAAGTCTAGTCTGGTGTACAGAACAATTTCTAGGACAGAAGGGATATGAAGAGAAACCATATCTTGAAAAAAACTAACTCACTAACTCACTAACAACTAACAACTAACTAACTAACTAACTAACTAAAATCATGTGGTTTATCTTTTTATCCCATGTGAGGTAGGTAGTATGTCCTCTTTGACCACTGTGCAGCAGACATGATACAGGAGAAGCTGCCTTTCTGTTAACATAAGCCAATTCCAAGACCTGGATGCAGCCACATGTATCTAAACATAAAGTCCTACTGATCATAGTTATTGAACCTCTTGAATACTTTCTGCATCAGACATAATAGATAATAGTTCCGAATAGACTGCTTCAAACTTCACACTGCCTAAAACAGGACAAAGCGGTATTAAGTACTTAAACTCTGGGATGTCTCAATTAGTTAGAAAAGTATAAATATTATTGTTGTACCGACTGCTGCTTTTCAGACAGTTCAGTCATGGCTTCCAGCTCAAGAAGATCAATTCATGCCGTATTATTTGAACTTGCAATAAATAGATGTATTTTCTTGGAAAAATATCTATTGTTATAGTAAAACTTGAGTTTCCTTTCTAGCAAGATTGTATGATTACTCGTTTATATTGTTCTTTCCGCAGGAATTCACACACCCCCTGTTTGCATCCTGTTATTCATTTTGAGTTTCCCTTCGCTTCACTACACTGTTCGCCTAATAGAGGGACGGTGAGACTAACTGTGGATAGGCACCTCAGGACTGGTGGGGCCGCCACATCACCTGGGTTGCACACCATCGTTCTGTTCATAAAGATACTATGCTCAAATTTTTCTTTTAGGTACTTTAATATACTGCAGGGACCATAGATGGTCCAGCGAAGACATGAGGCATTCTAGTCTCCTGATTTTTATCCCCTACAATTTCCACCTAACTCTATGTTCATACATACATACATACATACATACATACATACATACATATATACATACACACACACACACACACACACACATATACACTTATAACCTTCCTTAAAACTTTGTATATTTGGATTTTTCCTTTAAAGAGCAAAGAAAACAACTTTTATAAACTTGCTCTGGGGACAATGAAGACCAAACTAAAACTCTGTCACATACTTATAACCCACTTGCTCAAATACTGATTCCTTGGTTTTGCAGAAAAGTGGCTGAATAAACAGAGATTAAGGCCTGCTCTAGAAGGCATATCTCAACAAAATTTACAGCTACGTTTTAGGCACACTGAAGTGCAAAACCATTAAAGCAGTCTAAAATTAAGCATGATAAATTGATGAGGAATAATACAGATAGGTAATAAACCTGAATAAAAAAATCCAACTAATTAATGAAGGGCTGGCTAAGAAATAATTTTAACATGCCTGTAAGACTCAGCACTAATGAGGCTGACTCGGGGGAAACAAGACACCTATCTGATCATACATGTGTGTGAACATACATACATGCATCTGTTTTAAAGATAGCAGTTATGCAGCATTTGTATGGCAAAGTGGTTATTCTTAAGCACCTTCGGTGCTATCCTCCTGCCTCTCAACAGGGGACAAGGTATGTACTTTCTCACACATCATAAACTCTATTTTTCATATGTACAAATACATCAACACTCTTCATCATAAAGGCACAAGAAATTGAAAACATTCGATGACTCAAGTCAATAAACCTCTCCCGGAGTTGAGCCTGAGCCCCCTGGCCCTGTATATGAAATTCTCTAGGGGTAGAAACAACTCCTGTGTCAGGGAAGAGAGAAGTGGATCTGGTGCAGCAGGGAGCACAGCCTGTGAGCATACACTGAGGTTCAGGTTCCGAAGCTGGCACAAGTTCAAGGTTACAGTTCACAGGTAGTGGCTCACAGGTGTCCATGACAGTGAATGATGCTGCAGGGCCAGGATCTCTAACAAGCCCCCATTAGTGCTGAAGCTGCTTGTGTGGTGACTATGGGTGGTGGTGCAGGCCTTTTGTCCCAGCACTTGACTTTGCAGAAATGGGAGGGACGGAGATAGAGTTAGAAACAATAAAAGAAATCAAGAAACCTGGGCTCAGCGACAGCGTTCCCAGGAGAAGGCTATAGCAAGACACATAGACACAGCAGCGGTGTTTCAGAGATGCACAGAGAAGAGCTCAGTATTATGGAACCGAAAGGTAAGAACTTAAGTGTCTTCTATGACACTGTGCATGATCTCACTGCTGTAGGACTCTACATTACAGACCACATGGGATCACTACTATTGTCAGACTGTACAGCATACACCACACGGAATTACTACTGTAGAACTCAGTGTACATCCTAAACCACACGGAATGACGGCTTTAGGAGTCAGTGCACACTACGAACTAAATTAAATCACTGCTGTGAGATTTCATGTACACTGCACACCACATGAAATCACGGTTCTAGGTGTCTGTGTGCCCTGACAGAATGCTATTGTTAAAAATTACACGTGGCAAGAAAATATACAACCATGCTCAACTCAAACACATCAACTCATACAAACATAAATCCAAGAGGAATGACTTTCTACACAGTCCTCTAAGACACAGAGATGAGCAGGGGCTGCCTGGTGACTCGGATGCTACCATTAGCATCATCTGAGTCTGCAGAAGGGGGAACTTCTGCATCTCACCGTGATGCCTAGGTGCACAGCAGTTTGAGATCTTGGCATTAATCCATTTGCTACAATTTGTGAAGGAATACGATCCTTAATAATTAACTTTTGATTTATGGACTTAAAAAGAAAAAAAAATAAGGCACTTGGGAAATGGCTTAGCGAGGAAGATTCCTTGTTATTTAAGGAGGATGTCTTTAGTTCAAATCCCCAGAACTCATGTAAGAGATAATTAAGGAGTTATTTTGTATGACAAAATATGTCAGAACAGTAATTTCAAATAGGAACTCCGTTTTAGAGATTCCGTAGTGATCGATGCTGGAAATTCATATGTAATAAGCAGCACTCGGCCACACAGCCCCACAGCCACCCTCAGTGCGTTCACAGCTGAAGCACAGGGTGCTCCCCGGCACGACTAAAGTCACACGGTGGCACTGTGCAGAATGAAATCCAACACTGTCCAACCATATTCAAGTGTTCTTTCTGATCATAAACCATTTTAACCACATTTCCTTGATGCTAACATACATTAACATAAAGCTGTAGCAGTCCGTATAACTTTGAAAGACTCCATGAATTCCATACAGAAAGTACAGGAACAAAACATTACTACTCCTATGAGGCAGCGTGGGCGGGCGGGTGTTA
This sequence comes from Rattus norvegicus, assembly GCF_021556685.1. Taxonomy (NCBI): domain Eukaryota; kingdom Metazoa; phylum Chordata; class Mammalia; order Rodentia; family Muridae; genus Rattus; species Rattus norvegicus. The sequence goes on from NC_141539.1 coordinate 58,488,106, forward strand.
ATTCGTGTGTGTCAGAGAGAGAGGGGAGAGGAGACAGGAGACAGGGGAGAGGAGGGAGAGACGGTAAGAGCACAGGGGGGCGGGAGGAATGTCAAAGAAAGAGCAGGTGTATGTGTATGTGCGTGCGTGACAGAGGGAGAGGAAGTGTATGTATGTGTATGTGAGAAAGAGACAGAGAAGGGGAAGAAGAGGGAGAAGGACAGTATATATGTATGTCAGAGAAGTGTGTGTGTGTGTGTGTGTGTGTGTGTGTGTGTGTGTGTGTGTGTCAGAGAGAGACAGAGTAAGGTTTTGTGTGTCCATCCCTATCATCCTGCCTCATTCCCACTGAACCCACAAAGCTGGCAGCCAGCAGGCCCAGAGCCCTGTCTCTATTTCCCACAGTGCTACCGTTAGAGTCAAGCCAGGCAACGCGTTAAGTGGGCACTGGAGATATGAACTCAGCTCTTCATGTTTACACACCAAATCCTCTCTTGTCCACTGAGCCAGCCCCACCCCCAATCACAGTACTTTATGATTTCTTTTTAAAAATGAAACCTGAGTATAACTTTTAAACACATGACTTATAAAGAATGTTACTATGTATCATCCAAATGGCTCTATTTGTCTGGTGAATGAGACAGGAGAGAGAGTTAATAACAGTTATACATTTAGCTTTGTCACTCCATTATTTTCTAAGACAAGAAAGACGTTTGCGCTCATGGACAGTTTTTTATTGTCACCAATATTAAGGACCATATTTGACATTAGCATACTGTGAGTTACTGCTATAAAAGTCAACCGTGCCGACATACCATCAAAGAAGCTCTTGGCCCTCAGGTAGCTGACGCTGAGCCTTAGAACGGAGAGTTTGTCCAGCTTATTAATAACATCTTGTGGGAAGGGCAGCAGGCTAGCCAGGCGGTCTAACTCTGTGTTCAGCCGGTCTCTGTGTCGTTTAGAAGGGTTTGACTTAATTCCTTCAGCAGGGACGGGCTTTACTCTGAAACACAAAGAAAAGCCTTTAGAAAACACAGAGCAAAAGTATCTATTACATTAAAACATCTGCTCAAGGGTTGCTCTACCCACGAAACACGAAGAGTTTCCCAATAAACCCCTCCACTACACTGCGAGCCAGCTTTTCTCACTAGCACAATTATGAAATAAGTGTCAGATAATAATACCACCAAAAATACAAAGAAATCTGTAACATTCATGCAAAAATATACTAAAACTGCTGAGTTGTACAATTGAAGCATTTTCATACCGAAAAAGCCTTTAAGTAAAAAAATCATTTTTAGGCAAATTTCACCTAGAAAAACTACTGGAAAACATGCGTTTGGATTTAGAAAGTATGATGTCTAGTCACTTGCCTAGTTAATCATTTACATATTGGTAATCACAGATTCTCAAATTTCTACTTCCTTGATTCTCCCTAAAGATTTTACTTAGTCTTCTCACGCAGACTAAGTAAGATTAACTATGCTGTTATTACAGGTACTTTTATGACCTCAATACAGAACCACTGATATTCTCTCTTTGATTGGATTTCAGACCTGCTCTATGAGATGGAGCCTGGACCTGACACCATGAATGAGCCCAAGAACCTGTGGCTAGATAGGACCCTAGGGGAAAACCTGTTACTATTATACTCTTAAATGGACATAGTAATAAAATGACTCCTAATGACTTATTGCTACACCCACAGATAAGTGCATTGCTCAACTCTCACCACAGAAGCTTCTTTCTGTAGGAGATAGCCATTAACAGACACACCCGCGACTGGCAAACATACAGCAAAAAGACGGAGAATAAGAAGTGTGTTCAACCCTGGTTGGGATGTTTATAACACATCCTTCCCCTCATGGCTCAGGGATCTATGTGAAAGAAGGGACATATCCTAAGAGCCAAAGACAGTGGATGACTTCAGGCATAACAGGGCAGGGGACTAACATCCCACAGAGACTGTGACAATGTGCACAAGTCCTAGGAAAGGTCAAGCCAGACAAAGCCCTAGCAAGGGAGGAGAGGAGGTCAACGTGAAATCTAACCTCTAGCTAAGAAGCTATTGTACTTGATAGCTGCTGGGAGAAAGAAAATCAAGTTTTCTACAGTGGAGTGACACGCACTCAGGAGTCTTGGCCAAAAAAGCTAGACGAGCCAAACACTAGGTGAGGCCAGGGGAACTCTGAAGAAAACCGGGAGGATTGTAGAAGCCAACGGGTCAAAGACACCATGAGAACACTAACCATGGAATCAATGAAGGACTCGCAGGGGCTCACAGAGACTGAAGCAACAAGCATGTGCCCTAGATGGGTCTGAGCTGGGACCTTTGCATATACTTTATGGTTGTGTAGCTTGCTGTTCTTGTGGGACTCCTAATAGTGAATGAGGGTGTCTCTGAGTCTTTTGTCTGCATTTGAGATCCTTTTCCTCCTACTGGGTTGTCTTGTTCAGCCTTGATAGGAGTGAGGGTTTGTGCCTAGTCTTATTGCAATTTCTTATGCCATATTGGGTTGATATCCTTGGGAGACCTGCTTTTTCTTATTTTCTTGGAAGAGAAATGGAAGAGTGGGTCTAGGAAAGAAGGGTGTGGGGAGGAGCTTGGAGGAGTGGAGATAGATGAAACTATGGTTGGCATGTAAAGAACAAATATTAAAATTGAATAAATATATACATATACATATATATATATATGTACATACATAGAGGGGGAGAGATGAGGGTGGGTAGAGGTGGGGAGGATCTGGAGGGAATTGGGGAAGGGGTAAGTATGATCAAAATACACTGTATCAAATTATCAAAGAATAAAATCATTACTTTGTTTTAAATGGAAAGCAAGTGAAGATACCTGACTCTGGCCTTCACATGCATTTGTATACATGTGCAGTACACATGCTCACTTACACTCCACATACACACACACACACACACACCACACACACACATACATACCACATACCACACACACACACACACACAACACACACACACACCTCACACCACACACACACCACACCACATACACACACAGCACGCGCACACACACACACACACACACGCACACCACGAACATACCACACCACACACACACACACACACACCACACGCACATACCACACCACACCACACACACACACACACACACACACACACACACACACACAGTAGAGGACTAATTTCAAGACGAAGAGAACACAGAACACACACAACTTCTCACCCCATGTGCTCTTCATTTTGTTCCCCTCACTTTAGTATAAGGGCTTTGGTCTCTGAATAAGAATTTCAAATGTTAATCATCATAAATTATGTGCTTCATTTAAATGATAAGGGTGATATATGACATAAAGATGAATTTCATTGCTATGCTAATGATGTTTTTTTTCCCTATATGAAACAAAAAGCAGAACCTTCTGAGACTTCTACCTGGAAGCCCCACTGAGTCAGAGTCTCTTCCCAGTGTCCTGTTGCTGCTCTCTAGCTGGGACAGATTCTTTACTTTCCTGTTGGCTTTAGTTAAGGGGAGATTTATGTGTAAACAGCAGGTGCTCACACGATAAACACATACTAAAAAAGCCAGGAATATTAGATATGTCCTAGAAGGTTTGATTCTGCGATGATCCTGAAAAGATTAGGATGAATGTTTTCTCTTCCTACTTCTTAAGCCTATGCATATTCCTTTCTCGTATTACTCTTTGAGTCCACATAACGGATCCAATTTACCACAATTACCAAGATAAGACCAAGAAAATGTTAAGTGACGATCGACTGGTAGTTTAGTAAACCTCAAATACTATGCAGGAAGCTCTGGTCCCTGCAAAGACAAATGCAGCAATTCTGATTCTTTTACCAGGAGCAAACATATCCTACTGTGAGGCGAACACATCTAATGCATTGCTCAGTGACATGGGTGGTTTAGCAGTGAAGTCTAAGAGTTTCTAGAGATGCAGGTCACTAAATCAGGTGATAAACATAAGCAAGGCACTCTGGATTCATAATGACAGAATACGACAGTCCCTGCAGCTACCACTCTCCTTCAGAAACAAAGACAAAAAAGGACCACATAAGACATTGTGCCCACATGGAAAAAGACTTTGACCACGGAAAATGATATGAACTGCCAATGTATATGAGTGGGAGGAGAAATGTCATCACAAAGCATTACTTAGCTCAGCAACAGAGAATTTGACACAGTCCAAAGCAATGAAAGGCTGAAAGCCCATTTAATCCAAAACTCTGAGGATGGGAAGAGGTGAAGCAAACTCAGGAGAGATGGACAGCGGCTGTCCTTACGGAAGGCACCAAGGACAATGCCCAGCACACTGAGTACAAGATGGCGCCGTGTGCATGTTACTGACTTTAAAAGGTGTACACATTTTAGGGGAACTTGGTTCAGAACAAGAGAAAGAACAAAGAAACTGAAAAACACTAGACAAAGTCAGTCAATCTGGGAAGCATAAAATTCTACTACTGCACACAAGCACAGTCCCAACCTACAAGCTCAACCACCTCCATCGCTTGCTCGCCAAACTCATACTATTTTTAAGTGAAACACATGAATACAGACAATGTCCCTTGGACAAAGCACGCGGATGTGATTCACAACGTTTTGTCATCTAGTCTGACACTATGTCTGAGTGTAACGCTTGGCTCTTCCTTAGAAGTAGATAAACCCTTGTCTCCCCAAATTCCACCTCAACAGGTCTGTCCTATGGAAATAGCACATTTATTTTAGAGGTTACAAATATCCAGGGTGTCCTCGGAAACACCAGTTAGGCTACTGAAACTGTTAGAAGTGACAGAATGTGCCCTCTAAAGGAAAATACCGAAGTTACACTACAGAACGACACACAGCTATTCAGTGTTTCACAGGGAGACGCATGCAGCAGTGCAGGGAAATGGGAGGCGGGGGACTCTAAGGAAAAGACAGGGATAAAGCAAGAGGTGAGCAGGATTGGACTCAGTCCTGAAATGGCCATCAACTGTCTCTCCCTCAGTGCTATTAAAAAGGTGCAGTGGACAACTGACAACGGCCAGGACAGGGGCCATCATGCACACTGGTTAACCCGCTCATCTAGACAGTCCTGCACAGGTGCTAAGAACATTAGGTTTTTGGAGCCAACAGCTAGAGATTCAATAACCGAAGTCCGGTTTTCTCCTTACTACCTGAACCGACTTTGAATGCAAACCTTAGGTTCCGGTGGCATAAGACAGAAATGATAACATTATTTCCATAGTACTACTATGAAAATGAAATTAAACTGTGTATGGAAAAACCCTGGGTTCAATGCTCCTTATCAGAACATATTGGGGAAAAGGGGCAATGTTTGCTATATGACATTGCTAAGCCAAATAAATAGCTTTTAGAGAGTTTAAAAGTAGAAAAAGTACAGTTTAAGATTTGCACAATGTTCACGTCTAAATAATGGTGTTCACTAAACACAGGAAGGAGACTGTACTATTCAGTGGCTGGGAAAATAAGGTTGTGCAGAGTCCGTATGTGCCGACTCACGCCTGCAACACGTAACTACCAGTAATTTAAGAACAGGCCTCCACGTGAGTCTCCAGCCACCTTCTGGTTTACTTGACCTTCTGCTTTTCTACTTCAGTTGTAAGGGCAACAGTGGAGGAGACGGTCCTGCTAGTCTTTAAAAAATAAAGAAAAAAAACAAAAACCAAAAGAAAGAAAAGGAAACCTTGACCAGGAAAAGAAGAGAGAAAGAACAGGAAATGGTGAGGGTAGGGAAGTGGGGAATGAGCTGAAGAAGGGGGAAGAATATGATCAAAATATATTGCATGGGAAAAAAAGAATTTTAACACAGACAGACAAACAATGATAACGAGATCTGACTAAGAGCAGGCAGAAAGGTAGGCCTCATCATTTAGTTTGGATCTGTTGCTTCTTCCGTTCAGTTTGATGCGAGCCCTTGTGTTCAGAACTATTCATAGGTTAGTGTGAGGCACATGCACAGCCTCCGCATAGACGCCCTCCCAATAACGTTATTTGAGAGAACATGAGAAATATTACGTATCTGCAAAGTCTTTCAATTCTAGGAGCTCTCCAGAAAAGGGCACCTGCACTATCTCTGTGAAGACATAGTATTGTATGCTGTAACAAAACTTTTGGTAAGTTTTATCATACAGGTGAGGGTCACACGATGTTTTAATAGAATGAAGGGCTTCTACACTACTTAAGCATTCCAGAACACTAGTACGGTAAAGGTTGCTATCCGTGTGTACCTTAGCAGCAGATCATGGGACCTTTGAAAGCTGGCACCTTGCCCTGGCTGGCTTGAATGCCATCACAACTGCAGGGTGTATTTATTGACCATCTATTATTTGCTGATGATCCTAAACTACAACAGCAGTAGGACCTTTTCTGTCTTAGTAAAGCTTCAAAGACGCATTTAAAGTTTTAATCACTGGAGTAGATCATTCCATCGTTTGAGCCTCATTCCGCCATCTTCATGACACAGAACAGCTAAACGATCCCACACAGCATTTTCCTCTCCGAAGGGAATAAGCAAGAACGGAATTTAACTGAAAGCAGACACGAAGTGTGGGACCACTAGCTAAGAAACATCGAAGAAGATTCTGTCCCCGGGTTGGTCTTTGAAATGCTGCCCTTGAAGATGAGGATATGGACTGGGTGCAAGACTGCTTTGGATCTCCTAACTTTCACTGCACTGAAGAAGGAAACAGTTGTTCACAGGGCAGTGCATATGAAACACTGTACGGGGATGAAATTGAACACATTTCAAACTCACTTCCTGCTCCCGATAACTGTCATGGTGAGACCAGCCACCAGAGGGAGCTTATTTTGTATCTAGATCCTCATTTGAAGAATGAACAAGCTTCAAGTTGAAATCATGTCACCTACTTTACTCCAAATTTTCATGGAACTGTCTAAATATGACATTATTTAACACTGTAGAATTACAGTGCACATGCTCCTTATAAAACAGCTCTCCCTTGAAGGGTTCGAGTTAATTAGAAAGCACGGTCAACACATCTTTGTGTTTTTCCTAAAATTGAGGTATTTGGGGGCCTCACTGCATAGAAGTAGTTTAACTTAAAGACATATTAAAGCTCAATGATCTAATTGTTAAGGATGAACTTTGATTATGTGCATTATAAAGTTCACTATTTTCTACTCGGAGGGAAAAACGTAAGTACTTTCACTAGAGGATCTAAGTGCTAGCACTAAAAGTCTTCGACAAAGCAAGTGGTGACCTTTAAGGCCTATGAAGGGTTAGAGTTGATTAAAGGGGCTCAGTACAGAAGTCAAGAACCATGTAAAATAAAATATAAGTTAGTGGGGACAACAGTTCAGTTGTGAGAAATTATCAAACACAAATAGTGGCAATACAGTTAAAGGTATCTTAATCTAAGGGGAAGTGTTGCAGTGTTAAAAAGGAAGCTCTTTATATTGACTGGAAACTAAAGATATCCAACGTTATAAAGAGCAACCTCTGAGATGGTTACCTTTGTATGAAAAGCAGTTTACATCCTTAAGAAACACAGAGAAAATCAGTTATTTAAAAAACTCACGGGGAGCTTCAGACTTTACGCCCTTGTACATAACATCTGAGTTTTTTTCATCTCAGGCTAAGTTAGTATTACTATTAACAAAAACAGGGAACAAGCACTTAAAAGCCTCTGAAACTTTAACCATCAGGAACAAAGTCAAATTGAGCAAACATGGTTTAATAAAAAGAAACCATTTTACAAAATAACAAGGCGCTGAAAGCCGGGGTCCAAAGAACTGCCGAGGTGGAAAACTGCTGAGTCAACGATATTTGCGTCCTTTAAAGTGTACCATAAAATTTCCAAATTCTGATCAGACTATTTATACACAAGCATCTCCTCTTAAAATTAATTTTTAAGTCAAGATTTGAAGAACTATGACAGTTGAAATTCTTAAGGGGAATTAAAATCCACAAATAACCCAAGTTCTAAGTTAGTAACTAGTTGTAAACAGTGTATAAATCTTAAGATCTTATTTTTCTGGTTCACTTGGTGATGGCTGTCAGGTTTCAAGCAAAATGCACACTACTGATTACCTGAAAGTGTTCCTAAAATAATTTATTTAAAAAAATAAGAAATGGTGAGTTGTGGAAACTCCAAGATAATTATGAATGAATGCATCAATACACCCAACTCCTAAATGGAACCCTGTCTCATGCTCGGATCTCTTTTCTGTGAAAAAAAAATGTTTATGAATATCTCCCATCTCACAGAAATAGCCCATGGAAACAAAGACCAAAGTCTGTAATCACTGTTAGAATCGGCAAAACTTTATAAGCAAGGGGAGATGAATTACAGGTAGACAGTAGAAATAACTTAGAAGTCAGTCCAGTTCTTTTTCCTCTCCTTAATTTTTAAAAAATTTTATATACCCTACAAGCACTCCAAAAGGAGGAAGAAAGTGTCACTAAAGAGTGGCTATGAATGCCACCAAGCCGCCCGAGCACCTGTCCAAGGCACACTCCAACCTGCTACCAACTCTGCGCCTATTCTGAGCCCGGCAAAATCGCTGCCTAGAGGTAAAGGAAAGAGCAAAACAGAAAGCTAGACGCTAAGAACAGAAAGAAATTCCCTCAGAGGCCAGGACCCCTCCTTCAAGACGGCACGTGTTTAGCTCTGGCCAACTTCTCACCTCAGTGAGCTGTCCCCTAAAGCTCACCACGGTGGAGATCTAGAGTGGAGGATTTCCAGGCAGGCTTAACTAACTAAGCCAGAGAGGCACTAGGTAGGTCAGAGCTGTCAACGAATCAGGGCCAGGGAAGGTCGCTGAGCTGCGAAGGTGCAGGCGCCCGAAAGCAGGGACGAATTTTTTAATGCATTGGTTGAGCCCCTGCTCCCGGATGGCTGCACGCGTGGGGACCTCCCGCACCCGCAGAGCGCGCCTGCCCGCCGTCACTCACGTTTTCTGCACCGGCTTGCGCCGCTTGCGGCTGGCATAGGTGATGTTGGCGCCGCTGCTCATGGTGCCCGCGCCCTGCCCGCTCCACCTGCGTCCCGGAGGCGGCGCCCTGCCCGCGCTGCGCCCAGGTGAGCCGCCGCCACCGAGGGCGGGACCGACCGCGACGCGCAGGTGCGGGCGACAGAGGGGACGCGGGGCTGCCCGGGCTAGCCGCGGAGGAGAAACCCGCAAGCCAGCCGCGCCCGGTCCCGAGGGTCAGGAGGAGCCGTAGTGCTCAAGGGCTTCCCTGCTCAGGCGATAAGCCCGCGCTGCTCAAAGCCCAGCAAGGCTGCCACCCCAGAGTCTACCAGTCCGTCCTCCGGGTCGCTCCGGGCTGAACCTCTCCGGGACACGCGTGGGGCACCGAGCGTCGTGGGGACCGCACACACGCGCTGCCGCCCGCCGCGAGCCCGCTCCTCCGCTGTCGCGACCCCGCGCAGCTCCGCCCCGGGCTCCAGCCCCGCCCCACCTGCTCAGCCCCGCCCCTCACGGTTCCCAGGAGGGCCCCACCCTCCTCGCAGCACGTGATGACGCAGGACGTAGTGTCTCCCTACATTTCTTCCAGCCAGAGGTTCTGGAGGCGGGGTGGTGTTCAACTAGTACCTGTTTTCCAGCCTGGAAGGGAGTGTGAGGCCACATTATGTCTGGGCAAATTCCTTGTACCCAGACATCAAGATTTATTAGGCAAAGAGCTTAGCTCCTCCTAGAGTTGAGTCATCTAAGTTTTGACAAAGATTTTACATTGAGCTGGTTGATAAATACTGTGACTGAAGAGCACTCTAAGGGGAAAGCTACAGAAGCCCTACAGAGTTGAGCCTTGAAGGCCAGGAGTTTTATAATACCTTTCCCTCCCACATTTACTGTATCTACAGAAGGTAATAAAATATCTTTTTCTTCATCAGACTTCAGGAAGATGTGTAGGAAAGAAGCATAGGGGTGCTGAGAAATGGGAGGATAGGTACTAAGACTATGACCAGAGAGCTGAGCCTTTGTTGGTAGTCCGGTAGATCTGGTGGTAGGAAAAAAAAATGTAATGGATACTCAGAAAACCAAGAAACCAATCATCAAGCCTTAATAAAGAAGTTGGGTCTCATTCTGTAGGCGATGGGACACTTTTAAAGCCTGAATTTGGAAGATACTATTCCTGCTATCTCGGGAAAGTCACTGTGGGAAGAGGTGGCAATTCTGTTACTCGGGAGCAAAGTGGATGAAGAGAGAGTCGCTGGGAAGTTGATGAAGTCTGAAGCCGTGCAGGTGCAAGTCCGATGGCACAGCAATAGGGATGAGGGAGAAGAAGGCAGAGATAGTAAAGGAGGGAAGTTGGCTGTTAACCACCAAAGAATAGAGGCAGAGCAGTGCATTTTGGGAGTCAGGGCGGTGATGCTGGACATGGTGGAGACGCAGATGAAGTTGGGTGCGTTTTATAGATTTGAGAGAGATTAGAAGAGAGGATGCATGGCAGCAAGGAAAAGGACATCCAGAAAGCTAAGAACAACAAATGGTGCCGAGACTGTGGAGGAAGAGGAACCCTTCATCACTGTGGGTGGTTGTGTGAACTGGTCCAGCCGCTGTGGAACTCTGAATGGAGGTCCTCAGCAAACTAAAAACAGATCGGCAAGATGGCCAGCTATACTACTTCTGTGCACATATCCGAAGGCCCTTCATTCATAACAGGTGAGGAGTGGGCCAAGACTAGATGCTCATCAACGTATGGATGGATGGTGCGTCTACACAATGGCGTTTTATGGGACCCTAAAGCAAACTGAAATCATGACATTTGCAGGTAAATGAGTGGAACTGGAGATTGCTGTGTTGAAGGCGGTAGACACAGAAGGACAAACACCTCATGTTTTCTCTCACATATGATGTAGATTTTGATTGTTACCCAACCAGGAAAGCGATCATGAGAGTGGGAAAAGGAGCTCTTGGGTTGGAGGTGAGAAGAGAAACTAAAAAGTCAAGAGAACACATGTGGCAAAAAATGAGAAGAGGGACTCCTGAGGGAGGAAGCCAGCGGAGCAGGGTAAGGAACTGGGGGCAATCAGCAGAATCGGAGCATGGTAATGCATACCTTTCATTAAGCCTATCCCTTTGCATGCTAATATTGGAAACCAATTAAGAGTTTAAATTAATAGTTTTCTCAACTATGTTTTGAGCTGAGTAACAATGCCATGCGTTATCAGAAAGAAATTATAAAGCTGACTTCATACTTCTTAGGTTTGAAGTAGATTGGGGACATCTAAGAAAAGATGTTGAATGGGGCAACCGGAGAGGTGGAAGCTGGAACTGTGATTGAGAAACTGTTTGCTAGTGGACAGAGAAGAGAACATGGTGATGTCGTGTGGGTACTGCAAAAGAACTGCCAGGGCTAAAACCTGAGAAGCCCAAGAGGCTCCATGAGAGCGGGGTCCAGTGGTGCAGTGGAAGACGAAAAATGGCTCTGTAATTTCAACAACATGGAAGGCCAAGACAGGAGAACAGAGACTCAATAGCCAGTCTGAAATACAGTGTGAGGCCCCATGGTTAATTACTAACTAATAACATCGTTGCATTGGTTTAATGGGGGTGGAGAGTGGGCTCTACTTCTTTACAAAAGAGGGAGGGGATGTTGACTCTGTTTAAAAAAGCAAGACAAAGGCAATAAGAAACAATTGCCATTTATAGGAAAGCAGAGAAAGTGCCCAAACAGACATGAGATCAGGGCTGTAGTGGACTTACCAACAGCAGGAGCAATTCTCAAGGTGCTTTGCTTTTTAAAGTCCTCCATAGCTTCTCCTAGGGCTTCATGGCTCCCACCTGTGATCCTAGCACATAGTGTGGTGAGGCAGGAAGGTGGCAACAAGTTCAAGGCCAGTCTGTGTAACAAGGTATGATTTTTTTTTCTTAAAGGGAAGGCTTGCATTGAGTGTCTTCACTGAGTCAGACTCTGATTTTAATAAGATCCTCCAGGTGATCCAACGGTGTGAGGTTGAGTGCTGTGTGAGGTGGAGGGAGAGTGACACTGAGTGGACTAGTAAAGTTAACAATGGAAATAAAATGAAAGGGCACTTTAGCCTTCGCTGTGGAAGAATGTGTATGTCCTGTGGTCGGTAGTTTTCATTTTAATTGCATTTTAGGAATGCATACCTTAGAAATGATCTTGGAAATGACAACAGGAAAGAGGGCATTAGTGCTTTGTTTCTAATGCATAAGACTCTGACAAATAACCCAGAACTGTGGGATGAACTCACAGGAAGTAATAATCCTACTGAGCGTTGCCTTTTACTTGAGGCAATTAATAAATGAAATAAATGAATAAATAATTAAACAAAAACAAATTTCTAAAGAAGACAATTCACACTGATCAGCAAATCCAAGAGCAGAGGCCAAACATCTCCATGTTTCCTTCTCTTCCATTTCTTTATCTGCAGAGAAGGAATGGATGGAGCACACAGTCATTCTATCCTAAAATGCATTAAGTGGAAAAGAATAATTTCCTCTTAGCATAGCAAGCAGAAATGTAAAATATACAGCAAAACAGTCTATCAGTACAGACTGGGTAAGCCACAGCTCCTCCACAGTAGAGGGTTGTACTAATGGGCTAAACTCTTGTTGGTGGGTGCTTGTTTGGTTTTGTTTTTTAAGTCTTTCCTTTTGTTTGTGTGTTTGACGGTGGCTCTTTTTCTATCATTCTTTCTGTCTGTGGTTAAACTATTATTTAGGAGTCAGATCTTGTATGTTTTCATAACCACTCACTCTTAAGCAATAAGTCTTTGTATAGAGAAGACTAACAGTTATGTTCACAGTGAAATCCATTTCATTTCAGTAAAGGCAGCAAAAACTTCCCTTAAGAGTTACTGTGCTAACAAAGATGATCTTTAAGCTATTAAAAACAACAACGGGACATAGTTGACACTTTGTACAAAACACTGCTTTTAATTACCACTGCAGAACACGACTCACATGTTGTCACCAGTGGCCAGCCGTAAATACGTTTGATTTTCCGAGCTCAAGTAAAATGATATTTTTTCTTGCAATAATTTGTTTATAATAGTCCATTAACATCCAACTACTTTACCCAGTATGAAAACAGTATGTTTTAGGAATACTATAAATGTGGAAATTCACTAGAATGAAAAATAATTAAAATAATACTAAGCCAATTCTGTCTCAATACTTGTATCCACTTCACTAAGATTTCATTTCTACAAGAAGCCAGGCATGTTGTGATACACTGGCAACAACAGGCTCCCTAATAAAGCTTACACTGTAATAGAAGAGAGAGCAATTAATCAAGTAATTGCATAGGTAAATGAGTAATTGCACCTGTGATTCATGCTGTGAGGAGTGTTATGGAATGTGTCACATGTGTGTTCGATCTGTTAGGGGAGGTCACTGGCAGGCAGGTGTAGAGTGGAAGGAAGGCTATTTCAAGCAGACCGACATTTGTAATATTTACTGTTTTTCCTCTTCTTCAGTTCTACAGCTGTAAACCACCTGCCCTCAGAGCTACTGACTTCACACTTCTCCTTTTCTAAAGGATCAGAGTCCAGGCTTTCCACACTGTACTGAGGTGGCCTAAGTGACCAATGCAAACACTGTGATGGCTATTCAACATGTGAAGCCCAACGCTGTGACATCATTTGGACACCATGCACACTACTAACTTGAGGTAGTCCGACTTCCTACATCTCACTATTCCAATGACTCTCGCTGTATTGTTATGAGGCTGAGCTTCTATAAACTGCTATCATAAAGTGCAAAGATGAGGAAGTTATTGTGGAACACAAAGGCATTTCCTGTCTGATTATAAGTAAAATACCACATATATAAATGTCCCATTAAGATTGAAACAAAACATGTAATGTATGCCTACTAGTTTTTAAACAGCTTCTAAGGTAGTAGGCTTCAAGTTGTTAACCATAATCAACTTAAACCTAACTACTTAACAAATGCAGCTGCCAGGTTTTTTTTTTTTTTTTGCGTGAAAAGCATGTAAAACTTACACATACACTAAAAATATCAAAAGAGAGAGAGAAAGTGTGGGAGCTCTGACATGGTGAAATTCTTCACTTAGTAAATCAGAAACAGCAGTCCCAAGAAACTAAATTTTGATTCTAGGGCTTATCAATGTATTTCAGCTCAAAATATAAGTTTATTTGTCTCTAATATGCTTTAATTTATTTCATAACAATCAGTTTATACATTACTTATTTGAAATTTAACATGGAAGACTCTAACATACAATTAATATATCTCAGCTGTTTCTAAATGCTTAACTTCTTCTTGACTGGCTTGGCTATTTTACTACAATGTCATAGTCAGAAGGTACAAATAAAGAATTAACAGAGATTGAAGGATTCTGTGAGTTTGATTACACTGACAAGGGTAATCAGTAATATCCTCGACAAAGGAACTATTATAAAATGTAAGGATGATTTGTTATCAGTCAAAATTATTTTCCTTTACATAGGAATAATTTATTCACATTGTGGGAGGGGTACTGTATGTATATGAGCACATGTGTGTCATGGCATATGTGTAGGTCACATGTGGGAGTGAGTACTTTCCTTGTGCCATGTGAGTTCTTAGGATTGAACTCAGGCAATCAGCCTCAGTCTTGAGTACCTTTATCTATGAGCAAAACCACTAGCCCAACATGCTGTGAGCATAAATGCTAATCTTTTATATTCTGATCCTCTTGTTTTCATATACATGAAATTCAGTCATGGGGAAGTTGATGAAGAAGCTTATGTCTCACATACTAAGATTCATATCTTATTTAGTAAACATTTTACTAAAATATATGTATAAAGATATATTTCTGTAAAGATATTCAACTTCAGTGATAATTATATTTGAGGTTGAAATAACTATGCACGTTTTGCAATTTAGGACAAGACATAGAAGAGACTTAGATGATAAATTTAATCTAAAAAAGAAAATCTTATTAATTTTGAAATGTTAATACAGATAAATGATCACAGAACTAGATCTAAAAATTCATATTTTAAGTTTGCTAAACTGGAAAGGCTAACACATTTTTATGCATAGTAAATCACACAGCAATATATTCTTGAGAAATACTTAACTTACTTTTGATCAGTCTCAGAGACCGTGATCCTTAATCTGTTTTACATCATGTGCTTATCTGAAAGGGCCAAAGAACCCGTGTATGGCTGGTTGTGTAATTCAGGAATAGGGTTAGCACAAATTGCTTATATATATATATATATATACATATACATATATATGCATATATATGTATATGTGTGTGTGTGTGTACTTTCTCATTAGCCCTTAACTATCAGCGATTTCTCCTTTATGTACTTTCCTTGTTAACAAGATTTTATAATGCATATGAAGTCAGAGTTTTTAGTTACATACTAAAATGATAGATTTTTGTAATCATTTTTGGGAAGAATGCTATGCTATGAAGGTGCCATAATGCATCCAAAGAATCTGCCTTTGCCTGGTTGGTGCGTCTAATGATAAAGAAGATCTGGTTATGTGTTTAACCAATGGCTGCAGTAAGGCACAATGTAAAGCCGCATACTCTCAGCCTTCCCCCAAATAGGGCTGCAAACATTTTCCCTGTAAAATTCTAACTTTGAGCTGAATGTTTTTCCTGCCTAAACATAGATGGAATTCCCAGAAGTATAGAGGAACTCTAATAGAAATCATTTAGGATGGTCAATTCATTCTGAATTCAGAGACAAATCGAACATCCTGTCGATCTCTGCCTGAGTTAAATCCATTTGGTTATCCTAAGGAAGGTTGGGCTCATCTCAGTAGGCAGCTTGCATAGTACGCACCAAACCTTGGATTTACTCTCCACGACCACAGAAAACAAATAAATGAGCAGACAGACAGAGTCACATTAAGTGAATTGTGCTACAAATCAAATAGTTAAGAAAAAACACATTCATAATTAAAAATATTAAAAATCATTAAATCAATTGCTTGGAAATATAAACCCATTTAAACTCTTGAAAAAAATCAAGGTTTTTGAATAGTAATTTTAAAACATTTGTATGTAATTTACCCATAATAGTTACTTATATACTCACATTTTTCTAGTGGTCATATTTATGCCAAATATTCACAGCAAATTTTAAAGCACTTCACTACTGGGAGAAAAGGTCAATATACACCCTTTTATAAAAACCCAACCTGAATTCCACTGGAATGCTCTGAATGTAGGATCATATAAAGTGAAACCTGTGACTCTTTTGGGATACTCTTGAAGAGTTCTGAGTGAAAGGCTGACTTCAACTAATCTGGCACTAACAGAACCAAGTAGAAGTCAGTGTCAGACAGCGCATTGCCCCAACCGTTTGGATTCACTTATCAAATTTGCCTTCGAGGGTTGGCTAAAAAGATGACATTCTTATAGAATTTCCCTCAATGAGTTGTAAACATGTTCTACCCGTTTTATCAGTAAAGGACATAGTCTCAGATGAAACCGGTGATGCTCTGAGACCGCTTGTTCAGAGTACTTAACTAACCAGGAGTAGGCTGCGCTTTATAGGCACAAAACTGTCCTTATGTCAAAGCCCTCGTTATAAATCATTGTTAAGAAGCAAACATCATGGCAACACAAAAGAGTATGGAATAGCTGCCGCCTAATAACTGTTTCCTTGGCTTTTAATAGTCTCAGAAAGAAGAAAGAAAATCCACCACTGCTGAAAGGAAATGAGACACTTTTAAACTAATACTCTGTCATATATAAAGTACCAAGTCACTGTCACAATTTGCTTATATTGGGGGTGGGGACTCCAATTTAGAACATGACCCAGTCTATTTAAGACTAAGGTGACTTGATGCTTGTCATTCCATCAACAGCACATACATTTTTTAAAAATTGGGTACTTCTTTCTCTCTTGTTTCCATAGTACAAAGGTAATGCATACACTCCTGCCAACACCTTTGAGCCAATAATATCCATTTGATTTTAGAGAGGAAACTGATCCATTATAGCTAACTTGAGTGGCTGAATCTTTATATAAATTTCACCATCTCTTGAAATTCAACCTAATATTTTACTTAAGGCTAAGCAGAATTTCCCCCAAATACATATGAACATGGCCTACATGAAATATTAATAAAGAGCTGTAGATATATCAAACTACATACAGAAACAGTTTAATTATAAATATGAATAGAAGTATACTATAAACTTATATTTTCTTCTAAGGTGTAGATTAGAAAATTTTGTGTGTGTGTGTGTGTGTGTGTGTGTATATATATATATATATATATATATATATATATATATATGCATCCAGAATTACTTTAAGACATATTTGAAAAGAAAATAATGTTGCAATTGAAGATGAATGAAATATTACAGGTCTATCTTTTTTCATTTTATCCAGGCTATTTGCAGATTACATAATACTTAGCATTGTTGTAAACCTAAGTATCTTAGTTAGGGTTTTACTGCTGTGAACAGACACCATGACCAAAGCGACCCTTGCAAGGATGACATTGGAGGCTGGCTTACAGGTTCAAAGCTTCATTATCCTCAAGGCAGGAACATGGTAGCCTCCTGGCAGGCATGGTGCAGTAGGAGCTGAGTTCTACATCTGGTTCCAAAGACAAACATGAGAAGACTGACTCCTCAGGCAGTTAGGAGGAGTGACCCAAAGCCCACCCTGACAGTGACACACTTCCTCCCACAAGGCCACACCTACTCCAACAAGGCCCCACCTCCTAATAGTGCCATTCCCTAGGCCCAGCGAATTCAAACTATCACACTAAGAAAATTTAAATTTGTAAGGAAAGACACTTCATATTCATCAAAGGAAAAATCCACCAAGATGAACTCTCAATCCTAAATATCTATGCCCCAAACACAAGGGCACCTACATACGTAAAAGAAACCTTACTAAAGCTCAAAACACACATTGCACCTCACACAATAATAGTAGGAGATTTCAACACCCCACTCTCATCAATGGACAGATCATGGAAACAGAAATTAAACAGAGACGTAGACAGACTAAGAGAAGTCATGAGTCAAATGGACTTAACGGATATTTATAGAACATTCTATCCTAAAGCAAAAGGATATACCTTCTTCTCAGCTCCTCATGGTACTTTCTCCAAAATTGACCATATAATTGGTCAAAAAACGGGCCTCAACAGGTACAGAAAGATAGAAATAATCCCATGCGTGCTATCAGACCACCACGGCCTAAAACTGGTCTTCAATAATAATAAGGGAAGAATGCCCACATATACGTGGAAATTTTACAATGCTCTATTCAATGATAACCTGGTCAAGGAAGAAATAAAGAAAGAAATTAAAGACTTTTTAAAATTTAATGAAAATGAAGGTACAACCTACCCAAACTTATGGGACACAATGAAAGCTGTGCTAAGAGGAAAACTCATAGCTCTGAGTGCCTGCAGAAAGAAACAGGAAAGAGCATATGTCAGCAGCTTGACAGCACACCTAAAAGCTCTAGAACAAAAAGAAGCAAATACACCCAGGAGGAGTAGAAGGCAGGAAATAATCAAACTCAGAGCTGAAATCAACCAAGTAGAAACAAAAAGGACCATAGAAAGAATCAACAGAACCAAAAGTTGGTTCTTTGAGAAAATCAACAAGATAGATAAACCCTTAGCCAGACTAACGAGAGGACACAGAGAGTGCGTCCAAATTAACAAAATCAGAAATGAAAAGAGAGACATAACTACAGATTCAGAGGAAATTCAAAAAATCATCCGATCTTACTATAAAAGCCTATATTCAACAAAACTTGAAAATCTACAGGAAATGGACAATTTCCTAGACAGATACCAGGTACCGAAGTTAAATCAGGAACAGATAAACCAGTTAAACAACCCCATAACTCCTAAGGAAATAGAAGCAGTCATTAAAGGTCTCCCAACCAAAAAGAGCCCAGGTACAGACAGGTTTAGTGCAGAATTCTATCAGACCTTCATAGAAGACCTCATACCAATATTATCCAAACTATTCCACAAAATTGAAGCAGATGGATCACTACCGAATTCCTTCTATGAAGACACAATTACTCTTATACCTAAACCACACAATGACCCAACAAAGAAAGAGAACTTCCGACCAATTTCCCTTATGAATATCGATGCAAAAATACTCAATAAAATTCTGGCAAACTGAATCCAAGAGCACATCAAAACAATCATCCACCATGATCAAGTAGGCTTCATCCCAGGCATGCAGGGATGGTTTAATATACGGAAAACCATCAACATGATCCATTATATAAACAAACTGAAAGAACAGAACCACATGATCATTTCATTAGATGCTGAGAAAGCATTTGACAAAATTCAACACCCCTTCATGATAAAAGTCCTGGAAAGAATAGGAATTCAAGGCCCATACCTAAACATAGTAAAAGCCATATACAGCAAACCAGTTGCTAACATTAAACTAAATGGAGAGAAACTTGAAGCAATCCCACTAAAATCAGGGACTAGACAAGGCTGCCCACTCTCTCCCTACTTATTCAATATAGTTCTTGAAGTTCTAGCCAGAGCAATCAGACAACAAAAGGAGGTCAAGGGGATACAGATCGGAAAAGAAGAAGTCAAAATATCACTATTTGCAGATGATATGATAGTATATTTAAGTGATCCCAAAAGTTCCACCAGAGAACTACTAAAGCTGATAAACAACTTCAGCAAAGTGGCTGGGTATAAAACTAACTCAAATAAATCAGTAGCCTTCCTCTACACAAAAGAGAAACAAGCCAAGAAAGAAATTAGGGAAATGACACCCTTCATAATAGACCCAAATAATATAAAGTACCTCGGTGTGACTTTAACCAAGCAAGTAAAAGATCTGTACAATAAGAACTTCAAGCCTCTGAAGAAAGAAATTGAAGTAGACCTCAGAAGATGGAAAGATCTCCCATGCTCATGGATTGGCAGGATTAATATAGTTAAAATGGCCATTTTACCAAAAGCAATCTACAGATTCAATGCAATCCCCATCAAAATACCAATCCAATTCTTCAAAGAGTTAGACAGAACAATTTGCAAATTCATCTGGAATAACAAAAAACCCAGGATAGCTAAAACTATCCTCAACAACAAAAGGACTTCAGGGGGAATCACTATCCCTGAACTCAAGCAGTATTACAGAGCAATAGTGATAAAAACTGCATGGTATTGGTACAGAGACAGACAGATAGACCAATGGAATAGAATTGAAGACCCAGAAATGAACCCACAAACCTCTGGGCACTTGATTTTTGACAAAGGAGCCAAAACCATCCAATGGAAAAAAGATAGCATTTTCAGCAAATGGTGCTGGTTCAACTGGAGGTCAACATGTAGAAGAATGCAGATCAATCCATGCTTATCACCCTGTACAAAGCTTAAGTCCAAGTGGATCAAGGACCTCCACATCAAACCAGACACACTCAAACTAATAGAAGAAAAACTAGGGAAGCATCTGGAACACATGGGCACTGGAAAAAATTTCCTGAACAAAACACCAATGGCTTATGCTCTAAGATCAAGAATCGACAAATGGGATCTCATAAAACTGCAAAGCTTCTGTAAGGCAAAGGACACTGTGGTTAGGACAAAACGGCAACGAACAGATTGGGAAAAGATCTTTACCAATCCTACAACAGACAGAGGCCTTATATCCAAAATATACAAAGAACTCAAGAAGTTAGACCGCAGGGAGACAAAAAACCCTATTAAAAAATGGGGCTCAGAGCTAAACAAAGAATTCACAGCTGAGGAATGCCGAATGGCTGAGAAACACCTAAAGAAATGTTCAACATCTTTAGTCATAAGGGAAATGCAAATCAAAACAACCCTGAGATTTCACCTCACACCAGTGAGAATGGCTAAGATCAAAAACTCAGGTGACAGCAGATGCTGGCGAGGATGTGGAGAAAGAGGAACACTCCTCCATTGTTGGTGGGATTGCAGACTGGTACAACCATTCTGGAAATCAGTCTGGAGGTTCCTCAGAAAATTAGACATTGAACTGCCTGAGGATCCAGCTATACCTCTCTTGGGCATATACCCAAAAGATGCCCCAACATATAAAAAAGACACGTGTTCCACTATGTTCATCACAGCCTTATTTATAATAGCCAGAAGCTGGAAAGAACCCAGATGCCCTTCAACAGAGGAATGGATACAGAAAATGTGGTACATCTGCACAATGGAATACTACTCAGCTATCAAAAACAATGACTTTATGAAATTCGTAGGCAAATGGTTGGAACTGAAAATATCATCCTGAGTGAGCTAACCCAATCACAGAAAGACACACATGGTATGCATTCATTGATAAGTGGCTATTAGCCCAAATGCTTGAATTACCCTAGATGCCTAGAACAAATGAAACTCAAGACGGATGATCAAAGTGTGAATGCTTCACTCCTTCTTTAAAAGGGGAACAAGAATACCCTTGGCAGGGAAGAGAGAGGCAAAGATTAAAACAGAGACTGAAGGAATACCCATTCAGAGCCTGCCCCACATGTGGCCCATAGATATACAGCCACCCAATTAGACAAGGTGGATGAAGCAAAGAAGTGCAGACCGACAGGAGCTGGATGTAGATCGCTTCTGAGAGACACAGCCAGAATACAGCAAATACAGAGGCGAATGGCAGCAGCAAACCACTGAACTGAGAATAGGTCCCCTATTGAAGGAATCAGAGAAAGAACTGGAAGAGCTTGAAGGGGCTTGAGACCCCATATGTACAACAATACCAAGCAACCAGAGCTTCCAGGGACTAAGCCACTACCTAAAGACTATACATGGACTGACCTTGGACTCTGACCTCATAGGTAGCAATGTATATCCTAGTAAGAGCACCCGTGGAAGGGGAAGCCCTGGGTCCTACTAAGACTGAACCCCCAGTGAACTAGACTGTTGGAGGGAGGGCGGCAATGGGGGGAGGGTTGGGAGGGGAACACCCATAAGGAAGGGGAGGGTGGAGGGGGATGTTTGCCCGGAAACCAGGAAAGGGAATAACACTCGAAATGTATATAAGAAATACTCAAGTTAATAATAAAAAAAGTAAAAAAAAAAGAAAATTTAAGTTTGAAACACATTATTTTTCTATCATGCATGATTAAAATGTAAGAGAATTTAATATCTCAGCTCTTTTGTAAGCACTTTTTTTTCTTTCTGCATATGATCAGCAGACAGAACAAATTAAAATAAAGAAAAAGCTGAAAAGATTCCCATTTGGTAGCTTTCACTGGTAGAAAGAAAGCCACTAATGCAGCCTGTGATTAAGTCCTTCCCCCTTTGAATAAGGAGGCTTGTGTAGTGCTGACATTAAAAGGATTAAACAGCAAGCCTGCTGAGAAAAATGCTCAGAGGTATTAAACCCTAGCAGTGTTGGTTTAACTGCATGTACTGAAGAATGAGATTAGGTCCACGTTTGGAAGGAGAACTAGCTTTGACAGAAGACTAAAAGGTAACAATATTCATAGAAGCCCGAATTAATGCTTCAGTGAAAAATATAATTAGCACAAGGTTTGAAAATATGTCTCCTTTGGCTAATGTCTCCAGGGTAATCAGAGCTGCGGACTGATGGAGTGGAAAGAGTGCTGGGCAGAGGGCCAGAGTCTCAGAGTTCAAGCTTGTTGCTGTAACATTCGCCAGCTCTGCATCCTCAGCAAAGAAATTGCCCGAGTCTTGGAATCTCTGGATGACGGACATGGCCAATGGTAACCACTCTTGCTTCTTTATACAGTACATTTCTACACTACAGAGACTCAAGGGCTGAAAGTGGAATTCCCTCGGTTTTCATGCCACTGAAGCAGACTGGGTTCAGTTGGAGCCATTTAGAGCCAGGACTCATCCTCCTGACACTATGTTTGCTTCCTGCTGAGTGATCTGGTAGAAGAAAGTTCTTCTATGAGAGGCTCCTGAGTTAGAGATGCACCAGTCTGTAAGGCTGTTGATTTACAGCTATGGTAGCACCTGGTCCTTTCATTCTAATGGCACTGACATATTTTACTATGATTTTATAGTATCTTCAGAATTTGTTACCTTTGTCATTGAGGCAGAAGCATCCCTACCCTAACCAATTGTAGAATATTCTGGAAACATTTCTTGATGCCTAGCCTGGAGGTGCTGCTATCTTTAGCCTTCCTAAATATTTTGTAAGCTTTTAATTCCTTATAGATAATCTCTGTCTACTTAAAATGCCCAGAGATTATCCTGTTTTCCATTGAACTCTAATTGACAGACAGGTAAAATTTTATTCTCATACAAGGTCTTTGAGAAGACCAAACTCGTATGCACTCTTGAAAAACTGGTCACATCTATCAATCAGCACCTGTCAAATACCTCAATGTATTCTTTTGTCATTAATTTTAATAAGATAATGTAAGTATCAACATATTTCATGGAATATTGTTTCTCTTAGATGAATAGTTCAAAACAAATTACAGCATATTTTAAAGTATCCAGATATTACAAAGCTTCAGGTGCCATGAATAGTCATGAGAGTCTCTGACATATTTCTCACAGCTGAAATGGGGAGATTACCTCAGAGTTATATTTTCTATTTCTGTACTACTTTTATGTGATGGTGGCAATCAGAAGTGTGGTGGCCAACTCTACATGTGGGAGGGAGCTGATACCTTCCTGTGTAGAGAGATTGAGAAGGGGCACAAACACCTTGTTCTGTATTCTTCATCTCTACATCTTCCAAAGAAACGAAACCACCTTTATCCTTTTCCATCAGTTTGTTGATTTATTTGTCAGTGTGCCCATTGAGCCAAGAGACTGCTTTCTCATACCAGCCCTCCCTCCCCTCACTTTCTAAGTGTTGTGAACAAAAATTAAAATGAAAAGAAGATTGTGTATATCAGGAGACTGTTCAGTGATAACTTTGGAAACCACTTCACAGTTGTGGCTTTCTCTGGATGAGTGGAATGGATGTTCTCTGAAGTGATATTCTTGAGACTTATGTATTCCTCAGAAATCCCATAACCTGAAGAGTAGAATTTTCTACAGCAGCTGTGACTCACCAAGTTACAGATGTGGTTATGGTGAGAGCTTGAACACAAAAGCAAATTAGTACTGCATTTGCTTTTGGACAAAGCACTTAATCATTTAGTGCAGTGTGTGCAATTTTCAGGAAGGCAGAAGCATAATCAGTCAGACACACTCCTTATATATAAGGAGTAATGTTGTAATATTGTAATGTTGTAGTGTTGTAATATTGTTTAAAATTAAAGACTTGTTGCTACATATTATGTCTGTAGGATGATACAGGTCAGTGTGGTTTAGTTCTCTCAATTTAAAGCTTTTGGGTTTTTTGTTTGTTTTTTTTTTTGTTTGTTTTTGTTTATTTGTTTATTTTGGCTGTAAGTTATAGCTCTATAGGTAATATGAAACTCTGTCATAGTTATTGTGGTTACATAAGATTTTCATGAATTATTACAATATGTAAAAGAACATTTACAGGGTGTGTATGTGTGAGAGAGAAAGACAGAGACAGAGAGACAGAGAGATACAGAGAGAGACAGAGACAGAGAGACAGAGAGAGACAGAGAGAAAGGGACAGAGACAGAGAGACAAACTGACAGACAAACAGAAAACAGATTAGACCTTTCTGCTTACTCTAATGTTTCAAAGTTTATCCATGCCAAGGCATGAGGCAGTACTTCATACTTTTATATAATTAGACAAATTGTGAGGTAAATATTAAACATAATAATATTTAGTTGTGTGTATCTCCCACAGTTTGTCGACTTAGTAACAGTTGATGGGCATTTGGGTGGTTTCTGTTTGAGGCCAGTACAAGTAAGAGTCATGCACAAGACTTTCGTGTGAGCTTATTTTTAGGGCTTGGGTGTGATATGCTCCTCCACAGGCTCTTATGGTGGAATAGCTGGTAGGTGCTGCTTTGAGAGGTATGGAACCTTAGGAATCGAGGCCTGCCTGGCATCTGTTGGTCACCAGATTTATGGGGTATAGCCTTGCTGGTTGCTGTGCTTCCTGTCTGCAGGTGGCCAGCAAGCTTCCCCACCAAAGAGCGTGCTCATCCACCAAGCTACCAGGGCTTAAGATAGCTCCTTCTTCAGACACTTCTGGTCAGCCATCTGCACATAGTAGAAAGATAAGCAGCATATGCACATATATTTTCATTTCTTGTAAGTATACATGTTGATGTTTAGTGCTGTTTTTCCTCCTAGCCCACGCACCCAGAAGCACTCAAAATCTACTTACAAATACCTTGGCCATATAGCTAGACTCTTCTCTGACCAGATAATAACTTAAAACATCCCGTTTATGTTAACCTACATTCTGCCACATGGCTGGTTACCTGTGCTCAGGTCCCACACTTCCGTCTCCTCAAACCTTCCCAGTTGAATATTCCTGCTCCTGGCTCTACCTCAGAATCCTCTCTCTTCCAGATGTCTCACCTCCTATTTCCTGCCTAAGCCATAGGCCATCAGATTTCTTATTGACAGGTGCCACATTTGCCATTTATACAGAGATAAGATATTATCTCTACACATATGTGCAAGAGTGAAATTGTTGGGTTTGGGGGGGGCTCTGGCTAACTTTTGGAAGAGCTACCAGGCTGTTTTCTCAGTGGCTTTGAACATTCCCACCAGCATCTGAGGGCATTATAATTTTTCTCTATTATTCTCAAACTTCATTTTTGCTCATTTTCATTATAGACATTTTAACAGGCATGCAGTGATGTTACTATAATCTTGATTTACATTTTCCTAATAGCTTTAGGATGTTGAAGCATCTTGTCTTTTGGAGTTTTACATCTTTTCTCTGGATAAATGTTTAACTCAGATCCTTTGCCCATTGCTAAATTAGATTGTGGGCCCCTGAAAGGAGATAGGAACTCCACCCGAAGACCAACTGAGTCAACTGACCTGCACTTTTAGTGCTCTCAGAGTCTGAACATGCACAGGCTGGACCTAGATTTCCCTGAACACATGTACCAGATGTGCAGCTTGGTCTTCACGTGCGTTCTGAACAACTGGAACAGGCACTATTCCAAAAGCTGTTGCCTGTGTGTGGGATCTGTTCTTCTAGCTGGGCTGCCTTGTCTGGCCTCAGTGGGAGAGGATATGCTAGCCTCTCAAAGACTTGAAGTGCCAGAGTTGGGGAATAACCATGAGGCCCTACCCACTCAGAGGAGAAGGGTAGGAGGCATGGGGGAATAACTGTGAGAGGAGGTGACCAGGAGGGGGCAGTGGGTGGGATGTGAAATTAATGTTTAAAACTGAAATTTAATTTAATTAAAAAAAATGAGCATGTCCAAGTCAATTTTATTTCAAATCATAACTCTTGAATAGCAAACATAATATACTGGGGGAAAAATTGTGGTTTGGTGTGACTAGATGCTAGAATGAGATAGGACACGTCCTCACCATGTGAAACAAAGAACAAATATTAGCAGAGTCAAAGTGGACTTGATCATACAAGCCACTGAGAATCACAATTTTCAAGTTGGACATGGTCCTGCATTTCCCATCAGTATATGCTGTTGTTGCAAAGACTTGTTTCTATTTGTGAACTGCTATAAGATAGGCAGTCCATTACAGTGATAACAAACTCAGATCCCAGAGCTTAGTAAGTTCAAGTCAAATTCAGCCTTCCCAGATAAGTAGTTATGTAATTTTAAGTGGGTTACGTCATCTCTACAGCCCTATACTTTGAGGGTATGTTGTAAGACGCAATAATACAGAACATCCATTTGTACTCTTTCTAGGTTATGGTGCATAATCAGTCAATGATAGCTACAAATAATAAAATAATCATTGAAAGCGAAGATTGCCTTGTTTCTCCAGTGTCAAATATGGTGGGTTGGCCTTCAATCATAGACTGACTGAATGGTCAGGCTAGGAATACCTACAAATACAGACCTAGAGTTCAAAATGAAGTTGGAAAATGGACAGCATCAATTCTTTTTTTTTTTTTTTTGATTTTTTTTTATTAACTTGAGTATTTCTTATATACATTTCGAGTGTTATTCCCTTTCCCGGTTTCTGGGCAAACATCCCCCTCCCCCCTCCCCTTCCTTATGGGTGTTCCCCTCCCAACCCTCCCCCCATTGCCGCCCTCCCCCCATAGACTAGTTCACTGGGGGTTCAGTCTTAGCAGGACCCAGGGCTTCCCCTTCCACTGGTGCTCTTACTAGGATATTCATTGCTACCTATGGGGTCAGAGTCCAGGGTCAGTCCATGTATAGTCTTTAGGTAGTGGCTTAGTCCCTGGAAGCTCTGGTTGCTTGGCATTGTTGTACTTTTGGGGTCTCGAGCCCCTTCAAGCTCTTCCAGTTCTTTCTCTGATTCCTTCAATAGGGGACCTATTCTCAATTCAGTGGTTTGCTGCTGGCATTCGCCTCTATATTTGCTGTATTCTGGCTGTGTCTCTCAGGAGCGATCTACATCCGGCTCCTGTTGGTCTGCACTTCTTTGCTTCATCCATCTTGTCTAATTGGGTGGCTGTATATGTATGGGCCACATGTGGGGCAGGCTCTGAATGGGTGTTCCTTCAGTCTCTGTTTTAATCTTTGCCTCTCCCTTCCCTGCCAAGGGTATTCTTTTTCCTCATTTAAAGAAGGAGTGAAGCATTCACATTTTGATCATCCGTCTTGAGTTTCGTTTGTTCTAGGGATCTAGGGTAATTCAAGCATTTGGGCTAATAGCCACTTATCAATGAGTGCATACCATGTATGTCTTTCTGTGATTGGGTTAGCTCACTCAGGATGATATTTTCCAGTTCCAACCATTTGCCTACGAATTTCATAAACTCGTTGTTTTTGATAGCTGAGTAATATTCCATTGTGTAGATGTACCACATTTTCTGTATCCATTCCTCTGTTGAGGGGCATCTGGGTTCTTTCCATTTTCTGGCTATTATAAATAAGGCTGCGATGAACATAGTGGAGCACGTGTCTCTTTTATATGTTGAGGCATCTTTTGGGTATATGCCCAAGAGAGGTATAGCTGGATCCTCAGGCAGTTCAATGTCCAATTTTCTGAGGAACCTCCAGACTGATTTCCAGAATGGTTTTACCAGTCTGCAATCCCACCAACAATGGAGGAGTGTTCCTCTTTCTCCACATCCTCTCCAGCATCTGCTGTCACCTGAGTTTTTGATCTTAGCCAATCGCACTGGTGTGAGGTGAAATCTCAGGGTTGTTTTGATTTGCATTTCCCTTATGACTAAAGATGTTGAACATTTCTTTAGGTGTTTCTCAGCCATTCGGCATTCCTCAGCTGTGAATTCTTTGTTTAGCTCTGAACCCCATTTTTTAATAGGGTTATTTGTTTCCCTGCGGTCTAACTTCTTGAGTTCTTTGTATATTTTGGAAATAAGGCCTCTATCTGTTGTAGGATTGGTAAAGATCTTTTCCCAATCTGTTGGTTGCCGTTTTGTCCTAACCACAGTGTCCTTTGCCTTACAGAAGCTTTGCAGTTTTATGAGATCCCATTTGTCGATTCTTGATCTTAGAGCATAAGCCATTGGTGTTTTGTTCAGGAAATTTTTTCCAGTGCCCATGTGTTCCAGATGCTTCCCTAGTTTTTCTTCTATTAGTTTGAGTGTGTCTGGTTTGATGTGGAGGTCCTTGATCCACTTGGACTTAAGCTTTGTACAGGGTGATAAGGTTGGATCGATCTGCATTCTTCTACATGTTGCCCTCCAGTTGAACCAGCACCATTTGCTGAAAATGCTATCTTTTTTCCATTGGATGGTTTTGGCTCCTTTGTCAAAAATCAAGTGCCCATAGGTGTGTGGGTTCATTTCTGGGTCTTCAATTCTATTCCATTGGTCTATCTGTCTGTCTCTGTACCAATACCATGCAGTTTTTATCACTATTGCTCTGTAATACTGCTTGAGTTCAGGGATAGTGATTCCCCCTGAAGTCCTTTTATTGTTGAGGATAGCTTTAGCTATCCTGGGTTTTTTGTTATTCCAGATGAATTTGCAAATTGTTCTGTCTAACTCTTTGAAGAATTGGATTGGTATTTTGATGGGGATTGCATTGAATCTGTAGATTGCTTTTGGTAAAATGGCCATTTTTACCATATTAATCCTGCCAATCCATGAGCATGGGAGATCTTTCCATCTTCTGAGGTCTTCTTCAATTTCTTTCCTCAGTGTCTTGAAGTTCTTATTGTACAGATCTTTTACTTGCTTGGTTAAAGTCACACCGAGGTACTTTATATTATTTGGGTCTATTATGAAGGGTGTCATTTCCCTAATTTCTTTCTTGGCTTGTTTCTCTTTTGTATAGAGGAAGGCAACTGATTTATTTGAGTTAATTTTATACCCAGCCACTTTGCTGAAGTTGTTTATCAGCTTTAGTAGTTCTCTGGTGGAACTTTTCGGATCACTTAAATATACTATCATGTCATCTGCAAATAGTGATATTTTGACCTCTTCTTTTCCGATCTGTATCCCTTTGATCTCCTTTTGTTGTCTGATTGCTCTGGCTAGAACTTCAAGAACTATATTGAATAAGTAGGGAGAGAGTGGGCAGCCTTGTCTAGTCCCTGATTTTAGTGGGATTGCTTCAAGTTTCTCTCCATTTAGTTTAATGTTAGCAACTGGTTTGCTGTATATGGCTTTTACTATGTTTAGGTATGGGCCTTGAATTCCTATTCTTTCCAGGACTTTTATCATGAAGGGGTGTTGAATTTTGTCAAATGCTTTCTCAGCATCTAATGAAATGATCATGTGGTTCTGTTCTTTCAGTTTGTTTATATAATGGATCACGTTGATGGTTTTCCGTATATTAAACCATCCCTGCATGCCTGGGATGAAGCCTACTTGATCATGGTGGATGATTGTTTTGATGTGCTCTTGAATTCGGTTTGCCAGAATTTTATTGAGTATTTTTGCGTCGATATTCATAAGGGAAATTGGTCGGAAGTTCTCTTTCTTTGTTGGGTCATTGTGTGGTTTAGGTATAAGAGAAATTGTGTCTTCATAGAAGGAATTCGGTAGTGATCCATCTGTTTCAATTTTGTGGAATAGTTTGGATAATATTGGTATGAGGTCTTCTATGAAGGTTTGATAGAATTCTGCACTAAACCCGTCTGGACCTGGGCTCTTTTTGGTTGGGAGACCTTTAATGACTGCTTCTATTTCCTTAGGAGTTATGGGGTTGTTTAACTGGTTTATCTGTTCCTGATTTAACTTCGGTACCTGGTATCTGTCTAGGAAATTGTCCATTTCCTGAAGATTTTCAAATTTTGTTGAATATAGGTTTTTATAGTAAGATCTGATGATTTTTTGAATTTCCTCCGAATCTGTAGTTATGTCTCCCTTTTCATTTCTGATTTTGTTAATTTGGACACACTCTCTGTGTCCTCTCGTTAGTCTGGCTAAGGGTTTATCTATCTTGTTGATTTTCTCAAAGAACCAACTTTTGGTTCTGTTGATTCTTTCTATGGTCCTTTTTGTTTCTACTTGGTTGATTTCAGCTCTGAGTTTGATTATTTCCTGCCTTCTACTCCTCCTGGGTGTATTTGCTTCTTTTTGTTCTAGAGCTTTTAGGTGTGCTGTCAAGCTGCTGACATATGCTCTTTCCTGTTTCTTTCTGCAGGCACTCAGCGCTATGAGTTTTCCTCTTAGCACAGCTTTCATTGTGTCCCATAAGTTTGAGTATGTTGTATCTTCATTTTCATTAAATTCTAAAAAGTTTTTAATTTCTTTCTTTATTTCTTCCTTGACCAGGTTATCATTGAGTAGAGCATTGTTCAATTTCCACGTATATGTGGGCATTCTTCCCTTATTGTTATTGAAGACCAGTTTTAGGCCGTGGTGGTCCGATAGCACGCATGGGATTATTTCTATCTTTCTGTACCTGTTGAGGCCCGTTTTTTGACCAATTATATGGTCAATTTTGGAGAAAGTACCATGAGGAGCTGAGAAGAAGGTATATCCTTTTGCTTTAGGATAGAATGTTCTATAAATATCCGTTAAGTCCATTTGGCTCATGACTTCTCTTAGTCTGTCTACATCACTGTTTAATTTCTGTTTCCATGATCTGTCCATTGATGAGAGTGGGGTGTTGAAATCTCCCACTATTATTGTGTGAGGTGCAATGTGTGTTTTGAGCTTTAGTAAGGTTTCTTTTACGTATGTAGGTGCCCTTGTATTTGGGGCATAGATATTTAGGATTGAGAGTTCATCTTGGTGGATTTTTCCTTTGATGAATATGAAGTGTCCTTCCTTATCTTTTTTGATGACTTTTAGTTGGAAATTGATTTTATTTGATATTAGAATGGCTACTCCAGCTTGCTTCTTCTGACCATTTGCTTGGAAAGTTGTTTTCCAGCCTTTCACTCTGAGGTAGTGTCTGTCTTTGTCTCTGAGGTGTGTTTCCTGTAGGCAGCAGAATGCAGGGTCCTCGTTGCGTATCCAGTTTGTTAATCTATGTCTTTTTATTGGGGAGTTGAGGCCATTGATATTGAGAGATATTAAGGAATAGTGATTATTGCTTCCCGTTATATTCATATTTGATGTGAGGTTATGTTTGTGTGCTTTCATTCTCTTTGTTTTGTTGCCAAGACGATTAGTTTCTTGCTTCTTCTAGGGTATAGCTTGCCTCCTTATGTTGGGCTTTACCATTTATTATCCTTTGTAGTGCTGGATTTGTAGAAAGATATTGTGTAAATTTGGTTTTGTCATGGAATATCTTGGTTTCTCCATCAATGTTAATTGAGAGTTTTGCTGGATACAGTAATCTGGGCTGGCATTTGTGTTCTCTTAGGGTCTGTATAACATCAGTCCAGGATCTTCTGGCCTTCATAGTTTCTGGCGAGAAGTCTGGTGTGATTCTGATAGGTCTCCCTTTATATGTTACTTGACCTTTTTCCCTTACTGCTTTTAATATTCTTTCTTTATTTTGTGCGTTTGGTGTTTTGACACTTATGTGACGGGAGGTGTTTCTTTTCTGGTCCAACCTATTTGGAGTTCTGTAGGCTTCCTGTATGTCTATGGGTATCTCTTTTTTTAGGTTAGGGAAGTTTTCTTCTATGATTTTGTTGAAGATATTTACTGGTCCTTTGAGCTGGGAGTCTTCACTCTCTTCTATACCTATTATCCTTAGGTTTGATCTTCTCATTGAGTCCTGGATTTCCTGTATGTTTTGGACCAGTAGCTTTTTCCGCTTTACATTATCTTTGACAGTTGAGTCAATGATTTCTATGGAATCTTCTGCTCCTGAGATTCTCTCTTCCATCTCTTGGATTCTGTTGGTGAAGCTTGTATCTACAGCTCCTTGTCTCTTCTTTTGGTTTTCTATATCCAGGGTTGTTTCCATGTGTTCTTTCTTGATTGCTTCTATTTCCATTTTTAATTCCTTCAACTGTTTGATTGTGTTTTCCTGGAATTCTTTCAGGGATTTTTGCGATTCCTCTCTGTAGGCTTTTACTTGTTTATTAATGTTTTCCTGTGCTTCCCTAAGTGTGTTCAGGTCTTTCCTGAAGTCCTCCAGCATCATGATTAAATATGATTTTGAAACTAGATCTTGCTTTTCTGGTGTGTTTGGATATTCCATGTTTGTTTTGGTGGGAGAATTGGGCTCCGATGATGGCATGTAGTCTTGGTTTCTGTTGCTTGGGTTCCTGCGCTTGCATCTCGCCATCAGATTATCTCTAGTGTTACTTTGTTCTGCTATTTCTGACAGTGGCTAGACTGTCCTATAAGCCTGTGTGTCAGGAGTGCTGTAGACCTGTTTTCCTCTCTTTCAGTCAGTTATGGGGACAGAGTGTTCTGCTTTCGGGCGTGTAGTTTTTCCTCTCTACAGGTCTTCAGCTGTTCCTGTGGGCCTGTGTCTTGAGTTCACCAGGCAGCTTTCTTGCAGCAGAAAATTTGGTCTTACCTGTGGTCCCGAGGCTCAGGTTTGCTCGTGGGGTGCTGTCCAGGGGCTCTCTGCAGCGGCAGCAACCAGGAAGACCTGTGCCGCCCCTTCCGGGAGCTTCAGTGCAGCAGGGTTCCAGATGGTCTTTGGCTTTTTCCTCTGGCGTCCGAGATGTGTGTGCAGGGAGCAGTCTCTTCTGGTTTCCCAGGCCTGTCTGCCTCTCTGAAGGTTTAGCTCTCCCTCCCACGGGATTTGGGTGCAGAGAACTGTTTATCCGGTCTGTTTCCTTCAGGGTCCGGTGGTGTCTCTGGCAGGGGTCCTGCCGCTCCTGGGCCCTCCCCCACGGGAGCCCAGAGGCCTTATACAGTTTCCTCTTGGGCCAGGGATGTGGGCAGGGGTGAGCAGTGTTGGTGGTCTCTTCCGCTCTGCAGCCTCAGGAGTGCCCACCTGACCAGGCGGTTGGGTCTCTCTCTCACCGGGTCTGGGAGCAGAGAGCTGCTGCGGGCCGGGATCCGCGGGTGTGGGACTTCCGGTAAACACAGAACGTGCACGGTTCTAGAGAAATTCTGCTTCCGTGTGTCCCAAGCTCACCAGGCAGCTTTCTTGCAGCAGAAAATTTGGTCTTACCTGTGGTCCCGAGGCTCAAGTTCGCTCGTGGGGTGCTGCCCAGGGGCTCTCTGCAGCGGCAGCAACCAGGAAGACCTGTGCCGCCCCTTCCGGGAGCTTCAGTGCACCAGGGTTCCAGATGGTCTTTGGCTTTTTCCTCTGGCGCCCGAGATGTGTGTGCAGGGAGCAGTCTCTTCTGGTTTCCCAGGCCTGTCTGCCTCTCTGAAGGTTTAGCTCTCCCTCCCACGGGATTTGGGTGCAGAGAACTGTTTATCCGGTCTGTTTCCTTCAGGGTCCGGTGGTGTCTCTGGCAGGGGTCCTGCCACTCCTGGGCCTTCCCCCACGGGAGCCCAGAGGCCTTATACAGTTTCCTCTTGGGCCAGGGATGTGGGCAGGGGTGAGCAGTGTTGGTGGTCTCTTCCGCTCTGCAGCCTCAGGAGTGCCCACCTGACCAGGCGGTTGGGTCTCTCTCTCACCGGGTCTGGGAGCAGAGAGCTGCTGCGGGCCGGGCGACAGCATCAATTCTTATCAGGCTATCATTTGGATGTGGGAAGGAATTAGTGCTCTGACAGCTATAGAGGGTAGACATGCAGAGCAAAGTACTAAAAAGAGATTCTTGGTCAGGAAGAAGTTCTAAGAAGGCAACCTCATTTTCTTTTCTTTTAAAAAGATTTATTTATTTATTTATTTATTTATTTATTTATTTATTTATTAATGTATATGAGTACACTATAGCTGTCTTCAGACACACCAGAAGAGGGTGTCTGATCCCATTACAGATGGTTGTGAGCTACCATGTGGTTGCTGGGTATTGAACTCAGGACCTCTGGAAGAGCAGTCAGTGCTCTTAACAACTGAGCTATCTCTCCAGCCCCTCTTTTTGATATAATAATTACATAATTTCTCCTTTCCCTTTCTTCCTCCAAATGTGCCTATATATCCCTCCTTGCTTTCTTTCAAATTCTTGACCTTATAAAATTATTGCTACATGAACACATGTACACACACACACACACACACACAGACACACACACACACACATTTCTAAATGTTACATATGTATGTTTCCAGGAATTATCATTTGGCATTTGATAACCAACTGGAGAAGACAATTTTTCTCACTCTAGCATTCCTTGAGAAGGTAACTTTTTAAAAAACATGTTCAACAAAATAAAATAACACAAAAACCATCATATTAAAGTTGGAAAAGACAAGACAACAGAAAAATAAAAGGGCCCCAAGAGAGGGCACCAGAATCAGAGACCCACCCCTTTACAGATTCAGGAGTCCCATAAAAGTACTAAAGTGGGAGACATAGTATATATGCAGAGGACCTGGTACAGACGCTCTATTGCTACTTCAGTCTCTGTGAGTTAATATGATCTTTGCTCAACTGTTCTAGAGCGCCTTGTTCTCCTGTTGCCCCCCATCCTCTCTGTCTCTGCCTTCCATGGGGTTCCCCAAGCTCTAAGGTAAAGAAGTTGATAGAGACATCTTGTTTAGTGTGTTCCAAGGTCTCTCTGTGCAATGATGTGCTGTGAGTCTCTGTAATTGTTCCCATCTGCTGCAAGAGGAAGTTTCTCTGATAATAGCTGAATATGGCACCAGTCTATGAATATAGAAGAATATTATTATGAGCAATTTTTGTTTTTTTTTTAAGAAAATAATATTTGGCTTTACCCTAGGTCTCTGGCTATCTAGACTCTTTCTTGGTCCCCAAAGTGGTGTCAGGTATGGGTTATGTTTCATGGAGTGGGTCTTAAGCTAAATTAGGCATCATTTGGTTACTCCCACAAAGTGTGTTTTGTCATTCCTCTGGCCTATTTTACAAACAGGACAGATTGTAGATTAAAGGTTTTGTCATGTGCTGGTGTTTACTTTTCTCAAAATTTTGTGAGTGGAATAAAGCTGGGGAAGGGAGGAATGAGAACAGTAGGATCCTGTGGGAAGGAGTAGGGGGGATGGACTTGAGGGAGGGAATGGGGGAGAGTCAAAGGGAGCTGAAGAACATTTGAGGGGTGCTATCAAAATCTGGTGGAGTAGAAACTTGCTATAGTCTACAAAGGTGACCCTAATTAAGTCTCCAAATAATGAGGGAGACAGAACCCCTACTTACCACCTCTTGTTACCAAATGAAGCTTCTAGTGTTGGGGGGGTGGGGAGAGTTCCATCCAATTGAGTTGTTGACCCAAATAACGAAGGCTGTTGCCAAGGCAATGGGTTCCTCTCCACATACTGATAACAAGGCCCAATTGAAGACGATAACATCCATACAACACATTCAAGTTGTTTGAATAGGTTGAATTTAAAATTTCCCTAAAACAACATTGCTTTCCAGCTGGGCAGTGCTGGCATGTCTTTAACGTTAGTACTTGGGAGGCAGAGGCAGGCAGTTCTCTGAGTTCAAGGACAGCCTGCTCTACAGAGTAAGTTCCAGGACAGCCAGAGCTACACAGAGAAACCCTGCCTGGACAGACAAAACAGAACAAAGCAAAACAAACAAACAAAAAAAACCTGCATCATTCTTCCAAAGAAAATCCATGTATACAGGATGATTTCCATGGAATGCTATGAATTTTTGGAAACCACACATAAATTCACTGTAAGAACTTTCGATTTAAAAAATGAAAAAATAATACCAAACAAACAGGTGAGTCTTGGAAGAGGGGTAAAAAGTCCATCCTCAAATGTTCGTTTCTCCTGTTTTAGATCTAGTTAACCTTTATCCTCCTTGCCCTCTTCCCCTTGCCTGACTCTCCCCCTCCTCCCCTCCCTCTCTATTTCAGCAGGTTTGTATCTCTGTGTCCCTGGTTTCACCATGTTTTGGATAATTTTTTTTCTCTTGGGTCATACTCTAAATAGACAGATTACAATGATGCCTCACACACCTCTGTATCAGGAAAGAGAGAAAGTGTTTTAAAACATGGATTCTGCATACATTTTATACCTCTAAGCACAAAGGAAGTCTTTTCTGTTCCTCATCCATTTCCTTGAAGAACAGAGGAGCCACACCCCTGGATCCACCTCTTTCCCCTTAAGAAAAGGGGAAACAGGTGCCATGACACCACATGGCATCTG
Source organism: Rattus norvegicus (assembly GCF_021556685.1). NCBI lineage: Eukaryota > Metazoa > Chordata > Mammalia > Rodentia > Muridae > Rattus > Rattus norvegicus. Next base: position 58,524,549 of record NC_141539.1, read on the forward strand.
TTGGTTTGTGTTCTCCACTGGGGCAATAGAGAATCCTGTCCTTTAGTCCTAATTCCTCTGCACTGGGCATGGGAGAGATTTCATTTCCAAGACAGTCTGCTCTGAAAGTCCAAACTTTGGCTCTTTTGGGGTATCCCACAAACAAGCTGGGGAAGGGAACAATGTTTCCACACTGTTTTTCTACAGAGGCAAATAGTTCATCTCCAATTGATTGAGCAGGTAGATAGCTTGTGTGTATCTGTTGCCAATACCTATTACCATAATTCACAATACACTATGAACACATGAAAGAAAGAATTTAACTCCCCTACAAATCCATTGATTTTCACAGACTGAGAAACTAGTTCAAATGTCAGCCCCTCTATGAAGCATTTCCTATGGAAATAGGGCAAAACTTCTTTTCACATAAGCTGATATTGCACTAAAAGAAACCATTCACCAGGGATTCATCAAATACTCGACTATTACACTCGATAGGTCTTGTTAAAAAGGTTCATTTATTTTATGTGTATGGCTGCTTTTGCCTATGTGTATACATGTGCACCACACACATTCTTGGTGCCCATGGATGCCACAAAATGTATTAGATCCCCTGGAACTGGGCCTACAGACAGTTGTGAGCTGCCATGTGGGTGCTTAGAACTGAACCTCGTTGCTCTCATTCCTAACCACTGAGTTATTTCTCCAGCCCAATGTGCTCTCTATCTTGTATCCCTTGAGTAGAAATGACTCCATGTATCCTTTCATGCATCAGGAACATAGATGAGAAGGTAGTAAAAGTGTCTGCATCAAGAGAAAACAAAAAGACACTGGGTTAGGAGGGGAACTTCTCAGCATCTGTTCTATAGAGTTTGTCCCCTGCATTTTTCAAAAAAAAAATAGTGAACAAATGTTCAAACTAATTAAAATAGTATAAAATAAAACCATCCCAAAAATTGCAAGCTGAGCTCATGTTGAAGAAACTCAACTGCTTTACAATGTTACACTTCAATGTTCGACCAAGAACCTTTAAACAGAGATAGTTTTGAAAATAGATGTAACTTACTATGCATGAAACTGTCATTTTCTAACTCCTTTCTCTTTTAAATTCTAGAGCTTAAAAATCACTCTAAGAGCTCTGAACCAGAGACAAGGGACAGCTCCATTTTTGAGCTCTACTGAGTCTTCCAGTTAGACAGGAAGATTTGTCAGATTACAGAACACAGTAATGACAGAACATAAGGACACAGCTTATGGTCAGCCTATGATCTGAGTAAACATTTATCCCCAGTGTGCAGAACCAATAGCTATGGCAGAGACTAGATGACTCTAGGTGACTCGGGCTGAGAAGCAGCTGGCCTGCTTGTCTTTATTCTTCTCTAGGCACAGTAACTGTGAACTGATGATCACTGATAGAGACAAACTCAATTCTCCAATAGTTTAACACATAGATTTTTATACTCTAACTCAGAGGGAACTAGACACATGTAGCAGATTTCTATGCTCTAATAACCACTGGGATGACTCTGGAATTAGAATAAAATTGCAATTGATAAAGTATGTTTTAAAATGCAAATTGTGGTTTCTTAATTTGTGGAACAAAAGCAGCAAAGGAAGTTATATGCTTCCTTTTTTAAAAAAAATTATTTACTTATTTAATGTATATGAGTACATGCTGCTGTCTTCAGATGTACCAGAAGAGGGCATTGGCTCCCCATTGCAGATGTTGTGAGCTACTATGTGGTTGCTGGGAATTAAACTCAGGACCTCTGGAAGAGCAGCCAGTGCTTTTAACCACTGAGCCACCTCTCCAGCCCAGTTATATGCCTTTTGAAAAAGATATATTTTAAGAAAGACATTTTCCAAACTCCAAACCAGCAGGTGACACACACAGCCTCAATCTAATGTAGCTGCTGACAGATACATCTATTTAAGACTATGGACTATGAGTCCCAGACAGCTAGTGACTGCCTGGTCTGCTGGCACAGCTGCTAAACACAGTAGCTGAGTTTTCTGTGTCAGCATAATAGATATTGGTAATAATGGTGTCCACAGTAGGAAACTAACAGCCATATCCCAAAGTTGGATATATGAAGAACGCATACTGATGCTGGAGTGAATAAATGTCGACCTGAAAAATTCCTCCCCGGGACAAATAACTGTAACTTTCTAATCCTCTTTAGTTAAGTCTAAATTTGCAATAGGTATATGTGAGGGAAAAAATAGAGTATGCAATTGCTTTTGTCTTAATGAATATTAAATTTTGTTAATTTTTTGTTGTTTAAGGCCCAGTATTTGCTACATAGTCTATTGAGGGTTGAGGTTTATAGGATCATCAAGACATATAAATGATGTGTAGCTCTCCATGGGGAAAGGCATGAGAATAGTACCAAAGACCAGCCTCAGGCTAAGGAGGGGTTCTGAGAGAAGCAGTGTTTGAAAGTGGTGAAACAAAGCACTCAAAGTCAAATTGAGGGCCCAAGCTGGGAGCTTATGTTCTGCTTGAGACAGTTCTCAAAGCAGCTCTATCTTGCTATTCTGAAAATTCTCTGGATAGCTCATCATTTGCAGATCAAAAGCCCATTTTTTTATTTTACATATCAGGTTCCCTTTGATTATCCTATTAATCAACATCCCATGCCCCCAGCTCCTTGATTCTTAGGAGATAGCAAGCATATTTTTAAAAACATTGCAAAAGAATTCAGAGATCTGCTGCCTCTGTTAAGCACAGCCAATAAGCTAGCTGGGTGGGACCCTACCCTGAAACATTTATACCTGGACCTAACCTTACTCTGTTCCAGGCAAACCCTAAATTCAAGAGTCTGTCTGCTTTTGTAAGGATAAACAAAAAACTTAGCTGGGTGAGATCTCCTTTGATTACCACTCCTTAAATCTCCTTATCTCCTTTCTTAGTATCTTTCTGATGTGTTGGCCCATAACACAACTGCCTTTGTTCCTTTAGATCTGTGAAACTCCTTATACAATTCATATTGTATTCTTATATTTTAAACAGTTGACAAATTATCTATCTTTGAATTCATGTTTTTAGAGTTCTTTCCCACAGCCTTAAGGACTATCCTGAAGGTACCAGCATCTACCATTTTGTTAAAGACATAGACATATCCAGGACTCCTGAACGCCTGTTGTTTCTAATTATCATGGAGTCATTAACATTAACAGGAAGAAGATTCCTTGGAGAAATATGAAAATATGTACATTAAACAAACAAGCTTCACGTCCACAGCAGCCATCCACACTCATGGAGGCCCACATCTGCTGGTTCTATGGGAGCCATATCACTTTACCCCTATCATGGCCATTCTGAACTCATCAGGATAGAAACAAGTACAAGTTTTGGTACATCAGGACCCTTCATTGGCCTGTTGTGACTTACTGTAAGTCCCATATCCAGTGAAAACCTTTGGTCTGGGGCAAACCATGCATTCCAGATGCAAAGTTGTATTCCTTTCTTCTTGCTGTAACAAAACACCCAACAAAAGCAACTTAAGAAAGGAAGGAAGACTTTATTTGACTTCAGCATCCCAGGGGGATCCAGTCCATCTGGGAAGGGCAAGCATGGTGTTAGGAGCAGAAGGTGGCTTGTCACAATATGTACACAATCAAAGAATGAACAGAAAGAAGCCTAGTTGTAACATGAAATCTGCCTCCAGTGACCCATTTCATCCCTCAAGGCCCCACTCCTGAAAGGTTCCAAAACTTGTAAAGCAGTGCTATTCGATGAAAACAAATTTTCAAGCATGTGAGTCTTTAGGAATTTTGTATATTTAAGCCATTACAAAATGCAAACCCTAATGATATCAATCATTTAATAGATTATTTTTATTCAGGGTGCTGCCCTGTTCTTCTGTGTGTGTGCCTGTGTCTGTGTTTCTTGCAGTTGTATGTGCATAGGGGTTACACATAGGCATGTGTACAGAAACCAGATGAAGACATTGGGTATCCTACTTGCTCACTTTCCACCCTAATTCATTTTTGACAAGGCCCCTCACTAGGCCTAAAGCTATGATGGTGGCCAGAAAGCTCTAGCAAGTCTTTAGTCTCTGTTCCCTATAGGTATGTATGTGAATATATTAAGCTTTTTATAAGAATGCTAGGGATTGAACTTAGGTTCTGTGCTCATATGAGCACTCTTACTCCACAGCTGTCCCGGCAGTCCACAGTTTTCTTTACTAATACCATAGTCCTTGCTAGCATCTCGCCCCTGACATCATCAGATTCTCATCATGGGTTACGTGTCCTCTCATCACTTAATATGGCTTTTCCACTGAGTATTCACACTGACATGGGGAATACTAATAATTGGCCCCAGATCTCAAGCTAAGACAGAGTCCAGAGTACTTTACGGTAATGTCTACAATGAATCAAATAATTCAGGGATATTTATTAGTGTGCCTACTTTCCTTCATTGACAGAAGAGAAAAACACTGAATTGTTGGGGTGAAGGACAGTAGAGTACTTAGCATAACTTGCAGTCTAAGGAATGTGGCTGCATTTGAACTATTACATGTGCAATGTAGTCCATTGTAAATTAAAATTGTAGGTAGTGTTCTGCAGTTACTTCAATAAAACATGAGAAGTTTTACTAGAAACATCTATTCTAAATTTTGAGATTAACTTTTATTCTCTGCTTATTTTAGGGTCTGGATCTCTAGAAAGAAGCATGGCATTTCCATGATACTGGGCCTCATTGGTCCCAGCTTCATAGCCTGCCTTTTGTTATGGTAAAAGATCATTAGCTCTCTCCCTTTAAATGTATTTCTGCACAGACAGCCTGTGAGGTGGTGCTGACCCTCTGCTTCTTGTGTTATCTGTGTGTCTCGGCTGAGTCAGACGTTTTGAGTCAGAAGGGAAACACATAATTGCTGAGAGTTAAAGCAAAGAGAATTTTAAGAAGTGAAACTCAAAACAATAAAACTATTCATAACATAAAATCACTCATGCAGTTATTGTAAGTGGCACTTGTCGGGTATTTACTGCATGTCAAACAGGAAATACTTGGTAGAAATTCAACTGTCCTAGCAAATCCTCGAAGTGGCTGTTTTGGTGCTCCAGTTGTACCTCAGTGGCTGGCCTGTGATCCCCCAGGCAGCAGGTAATTGAAAGCTGCTTATGCTGTGAATACCACATTCTTCCACAGAACTGGGCACTTCCCTTATCTCCAGGCTTCCTCAGCTTCTCAGTAATTGCTGTTTCCCACAATACAGAGCACCATTTGTGTCTGTCATATATACTACTGACTTCCCAGGCAATCTGACAACGCGAAGGCCAATGGTACCAGCAGTCCATCAATCTCTGCTAAACATGTGAACTGTGAGTTAAAGAACCGATACGCTTGAGAAACAACAAGACTGAAAAAGGTTGGGCAAGAACAGTCTGAAAACCTTCATCCAGACTTCCAACACACATCTCTCTCTGCTCTTGATTCCTTGCTCAAGTCTGGGTTTTGAAGGAGGCACAGCTAGGAAGTCCATGGATTGAAGGATGAACTGAGACAGGGCAAAACCTCTACACAGCAAAGCCATGCTCGTATCCCAGGATGCTGTGCAACACTTTAGCAAAGGCTGGATATGACAACCAAAGATTCTGAATTAGTTCCTCTCAGCAGCCAGGCTGACCTTGACATAGGTACATTGTTGAATACACTCCCTGTAGCAGGCTAGTTTTCTCCATCTCCTTTTTCCTCCTGGATTTGTTCTCAACCTAATCAGGAACAAAGGAAATAGAGCATCTGGTTGAGGATTTACTGATTCTGCCCTCCACACTTCCACCACTCCTCCACCCTTCTGTAACACAACCCATCCTTGGGTGTACTGTGCTTAATTTATTAGAAAACAGTCAAGTAGAGGCTGGGGAAAAGAGGCAGCTTAGTCATGTGACAATGCTTACTATGCTCAGGAGTTTACAATATGACACTTCATATAGTTACTGTGTAAAAACTAGCACAGAGGCCTTTCTCTTCAGACCAATTACAAACTGGAAATTTTCCCAGAAGATTAAGCATGGAAAGTGAGTTGGGTGGATGCATGGATCAACTAAGGTGAGGGGTAAGGACAATAAGCACAGAGAAGAAGGTTTTGTGGCTAAGGATGTTGCTCAGGGGGAGGTCCCTGCTTCCTGTGTGTTATACATGTGTACATGTTTATATGTGTGTTGGGGTGCACAGGTATGGGTGTGCATGCATTAACTTCTTCAGTCACCCTCTGCCTTTAAAAATTATTTTATTCTTTCATTTTTAATCGCTGGTATGTGTATCTATATGTGGGCATACATACATGAGTAGAGGTGCACGTAGAGGCCAGAAGAGGGTATCAGATCCCCTGACGCTGGAATTACAAGTGCTTGTGAGCTGCCAGATATGGATTCTGGGACTGGATATGGTTTGTCTACACAACCAATATTAACTTCTGAGGTGTCCTTCCAGCTTGATCCATGTTAACTTTTGAGACACGGCTTCTTGCTGAACCTTAAGATCACAACTAATGGTAGACTAGCTGGCTAGTGAGCTCCTGGGATCCTCTCGTCTCCATCTTCTCAGATTATAATTATTGAATTATTATTTTCCATGGGTTTAGGATCCAAATTCAGGTCCCCATGTTGCATGGCAAACACTTTACTGACTGAGCCATCCTACAGCCCTAGCTTTATGTGTGAGTATAGACAACAAAGTGAAGAAAACAGTTAAAATCATACTTGGATGTTCACAAGAGAGTGAGACTTAAGGACTCATTAAAGAGCGACATAATCTTGGAAGCCATCACTAGAAATATATTTACCAAGAAAGACAAGTTAGCAAGGTCAGGGCACCTGCAGGAAAAGGATGGGGGTGAGGTGAGATCAGGGACATCCGTAGTATTGGTCTCTGTTGTTCTAAATTGTCAAGCAAATGATGAAAGGGTTTCAAATAGGGCAACGTCTAGCCTCTCACAAAACAAAGAAATCAAGGAGGAGACAGTTAAGAAAGACATTTGAATTCATCTAGAAGAAAAGGCCCCAAACATAGAATCTTGCTATGGAAAACAGCCAAAAACTGATTAAGCAATGGGAGATGAGGTTAAGGGAGGAGGCAAGCACACACTACTCATTTCAAGACGTTGAGCATAAGAAGTAGGAAAGAAATATAATTGTGGGAAATGTCAAGGGCATTAGGTTAACAAATAAAAAAGTACTGCCATGATAAAGAAGAATCTAATCTTCCCACATTCTGAACTACTCCCTCATGGCAGACTAGAGCCTTGGGAAGCTCATTAACCCGGAGAGGGCACTAGGGTATTGTTCAGAGTGCTGCAGCTACCCAGGCTGCCAAAGCATAGAAGCTATCATTCATAGCACGTGGCAAAAGACTTCCTGCCATATTCCAGAGACTCCCTTAGAGGGCAAGGCACTGCTATAAAGAACACAATTAGCATCTGCTTTTCTAGAGATGTATGTGTTCGCCGATAACTCTCATATTTATCCACAAATGGTCAATCTGATCAGTACAGACTTGAAGCCACTGGGTTGTTCTATGTTCTTAACTGATTGGTTGTTTCACTTGCAAAATAAATATTTTTAGATTAGACATGGTGAATTATAAATACAGATTATAGTTGGTGATCTATAAGGACATGAAGACACATGCAGCCTTCAGTCCACAGTCTCTGGTTTCCTCTTTGTGGTCTTAAATTCCTATGAAAAAAGAAAAACAAGTGTGATACAAAATGTCACAGAGATGTTAAGAACAAACACAGGCAATTCTCTCTTCTTTTTCTCAAGTTTCCTTCAGATTCTACCCTTCAGGTTTTAGGCTTTTGTTTTATTTTCCATGTATATTTTGGCATTATTTCCTTTAAGTCCATGAGAATTACTGCATAAAATAGTTTCCCATTTTAAAGATTGTAAAATGAAGGATAAGAGGACACTATTATGAACTTCTTCAGAGATCTTCCAGATGCTAACTCTCACACGACTCTTCAAATGTAAAGGGATAGCACTGTCTACCATATGACCTTTGGTACTTTAACGATCATACAGAATTTGTATATCATCAGAACTCTTGTAAATGGGATTATGATCAACAATAATATTAATAAAATTATCATGACAATGTTTTTTCCCTTAACCTAATTAATTTTTGAAAACAGGATGCTTACTATAGAAATGGAGATGTCATCCATAACATCTGTAGACTTCTGATTTTCTTAGAACGGTTTGAAGATTCCATAGTCCTCTATAACCCTACAGTAGGGAAACATTCAATAATTCTGATTCAGTAATTAATTCCAGGAATCTAATGCATGGGTGTTTCAGTTTAATTCAGCACACCTCTTAGAGGGTCTATGATTGTAAGATTTGAGAGACACTAAGTTTAGAGTGGCCACTTACAGGAGTTCAGTGTCTACTAGGGAAGGGGAATGGCCATATTTATAGCTATCAGGTATTAATTCCCACCTTATAACCCAATTGTACAATTATTCCCATTGGTATCTACCAGTTATATCATGAAGCAATATGCCTTAGTTTCCTGTTTTAAAGAGTATGGAATACAGGATAAGGAAACAGGTATCATAATTCAGTAGCAGTGAATGACGAACTAACAATCTAAATGTTCCATTAAAAAGCACAAATGCAGCTAGGACTGCATAGCTCAGTGGTAGAGCAATGCGTACTATGTGCAAGGCACTGGATTTTTGTCCTTGGCATCACACGCAAAAACAATAATAGAAATAAATAAATAAAACACCAAGCTCTTTATCTGTGGCAGTGATGTCTGAGCCCTTGCAGTTAGATCAGGTCCACTGTGGATGAAGAAGGGAGTGGAGAGGACATCAGAGCAGGATTCAAGGCTAGAGCATAAACCAAGAGTGAGTCCCTGGCAGGAAGAGCTACAGCACAGCCACAAGACATAGATTTTAGGCTCTGACCAGACAGAATCCCAGCACTGAGAAGGAAAAGTGGACACAAAGCCCCACCCCTAACCAAGAAGCTATTTGCAATAGACACATGCTAGGAAAGGGAAAACCAGTTTTCCCCAATGGAATGTCACTTCTATATCAACAATGCCCAGCAGTAGTTGGCCAACACAAAAGGAATATCATAGTTTTTGAAATACTTTTTTAAAATTTTGCTTTGTCACTTTTTGGCTTAGTTGATTTTGTTTTATTTAGAGGTGGAATGTGTGTGTGTGTGTGTGTGAGAGAGAGAGAGAGAGAGAGAGAGAGAGAGAGAGAGAGAGAGAGACAGAGACAGAGAGAGACAGAGAGAGAGAGACAGAGAGAGAGAGACAGAGAGAGACAGAGAGAGAGAGACAGAGAGAAACAGAGAGAGACAGAGAGAGACAGAGAGAGGTTAGGTGGGTAAAGAGGCAAGGAGGACCTGAGAGGAGATAGGAAATGGGAAAAAATATGATAAAATATATTATCTGGTAAAACTTTGGACAAAAAACCTTAATTTTGTCAGTATTATTATACTAACATTATTGTAATAATCATTTTTATTATTTATTCATTAGAGTAGACCCTCCTTCTTGTGTTCTAAAATTCCTAATGGGTACTTGAAATCATAGCTGTAAAGGCCTTATAGTTGCTATGTTCATATGTATGTGTGTGATAAGGTTTAAAATTAGGAACAGGAAGAGATTAATAGCAATGACCAATAACAAAATAGAGCAATTATAAAGACTTGCTGTAACTGAGCTAGGTGAATGTGGTCTTTCTTGAAAATATACTACCTGGTAGCCATTGCCTTATCACCTTGTGAGGTGAGACAAGGCCTGTGTGATGACATACAGTGAGTGACATGACTGATGTCAGCACTGTGATGTGGCATTAAGCTCTGTAAAGCTATGTATGAGCTACTTGAATAACACAGATACCATGGCAGTTCTTCTGACAACCAAGATGTCACTATTTCTAATGTGGAGGTGGTATATATAGCATGGATACTTTAGACAAAGGAATGATTATCTCCTGGGTGGCAACACACAGGATGATCCAATATTCTCTTACTATATTGTGAATGGTATCTAATATAAAACAGGATCGCTTATTTCTGGACATTTCCATTTAGTATTATTTGAAGAAGATTAACTCAAACTGTGGAAAGAAATGAATAAAAAGGGCCTCCTTTAATACATGACTGAAGTGTTTGAGCAAAGAAAAGTAAAAGTAAGATCAAAGGTCAAATCTTAAGGGAAGTCCTGATAGTCTGTAGGTGAGGTTACAGTAAGAGGAGGGAAAAAGTGCGATCCAGGGTATATAGATTTCTTTTTTGTCATATTTGATCTAGAATGCTGACAGAGAAATCTCTGAACAGCACAGAGGGATCTGACTTCACAGGGTCGGGTAATTAAAACACACTTTCAAGGATGGATAGCATCATGGCTTGAATGAAAGTGATTTCCATAAGCTCGCAGATTTGAATGTTTGGTTCCCAATTAGTGGGCTATTTGGGGAGCATTAGGAGGTGTGCTTCTGTCAGAGAATATGTCCTCCTGGGTGTGGCTTTAAAGCTTCAAAAGCCCATGCGTAGCCCAGTCCTCTTTTCTCTCTGCCTCTATCATTCAGATAAAACATCAGCTCTCAGCTACGGCCCCAGTGCCATGCCTGTCTTCCTGCCACTGTGTTTTCCAGTATGATGATAATAAACCAACCCTGTGAACGTATAAGCGAAACCTCAATTAAATGCTTTCCTTTATAAGTTGCTTTGGTTATGGTGTCTCTTCACAATAGAGCAGTAAGGTGGGTAGTCTGCCTGGTATCAACTTTCTTGTGGTGTTAGTAGGCGTAGATTCAGGAAATGTGTCACCGGTTATTTTGTAATCTCTAGCAAAAATACAAAGTCCTTCAAACTATGTACTGTACAAGATTGGGGGTTAACAGTTACAGCCTGTAGCTAAAGCTGTACTTGATCTCAGCTAAGCAACTTGGTCAATGGACATCAATAGACCACATTTCCACACTTGTTTTCTTCCCCAAAATTATCCTAATATTTTATCAAAACAAGATATGAAATCAGTCTGATGTTCGATAAATTTTATCTCATGTAACTTAATGGTTGCTTCCAAAACAGAAGTAATATCAGCAACAGAGCAGTCATCACAGACCTGCCAGAAAAGGAAAATGCTCTTGGGTCCCATACCTCTTGCCCAAGGAAGATGAATTATGGTGCTTCTCCAGGTGAGGATGTCCGGGCATTCTAAGAGAAGGAGCCTGGTGTAAGGGGACAATCTATAAAAGAAGAGCTGCAAGAAGTAACGTAGTTGAACAGCAGACTTGATGTGGGCAAGAAAAAGCCCTTGGGAACTTTGCCCTTCAGTTATCAAAACCCAGAGGACACTCAGGGTCCTCTGCCTGGGCAAATGGAAGCCTTCTTTGTACCTACCCAGCTAAACCATGCTTCTCTCGATTATTAAAAAGGATTAGCTGTTCTTGTTTTCTTACTAAAGAGAAAAAAATGTGTCTTTAATCTTCGACAAGGTATGCCTTCTGGATAATTCTCATCAAAATACTTCTGAGTGATGTCTTAAATCCAAGGTATGTTTGTATGATTAATTTCTAACTCTTTAAGCCTTCCACAGAAAGAAGGCTGAAGGAATAGCACTAGATAAGACTCCGACTGGACTTAAGGATCTCTTTCAATCTTAGTTGTTAGGGAGCTCACCAACAGACTTAATTATTCATCCTAAATTGACTCACAGTCCTGTACTATCCCAAATTACATGAAGCGACACTTGATTTTCCTCTAAATCAAAAAGCTGGCAACAGTCATTCACAATTTATCACCATATTTGCTGGAGAACAGTGTGAAAATAAACAGCAAATGCCCTGAAGCTCAAGAAACAAAGGCTGAGGGAAAGAATTGTCAGATAAAAGTTTCAAAAGTGCACATGAAATGGCTCTCACCTGCGTTCATTGATGTCGGTATCCATTCAATAAATTTTACTAAAACTATAAAGTTGAATCATGGCACATGCTGAAAATACTACTAGGACAGACATACATTATTATAGAGATGTGAGGTGTATTAATAAACAAGTTATTGATACAAATGTAATAAAGACAATGGGAATGGAAATGTCTAGCAGAGGAAATGACTAGTCAAGTTTTTTTTTTCGGATTTAAGTTTTTTATGTATGAATTTGCACAGAACCATTTCCCACCCACACTCTCTTTCTAATGATGCATTAACTTATGCCAGGGCTAGTTATCAGTCACTAAGATTAGAATGTCTAGACTAGACTGATATTCTGAGGGTTCTTGGCAAGATGACTCATTTAGGTATGAAACCACATAGAAATTGTGGATCCCAAGGTATTTCTGGTATTTCTCGACATTTACAGTCTTAGAACTGAGTAACCACAGAGTGGTAAGTTGCTGATCATGGTGATTTGATAAAGCAGATACACAGAAATTAAAGTCAGTTCTGCCTACCTTATTACTCTAGTGTCCTTTCCCACTGACATGACTGGTATTAATACTCAACACTGTGTCTACTATTTTTTCAAACTGATGAATTGAACCACATGGTTGCTTTTCTGGTTTGGCTTCTCAACAGCTTGTAGTGTATAACCTCAATTTTAATATTTTCCTTAGGTGCGTGTATCCAAATTCAAGAGTTTGAAAAACAACCATGGTACAATCAACTACAAATAGTAATTGAAACAAACAAAGAAGAAGTGTGCATTTTGTGTCTGACAAACTAGAAACTCAGTAGGGATTACAGTCAGACCCTATCAAGAAAATCAAGATTAATTTTAACATTGTAAATAACACCAAGCTGTGCTCTACAATGAGATGGGTACAGTTTGAACTAATGGTAGTTCAAACCATTTCCTGGAATGTAAATGTTTGTATTAATATCAGTATTGTGAACTCAATAGTTCATATGGGAAATAAACACAATAAAACATAGAGGGAGGCATTCAAATGCTGGGGAATGTATTAAAAATGTCCACAAGCTCAAACTTTAAGAAGAAACTAACATAATTATTTAATGATAAAAGTAAACATGCTTTTAGGACATTAGAAAACCAATGAATATAATTTTGGTTATGCAGAAAGAATATTTAAACCTGGCAAACTTAATGAAAAGTGAGAGCATTGGGAGTTCAGAAATTCAATGACCCACAGTTCCTTTGAGGAAATTTTCAAATGAGGGAAATCTAAGTGAGACTTCCCTGTTTAATAAAGAGTAGCATTCTGAGAGGTTAGGTATAATGGGCAGAATATCTTGACAAATGGAATGAATATCTTTGGGTATTTCCTTGAGAAGGGCTGTTTTATTGCTGTGATTGGAAATCTAGGGAAAATGAAGAGAGTTGCCACATAAAGGGACAGGAGGTGACTTATAGAGGCAACATAGACAAGTTTGGAAAGCCAGACCTATTTGAGAGGATTTTCTAAGCTCCTTAACTTTTCTCTTTAAAACTTTTAGAAATGGTCCTACCAAGATGGAGATCATAGAATCTTATTTAAAAAAAAGAAAAGAAAGAAATGTTGTCTAGTCAACAAAGAAGATGTAAAAGCATGCTCTTTCAAGTCCCTAGGCTTAACTGGCCATGAATGCCTGCATATGTAATTACAAAGGAAGACAGACAGTATGTCTCCATCCTCATGAAATTCTCCTTTACTTAAAATTCTGACTTAAGATTAGCTCGGGCAGAAGCCCTAATGAAGGAAGGAATGTACCATATAGCAGGATACCTTATGGGTTCTTGTCTCAATGTGAGTCTGAGAGAGCAGGTTCAGGTGGTGGGTAGAGGGTAGATTAGACAGAAGGATCCCTTGTCTAACTTGTCCCTATGCTCGCGTTTTATGTCAGGCACAGCCCCTCCATGCCCTGAGGTTCTCTGAGACAGACTTGGGGAAATAAGTTGAGAGTCAGGCTGGGGTCTGGGCCAAGGAGTTCTGAATCCTGGCTTTAGATGTTGCACAGCTGAGTGGCTATGAGTCTTATGGGCAGGCTGGATCAGGGTGCAGATAACTATCCCCTGACTAAGCCTATAATATCCGGACCAAGTTCCACCAGTACATAACTCCTCAGATGACACCTGAACATCATGTGGTGGCTGGAGGTATCCAAACATTGCCACTTGTCACAGCTAGCAGACTACATCAGTATTTCAGGACTGAGACTAAAGAGCCTTTCCTGTATTCCTCCATAATATCCAAAAAGCTGCACACCACAAATTATGCAAGTCATTTGAAAAATGAATAAACATGAGTGCCTCTCAAATAATGCTTATGTTATCAGAGAGTAATGGGGCACATTTTGTTGAGGGATGACGTAACTTTTAGTGTGTCCCCACACATATACTCTAGCTTTAGGCATCTTTCATGAAGACTTTAACCACTTCTGGACCTCAGGGAGAATGTGCATAAGTTTGTAGCTTCTGTGACTCAATCGCTCTTTCCAACTTTTCTGAAACTTTCTCTCCTTTTTCTAGGGACTGAAATTATCTTGTCTCATTTCCCGAGAATCCTATGTAATTCCAAGACAGTTCAATCCCCAATTTTTATACCAGGCATTGACTCATTGTCTTTTGTTTTAATAATAGGAAGTGGTGTGTTACACATTGTGGGAAAATCGCTCTCTTTTACAGATAGTTGTTATTGCAGTATACTTTTTTCGATTACCATGTTGGACGGTTGTTTTCTCTCCACAGTGAGTTCTGGTGCACATAACTTATGTATGCTAACTGTAGCTGTGTGTTAGGGTGACTCTCAGGAAAAAGATGTTGCGTGATGTTCTGTATACTGTAACTGTTAGGAAAATTGAACTACTTTCCTTATAATAGGGACATTAAGGGATGAACAAAATAAGTTAGAAGATGTACTTGGTTTTAAATAAGAGACAGGTGACTGGAAGCTAATCTCCAAGCAATAGAAGTTATACATCATTAGGGAAGACATTGACAAATAAGGAAATACACGTGGAACCACAGAGTCAGACACGTTTTGATGGACGACTTGAAGTTGCCAGGTCTAATGCTACATTTCTATGTCTACTTTCTTTCAAGTGAATGTGCCATTGGAGAAAGGGGGAATCACCTTTAAGGTGCTTGAGAGATGGCTGAGGGGCTAAGAGTACTTGCTGCCCTACCAGAAGTCTGGAGTTCAGGCTACCTAACCCACATATAGCAGCTCACAAATACTTGGAACTAAAGCTCCAAAGGAACCTGCATACACACGTGTTCATATCCACATACACATGGATAAATCTTTTATAAAAATTGGAAATTTGATGGTGAAGGAAAATTTAGTTTAATGGTTTTTTTAAAGAAGGGATTTTAATGTAATTTGACACTCACTGGGAATGAACTATATGTTAAATAGAAGGAGGAAGAAAATATGGTCACATCCTCCAGAACCCTTCGGTTTAGCCGGGAGAAAAGCAGAGCAGGGTAGGAACAAGCACTCAGGAATGGGGATGAAAAGACAGAGGTTGATTTGGGGGTGACAGCAGTGACTCATAAAAATGGCAGATGAGTTAGGTCTTGCCAGGTGGACATGCCTTGAGAAATCCTTGGATTAGAAAGGAATAAGCATGTAATGGTTTCTCTTGGAACATTATTTCTGCCTCTGTGCTTTATGAGTGGTGTGAACTCTAAATTCAGTCCTCTTAACCGTAACATGCAGCGCATCAGGACTATGAACTAACACAGATGGTAGGACATTAGGTGAAGACAGTCCCACTGTGAAGCCTACCTAACAGCCCCAGGCCTTCTTCCCCATGTCGTTCTCACTTCTTCTATTATCAACATCCTCTGAACAAGACTCTGCATCTTTAGATCAGATTTCTCTAAATACCCAAACAATCAATCTTTTCGGGTATTTCCCCATGAAAGTCCCATGATTCCTTTACACTTAACTCTCAAATCTGAACTACTCTTATTTTTCCCCTAGATTGTCTGTCTGATCTTAAGTTCCTGTTCAGTGAGTTGTGAATAAGCTTAAAAAAAAAGACAAAATACCGAAGATATCACTAATATCTGAAAATACAACATCTTCCCCATGAATATGCATTGTGTCTTATATGTAATTATCCAACTGAAATATCCTTCATAATCTTTTATTTCTCAGCTCCTGGCTTCACATGAAGACGAAATCAGACCTTAAATTTTCATTCGGCATTCTGTCTGCAGGTTCCTGATTATGGTAATTGATTTATATGGTCTTCTGAGCACTAACCATTTTGCATTTCAATGAGACTATGATAAGAAATAATTTGATAAATATGGTCTATGTGGGAGTTTTGTCTATCTTTGTGTTCATAGTAAACGGAAGCATCACTGAATACCAAGAGACAGACATTGATAGGAAATGTAGTTATCAGTCCATCTCTCAAGAAAAGATTTTTGTGCTTGAATTTTAAATAAAAGAATATCTTTCAAATACTTGAAAGATATTCTGCTTAACAGGAATAGTAGCAAATACAGTAAAAAGAAATGTCAATTAATGGTGACAGTTCCCATACACTCACATTTTAATTGACCCTTTCCACCACATGCTAGGTTATAGATGCAAGACAGTAGCACACACTAAATAATGGCTTGCCACCAGGGTTGTTGTTTATATTTTAAATTAAAAACTTGTTTTGTTTCAATTTTTATTTTTCTAAAGTAACAGGTGTGGGGTTAAAAAAAAATCAGGAGGGACATGCAATGTCACATTCATGAAGGTCAGAACAGTTGAAGACAACTTACTGGATGGAGTTATCTCCTATCACGTGTGCCCTGAGAATTGAATTCAGGTCATCAAGCTTCTCAGGAGGCCTCTCTGCGCCATCATGCTGGCCCAAGAGATATGTTTTTATCATAGATAATGTGTTCTGTTTGAAACATGTACACATTGTAGGGAATACTTTTGTGATGAGCTTTATGGGAAAGTTTTAAATCATAAGTTTTTACTTCATTGTATTGTGAAGCATGAGTGGAGTTTATATAATAAGAATCTGTTCTGCAACCCAGTTCTGGAGAGGCAGAGACAGTTATCTGTATGGGTTTGAGGTCAGTCTGGTGGATCTATAGGGCAGTCAAGGCTACATAGTGAGACCCTGTCTAGAACCAACCAAACAACCAACTAACTAACAAACAAGTAAAAGCGCTGCCCACAACAACCAACAAACAAACCACAAAAGGTAATGTCTTCTTATGCCCTCCAGTCCCAGAATCAAGGGAGACCATGATTTGGGGGCCAATCTTGATGAAAGGGCAGTACCCTTTCTCACACATAAAACAAGACAAAACAACAACAACAGCAGCAGCAGCAGCAGCAGTCTATCAATAGAAATGTCTCCTTGCTTAATAATCTGTGTTGGCCCTGCCAAGGTGAGGTTAGATTTGTAAACAACTCAAGAGAGAATATTAGCCAAATTCTATGATCATACAGTACCAGAGGTCCTTTTATTTTGCATTCGTGTTTTGAAAGTCGCCTTTAGGCTTTATGCTGGTTGTATTCCAGGGTACGGTCAGCCTGGAATGCTGAAAAACTCTCACTAAGCAAATGCAGCAGTTTAATTCGGAACGAGCTGAAGGGCAGCTCACAGCTGAGGAGAAAAGGATTCACTCAGTGGCTGTCATCTAAACGAGGGAATGACTGCAGGCAAGAGCTAGAGTCCTTTTGAACTTGAGAAGTTCACTGATTTGGCAGTGAGGAGGATCTTGTCTGTCTTGCTTGTTAAAGAACGGTTTGTCTTCAAATGGCTGCAGCATAAAAGGCACAGGAAAAAAATGTCACCAATCTCACTTTTCTCTAAATCTTATTTCTCTTACTACAACCCTCACTTCCTTAGATCTTTCCATTTAAAATAGATTATCTCTTTACCTTAATAATGCCAATAGGACAAGGCCATAATAAATCCACAATAAAGTCAAATTGAAAAATATATGAATGTCATTTATGGAATGACAAATATACAAAAGAAACAAGGCATCAGCATTTTACTTTTTTTTATTCTGAAAAAGAACATATTTAATTCTATCTTTTACATCACTGCTTTGGAATCTGCTAAATTACTGATTCTTTATGGTCCCACATGTTTAAATCCCATTCTGTTCCAGTCTGGATCCCTTGGTTCTTTCCCACTTTGATCTTCTTTTGTAAGTGGCACATGAGACAAGTATTTTTAGAACAAACTCAGAAATGTCTCTCTGCTGCTCCAAGTTTCCTGATTTTGCATGGCATCTTTGAAACGGACTATAAAGACCACTCTGGCCTGCTCTACAACCATCTTGCTCCAGCGCTGTGCCTCAGTGTCCCTACCACACTCTGCCTTAACTATTCTCCTGTTAACACCCCAGGCTTGGTAACTTTTCTGAGTCTTTGATCAGGATTCTCCTTATCTGGAAGATCTAGATGGTTGGAGCCTCATCCTTCGACTTGGCTATAAATCAGTCTACAAACCTTTTGAGAAGTTAAAGGGTTGAAGGTATGCCAAATAAAAGAACCTATTTACAGAAAAATTCTTTTTTTTTTATGGGTGACCAACAATCAGAATCTCCAGTTTATTAGATGAAAGCCACAAGAAATATGTTATTAAAGTAGTAAATTCATTAAGTACAATCCAATTATGATTCTAATTATGACATAAATCAAGAAGCTAATCTTTATATCCGAATTGTGATTCTTTTCTATAGATATATGAAATAACATTTCATACTTTTTTTTTACATTTTATTTTTTTTATTAACTTGAGTATTTCTTATATACATTTCGAGTGTTATTCCCTTTCCCGGTATCCGGGCAAACATCCCCCTCCCCCCTCCCCTTCCTTATGGGTGCTCCCCTCCCAACCCTCCCCCCATTGCCGCCCTCCCCCCACCAGTCTAGTTCACTGGGGGTTCAGTCTTAGCAGGACCCAGGGCTTCCCCTTCCACTGGTGCTCTTACTAGGATATTCATTGCTACCTATGAGGTCAGAGTCCAGGGTCAGTCCATGTATAGTCTTTAGGTAGTGGCTTAGTCCCTGGAAGCTCTGGTTGCTTGGCATTGTTGTACATATGGGGTCTGGAGTTACACTTCCTAATGCTTGATTAGTAATGTGAAATGTCAGTCAAACCCCCGGTTTTCCATTTACTTTTTGGTATAAATGTCTTGGAAGAAAGCACCAAAGAATAACCCAACATACTTTTGAAGATGACAGTCATGTTAAGTTCACATTGTCATAGATCTTTTCAAAGTTTATGACGTTTACCAATGTATAGCTTACATAAAGTGTGCAGAGCATTCCCACCTAGCCCCCAATGTCTTCATGCTTCTGTTCACAGCCTGAGTCTCCTTCCCCCTCCTCCTCTGTCCTTTACATCTGACCAGTTCTCTCCCAAACAAATTTCTGAGAACGCCATATAAATGTAGTCCTGCGGTGTATAACTTGTAAAATTTTACCACTTAGTAAAATGCCTGTAAGATTCAACCATGGTGTTGCATATTTATCGATTTTCTTTAGTAATCAACACTCTGCTGTATGCCTAAGGCACTGATCGCTCACCACGCTCCCACCAAAAGACACATTGGCTCTTTCAAGTTTGGAAAATTGTGCAAAGAATTGCTATATATATTCATACTGAGGATTACATATGGACATAATATTCCAGGTCTCTGCAGTAAGTATCTAATAGTTGAAGTGTTACATCATATGGAAATGCATCCTAACTTGGTAGGAAACTGTCAAGAAGCTCTCCAGAGGCAGTACCACATTGTATTCCCACCAGAAGCTCATAGACTACTCCACTCCTGTGCCTGCATAAATTTTTCTTTTACTTTAGTCACTCTAATATGGGGCAGTGGTAGCATATTTTAATCTGTCTTTTCCTATGGCTCATGATGATGAAGTCTTTTTAGGTGCTTCTTTGCTGTCCAAATATCTTCTCTGATAAAGTGTCTGGTGTCATATAAATTGTTTGAGAATTTATGACAATGTATTTTGATAATTTCAAATCCCCTTAATCTCCTCCCTGATCTACCCCACTTCCCTACCCACCCAATTTTGTGTTCTCTTCCTTTTTGAAGAGAAAATTTTGTGTTGCCCATGTGTTCGTGGATATGTGGTCCTCCGGGGGGTGTGGCCAATGTACTAATGGATACCTTCCTAATGAAAACTAACCCTTCCTCTCTCAACAGCCATCAGTTGTTAATGTCTCCTCAGCTAGAGGCTGAACTTTGTGCTTACCTCCCCACTCCATGTTGTATTTTGTCTACCTTGGGCTTGTGCAGGTCCTATGAATGCTCTCACAATCACTATGAGTCCATGTGTGTAAATCATCTGCTACATGTAAAAACCACAGTTTTCTCTATATGAGTTATCTTGGTCATGGCGTCTCTCCACAGCAATGGAAATCCTAGTGAAGACAACCTCTGAGCACAGAGATTGAGGTGCATGGTCAGGGTCTGTATGGTTCAGGATCACATGAAAGTATATATCCTCATTCCTATCCCAGAAGCTATTTCTAATTGATAGCTACTTGCAAATGAAAAATATGTCCAAAGGCATCTCACTGGGGAAACAAACAACTCTTAAGTGTAGGCCCCATACTCAGCAGTAGATGGCCAACACAAAATGGACTCAAAAGCATCTTTGGAAGCTCTTTATCTCATAATGTTAAGTTGGAGTGGTTTTTGTTGTTGTTTCTTTGTTTTATTTTTTCTATTTTGCAAGTCCTTTGTGTATATATCATGGCTTCCCTTTTGAAAGGGATTCCTGAGTATGCTCTACATCTATATGGGTAGTGACATTTTGGAGTTTTGATTTCTTTGAAATGCACCGAGATATTATGAGACTATGTTTTAATCCCACGTGTGGGGTTATAGGGATACTTTGAAGCAGCTGACTAATGTGCCTTGTTCTCTAGCACAGGTGTGATTTCTGCCAGTTACAGATAGTTTCTGTGATTGTGTGACATTTGTAATCCCGGGGACATTTCAGCGAGTAGATTAATGTGAGGGCCTGGAGAGGCTGGGTTTTGGTTGATGTTGGTTGTTGGTTGCTGTTGATCACGGTTAGTCATGGATTGTTAACTAGTCACATACCAAAAACTCAACCACAACATAAGAAATTAGATATCCTGATGATGAAGATCAAACTTGCCCCTTACTCAATGCCCCTAATCAGTGGGAAGTAGTCCAAAAATAATGTCATCCCCTTTCCAATCCCTGACTTTATTCAGGTATATCTTTCCTGTTGTCTCTATTTTTTTCTCTCTTATATGGTACTAAGGGGTTGAAAGGATGGAAGAAAGAGGGTAGAGAAGGGTGAAGAAGAGTGAAGAATCCTAGAGTATCCAAAGACAACAACATTTATGTTTCTTGTGTTCTTTTTCCTTATGATCTTTTGCTTCTTGGGTTGTTTTGCCATATTCCAATTTGTTTGGGTTTTATTTATCTTATTGTCTTTTATTCTATTATTATTTCTTAGATGTCTTTTTTGTGTTTTAACAAGAAATAGTGTGGATGCAGAAGGGAGGGGAGGGGAGGGGGAACTGGGAGAAGTAAAGGGAAGGGAAACCGTAATCAGAATATACTGTATGAAAAAAATCTGTTTCCAATAAAAAGAAAAGAAACTGAATGTTGTTATATGTGCTTTTCCCAGCTCCAGGGATTGGAAACTGGAAGATTTCTAGGGATGGCCGAACAGCTAGCCTAAGACACTTGGAAACTTTCCTAATAACTGAAGGAATGCTACAGATAGATGACAGCTGATGAATGACACTCAGTGTTGTCATTTGGCCTCCCCAAGTATTTTATGCAGCTGTGCATGCACCTGGCACATGTGTGCCTGCAGACATATGAATACACGCACAAACACACACACACACACACACACACACACACACATTCAAAATTATACACAGTGATCTAAAACAGGCTTGGTACCTTTTTACGTGTCTGTATTATTTGCTTGTGCCCAGTGATATGGACTTTACAAAAATGCAGTGATGACAAGTACCACTGCAGTATAAAGCCACACCCAATGTGGTAACTGTAGATCTCTTCATGGTTTAAGGTCACTGAACTAGTTCTCTAATGGTTCCACAGACATCATATAGTGGGACGTGTTTGTTTCCTCTGTTTCCATTAGCGACATGTTTATATCAATGAGAACCTTCCAATGTACAGTGACCAAGTGTGGGAACTAAATACTACAATCCAGCTTTTTCTAACTGTGCCATCTTTTTGAAGCTCTCTTCAAATAAAATTGTCACCCACCTTAACTTCATTTTATTCCTTGAATAGTCACTCTCTTTTTCTTCAATTTTTGAATAACAAATCAAATATAAATAGTTTGGAAAAAACATTCATGATTAACTGGGATAAATATGCAACATATAAAGCTAATGTTCACAGACTTTGCTGGCTCTGAGAATTGTGTATTGAAAATATAGATCGAAAATATAGATCTTTCAGAACAAAATTTCCTCGTTTTTATGCAAATTTGTCTTTGTGTAAAATTTTGTTACTAGAAATGGTATCTTTTTGTTAGAAGCACTTTTCACAGATGATAGAAAATGTACTGGTTACAAGCACCATTATTAAAGCTAAAATGCTCTGGCTTCTAGATCATTCACCTATAATTCTGTTCGTTTGAGCGAGCTACGATGTACAATGAAACTCATAATGATAGTATTCATTCCTTATAAATTTGTTATGAAATAATGTGGGTAAAAGAATGGGCATATGCTTATGTAAATATAGTTTGGTCACAGGACACAGAGAAATCAAAATGGAGCTGAGCTGTGTAGCTTCCCCAGTCCTAGATGCACTGTGTAGATAACAAGGGGAGACTCGTCATCAGCAGTCTTATCCTGATAAATGTGACAAGCTGCAATGAGGATATGCCGGCTAGGATATGGCCTCTAGTGCAGTAGTGGCATGACTGTTTTGAGGGTAACCAACCACTTTACGATGGGGTTTAAGACCCACTCCATAGGAGAAACCTCATACCTAGTACTATAAACCTGGGTAAGAGTCTATGTATCTTAGGAGGTTATAGACCCTAGGCCTTACTGTTACTACTTGGATAAATAGCTATATTGTCACATGGCCTCCTAAATACTCATGTTTATATACATCACTAGACATAGGTTATTGTAGCTTTCAGCCTTCCTCAGAGAAGCTTCTTTTCCCAGCTATCAGTGGTTGTAATGCAGAGACTCATGTGTGGTCAAAGTACTGAGAATAAGGGATGCTGGAGGACTCAGGCTTAAAGTTTCATTTTACATCCCCTACAAGGTTCAAGAAACATAATGGAAGAGGAAAACAAAACAATATATAAGAGCTGGAGGGTAGAGAGATGGTCCATAGAGGGCCTGGATATGATGTCCTTTTTCCATTCACAAAGTCATAGCAGCTGTCATTACCTGCTTATCTTGGCTGACAGAGGGGTCCTTGAGGCCTCTACCCTCCCTATGGGTTAATACTATTAATGGTTGCGGGAACAAAGAGGGTCATTTTCTTCAGTGGTGTAGCTATGTTACCCATGCTCCTGTAAATAAACTCCTTACACAGGGCCCCGCCCCTTACTCCTGAGCTGTTGGCTATTGATAGACGGGGAACCACTGTCTTCAGCTAAGGTGATCATGCCAAGAGACAGCTCCAAATGCATGCTTTCAGTGAAAACCTTGTGTAAGCTTAATGATCATAAACAGAAACAGTAATCATGATCGTGAGAAAGAGACTTGTGGAGAAAAGGATCTGTAGACAAGTTAGGATGGAGATAAGAGAGGATGGGAGTTGAGGTGCTAAGTATGTATTATGTACGAGTATAAAAATATCAGAAAACAAATTTAAATGACAATGAAGTGTTCAGAAAATCGTACAACCCATACCCACACTCAATATTGTTTCATGAATATGAACTTCAGAAATAAGTAGAATCACTGATGATTGAAGCTAAAAGAGATATTCATTTTGTGGTGGAAGGATAGTAATGTTTGTATGTCAGGAGTTATGACGTTCTCTTTTTTGATGGGTTGCTGCTTACATGACTGCACTTTTTTTTAAAAAAAAAGTTATTGGCTTTGTCTCAGGAGTCAGCGTAGTGGTTAAGAACACTTGTTGGTCTTACAGAGACCCAGGTTTGATTCCCAGCACTTACATAACAGTTAACAAGTTTATAGATCCAGTTCCAGGGAGTCCACTGCTGTCTTTTGACAAACACGGGTCCCAGAGTTGCTTTCAGTGCACATACAAACATGTGGGCAAAACAATTACACACATAAAAAAACATAGTTTCATGTAATTATTTCTACAAAAAGAGGGAAAAGAAAATGTTAGCTAGGTAAGGTGCCACATGCCTGTAATTCCTGCACTCTGGAAGCAGAGGCAGGAGGACTATGAGTTTAAGTCAAGTCACACAGCAAGTTTGAGTCAAACCTAAAGTACATGCAAACATGACCTGAATAAAGGTATTTTAAGAATAAGCAACAATTATTAATCCTAAAAATGTGGGGTTTTCTTAGCTTCTTTTGGTAATAAATAGCTCTTATTTGGTAATAAACAGCTTTGTAATAAACAAGCTTCTTAATCTTTTGCTACCTAATCCATATAAATACAGTCTCCTACAACAACTAATTAAAAATGCTACTTGAGGGGTTGGGGATTTAGCTCAGTGGTAGTGCACTTGCCTAGCAAGCGCAAAGCCCTGGGTTTGGTCCTCAGCTCCGCAAAAAAGAAAAGGAAAAAAATGCTACTTGACATTTCCAGTATCCCAAACCCTATAGGAAATACATATGTATATTTCACCAAAAATAAGCAGTAACATTGGATTTTAATGTCTATGGGTTGTATACTTTGTTGATTATTATACACCAATAAAAACATTTACAGTGACAAAAAATATGCCATTAAATCACACCTAGCGAAGGTGATGGGGGATAATTGTGATTTTCTTTCACACTGATGTCACCTGAAGACTAAGGAAATTATGTCCCTTGATTTTGAAAGAAGAAATTGTTTTGATTTTGGTATTTGGTCATGATCTGTTTAAGTTTAAAAGATTATAATAATTTGTATAAGTAGAAGTTTTAAGAAACTTTTTTAGTTTACTAAAAAATAACCAGGACAATTAGTTTTGTAGAAAGGTTAACAAGTGATTGTACAATTCAAATAAAACATGAAGGTTTCTGTACCTTCAAAAACTTTTGAACTCCTTATAGCTTGCCAAATTTAGTCAATTTTTCATTGAACTATAAATACTTCGTATCTTAGAGCGAAAGACAAAAGTAATCCAAACATTTTAAGGCAGGCAGAAATAGTCTGTGTAATGATTGGTCAGGTGTGTGTTGAGAACACTGCTCCTACCTGTAAGCTCATTTGTGCTATGCACCTTACTTTCTCATGCTAGCATCTGGGAGTCTGACGACATTTTTTACAATGAGAAGTTCCTGGTGTCAACAATATTAGATTCAAAGCCACGTAGCTGTAGCAATAAGTATGAGAAACACAGAAAAAGGAAGTCTTTGTATACTGTGAAATAGTTTCTAGTTCCTCAGAATCCGTTGAGCTGAAAGGTGACCCTCAAATCATTTAAAAAGTGGACTGTCTGCACAATTGAGTGTTGTGTCAAACATGTTAGTGGTTACACTGCAGAATTCCGTGATGGGGAGGTAGGAGGGAGGATATGAGTATGCATAAATTCCTCTGTTAGAAGTAGCACACCCTGCCAAACATATCTGTCCCACGGTTGAACTTCACACCATCTGACCAACTCTTCCTTTCCCAGACACTGAGAAATATTTCCTATCAGTCTGATTAGCTTCCTCATCAAGTTAGTGATGTATATGCAAGAAGGGTTACAGGAGGGAACAATTCATACAGGGTGATGGATTGTGCTCGACCTGAGCACAACCGGAAGCAGCAATTTTCTAGAATGTATCAATAAGATGTTTTATTTATAATATAGCTGTAATCATATAAAAGATTTAGAATTTAGGAGACCAAAAACAGAAGAGAGATGAGGGGGAATGATACTGTGTTCATGAAGAGGAAGATATATTACTTTGAAAGTATCTGTTCTTTTTTAAACAGCCTCTCAATTTAGTACTAATCAAAGATGTGCTAAGAAAGTACAAAGCTTGAAACTCATAAAGATCAGTTGCTATATAAAGATAAAAATTTGTAAATGAAACAAGGAGGAGTAACCTTATCTACTAATTATCAAACATATTTTAGAATTATACAAGCAAAAAACAGGCACCGGGGCAGGAATTGAGAACTATTTGATCGAATGGATTGTAAAAAATAAACTGTAGCATATATGACCTTTCTTATATTATATATTATGTAATACTTAATCAAGTAATTACAATAGTATGTACAAATTTGGGGGAAATTACTTATCTACTTAACAATTATTACATTGTTCATAAAAATTTTGGATGATTATGATCTAAGTATAAATTTGAAAACTTCAAATATTTTGAAAATGACCATTCTACTACAAGCAATTCACAAACTAAATGGTCTCCACATTAAAGTCCCTACCTCATTCATCACACACACATGCACATGCACGCGCGTGCACTCACACACACACACACACACACACACACACACACACACCAACACTATTCTAAAATTCATATGTAACCATGAGAGACCTCAGAGAGTTCAAAAGTCCTGAGGGGGTAAAATAATGAGTGTTGGGAGGATTGTCATTCTATATTTTGAAATATATTACAAAGCCATAGTAATAAAAACACAATACATGCAGACAAATGGAAATAATTGAAGATCCAAACACAAGTTCATGTAATTATACACTTGATTTTGGACAAATGCCAGTATATATTCGTAAGATACATCAGCGATTAAAACAGTATCTTGTTGCTGAGAAAACTCAATATCCACATGCAGAAACATGATTAGACTTGCGTCTGTCTCCTTGCACTAAAAACTCGCTCCAAACAGAAGGAAGATCTAAATGTATAGAAGAAATCAAGAAAGAAAACTCTAGCCATGCAGATGTTAGTTGACAGAAACGGCAGTATCTGTAAAGAAATTACATGCTATCTCATTCTGTTTTCAGACTGCCATTAAACATCTATCATTCTCTACATGCTGACCTAATTCGAAAATCAGGGAGGAGAAAATAGCCTCTGCAACTTGGAGCTCAGTGTCTTGTGGAGGTGACCTAAATTTAGTCTTCTATTTACTGTTACAGTCTGCGGAGACATACATCCACCAACAGCTGTGCTCCACAGTGACACACAAAAAGAAGGCAGGCATAAGGTCTATGGAATCATTTTGAAGAAGCATTTAATTCTTCCTGCAGAGAACAGAGGAAAAATAAGAGGGGAAAGATTGTGTCATCACCAGTGATGCTTCAAGAATATTTTCTGCACTGACAGGAAGAACGAAAGGCCACCCAAGGAAAAGAAAAAAATATGCATCATGGTTTTTGGATAGGTGTTCTTCCTTGTTTCTAGAGAAGCCTGACACAAGTTGTAGAATCCTGAGAGCAACTTTCAACTCTCTTATTTCTGTTTAAAAATATAGGCGTCTCCTTGTGCTTTGAATTTTTTTTTAAATTACTTGGTTTGGCATCAGCAACTTCTGTTTGGCCACTTATCTCCTGAGCAGCTTATCTGACTCAGCTTCACATGTCAATCTCTTTCTGTTCCCACCCCCAACATTAGGGCAGAAACCAGGGGAGCACTGATAGGTACATAATCAAAGGAGGAACAGATGATGAATGAGAGCAGAGGAAAATCATGTAAAGATTGTATAATTCAGAATTTCAACACACACACACACACACACACACACACACAAATAGGTACAATAGAATGTTCTCCTCCTTTTAACATATCCCCAAAGATCTAGAAATACACTGCAAACAACCTATCATTTCCTCCATATTATGATTTATATACATAAAAGGAAAGGGACTTATCACAACAAGAGACACAAGAAATAAACTTTCACAATTTAAGAATTTGAACACACTTTCAAGCATATTTAGAGTCTGAGTGAAATATTGTTTTGGATTCTCAGGGAGAGATCTGGACCACAGAAGAAAGCACTTAGTGGCTTCATTGTGCAAGTGAGGTGAAAAATAGGTAAATATGTGTACCATTGCCTGAGGATTTAAAGAAATAATAAAGTATTTGTCAAAAACCTAAGGAAAGGCCATGTGGATGAAGTAAGTCAGGATCTGTGAGGGCGGAGGTTGGCCGTGAGTCTTGACCAGATTACAGTGGATGTTAGAAGGCCATTTGGATGAAGGAAATCGCGTGACTAACTGAGCATCCAGGACTTTAATGGTGCAGAGGTTCACATTACATGAAGAAAGGTTATGATAGGAAATGACCTGCAGTATTTGAAGATGTCCCACATTCACTCCAATTCATGTTGACTACATGTGCACAATGCATCAGATGGTGTCTAGGAGCAGGGGACACAAAGATACGTGAGACAAGGCTTCTGTTGACAAGATTCTACAGATCTAATAGGGACAGAGAGGGGTTTGACCGAGAAAAAACTATTAGCTGTTATAATTCAGTTGATGAACATTTATTGAGAGACATGTGTGGCAGATCAATTAGCAATGTGTCTACTGCAGAAGAATGAGGACCCGTGTTTAGATACTGGAATAAAATAAAGCCCAGCATAGTGTCATGTGCTTTGAACTCTCTGTACTGTGAGTTGTGCAAGGGAGGAAACCAGCAAATACATGAAATTTAGTGGCCAGCTAGACTAGACCCATAACTAACCTTCAGATTCAGTGAAAGTTCCTGTGTCAGAAAATAAAGGTCGGGATTGATCAGGAAAGGCACCCCACCTATAATCAACTTTGACCCTTCTCAAGTGCTCCCATATACATGTGTACATAGCTACATTAACAAGTACCTATGCCATACATTAAATACACACACACACACACACACACACACACACCATATACATTTGATTTCCCCATCCCATTAATTAAATATATTTTATGATCCAGGCACCCTGGTAGCTGCTTCTTCCATAATAAATGATCAAGACGTTCATAAAAAGGCATCAAACCATTAAGGAGCCCTGTTGAGAACATGAGAACAAGCCATTGTGTGTTTACTGGCTAGCTTTTTGTATCAATTTGACTCAAGCCAGAGTCATCAGATAGGAAGGAGATTCAGTTGAGGGAATGGCTTCATGAGGTCCATGTGTAAGGCATTTTCTCAATCAGTGATCAATAGGGGAGAGTCCAACCCACTGTGGGTGGTGCCAACCCTGGGCTGATAATCCTGGGTTCTATAAGAAACAGGGCCAAGCAAACCATGTGAAGCAAGCCACAAAGCAGCACCCCTCCATGACCTCTGCATCAGCTCCTACCTCTAGGATCCTGCCCTGTTTGAATTCCTTCAATAACGAACAGCAATATGGAAGTAGACGCCAAATAAACTCTTTCCCCAGCAGCTTGCTGTTCAGTCACGGTGTTTTGTCAGATCAATAGAAGCCCTGCCTAAGATAATATGGAAACTTGCTTCTTCTTCTGTGTGCAGAAGGAGAAAGGGTAAGGGATAGTCTGAGTAAGGACGTCAAAGCCCAAAAGCAGCAAACTTTGAATAAGTACATTCAACAGATGTGGAGATAAAAGAGTTAAGTGGGGCATATGTGGAAAAAAATAGTAGAGAAACTGAATGATATCCAACGTTTTGGTAAGATTCAGCCTGCGTTTCAAATGGGAGGCATACCACCTCTCTTTTCGAGTGTTTGCCTTGTTGTGCCTGGAGTTGAGATCTACAGAGATCAGTTTCCCCCGATGCTAAGAAACGTGGGCTGTGACAAAGCCTTGACACAACCCGCTGGATACATCAGACATCTCTATGGAAATGGAACTTCCTCACTGCTGATAACTTGGTGCAGCAATTCTCATGGAATAAGGAAAGCACTGAGAGGGTGCCTGGATGACAATCTTAAAAAGGGATCATGGGGCAGTCATCTTGTTTTTAAATGATCGACCAGGTTACCTAAAGGTCTCCTGTTCACTGAAGTGTTCACGGGAGCTCAGCAAACATTGAGCAAGTAAGAACAGTCTGTCAATTATTTCCCAAGATCAGAAAGAGAAGTCCGCAGATGATTCACTGACTAGTTGGGTTTCTGTGTATCATTTCTACTCTACTGTTGCCAAGGAAACTTGGGCCATACTTCCTACCACACCGAGGCTACAAAAAGTACCAGCAAAAGCCACAGTAAAGTAGCTTCTCTGCTTTTTTAAAAAAAGAAAAAATTAAAAATGTCTGAGGGGCTAAATGTCAGTTACACAAAGGGAATTTAGTTTGATCTGAAAAATCATATCTACCCTGCTATGACACATTGGGAAACCACATAGTCTCTGTTTATCTTTCAACCTACCCATTTTCTCATACAGGGCGCTGCATATAAAGTGCCCAAAATTCCAGCAGAGGGTTTATTTTTCTTCATACAATCTGTTTTTACAATGCTAGCAGGGGCTGGTGAAATGGGTGCTAACCTCTGGCAAGACTCTGAATCCCAGTCATGCCAACCATCTGCCTTCCTCTCAGGGTGGTTGTGGCAGGGCAAGGTGAGGCAGGAAGAGGGAGGTTGATTGATTGGTCCCATAACATTGGTCCACCTTCCTTCCTATAGCCTGTTGGCCGGTGCCTTTAACCAATCCTCTTCATCTATACCAAGTATTCATGAGATGGACCCTATCATCACAGTAGGTACTTTCCAGTGACTAAACACATAGCTGTTTTCTTCCACTGAGGACTTTGAATCAAGGTGAAGGTGATGCCTGGTAGAGAGGAGCAGGGTGCTAGGAGGGTAGTATGTTGGGATTACTGATTGCTATGGTAATGGAGACAATAAAACTGCTTTTTAGAATCCAGAAATAAGTTGAATTATGCTTCCCACTCCCTCCCCAATAACAGTAAGAGACGCTAAGGCTAAAGTGGTGGGTTAAGACAGAAGTTATCACATCCAAATGCCAATATTTGGAACAGAGAAGAAAACAGTTACTTTGATTTTACAACATGACACTTTAAGGAACTTCATTTTCTTGGCTCGGACAGCCCAATAGTATACTTTTACATGTTAATTTTGGCTGTTCTATTGGACTGAGTTCTATGCGAAGAAGTTCCTTATTTGTTCTCTCTCCAGACCAGGTGCTCTCTGATACACTGCACTGCCTCTCACTGTTTGTCTGACCTACCTAGGCTAGATAAAGTCCGCCAGGCTTTCATCTAGAGATGACTCAGTGAAGGGCAGAGCGGCTGCTTTCACAGTTGGGTTTCTTGGTCTTCTTTCCTCTTATCTTCATTTTCCCACAAAACAGTCTATTAGTAACTAAAGAATATCAATATTTGCTTCACCAGGATACTTCCAGCCTCCGGGGAAACTTGCATTTTAGTGTCACTTCAAACCAAGTCCTGAGGAGATTCAATTTTGATGTGTGTAGACTCTTACTTGTGAAATTTGTAAAGTATTACAGATGTAGATTTTTCTTCAATGATTTCTCTGTGAGGACTTCAATATAATAAATATTCAGTAAAATGGTTCAACTAATGAGCTTTATAGTCCAAAATATACAGGTACATGAACATTGTTTTAAAGGACTTTAAATAAAATACATGACTTTGACAAATGCTTGGCAAGTACCCTATGACCAAGCTACATCCCAGTCCTAAATCTACTTCTAAATCTTCAGCTTGAGTGATCGGGACTATTTAAACAGGAAGAGATAGCATGCGAATGTATGGAACTGATTCCAAACACTAGCTATGCTTATCCTGGAAACAGTCCTGATTCTGAGCTTTCTTTTGCTCTTTTAAAAATCAGATATAAAATTTACAAAGACACACAACAAGATGACTTTGCCCTTCTTTTCAAACCCAAATATTGAAGCTATTGTAGAAAATGTGTAACTGCTTTAGTCTCATGTATGTTGATATAGTCACATAAAGTCTTATCCAAGCAACAGACGGTCATTAAAAGCTACGGGTGGATAGAAACAAATCAGTACAAACAAGTAAGCCAGACAGAAGAAACTCTTAGCTGTAAAACATCAGAGTTGTTTTTTCTGGCTACATTGTGGTATTTCTAATTCCACTGCATCAGAAGATATACAAAATGAAATATTGTGGTTCTTGGAATGCGGTAAAGCTTTCTCTAGGGTTTTTTATATAACTTTTTACTGCCTCATGTATACAACCTTGTGCTAGAAGGAAAATAATGTCCCTGGGGAACTGCATTAAGTTTACTGTGAAAATTTTAAATAATAATTTTTGGGAAGTGAAGATAAGCGCCTCCCTAGAGTCGTTGCCAGCAGGAGAGATGGAGACACAGGGATTACTGGATGTCTCTTTTGCTGCTCCGTTGGTACATCCATTCCTCATCTGGATGGAGTCTATCAGGATGTGATGCCTGGCTAACAGACTGCTCTAGATGATCCGCCTACTCTTTCTCCTAAAAAGACATGAAGAAATTCAGAAGTTCCCTCAAGCCCGTTTGCCACAGTGGCTAAACCCCACTTAACTGTAAATAGTCTGTCACCAGCTATGAATATTTCTGTTAGCATTGCCCACACCAAGCAACAGACTCTTTACTCCTAGTTTTAACAAACTGAAATGAGCGACTCTAACCTTTCTTCCTCTCAGGCAACCTATGTAGTGTTAAGTGTGGGGAGAAAGCTGCATTCTCTGTAGTTTAGCTATCCTACAAAGAGCAGAAAAGTTCAATTGTCAAAGTTCTCACTAGGAAAATTCACCCCCAGAAGTGTCAATGTTTGTAGGAGATTTTTGTCGGTTCAAATAAAGATGCTAAGAAGAGTTTAAGGTATACAGAATGCCCAACCTGAATGGAATATTAATTTGTCTCTTAAAGTAAACCTCTTGGAATACTTACTGTCAATCTTAATGATAATTCCATTTGAAATTCTTAGAAAATACTTATTCTACTGTTCACACAATTTTATTCCTGGAAAAGGAAGATTATTGTTTAATCAAAATATGTGAGGTCTTATACATCCTGAATGATAAGAACTTTGGTGCTTTTCTCTTCCCATAACTCTTATCATAAAAATGCACAACAAGGGTAAGAGGAAATGTTTGAAGGAGATGGATACATTAATGGAGTGGACTTATGCTGATAATTTTATCAGTGTATGCTTATCTTCAAACATGCTAACATATATGCCGAAAATTGGAAAGTTTTGCCTAATTTACATGTTTATGTCAATCACATCTCAAAGTAAAACAGAGGTAATGGATATGATTAGATGTAAGTAGGGTCTATTTCTTTCTCTTTAGCAGTAGGAAATTGGTACTGCCAGGAGCCAAAGCCGAGTGATGAAGAGAAAAATGGAACAGATGCCTGCAGTAAGGAGGGCCATTGTGTTAGGACTAGGACTGTGCGTAGGACGTGATGAACAATCCTATAGATGTAGGAAGATGGCAAGCTTCAAAACCTATCCAAAGAGCACTTAGTAACTTTGCCAGGAATATCTCAGTAGCTTCTGAGTCTCTTTCAAGTACCACAGGACATCGTAGAAAAGTCAAGCAGAGGAAAGCATGTGTTTTGTCTATTTCATATTCTACAAGACCTCATATCACTAATGAACAGCACAATAATAGCTCACAAACTACTCCTAAATGTTATTTTCAAATGCTGTCACAACATGGACACTTTCAAAATCCAAAATCAGATGGTGCAGTTTTTACTTTTCAGGAGTAACTACACTACTACTCTTTCATGTCTCATATGCTGAGAGCTGTGAATTCTGGAGATAGGCATTGAGCCCAGAAACCAAAGAGTTGGAAATCTAGGAGTCGAAGGAATTATTGGGGCTAATCAGGAGTGCAAGATAGTTTGCAAATTAAATCCAAGTCACAAAATTGGAAACATGCATATCCATATATGGGCAGTTACAGACATGTTGAAATAGAATTTATATTATGATATTACATACTATTTAAAACTTCTTTCAGAGAGTGTATAATGATCTTTTATAAATGAAAACCATAGGCATGTTTAATTTTATTGGTGCAAATAATTATTATTGAACACTTAAGTATCTTTACCATGTCATCATTGTTTATGATATTTAGCTCAATTATTCTTAAGAATTAGGGCATAATGCGAATGCTTCACTACTTCTTTAAAAGGGGAACAAGAATACCCTTGGGAGTGAATAGGGAGGCAAGGTTTAGAACAGAAGCAGAAGGAACACCCATTCAGAGCCTGCCCCACATGTGGCCCATACATATACAGCCACCCAATGAGACAAGATGGATGAAGCAAAGAAGTGCAGGCCGACAGGAACTGGATGTAGATCTCTCCTGAGAGAAACAGCCAGAATACAGCAAATACAGAGGCGAATGCCAGCAGAAATCCACTGAACTGAGAACGGGACCCCCGTTGAAGGAATCAGAGAAAGGACTGAAAGAGTTTGAAGGAACTTGAGACCCCATATGAATAACAATGCCAAGCAACCAGAGCTTCCAGAGACTAAGCCACTACCCAAAGACTATACATGGACTGACCCTGGGCTCCAACCTCATAGGTAGCAATGAATAGCCTAGTAAGATCACCAGTGGAAGGGGAAGCCCTTGGTCCTGTGAAGACTGAACCCCCAGTAAACGGGATTGTTGGGGGAGGGCGGTAATGGGGTGAGAATGAGAAGGGGAAAACCCATAGAGAAGGGGAGGGGGAGGGGTTAGGGAAACTGGGAAAGGGATTAACAATCGAAATGTAAATAAGAAATACCAAAGTTAATAAAGATGAAAAAAAAAGAATTAGGGCATAGCTCTCAAAATTTTTGTTAGCCAAATTACTAATAATCAAAGTGCTGGATCAAAGATTGCAGGTTTTTAAAACCTTTTTTTACCAATCTTTTTCAAAATAGTTTGTACAAATAAACTCATTAGCAATTCAGGAATATGTACTTATAAAGTGTTCCTTATAACTATCTACAGACACTGTACCATCATTTCTATATCCTGTGCAAACTGGTAAGATTTTGCTATTTATTATTTAAAATGCTTCTATGAGTATCTTAATGTTTCTATTACTATGATAAACCACCATGGCCAAAAACTACTTAGCAGGAAAGGGTTTCTTTTACTTTACAACTCGTAAACTTATTAAGGGAAGTGTGTGTAAGAATTCCAGGCATGAACTTAAAAGCAGGAACTGAAGCAGAGGCCATGGAGGAATGCTGCTTACTGGCTTACTCCTTGTGGTTTACTCAGCTTCCTTTCCTGCACCCAGGACCACTAGCCCAGGGTGGCATAACCCATGTAAGGTAGGCCCACTCATATCAACCATCAATCAAGAAAATACACCATGGGTTTAGCCCCACGCAAATCTGGTAGAGGCATTTTCACAGCCAGGGTTCCATCTTGCAAAGTTACTCTAGCATGTATCAAGTTGGCATAAAATATGCCAGCACATGATGGCATGTGTAAGAATCAATAATTAACTTACTTATGAAACCTCAAAAACATCTGTATGAGAGGCACCAATTTGTTTGAACCACGTAGAAATTTGTATTTAGATAAATTCAAAGCTTGTTGCTTCTAAAGGTAAATCAGAATTGATTGCCCAGATTGATTGAGTCATGAAGATACCATTCTCATAACAAATTAGCATGCGATGAATTGAATGTCAAGCAAGAGAATTCCCAGGAATGAAAAAGAATTCTCAAGCTCTTGTGGTGAGGCTGAGCCTCTAGATGTGCCAAGAGCACCACAGGTATCTCTGGTACCTCAGACTGGGTTCATTCTAGAGGCGAACTTGCAACAACACAGAAACCAATCACTCTAAATGTCATTTAGCACTGTTTAGACTCTTCCTGAGAGAAGAAATCATGAATTTTTGTCCTTTGGTATGACAGGAAGAACATATGGAAAAAACAAAACAGAAAACCTGTATGTTGTTTCTTTATTCCATTACACACAGTCCTTGACTCTGGGACAATAATTTTTAACAATGGCTTTCATTGTGAACTTTTTTTATGTGTACATTGTTATAAAAATCCTGTAATAATTAAACTCCAGGCTATATCTTGCCCCTTGCCATACTTTTGTACATGGAAATGCTGAGGGTAAGTTTGTGTGTCTGTCTACCATGCTTGTCAAATGATAGAAACCCACTGTCTACCACCTCTAAAATTCATAGACTTAATTACAACTGTACCTTTTTAATGAAAACACACCATTAGTAAAACACAGCTCATGCCAGGAGCTTAGTTCTGTGGTTTTCATATTCATGGAGTGGAGCACTCTTCATCACAATTAATTTTAGAGCATTCGGGTTATTTTAGTTAAGGTTTTACTGCTGTGAACAGATACCATGACCAAGGCATCTTTCTTTTTATTGGATTGTTTTAATTTACATTTCAAATGTCCCCTTTCCTGGTTTCCCATCCATAAACTCCCTATCTCATCTCTGTTCCTCCTGCTTCTATGAGGGTGCTCCCACACCCAACAACCGCTTCCTACCTCCCCTCCCTGACATTCCTCTACACTGAGGCATCAAGCTTTGGCAGGACCAAGAGCTTCTCTTCCCATTGGTGCCCAAGAAGGCCTCCCTCTGCTACATATGCAGCTGGAGCCATGGGATCTGTCCATGTGTACTCTTTGGATGGTGGTTTAGTCCCTGGGAGCTCTGGTTGGTTGGTATTGTTGTTCTTATGGGGTTGTAAACCCCTTCAGCTCCTTCAATCCTTTCTCTAACTCCTCCATTGAGGACTCCATTCTCAGTTCAATGGTTGGCTGTGAGCATTTGCCTCTGTATTTGTCATGCTCTGGCAG
Organism: Rattus norvegicus; assembly: GCF_021556685.1. Classification (NCBI taxonomy): domain Eukaryota; kingdom Metazoa; phylum Chordata; class Mammalia; order Rodentia; family Muridae; genus Rattus; species Rattus norvegicus. The sequence continues at coordinate 58,561,278 of NC_141539.1, forward strand.
AGCCTCTCAGGAGACAGCTATATCAGGCTCCTGTCAGCATGCACTTCTTGGCATCAGCAATATTGCCTGGGTTTGGTGACTATATGTATATGGGCTGGATCCCCAGGTAGGGCAGTCTCTGGATGGCCTTTCCTTTAGTCTCTACTCCAAACTTTGTCTCCATATCTTCTCCTATGAATATTTTTGTTCTCCCTTCTAAGAAGGACTGAAGCATCTGCATGTTGGTCATCCTTCTTCTTGAGCTTCATGTGGTCTGTGAATTGTATCTTGGGTAATCTGAGCTTTTGGCTAATATCTACTTATCAGTGAGTGCATACCATGTGTGTTTTTTGTTGTTGGGTTACCTCACTCAGGATGATATTTTATAAAGATAGTATTTAATTGGGGCTGGCTTACAGGTTCAGAGATTCAGTCCATTATTATCAAGGAGGAAGCATGGCAGCATCCAGGCAGGCATGGTGCAGGAGGAGCTGAGAGTTCTACATCTTCATCTGAAGGCTGCTAGTGGAAGACTGGCTTCCAGGCAGCTATGACCAGGGTCTAAAACCCACACCCACAGTGACACATTTCCCCCAACAAGACCACACATCCTAACAGAGCCACTCCCTGGACCAAGCATATTCAAACCATCACATACATCATATATATATATATATATATATATATATATATATATATATATATATATATCCAGAAGTACATCTAACTGTAAAGACCTGAGTTCAGCAACCGGGTGTTAGTACCATGCATGCCACACTTCAAACATTTGCATAGTAATGGAGTATACAGTCAGTGCTTAGCAAATATTTATTGGGTTAATTGGTTGATTGGTAGAATTGAAGGTGTACAGGGGCACAGCCAGGAGTTCTGACACGAAGGATATGAATACCATTGTAGGGTCTTGCTGGATAGCCTGGAGAACATTGATAATTGGTATTTACAAAGTTACTCCAATTAGTATTCTACTATATGTATTTTCTAAGTAATGATATTCACATAGATTACAGTGTTAGAAAGGTGTTGTTCTGGGAATTCCTTTCATCTCTCAAATTCTGTTAAGATCCAGAGTTGATTTCTCTCCTGTTCTTTACAGTGTATACCATTTATTACATTTCCCCTTGTTATGTCCTCTTATGTGTCTACTAATTTAATAGTTGATGGAAAGTTTTCACTAATAATTAAATTAAGCCAAATAAAATACTTATAGACATCAATCCAAGTAAAACAACTAACTGTAAACCACTATGACTCTTTACACATTGCAAACACTTTTTTTCAGACACTATATACTCCTGTTTGTTGCAAAATCCAGAGAACTGAGACAATGATGATCAATGATAACAATGTCAATGATGACAAAGAAGAAGAGGAAGAAGAAGAAGAAGAGGAGGAGGAGGAGGAGGAAGAGGAGGAGGAGAAGGAGGAGAAGGAGGAGGAGAAGGAGGAGGAAGAGGAGGAGGAGAAGGAGGAGGAGGAGGAGGAGGAGAAGGAGGAGAAGGAGGAGGAGAAGGAGGAGGAAGAGGAGGAGGAGAAGGAGGAGGAGGAGGAGGAGAAGGAGGAGGAGGAGAAGGAGGAGGAGAAGGAGGAGGAGGAGGAGGAGGAGAAGGAGGAGGAGAAGGAGGAGGAGGAGGAGGAGAAGGAGGAGGAGGAGGAGGAGAAGGAGGAGGAGGAGAAGGAGGAGGAGGAGGAGGAGAAGGAGGAAGAGGAGGAGGAGGAGGAGGAGGAGGAGGAGAAGGAGGAGGAGGAGGAGGAGGAGGAGGAGGAGGAGGAGGAGGAGGAGGAAGCCGCCTAACCCTCAAACATGGAACTTTTGAAGATAAAGTTCTGGTTTTCTACCAATGAATCAGTATTAGGGTAATCTAATCTTAGACCTATTTTGTAGTTAAGGTTTGCAAATAAGTCTCTAAAAATGCAAATTATATAATTGGCCATTTGGGTTTTTCCTGTCCTTTTCCTTCATCTTATTAATCTTGCAGGAAATGTCATGTATGTCTTTCAGAACATTGCCTATCAGTGGAGATGCTCCTGATTGAGGAAAACAGTCTTTTTCAGAGGATTTAACTTTATTTTTATGCAGAATGAGTGGAAGATGTTTGGAAAATTAAACCTGACTTTTGTCATTCTCACTTCATGTCAAAGCCAAAGCTACTGTATTTTTAAAATCAAAAATGTTCATAAGTGCAATTACAAGATTCCTCAGGTGAACGAAGGTCTTTCCAAGTCTTATCTAAGACCCAAAGTTTTAACTGCCCTATATACTTAGTCAGTAGACATGTGCACACACACACAGACACACACGCACACACACACACAGACACACACACACAGACACACACACACAGACACACACACACAGACACACACACACAAAGACACACACAGACACACTAAATTCTGCTTAAAGACTTCGATTTGCAGTGTGTCTCATAATTCTTTGATTAGTCATTTAAGTAACCTTTCAACCAACCTAACAATATCAAATAACATTGGCATCAGGCCCCGGCAAGTAGCTGATGAAAATCTTTACCAGGGTAGCCAAACGTAGATTGCAGAAGAAACAGTGGGATTTAGGGAAGATTAAACTCTCTGTGTCATTCCAAAAAGCAATAATTCAAAAGAATGGAGTCTGTCTATATAAAAAGCTGTCATATTGGCGTTGGGGACTTAGCTCAGTGGTAGAGCGCTTGCCTAGTAAGCGCAAGGCCCTGGGTTCGGTCCCCAGCCCCGAAAAAAAAAAGAGAAAAAAAAGCTGTCATATGTCCCCAACAAAGAGTTTCACCATTTACCATTGTCAAAAAGCCTAATCTTTGCAAAGATCTGAGGTTTTTTTAAACCATTTCCTTATTTATTTTTTTAAAGGAAGAGTCCTGAGAAAACAAGTAGTTGGCAGTACCTGTTCTGAGGATGAGTCCGCAATGCCCGAATACTGCAGTCCCTGCTCAGACTCTCAGAAGCTTCAGGAAGCCACACTGATGCTGTTTCTGTGGGGTTTTTTTTTGTTTGTTTTTTGTTTTTTGTTTTTTGTATGATTGCAGTTGTACTCTTGTTAGGATTTCTCATCAAGAATTCCTAACAGACTTCTGATTTTAGAGGTTTGAGAACAACTGTATACATACTTCAAGGGGGGAACACACAACATGCTATAGGCTCCAAAATCACACTGTGATGCCGTCTTTGCTTCAGGAATAAACACCTGCCAGAAGGAAGAAACTAAGGTTCATCAACAGTTCGCTGAGAAACTGAGACTAGGATTAAAAACCTAAGGTGAAATACGGATCCTCTGACTTCTAAGCCAGAGAATTTTCTTATTTCTCTAGAAGTATTCTACCATGTGTGGACAGATCATAGAACACAAATAGCCCTTGTTCATAGAAAGAGATATTAGTTCTCATACAGCATGACACTGAGGTGTCATTTGTCACCCACTCTGGCTGACACAAGAAAAGTCTATCAGCATATTCTGTAGGCAGGCTGTCAGCAGCCAGCTGCTGTTTTGCTATAATATGATGTGAGTTGTCAAGCATTGCGTATTAAACCAAGGATTCTGCCTCCAGGACTCTCTCTTTCTAAATATGCACTCACAAGTTCAAAACAAGAAATAAACAGCCATTTTCTTTGCCATTCTTTCATAACAAAAGCTGGAAGAACCTACATGCTGAACAATGTACAATGTCTTGAATTGTGTATGGTTTTGTCCATATGAGAAAGTCACTGACAGTGGTGAAAAAGAAAGGAGAAAATATCTGTGTCGCAATATGGAGGCGACTCAGCAAAATATGATATAGCAAGTTATAAATGATATAGTGTTCTTAGTACAAGAATTGGGAAATGTATGTTTCAAAAAGAACATTACAAGTGTGAACAAAAAACTGACTGGAATAATCATAGAAAGCAAGCAGGGGACGTTAGGGCACAGGTCAGGAGAAGTATCTATGCATATGCATTTTATATGCACTTTTATCCTATATAAATACACTGCCCTGAGTATTTACAAGTAAATAATAAAACAGAATCTCCAAAAGTTGGAAATATCTTAAGCACACATACACGGATATGTATATATATATATATATATATATATACATATATATGTAACATAATCATAAAGAAAAAATTATTAGAGTAACGTAGGTCACAGATTTTTCACATGTCCAGAAATGCATTTGGTGGAAGGGAAAAGAAAGCAAGCCAATAGTATTTTAAAGAGCCATTTTATCACTGGGCGTGGCTTTGTAACTCCTTCATACAGTTTTTATTAACAAGGGCCAATTAGGTCAGTTGACACATTATCAAAGGAGATTTAATTTAGACAATAAGCCAAAACAGTGTCAGAAGAATTAAGAGATTAAGAGTAACAACCAAATTTTTTAGAGATAGCAGGACATCTCTCCACACTTTGGCTAGAAGGACAGAAAAGTAAGTACAGTGAAAGGAGCACAGTGACAGGAGCCATAATGTGTCTGTTCTGGAGATCAGAACACTGGAGATAGAGACATAGCCGCACCCAAAGATTCTCCCAAGACAGAGAAATGAGGAAGAACACTCGGGTTCTTTCCTGGTCTTGTCTCCAATTCCACCAGTGCCACCATTAGCTGACAAAACTTTGATCAGAGGGCAAACAGGTTGAGTCAGGGCAAACACAGAAACTGAAAAGGATTAGGCACTGCACAGGTAATCGATATTTTTAGAATTAGGGAAAAACATGGCAGCAGTAGAAATTCAAGTAACTTTCTTAAATTGTGTTACTAGAGTTGAATTAAAACTTAGAAAACAAACTTGAGATCTAACATGTATGCAGTTTTGTTCTCGCTTCATCTGCTAAAGAGGACCAGACACATTTGACTCCAATATCCATCAAAATATTGTTAATATTATTTTGCAGTGAAGTGAACCAGGGACCTTTGGGAAAATGATTGTTAAGAGGCAAAAACAATACAAACAAATAAAAAACATCTATTTTCATTTCTTTTGCTGTGACAATACCCTGAGGTAAAGTAACTTGGAAAATAAATGTTTTGCTTGGGTGACAATTCCAGGTTACAGTCTATTATTGCCGGAAGTCAAGGTAGGAACTTAATGTAATAGACCCATAGTCAAGCACGCAGACATAGAAAATCCATGGATTAGTCTTTCCCTGCTTGCTTGCTCTCAGCTTGGGTTCTTCTCTCTGACATCATTTAGGATCCCCTGCCTAGAGAATATTACCACCCACAGTGGGCTGGGTCTTCCTACACCAATTAGCCATCAAGATAAATTTTCTCTAGTAGTGCACATAGGCTAACTAGATCTAGATAATGCTCCACTGAAACTGTCTTTCCAAGTGATTGTAAGTAAAGTTGACAGCACAAAGTACAAACTGATGTTGGGGTGATCGAGCTGGTTAGTAGAATATAATGGAAACCTCTTAAAAACAGACAACAGCCCCAAAGGCCTCCTGCTAGGCAATGCTGCAAGACATTGAATAATTCTTGCTGTATAAAAAATATCAATAAACCAAATAAAAAATGCCAAAATGTATATTACACTTTATTGGATACTAAACAAAATTTCACCTTAGGAAAAGCCAACTAAATTCTGATAGTGGGAGTAGATTTCTTCAGGGAAGAGCATGCCAATTGTTTATCCAATGCCAAATGGTCAGCCCAAAAAACACGCACGGGTGACATTATATAGTATATAGCTGGAGTGGGTTATATTTAAGAATGTGTGTGTTTACACATATACATGTGCATGTAATTACGGTTGATGAAGAAAGAGGCTATAGATTAGAAAGAGTAGAGAGAAGGTTTGAAGGGAGAAAAGGGAAGTGAGAAATAGAATACTTTTAATCTTAAAATTAAAAGAAATTTTAAAGCAGTATTTATCCTTTTGAAAGTAAATCTGTCTTATGGTGCACCCTGATGATTCTTATTGATGCGAGAACACGAACTACACAGTTAGCACAGAAGTGATGTGAAATTTGGAAAGCCACACTTTTGCAGTAGTTGATTCACGGAAGATCCTCATTTTGTGTTAGCATAAGGTAAACAAAGCGAGTCTTACAAAATACCATTTGACCATTGGTGGGAGAGCTGAACAGAAGATTGGAGAGCTCAGAAGCTGACTACACAGTTCAGGGGCCAGTCTGAGCAACTCTAACAGTGACACAGCAAACCGACTCTGCCACCATGGTGCAAACCACACACAGGACATGCTCTAGTCTGTTTACAAGAAGACTGAGAGTTCACTTTAATATATAAGAATAATACATAATATATATTCATCCAGAGGTCTCGGTCACCAACACGATGACATAGAAACCCCTTAGACAACCATAGGGTAAGTCAAGCCCAGGGGGTTTAGCAACTAAAGGCAATACAGAGGACCTGGAGTAGATGCTGATTTTGAACAAAGCAAATGGAATTTGACTCTTTTTTTTGGCTGGATATAAATCAAAACCATAAAGTTGACTTTTCCAGGAGCAAAATGTTTATTTTGGCAATCTGGAAAAATATTTCTTCTTTGAAAAGAATACAGAAACAAGGAGATGTGTAAAGTGTTGACCGTAGTCCTTGAACATTCTTCATGAGAACTTTAAAAAATAATCATTGTGAATATTCGTGACCTGGTGCTAGCTTATTTTTGTGTATTAACATGGTAAATAATAAGTGTAATAAAATTTCATCACATTGGTTTACAAAATATCATATCTCTCTTTGAAGTCCTCAGGATAAGCAATTTTATTATACCACATATCTAAAGTCTTATTTCAAAGCAAGGATCTAATCTGAAGTTCTTGAACGGACATGCACGTGTATGTGTTTCCAAAACAGTTATTTATCTCTGGTGAGTTTCCTTTTGGATGGCTTTCAGAAGGACACATGACTCAAACATTCCAAGAATGTTATGAGTTTGACAAATTTACTTGAGTAGTTTATTGAACTGTAAAAGAACAGTGCTTAAATTTTCCAAGGGTCTTTAACTGAATCAAAAATAAACTGAGAAGCTAATGGTGTCTTTTTTACGTACTAGAAATTAAATAACTCTTAGAGGGGGCTGAGTGACTAATGGCCCTGCTGCCAAGCCTGATGAACAGAATTCAGTCTCTAAGACCCACATCGTGAAAGAACAGAATTGACCCTGTCAGTTACACTCTGACCTCCACAGACATGCCATGGAAGGCACCTGCTGCCACCACCACACAGCAAAAAATTGTAGAAAGGAAACATCTAGGCTCATCCCTTCACATGCGTTTACATAATATGTGGCTAAAGAGTCTTTGTGCTCGACTGCCTGTAGGGTGCTTATGTCCACATGATACATATACAACACAACCCCCATGTCTCAGGCTCAGGGGGCACAATGAGGAAGAGGATGTCTGCCACAGGATAAAACACTGTTTTCTGTCTATAACAGGGAGCAATACCCCTGGATGCTAACACCATGTTCACCTAAGCAAGATCTGTGTAATGATAATAGCAGTGGGTTCACCAACTCGGATGGAAAAAAATATGACAAGACTGCACCCCTAGATGATGTCATACAGGAAATGAATGGTTGCTGGGAGAGGGAGATTCATTCTTCTCCAGGGATGAGGCCTGTGGTAGGTTATCCAATCCCAAGTGGTGATTTCTAACACATATACCTATGAGCAACACTAAACGGACTCAGTAGGCTGTACCTATACAGCCTATGTGTATGTGTATGTAACAATAGTTAAAGAATAGCATACATAGTTGTGAGGGAGTTGGGGGTACACAGGAAGAGTAATGGTAGAAAGGGGCAATCATGATGTAAATACAACCCTCATGAAATTCTCAAAAAGTAGTACAAAAATAAATTTAATAATTGGTTTTGAAATGTAAATAAAAATATCCAATTAAAAAAAAAGAAAGTTTCAGCCAAGAAAAAAATAGGTTTTGAATTAAAGTGACCTTCTTTGAGTAAGTGAAAGGCCAGGCAAGCAAAGAGGGCTTTTGTAAACACTAGAAAGGAGTAAGGTTAGGAGAGGAAGAAAGGAGGACCTGCAGGGCTGGCTTCCTTCTAACCTAAGTAGCTGAGCAGGGCTCAGCGCTGACTGGGTAGCGGTTCCCACACTGAAACTGTTAATCATGATCTAATAAGGGGCTCTTCATCTTCCTGTTGTTCAGAGTCCCACATGTTACACATCAGTGGCTTCGGGTGAAGCTTATCTGTGTCACTGACTGCTGCTGTGCTTAACACAAGTTCTTTCAGAGCTATTGCAATCTCCCAGTTTCCTTCCTGCAGATAAGCTTTGCTCATCACTGCAGCCGCACAAAACCCACGAGCAGCGTGGATGGGAATCGGGGAATGTGGTGGTAGAACAGGGCGAGAGATGGAAGCGAAGCGGGTCAAGTTCCTCTTAGTGCTCAGACATTCCCATCACAGTACTCTTGTCCGTTTTCTTTCAAACTTCTACTGATCCTTATCTTTGTATGACCCTAACACTCCTGTGTTGGAAGGATCGAACTCATTTGCTGAAGAACATAGTCTCAGGTACCTGTGTTCCCAAAACGCTATTTAACAATGATGTATCGGACATTTTAGATAATTTCTAAAATGTTCAAAGTTGTATTTCTCTAAGTCCCGTAGAAGCCACTGATGACAACATTTCATTAGCTTTAAGTGAAATGTTTGCTTGTAACACCAGTGTGGTACTTTGTTTAGCGGCATATTTTCAGTTTGCTAGGCCAGAGGTGTAGACTTGAACAGCAAACAGCCCGGGGGAGCTCAGGTCAGCTCAGATGAGCCAGAGAGAGATGCATGTAGTTCCTTATCTGATCCCAGACCAGCTGTAAGTTCCACTAAACATTTAATCAGGGCATTTGCTCGTCTTAAGGGGATTAAATTTTTCTTTTAAAAGTTTTTTTCAAAGGAAGTTAAAGGGTAATAGAATAATGATTTAAATTATAATAATCATGTTTTGTTACCATGCCTGAGACACTGCACTAAATAAACATGTGAAGTGCTTCATTCCACTCCTGTTCTATGGATCTGAGAAGTAGCCACTAGACTGTTGGCTACATATAACACAGGGAACTCACATTTAGAAGATGGCTTGCATGAAGTTATAAACTTGATAAGTGATGGAGCAGAAATTAAAATGTAGTAAAATTCAGACGTCATGCTTTGAAACACCATTGTGTTCCATTGACTAAAACCATTGTGGAGAGTTTCTGGTATTCCATTCCACAGACTGAATGAGCAAAACTAACACACACACACACACACACACACACACACACACACGCACGCACGCATGCACGCACGCACGCACGCACGCACGCACGCACGCACGCATGCACGCACGCACGCATACACGCATACACGCATGCTCGTATACACACATCACCACCACCATCATCATGAGAATGATTCTAGGAATCTTCTCTTCTTACATTAAACTATTATTCCAAAAAGGAATTACCATATAGTCATCCATGAGTTTGCCTGGATGGATTCCTGTTACCATTCCCTGGAAGGATTTCAGAGAATCGTAAATCATGCATGCTTATTACACATCACTAAAAGAGGAAGAACTGAAACAACATGTAAGCACATAAGAAAAATTTCTCCCTAAAAATGAATTAGCTTCAAGGATTGTCCTAATAATTTCAATTCTTCCCATACATATAAAACCTGAATTTGATAATTAAAGGAGCTCCAACACATTTCTCTGTGCTTACTTATCCAGCCATTTGACTTCCGATGATTAAAGCACTGAATAAGTCATTATTGAAAACTCACACAAACATGTTTCTAGGAGCAATAAATGCTATTAAAATGTGGCCTAGTGAAAATAATGCTTAATCCGTTTGCAAATTTGAGACTGTCTGATGCAATATTGGCTTTCTAAAATACTATGTCACCCAGACATGACTGGAAATGGTTTTTAAGGAAATTCCCTAGGAAGAAATGTTCATTTCAGAACTGTATTGTAATAAATTATTTATTTAACTGATAAATGATAAAAACTGAAGTACCTGCTGATTCTCTGACTCCCATCCTGCTAGCTTCTCATGAGGTAAAGAAAGACACAGAGAGACAGGTTGCCAGTGGCTGAGAAATTTTTGTTTCCAGATGTCCTCTTAAACACATGTTCTAACGATTTCCAAAGGAAGAAATAGGAGTTTTCTGGGTAAATATTAATGGAGCAAACAAATTCTATATCATGTTATGAAACCAAGAAATATTCAGTAACATAATTCCAGAAAACTCATTCTTTTGTACAAAACTGAAAACTGTTAACAGTTTAATCTCCTATCCTTATAAAAATATTTATTCATTGGGCTAGGAAAGTGGATCGATCAGGAAAGTAACTACCATGCAATCAAGAAGAATTATGTTCAAATCTCCTTTGTGAAAAGCAGATGTGGTGACACTGTCTATAATCCTAGTGCTGGGAGCTGTGGGGTGAGGAGGGTCAGAAACAGGCTCAGCTAGAACTCAGTGACCAGTCAGTTTAGCCAAAGTGCTCTGGATTCAATGAGAGCATTGTCTCAAAAAATATAGTAGATATTTCATATTTCAGGCCTCCACTTGTACATGAACACATAGAAGCATGGGTGTGTGTGTGTGTGTGTGTGTGTGTGTGTGTATGAAAGAGAGAGAGAGATTGAGAGAGAGAGAGAGAATCAGTAAAAGCTTATATCATTGATCAAGTTCTCAAAAATAATGGCAAATGATCTTTCTACATTATGAATAATATTTTTAAAAGCATGTATTAAAGAGAGAAGAATGCAGTAAATAATTAAATGTATTGTTTATACATTACACTATTTAAAATTACTCCTTCTTTGGCTATAAAGATGATTTAATGGTGAAGAGAACACTCTGCTCTTGTAGAGAGCCTAGATTCACTTCTCAGCAGCCATGTCACGTAGCTTACAACTGCCTGTAACTCCAACTGCAGGGACATACAACACCTCTGGCTTCTGCAGGCACTGGCGCTCATGTGCACACATCCACATCCATACACATGATTAAAGATGTAAACATTCTTTCTTCATCTTTCCTCCCACAGTGAGAAACACTTGCACCCTCATGGGGCACAGAAGAATTTGTGCAGAGCTTCATGACAGCATTGTCACTCACTTCTGTTGCTGTAATGAAATACCCCAACTAGAAGTAACCCTGGGGGATAAAGGATTTGCTGGATTATGAGTCTGTATCATAGTTCAACCCTGAGAGAAATCAAGGTAGTACTGAAAGCAGGAACTTGAAGGATCTGTTTACACCCAAAGAAGTACAGTAGAAGCCATGGACCACCGGTGTTTCTCACTAGCTGGCTTTCAGGACAGCTTACCTGGACCAAATTTCTCATACAATTCAGGACCACCTGTCTATTGATAGAATACCCACAGTGGACTGGGTCCTCCTTCTACATCAGTGGACGATGACCACAATCCCAGACATTTAGGCATTTCCTCAGTTGACAGTCTCATCTCAGATAATTATACAGTGTGTTGAGCTGATATTAAAGCTGATGTAATCCTGAAACTCCTATCAGATTCTTTCCTGACTACAAAGAAAGTCAGCTGCTGGGCGATAGTGACACATGCCTTTAGTCCCAATATTTGGGAGGTAGAGGCTAACAGGTCTCTATGAATTCAAGGCCAGCCTGGCCTACAAAGTGAGTTCCAGGACTTCCAAGGCTACACAGAGAAATCCTGTCTCAAAAAACAAACAAACAAACAAATGAAAAACAAGAGGAAATGAAACGAAACAGCCACTTAGGGATGTTTGTCTTGTGCCATATTTTCAGTAATAGTTGCTTTAACTGTCATGATTTTGAGACCAAGTCTTTGAACTTCCCTTGAGTTTACAATAGTGCCATGCTCCCTTCCAACTAGTATCTTGGCTTTAGTAAGTGTCAGAGACCATCCTGTGGTTAAGGACATTAAGTAAAACTGCCTGTGAGGAAGGGAGGAAAGGTCTATGGCTGACTAGAGAGTCAATGAAATTAAAATCTTTTCAGATGAGTTACTACTTGGAAGGCTTAGTTGCAAATTCCAACAGCCTAAAAAGTGGATTTGATCATCTGACCAATGTATTATTTTCACTACTGTGCCAGGACATGTGATTTTCACCGACTCTTGTGAAGATCCATTGACTGTTAAGGGAAGAACAGGTGTTAAATCAGAGTTCCAAGACACAGTCCTCCTTCCCAACAGTACAAAATAGCCTAGCCCTGTTAACCCAACCATCCTGTCTGAAGTTTGTTCTTTTTCTTCCATGGCTCAGCCCTAGAGGCAGCTGTTGGTTTCAGGGGTACACATTTCTTCTTGATCCCCAGCAACTCCTTCACCTTAAGAGGCTGTCTCTATTTGATTTCTGAAGCTAGGATCCGTACCTCGAGTATGAGTTAATCACAGGATCCTGTACCCAGCTGCTTCCTAAATAGTTCTTGATGGGCAATATCATCTCCATCCCACAATGAATGCTCCTTGCTCCTAAGCCTGCACCTTTTTGTTACAGGTTACAGTCATCTGTGTAACATCCCACAATCCCTCTGTTCACTATAATGTTGTTTCCTCAGTAGCCACACCCACTCCCACAAAACAGGGAGAACTGGATGGTTCTCATTGCCCACTGTCACATGATCACACATGTGGGCACTACAAATCCTCTGGAGCTCTGACAACACCCTGGAAACGTAGAAGAAAGACATGCATGTTCAGAGACAGAGGTGAGATTCCAGTTCTGATTTCTAGGTCTGGAAATTCTGCTTCACTGCTCTGACCTACCATAATGTTTTTCCAATGGACAGGAAAGTATATTTTGCAATTATGGCTGAAGTTATTCTGATGAAGTATTTCCTTACTGAGCAATATATAAATAAAGCATGTTTGGCAGATCGCTCAAAAGGCAATTATCTGAGATAACCAGAGAGGCAGGGGAAGTGATGGGATCATGCTGGCATCTGTAGTTGGACTCAGATTAGATAAGCCAGTCAGTGCCTTTGATGTGCTGTTTTGTAATATTTTAATGACTTACTTGATATAAACATGCAACAAACAGTTTACTTTTTATGATTTGTTAGTCATAAAGGTAGTTTGTATTTTTCGGGGGTCAATGTTTTCTTGTTATTTATGGTCTGACATTGATTCTAGAATTCTGTCAGTATTCTGTATTTGGATAAATCGTTAACAGTTTGATATGTTGATTAGACCATGTACTTGGGTGTATTCTAAAAGCCTGTCTAATCTTTGCTAGAATTTAGTAGCTTGAGCTATGTATGCAACAGAATTGGTTAGGTGCACCCTTACCCACATGCACGAGTCACATACATGGGCTCAGAGAGTGATCCTATCACCACATAGACTTAGCATTGTGTGCACACTTGTAACTCCAGTGCTCAGGAAATGGGGGCAGGAAGATCAGGAGTTTGAGGCCAGATTGAGACAGAGGCCTTTTCTCAAAAATAAATAGGCAAAAATGTAAAATGAGTAGTTTGCGGTACTGCAATATGGTATGCTATTTGCAATGGGGATACACACAGTGCAATGGGCCTTGATCATACATGTGCTGATGATGACCATTGTCCTTATTTAACAGGAATTACAGAGATGAGATCTAGAGGAAGAGTATAAGATTACAAGCAGACAGCAGTGGAGGGCGTGTGTTTTATAAAGGAGGGAAAAAATGTGGAAAACCCAGAAACATGAGATGCCTTTTTAACAATAAGCACATAAGAGAAGCTATAATTTTTGCAATTACTATAGAATGAATGCAGGAGAGTGGGGGGAGGTCAGAAATGTGACCAGGCAAGAAACTAGAACTAGGTTATAAAGGCAAATTATGCTCTATGCCAAAACACTTATATTTTATTGCAGTATATCACATTAATAATCCGATGATATCAAAATGTCATGGTTACTGCCAAACTGATTTTGAAATGCAGACAGACACGTAAGGGGCCCAGCCAAGGAAGAAACCCTGTAGAACTTGTATTACCGAATACCAAGGCTTCTTACAAAGCATCACAGAGAGTGGGGGGTGACACTGAGAACTTAAACCCAAGCACACACATGGACACATCACCTACAGTACAGGTGATGCCACAGCAGAGCAGAGGAAGAAAAGACCTTTCAGTAGGTGGTGAGGGAAAGGCTGGTACCTGTATGGAAGAAAGGGGACTCACAATCTGTCCTCACACGACATCAGAACAACAAAATTCAAGTGGGTTGAATAGTTGACAGGAGTCACATGGAAACCAAATTCATTTGTATTGCATGGAAATAGATGACCAGCTCTGCTACTGCTGATGAATGACAACATGTTGGCTGCGCTCTGTGTGCAGTTAATGTTTACTAAACAGCAAGAGTGAAGGAAGGTGCTTGGCGTGCCTTGGAAATGATGAAGGGCAGAGGACAATAGTGATTCTCAAACTAAAGTAAGGGTCATCTATTGTATTGCCGGACACTCCAAGGGCTAACACACCAGGCTCTCATCCTCTCTTGAATCCATTCTCACTCCTTCTACTCTGGAGTGTGATAAAGATAACAGCCCTCTTCTTCTCAGGCTGCCCTAATCTCACTTTCTTGCCCTGGTCTCCTACTGAGTGACATCTAGGATGTTCAGGTGTAATGGTTATTTGCATAGTCACCTAAGGAATTAGTATACATCATTAGCAATATTTACATATTCTCCTTTTATTTCTTAATTTTAATTTGCCTGTATGTATGTCACATGAGGTAAGTACAAAATATAATGGTAAAAGGTAACTACAAAGAAACACAAGATAAGTTCAAAGAAATCAGCCTTCAGAATCAATGCTATTCATGTATAAAGTGGGAGCTAGAACACAGATTAGCAGATTATTGGTAAAAGATAAGAGCTGCTATGGAAGGCAGTTGTGCATAAAGCTAATCAGATCCAGTGACAGCGGCTTGGGGACATCAACAAACATCTGAATTTGGAGAGCAGGTATTTTCCTTGGGACAGAACTCCATAATAGCACATCAGTTTTTAAATAATTAACATCCCTGAAGACAAGAACATGTATTGTGATCCTTGAGGAAAGGTTTGGTTTATAGAGACACATGAACTTTGCAGAAGGGATGAAGCATGAGGTATTATGGAAAGAGTAATTGAAATTACACTTTCTAAATACAGAAGAAAGTGAAACCAGTTAGAGTATTTGGAGCTTATAAAAAAAGGCAGATACCATAGAGAGAGTAGAGATCACAATGTGATCATAGGAGACTCTGCAGGAAGAAAAGAATACTGTGGTGAAGCCATCAGATTTTACTGACACAGATTCAGAATGTTCAGTCAGTCACAAGTGGTAGTGAATGCCCGTGAAAGTTATTGCTAACATGCAGAAAAAATGTACAATAAAATTGATCAGTCAAACTTGCTGTGAGGAAAGGATAATTTTCAAGGATGTTTCAACCTCATCTAAATGAAGATTATAGCCATTTCAGAAAGGGCAATTATGAGAATTTCCCAGAATCCTTGCTCAGAATGACACAATCAGTAGGGCATAACAAAAAATATGACTCCCAATAAACAAAATCACGATATGCAAGCATTGGAATGGCACAGTCTGGACCAGTTCTCCGGACCTAAGGGAATGGGGTTCTAACATTTTGAAAGAACGGCTTCATCTTAACAGGATAATGAAAAGTGTACCATTTTGTGGGAAAATCAAGACTTCAGAGAAGGCAAATAATTGGACTGAGCAATTTTTAGTGAAGTAGACAGCACAGGAAGGAATATTTTAAGAGTTCAAGGGTTTATGAGATCATGTAATTGAGAGGTATTTGCACTGTCAAGGTAAATCCAGGAGCAGGCACATAGGACAGAGTGTCAGAAGAAGAGAAAACACATTGAAAAAGTTCTCCCAATTATTGGGCACCATTTAACCCATAATCATTGAGGCCCAGTGCTGATGTAGGGATGAGGAGATATGGTCTCTAGTGAAGCAGGACTCCTGGTTCTAGAATATTCTAATCGTAAGCTGTGGTTGGAAAGACAAAGTGAGGCAGTTGTTCATAATGTGAACCTGACTTGCCAGTCATTTTTCTCCCATATCTATAGCCATAAGAAATTAATGCTGATGTGAAAACCAATACCCTAAACCTGGAGACAATTCCCACTGGTCAAAGAATAGGTCGGTAATATTTTTTAACAATAAATCTTCAGATATCCTGGGTTGGGCATGCAGACAGATAAGTAGTAGTAATTCTGTGGTCAACATTGTATTGTGCTTAGTAAGCAGAGTGATGGACAAGAGTCAATTTTAAAGTTAATTTCAAAGGTAAGACTCAAAATAAATATTTGGTAATTACCATTACTTATACACAAACTTGGTTATTAAATAGACTGTTCTCTTATTTAGGAAAGTTCAACTCAGATAATGTTTATTAAAAATATGGCTAAAATATGGAGACTAGTAAAATTTCAAGCAAACTATTTTAGACACAATTTTAAGAGAATGGACCAGCTAAGCTGCTGTCATGGGGATCTGGTGGCAATGTTCATGAGCCCATGGAAATCAAAGTGGAAGACAGGCTCCCTTCTAGTTTAGAAGACAAACACACACACACACACACACACACACACACACACACACACACACACACACACACATTCATGCTGGGTGGGCTGGGTAAAAAACCAATTCTATCAGCTCTGATTTATATCAACTAAATCATGTGTTACATAATTGTTTTGAAAAATTGTTATAGCAACCTCGCAGGCACAAATCAACATTGACATGAGCAGCTGTGAGTTCTGAGGGGAGCTGTGACAGCATTTACAGACGTGGTATGAATACATTAAAACGATGCTAATTCTGAAGGGAATTATCTTCTGTTGCCTAAAGTCCAGTTTCCTAGTCCAGTACCTGCAATTTCTGCATTGGCCTTAAAACACTAACATGCTGTGTGCATGTCCTGCCCATTCCACCCTTTCCTCAACATGCTATGAATGAGAATACTGGAATTCAGTAGCATGATAAGACAGGTCACAATACCAGCTAATACTGACTGACTAAGAAAAAAATAATGTAAATACAAGTTTACATTGTTTGGTATTAATAGAAATGGCATTATGTATAAGACCTTGGGAAGAATAAATAATTCTAAAAACTGAATGGTTTTGGCTGAAAATGTCTTCTTCATTTTATTTGTAAAATACCATCTCCATTGGGACACTCTCTGACTTCAGTTTTAGTTACTGTTTTTATATTATTATTATTATTATTATTATTATTATTAATTATCTTGTCAAAATGCCTCCCATGCTGAAAGGCTTTACACCTTCAGACTAAGAAACCTTCCAGTCTTCAAAAGAATATATTGTATCCAAGCAAATCATTTCTTTGTGCCTGAGCTGAATTTTTCATACTTTTGTGTCCTGCCAAGCAGTGTTAATAATTTTTGTCCTGTAGTTGCCTGTCAGTTTCATCAATGTAATACAATCTAGAACCACCAGCAAACAGTCTCAATATGGGATTGTCTAGAGCATCTTGGCCTGCGGACATGCTTGTGTGGCAATTTTTCATATTGAGGTGGGAAGAACCAACCTGTGTGCAAGCACTGCCAATGCATGGGCTGAGGCGTGAATTGTGTGAGAGCTGAAGAAAGTATGCTGAGCAAGTAAGTGTGCGTTCAGTCCTTCCTCTCTGCTCTTGGCTATAATGTAAGTAGCTTCTCAGAGTTCCTGCCTTGACAACCCTGTTGTGATGGACTATGTGATGGGATTCTAAGACAAATACTCACTTCCATCTCAAAGCTGTGTTACGTTGGAGTATCATATCACAGCAGCAGAAGGGATCCTTTCATTTGCACTCACCTCTTCATCAAAGCACTCAATGTATGAATCTTTCTCTTTGGTCTATTGGGATATCATTTCCACAGGGCTAGATTCCCTCACACCTCCTTAATCCTTAGGAATTCACATGCCATGCATTGCAGAGCTAATTACAAACTGAACCCTAGGAGTGGGATGAAGGGGGTATCTAAGGTCAGGAGAAGATTCATTCAAATGCTTTAGGCTTAGTGTGTAGTCAGGTATAATTAGTGCACCTTCAACAGAGCCGAGTATTATTAATTCCCCTATACACTCCAAGGAGTAGAGAAGGATTAGATTGACTTCTAAATTAATAATGTGTGCTTTATTTACATTTTCAAAGTATTAGTTGGAAAGTCACATTAAAATTAATTTATGCTAAGGATTTTGTAATTATTAAATTCTTCACTATTTGCCAGATGCAGAATAATTTACAATACAGTGGTTAATTGGTGAGAATCTACCTTTTAATTTCAATAAATAAATGTCTAAACTTCTACTCTAGGCACCACAGTAGCTGGAAAGGTCATTCGATAAAAGAATCACATTTCACAGAATTCCTTCAGTCAGCTCTGACTCTGGGACTCTTGGGGTTATCATTATAAAAAGTAGTTAAAATTCAACAGGCATTTTACGTACTATCATTTCCATCCTTGCCACTGAAGGAGTTTGATAATTTTGAAGATGCATAAGCAACAGCTTAAAATGGGTATTGAGAAGTGAGGGGAGAAAGAGGTATGAATAGAAGCAAAAGACTGAAGCAAGGGCAAATTTTTAAAATATTCTATATTCATTCATATAAAGTGAGCATTCACCAGCAGTCTGACAGCAATATTGGTGATTATCCAATGGCTGTGTTCATTAGGTATCTCTTCTGATAGATTAGTACCCAGGATTAATTAGCATTTTAAATATTTCTGGTGCTGGGACTAAAACAAAAGGGAAATATGGTGCCCTCACCTTATAGACTTTCACAGACATGCAAGAAGTATACTTACATACAAGCAGGTAAAATTATTGTGAAATCAAATATAAAGCAATACAGAAACAAAAGAAAATAGAGAAATTTAAGTCAGAGACAAAAAAAAAAAGCAAACAAAAACCAACCAACCAACAAGCCAGGTCTCGATTACCTTTCCAAAGTTTGGACTTCATCTTTATTGAGTTTTCAGGAAATAAAAGGCATGGTATATTGCAGTAGAAAGATCATGGTGCCTGGAGCCTGGAGCATCCCTTTCTGGCCTCATGTGGTCTCATTCTACCAGTGAAGACCCAGCTTAGAAATGTGCACTCACGTTAATTCTAAGCAGTAGAATCCTGGGTTCAAACCTAGGCCTATCTATAAACAGTTGCTGCTTTCTATAAGCCAGATTTGAACTTTACTTAGTTTTGACATCTGTAAAATGGGGATGATTATCTACCTTCTGGGAATTTGTAATGGATAAGAGGCAATACAAGTAGATAGTAAAAGGTAGAGAGCCTTGACTTGCACATAGAGTGCTTACTGGTTGATTCACAGCCAACCTCCTTCCTCTTTATGACACCTGATAGGAGGCATATCATTATCATCTCATTAGCATATTTATAATCTTTTAAGACTCCTTTTACATCCTCACACACAAAACCAAGTTTCCGGTTGGTAATATTTGTTCAATCTCTGCTCTTTCCCCTTCTGATGGCATGTGATAAACTGATAATTTTGAGCTCTACTTACATGATGAATATGATTATGAAAGTTGCATTTACCAGAGTGTGGTTTATGTTGGCATCCTGGACTATCACCTGCTGAGAGATGAGCTCTCTCTCTTTCTTGAAGGGAGAAAACCAATGATGTGAGAAGCTGGTTTGTGACTAAAGCAATTGAACTACAGACGTACTTCGTGCAGACTACAGAGATCACTTAAGGCCACAGAGAGATGTATAAGGAAGTGACTCTGAGCACTGGGACCCTGGCATTCTCTCTGACCTGAAGTTTTGTGCAGCTTCGGCAGAAGGGAAGGAAAACCGTGACGTGACTGAGATAAAACCTCCCAAAGTCCAACTGACATCAAATAAATATTTCAACAGACAAAGTAGGAGGACTATTTATCTATGAAAGTTGGACGATACCTATGGAAAAGGGGCCAGAGGAATTTCCATACTTTTCTATATTTGTCTGAGGTCAAAACATGTCTGTAGACAAGTATGCAACACTTGTTGAAAGGCTTTCCTGGACACAGTGTGGTAGCACACAAGAGACATTTCACTGGTGTCTCCAACCATACAATGTCCTATACAATGGCAGAGAACCTCAAAAATTATTCAAATTTCCCCTAGGAATAAACAACAACAAACAAACAACAAAACAAAGCAAATCCTGTAGAATCTACTTTCTCTATGGTGTGTGTGTGTGTGTGTGTGTGTGTGTGTGTGTGTGTGTGTGTCTGGGTCCTCCTCTCTGGTTTCCCACTTTCCCTCAGAGTATATCACCTTTGTGGTAGGCATCGTTTTATGGAATAAATTTTTTGTTTTGTTTACTATTCCTATTTTTTTGAGATGGGTCAAAACACAGTTAATTCAGAACCAAATGCTGGCTTCCTTTCTACTCTATTTTTCTATCCCAGTCCAATTAAGCATGCTGGCCTGAGATAAAAGATGAAAGACAATTCTAGACTTTTACATTGGGTGCCAGATCATTGTCTGACAATATCAGAGAAGTTAGGAAATTGAGTCGTGGCTCAATCTGCAGAACTGCTGATGGTATTTTAGTATTAGCGTTTTCCTTCTTAAATGGGTAACAAATGTGTGGTGAGTGTCCTCCCCCTACCGTATCTGGAATTAGTCTAATTCCCTGAGGAGATACAGACAGCAATAACCCTGGAATTTAGGGGATTCACTCTCCTATTCTTTACATTAGCTGCTGCACCCAGAAGGTATGAAATGAAAGGCAGTATGCTCTGTTTAAATGTTTGGGCTTTGGAGGCAGACACTCTGCCTTCCATTTAAGCTTTCCCACTGAGACTTTGAATAAATTATTTATTAGTATTTTTTATTGTTAGAGTTCTTAAATGTAAACACATACTGAATGATAAATATGTTTAAGGTACATAAAACTTGACAGCATCCCAGACAGAATACTCCTATGCCATCAAGAAAGAGGTCATAGATGCCCATAGCCTGTCTCCTCTTCTTGTTTAAGATCAGACCCTGGTGGAAAATGAGGGTAAAATGACAGATGCTATAAATTTCTGACCCTATGGTTAGCCTTCTTAAGCCTTGATATCTTCACATGAAAAAAAAATCAGAAAAAGAAGGCTAATTTCGAAGAATATGAGGATGAAAGAAACTGCCCAATTGTAGAATACTCTGTACTTTGACATTTTGCACTGCATTCCTAGCCTTCTATTTTGATATTTATTTACCTTCTTGCATCAGAAGGGTCTGTCCTCTGCCTGCTTAAGTAGAAAGCAAACTCCATCTCCTTCTAAGAGATGAAAACCCGTTCCCCCCCCCACCCCAACAGGATTGAAGGGTTTGAACCTAACTGGAATGAGCAGAGTTCTACAACCCCGTGACAAAAAAGTAAACAGGATTAGACCAAGGGTTCATCTTCAAGAAACACTAGTGACTGTCAAAACAAATCTGATTAGCAGGGCAAGATGAACAGGGTGGAGCAGAGAGTCTTCTATTGAGAAGTCAGGGGAGTGGCAGGTGACAGGACCCATTGTGTTAACTTCTTTCAAGAAGAGAACATTTCTATGCATTTACTTCCACTGAGAGAAATCTCTATTTCTTTCTCAAAGGTAAATAGCTTCTAATGGACTCTTTTTGACCTCTAGATATCTAGAATTTTTTAAATTCCTCTTATTTTTCAGACAACTGCTTGTCTAACTCTAGCACACATTTATCTTTCCTTTTCCATCATTGTACCCATCCATGGGCCCATGGAGCATGTAGATATGCATTCTGACACAGAAATATTTCACTATGTAACTAACATTCCCTAAAACCCACGTTTTGTACAGTGACCCAACATTGAACTTGGAGCATTATTAGAACCATTGTACATAGGTCAATTGTACCTTTTGGGAACTCAAGGCTATTCTAGAAAAACTACATACATTAGTTACATTTCTTGTTGCTCTGGAAAAATACTTGACCAAAAGCAGTTAAGGAAGTAAGGGTTTATTATGACCTGGAGTTTGAACGTGCATGTCCTATCATGGCCAGAAATTTATGTGGTCAAGATGAGGAGGCCAGCTCATCACCTGGCATCCATACTGCAGAAGCCTATATCCACAGGAAGTGAGGCTGGCCCATGAAAGTGTAAGGTCTGTCCCCAGTAACTCACTTCCTCCACTAAGGTCTCAGAAGCTCCACCAACTTTCCAAATGGAACCACAACTTTATCCAAGAATTCAAATGCATGAACCTCTGGCCCCCTGGTCCTAATAAGCTCATGTCCATCTCATGATACAGAATGCATTCTTTCCATCTTCTGTAGCCATCAATAATTCCAACAATCTTCAGAAGTCCAAAGTTTCTTTTGAAACTAAATGCAGTTTCTACTTATAAGCTCCTGGATGATGATTGATAATGATGATTGATGATAATGGTGATGATGATGATGATGATGGTGGTGGTGGTGATGAAGAGGAAGAGGAAGAAGAGGAAGAAGAAGAAGGAGGAGGAGGAGGAGGAAGTGGTGGTGGTGGTGGTGGTGGTTGTGATGTGATCGTGCTCTATACTTCTGACATTTTATGGAACAGAATAAATATTTTTGTTCTAAATAGTAGGAATGTGAAATAACAAGGGATGATAAGATCTAAGCATGACTAAACTTAGCAGATCAAACATCAAATCCCAATATAAGGTATTTAGGGCTAGTGACAGAACAATCTTGTCTCCAGTAGAGCTTCTTTCTTGAATGCGATCTATTCTAAGCTGCAATTTTTCTCAGGGGATGTTCCATGGTTCCATTATCTTTAACATCTTGGGGTCTCAGTACAACTTACGTTCATTGCTTTGTGATGACTTCTCAAAGCCTCCTTGAAAGGACTTGAAACTTATCACACATTGCTAGGTCTCAACTGTTCTGTGAAATCATGGTGGGAGACTGAATAACCTACTCAATTCTGCATCATCTTTTATACCTGAAAAAACAGTACTCTGTGGATAATGCTGCCAAGTTCTACTGACAGCTCAGGATGAATAATGGATCCCCTGAGCCATATTTGCAGCAGGAATTGTGTCTAGAGGGAGACTTCTCGAAAATTGCTTTTCAGGAATAGGGAAGCCCATTTAGCATTCTTAATTTAGTCCTTTTTCCTTTCAAATACATTTTACCTGCTTATGAGTTGGAACGTTTAATGGATGAGTTTTTGCCCATTTGGTACATTTTCTATTGTCTCAGTACAGAGCAGGGGTTCCTCTTCTACAGTAATAACCTCAATTTTAGGACTCATGCATCTTTGTCTCAACTTTAAATTTATTCAAGCTTTTCTTTTTGACAACCTGAAGATTTTCAATATCTTTCTTATCCACTTGTTTTCTTTTTACTATATACCTGAGTAAGAAAGGTGAACAGTAATCTTTCCTCATTCCATAGCCTGGATGCAATCTTGCCTTGAAATTCCTCTACTAAACACATAGTTCATTAAATTTCAAGTCAGCCTCACTTAAAATACACCTGAATATAGATTTAAAACTAGAAAATAACCTAAGCATCTTCGAATCTAGTAACTAACAGAATCCTTGTTCTCCTCTGAACCTCATACACTGGGCTTCTACAGTTTCTTTTTCTGTTAGTGTTCTAGTTTACCAAATATCTTTTAGAATGACACATTAAGCATTTTAAAAGTACTCTAGAGTTTTTCTCACCCAAAGTTCTAAACTCTTCTGCCGTCTTCCTGCAAACTAGTTCCAAAGGCCTACAAAGTTTATGATCACGTTTATCATGCAACAACCCTACTTATGTAACCAATTTTCTGTTTTATTTTTCTCATTGTTGTGACAAAATACAAGACTAGATGGCATCTATGGAGGAAAGAGCTTTTCCTGGCTTAGAACATGAAGGAATTCATTCTGTCATGGTATGAAAGGCATGAAAATGGGAGCAAGACTGCATTTGGTCCTGTCATATCCACAATCAAAAAGCAATGTGTGAGAGAGAAGGAAGTGAGGCCAAAGTCTAAAACTTCAAGGTTAATCCTCAGTAATCCACTTTCTCTTCCAAGGCTATACACTTCTTAAATGTTGTATATCCTTCCAAAATAACACCACCATCTAGGGATTAAGTATTCAAATATCTCAATTGATGGGGGATATTTCACATTCAAACCACATTGTTGAACTTGATAACCTTTACTTTTTTTCCATGTACTTTTCTATATTAGGAAATCAGATTCAATTTCAGAATATACACAGACCAGTAAAAATTAAACAAGACTACAGATTACAGATAAGTAAAAGGCTCATTTCCTCAGTATTTTCTTCCATCAGAATTTGAGCTTTAGTATAGAATGATGCGTACAGGGTACTGGTTTGGTAGGCTCAGTAGCACATGCCTGTAATTCCAATACCCAGAAGGTAAAGCAGGGAAATCACAACTCTGGAGGAACATTGATGGCTCTGTGTTCCAAAGGTGAGGCCAGCCCACGCAACTTATCAATACCCTGTTAAAGGAAACACAGCTGAAGCATAAGGCAGAAAAGGAAGACTGACTCAGGAGTCTGACATACCCAATCGACTGATATCCCTTGTGAGCTTAAGCAGATTTTCATCTTCTCTGAGTCTTACTTTCCTTTTTACACAATAACATCAAATGTAGTCATATACAGTGTCATTATGAACTCAGAAGGATTACTCAACTTGAGCCTCTTGCCCAGTGCCTGGCACAGAATATCAAACCAAATCGTAGTATCCTTAGTAATGAGAATAATCTTAACAAATTGGTTTTTTATTCTCAGTTGTTTGTGTGGTAACTAATGTTTCTTTTTGTGAAATAAATCATCATCAGTAACAAATATTTTCTGAACCACTCAGAATGTGCTAGGTATTGTTCCAACCTGGTCTTTTAAACTTTGCCTTTCTTTTTGAATTAGTTATTAGTATGATCTCCAGGTCTACATGTGATAAGTAAGTTTCTCACATTCTAAAAAAAAGCAAGGGCTGGAAGATCAAAAGGTTTTACTGCATATCATGTTCTTAACTACATGTCTATATATGATGCTGTTCCTCCACGGCTTCTGTATATATGATAGAATCAACTTCAGAGCTTGACCAATGCATCTGTAACCATTTTATAATAAACTATATACATATGGTATTGCATTATGCTTGAGTTCAAGATTTTGTGTCTGGCACGTTTGCCAAACACATGTGTACTGTCTTTGGGAAGAGGGTGCGTGGAGTCAAATAATTCACATTTACTTCCACTTGTATTATCCTAACGCTCCCTACTTAGTTATTTTTTTTTAAAGTTCTAAGTATAACGTGGCACTCTACCTACCAAAACTGTTCTCAAGAACTACACATAGAATTTCAGCAATTTCAGTGTCTTGGGTTGTTTTCTATAGTGGATTACACTAGGATCATATTCTGAATTCAATTAACTTCAGAACAGTTAAAGTTGATGTTTATAATTATCATATGTTGAAGTTTAAATGTTGTATAGCAACGGAGGTATCTTGATTGGAGTTTCTTTTTTTTCTTCTTTTTGTGGATGTAGCAAACTTTATTGATGGTATTCAAGAGAGTATGGAGGGCTCCCTAGGCCGCTCCTGTTATTATGGGTGTCTGGGATGAAAATTTTGAGGGAGTTGGGGGCCGAGGTGGAATGGGGACTACTCAGCCACTGAGGGCCTCTCTCTTGGTCTCAGTATCCTTGCTGAGCTATGGTGGGTGGTCCAGGGTTTCTTACTCCTTGGAAGACATATAGGCCATGAGGTTCTGTTGCTGTAGCCATATTCATTGTCATACCAGGAAATGAGCTTTACAAAGTTGTCATTGAGAGCAATGCCAGCCCCAGCATCAAAGGTAGAAGAGAGTGGGAGTTGCTGTTAGAGTTGCAGGAGACAACCTCAGTGTAGCCTAGGATGCCTTTTAGTGGGCTCTCAGATGCATGTTTCCTCACCTTCTTGATGTCATCATATTTGGCAGGTTTCTCCAGGCGGCATGTCAGATTCACAATGGATACACTGGGAGTAGGAACAAGGAACTGGCATGGAAGGCCATGCCAGTGAGCTTCCTATTCAGCTCTGGGATGACCTTGCCTACAGCCTTGGCAGCACCAGTGGATGTAGGGATGATGTTCTGGGCTGTACCATGACAATCACACCACAGTTTTCCAGAGAGGCTATCCATAGTTTTCTGAGTGGCAGTGATGGTATGGACTGTGGTCCTGAGCCCTTCCTCAATGCCAAAATTGTCATGGATGACCTTGGCCAGGGGGGCTAAGCAGTTAGTGGTACAGGATGCATTGCTGACGGTCTTGAGGGAGTTGTCATATTTCTTTTGGTTCACACCCATGGCAAACATGGGGGCATCGGCCAAAGGGGCAGAGATGATCACCCTTTTGGCCCCACCCTTCAAGTGAGACCCAGGCTTCTCCATGGTGGTGTAGACACCAGTAGACTCCACAACATGCTCAGCACCAACATCACCCCATTTGATGTAAGTGGGATCTCACTCCTGGAAGATGGTGATGGGCCTCCCGTTGATGAAAAGCTTCCCATTCTCAGCCTTGACTGTGCCGTTGAACTTGCCATGGGTAGAGTCATACTGGAACATGTAGACCATGTAGTTGAGGTCAATGAAGGAGTCATTGTTGGCAACAATCTCCACTTTGCCAGATGCAGAGAAGGCAGCCCTGGTAACCAGGCACCCAATACGGCCAAATCCGTTCACACCGACCTTCACCATCTTGTGTATGGGACAAAGCTGGCACTGCATGAGAGGATGTGACTGTCTCCAGAACAGGGAGGAACAGAGTTGGTTGGAGTTTCTATTGTTGTGATAAAATACTGTGACCAAAAGGGAGGAATGGGTTTATTTTAGTTTAGAATTCCATGTCACAGTTTGTCATTAAGGGAAGTTAGGGCAGGAATTCAAACAGGGCAAGAACCTGGCAGCAGAAGGTGACAGAGACTGTAGAGGAGTGCTACTTATTAGCTTGCTTTGCATGCTTGCTTTTCATGCTTGCTCTGCTGGTTTTCTTATAACACCTAGGAATACGTTCCCAGGAATTGCTCATCCACAGTGGGCTTCGGTCTGCCTACCTCAATTACCAGTCAAAGAAAATGAACAACAGACTTGCCTATGGGCCAATCTTTTGGAGGCATTTTCTCAATTAAGATTTCTTCTTCACAGACAGGCCTCTAGTTAATGTCAAGTTGACATAAAACTAACCAGCAGAGAAAGCCTAGAAAAACCAAATGTCTTTGCTATGTATTTGTTGTATATGTAAATAGCAGGTTTATTGCAAATAAACTAAGTCTTATGTTCCGTGCTTAAAAGTGGCTCTATCTCGCAATAGCTCATAAGATGAGTTCTCTATTAATATCCAAGGTTAGATTAGTATTTTCTACAACACACTTCTCCTAGTATACTGTCAAACCTCTGGATCCTTCTGCTGCACCTGAGACTACTTCCTTCCTGATCCTTACCTCTGTTGTCTTCTGTGAGGGTGATTTCTATCTCTTGACATGCAACAGATTATAGGAACCCCAGGTGCCATGGAAATCAAAGAGCAATAACTGTTAGACTCTTCCTTTGAGGTTCACACAGAACCAGAGTGTATAAAAAGTGAGATGCAGTAAAATCAGAGAAGTTTCTCATATGGTGGCCAGGTATGGGGGCGACTCATGCTTACACCTCCAGCTCTCTGGGGTCGAGCTGAAAATATGGTGAGTGTGATTCCAGGCTAGGCTGGATGACAAGTTGAAGGCCAAGCTGAACTTCACAATATGAAATAGAAGACTTTATTGTGTTTCTAGGAATAGCCACTCATCCATCGTTACTTGCTGACTTGGAGAGCAGAGAAACAAATGAGTGACAGATGCTAATAAACTGTAGTGCAGAGATTTCGTCTAACATGGGAGAGCATGGCTGGAACTGACTGCACAGAGCTAGGCTGAAAGCATTAAGAACCTAACGGAGCCAGTCTATCTATTGTTCACTCTTGGCTTTTCAATCATCTTTAGTAAGGACATATGACTTAAAACCAACCTTAGCACGAGAATAAAATAACAGAATTTTCATCAGCAACTAAAAATGGATCCACTTGCTTTTATTTTTCTTGAATGAAAGTGAAAGTGCCAAATATTCTCAGGGAATGGTGGTGTAGTCCTCACCAGGGATGGTCAGGATGAGAGATAAATAGAGGTAAGGTCTGGACAGAGTTCTGAATCTGGGTAGATGTTGAGAGACAGATGAACAAAGAGACAGCTAAGTAGGGGAACCGAGTGTCACAGGTCCAGAGAAAACAGAACACTGTAAGGATGCCTGAGTTTTGTAATACCAAGCCAATCAAGGTTGAAGCATGACCCAAAGGGCATGTGACAGTATAAGAATAATTTCAGAGCTTAAGAGTAATGGAGTGAAATGCTGGGAGGCCAAACATATGAGGACTTTTCATTTAGGCCCTAGCTTTTATAAAAGTCTATTTTCATAATTATTTTTATTAATGTTTCATATAATGTATTTTAATCATATTCTTAACCCTCTTGTATTTTCTCCCAGATCCTCCCTACTCACCCTACTTCATGTTCTTATTCTCTCTCTTAAAAAAGAAATCAAATCTAAAAAAGAGAAAACAAAAAAATACCAAAAAAAGCAAAATTAAAAAACATTAAAAATACTTACACATACATATTCATATATATACATATACATATATATGTATACGCATATAAATATAAAGAGAGAGAGAGGAATGGGACTTTTGTCACTCTGGGGTTTGGGACCTCCTCTAAATTCTTAACACAAACCTATAAATCTTGTCAAAATTTGCAAGTTTGACAAAATATTCTGTTTGCCTCTCTAGTTACAAGCTGCGAAAGTCCCCTTGGAGTGAAGCTGTGAGTCTAGCAAGCTTGTCTTGTCCTAGCCTCCCGTTTGTATGGAACATTTTCTTACCGTGGAGAACTGGTTAATGTTTTCTTACTGCTTCTTACTGCTTCATTTCCCCTCGAAATGGGGCAGGGAGACTTAAAATGCTTTTTATTTTTGTGAATGAAATACTGACTACCATCTAAGGAGACTCAGTCTTAACATGTTACTGTAAATATGAGTTTCATTTTATGTCAGTTGGTTATTTTCATCCAATTTCTAAAAGATTTGAAGTTTGCCCTCAAGAAGGGGAAGTGGGCAGAGCCACATAAGTCAGGCGATAACAGCTCTCAGGGGCCAGGAGACAGAAGTTAACCCTAGGTGTATACCTCTAAAAAGCAAAATCAGAAGCAGGAAGAAAGTTGAGACCCATTTTACGAATTTCTTTCAATTTGAAAAGGACTAATTTTTTTTTGTTGTTGTTTTCAAATCAAAGTACTAAGAAAATTCAGAAATATATGGTAGCGACCAATGGATCCTTCCATTCAGGAAGTAGAAAGCTGAACGGATGATATTGTCTGGAAAGCGCTGACACTCTGCTGGGGTGAATTCTTTCTCTGGGTAGGAAGTCAGTTTCGGCAACACCAAAGGCCTGTAGTTTGAAATGAGAAAAACATACATACAAAGAGATTACACGGTCTAAAAAGGTCATGTTTTAGAATCTACATGTATAGACACAGACATATATGCATGCAAGGACAGTTAGTAAAAAGGAAGGCCACGAGTTTGAGGGACAGTGAGAGGAATATAGGGAAGCTTTTGGAGGGAGTAAATAAAAAGGAATGTTGGAATGAAATTATAGACTCAAAAATGAAAGAAAATTGAAATAAAGTAAGTAATCTGACTTACTGGTGGTAGTAGTACTTTAGCGTTTTAGAACGTTTTCTTATTTTCATTCTCCTCATTTATTTTTTTTATTTTTATTATTTTCTTCCAGTGTAAACAATCTAATGTCTCTAAAATGAATATCAATATTAATTTTTGCATTACAAAGTTTGGCTGTCAGCAAGGTACTTTCTTGTACATGCTGTACAAGGTACGGTTTTAGTAATTTCATTAAACAAGTATTGTTTTAAATCCTATCTTTACAAACCTGGTTTTGAAGACAGGACAGAAATTACATAAACCATGTGGTTGTCCTTAGTCAATTTGGCAGTGCCAACTACATGGCTGCCCTTAGTTAAGATTGCCGTGAAGCCATGATGGCTCCATGTTCTTTATCCCACAGCCAAGATGGCAACCAGCCATGTACTGTTTATATGCAAAATAGAATCACGGCATATGGTTTAAGATGATCTAAGCACAGATTTTTAATCACCAACCCCAAGTAACTAGTTTTAAGCTTTTTGTTATAGATCTTAGATATTTTAACTATATCCAAAACTGATAAGCCAATAATCTCTTTAGTTTTTCAACCTGGACTTTGAAAGCATGCCTGGGTCTGCAAAAGGGCAAACCATAACCCAATTCCAGAGCCAGCAATAAAGTAGAATAGCATAAGATGACTTTAATATTATTCATACCCAAATAACATTTCAATCCCTACTATATTAGATCTGGTGACCAGAAAGCCCAGAGGTAAATTCTGAGCCCAGGCAGGTGGAAAGAAACAGCATTTATTTACACATTCAAGGCCAGTCAGAATCAGGCATGCAGTGGCCATGTACACTCATACATACAAAGAGACAGCAAAACTTAACAGACACAGAATTACAGATTCATCTAAACCTTGGAGTTACAGCTGTGCGGCTGAGCTGACAGGGCTATCACAAACTCTGTGGCTCAGCTTCTCTGCCAGCTGGAGGCAGCTGGGAGGTGGGGCTAGGTGGCACCTGGAACCAGTGTCTGTGAGGGCCTTCCTTCTCCAAGTCAGAGCACAGAAAGTTAGATCGGGTTCATTTCTTTTTTTAGATCAGACACTATGACTAAGCTGATTTTTGTGAGGAGTTTACTTCAGTGAGAAGAATAGTAATCAATACTGGGAGAAAGGACAAGAGCTCAAATACATATTCCACTTTGACTTGCTTTCTTATTCTCAAGTATGAGTTTTACCCAACTTAGCTTGGCGTGTTGCTTTTGATCACTAGCTATAATTGGGTTGTCATATTGAAAGAATATTTTAGATGCCATATTTAAACTGATGAGATTGGCAGTCTCAGAAGGAAACAATAGTGCTAAGAGCAAGCAGATGTCAGCCCCTGGCCAGGAGTACTCAAGAGGCAAATAAATTAGACAAGAACCCACAGTTGTCAGAACTTGCCAGAGTACACCCAACTCACCAAGAGATAGTAAAATAAATTTATAAGAGCCGGAGTGTAAGGTTCAAAGTGTGAGGAACACTGGTTCTAACTGTAAAAGCCAGTTCTGATTACTCTGGTTGTCTTTGGCATGCTATAGGTACAATGTGCCACCAGCATGGTGGTTTGCTATGGGGTCTGCCTTGAGTGAAGGATTTGCATTCATGGAATTTATCACAGGCACTGTTTCTAAGATTTAGGGAGCATATTTGCAAGAATAGCATCAATTCTCAGAAGCAAGGTGCCAGTCACCAAAGGGGCTGTATTTCCTAAACACTGATACAAGTGTCCTCAACTGTTGTGCCTTTGCTGTATCCATGGGCTACATTATGGTAGTATTATATTTTTTTATTTTCAAGAAAGTTCACTTCTTGCTTTCCTTGTCCTTCTCTGAGCCCGTCAATATCTGCAGTCATTCTTTCCTATAGAAATATATGGAGAGAGGTAAATCCAGACTTGTCAAAGGCTATTGGACGTTATAAATGTGGTCCTGACATTTCAGTGCTATTGATCCTGACCTAGAAAGTCAAGCATGAACATGTTTTTATAGCCATACAAAAAGAGCATTAGGTAATTAATTAATAAGGAACACATGTAACTTCCTATGGGATTTTTGTGTGTGTGTGTATTTGAGATTTGGGAGAGGTTTGAAGACTTGTCAATGATAGCCAGTTAAATTAAAAGAGAACTAGAGAACTCAAATGTAGGGAAATGTTGATTATATTACCCTTTCCATATTCGTCTTGCCACTCATACTACATATACCACACCCTTGTGGGGGCAGAGGGATGCCATTGGTTGTAACGAGTCTTCAGGTGAATCAGCCTATTTGGTTATCATTTTGGTTATCATACACAAACAAATATACTATCTTCTTTCCCACTTCATGTCATGATTTTTGGCCTTCATATTTATTCATGTACTTATTCTTATTCATCTCATTATAAATACTACACAGAAATGTTAAGTAGACATCATGAAAATATTTAGTTGAAAAAAGTTAGAAATGTTCAAAACAGTCAAAGGATCAAATGAATGGATTAAAAATGTCAAATAAGTGACATGGACAAAAAAAAAAAGAGGGGGAGGAAGGGGACAAATCAAGTCAAGAAATGAATTGCTGACCAACCTAGAACACCAAGAAGCTATCTTTTCAAATTGATTGAAGAGAGTAGGCAGGAAAAGGCATACACCAAGGAAGAGACTATGCAAGGTGGAAGAATTAATGGGTCCACTTTGATGCATTTCCTGTGCTTGGGGCACACACATTGTTTCATTCATTTGCCTAATATCAGTAGAGAACTATATGAGATGAAGCTGTGGAGGTTCAAACTAGGTCAATTATAAAATTTATTGTCTAGAAAGGAACATGATTTGCCAGCATGGGGGTAGACCCTTAAGTCAAATTTCCAACACAATGTTCTCTATATCCTTCATCACTGAGTCATCGAGTATTTCTTAAATGTCTAGTTCAGTCTGTCATTCAAATGGATACTGGGATGAAAATACAAGCAATCTGCTGGCTGCTCTCAAGGACCTTATAACCTAAGGGATGCCACAGAGACACCAGCAAGTAATCAATAAGTGCACAATAACTGTCTAGTGTGAAAAATCAGAATTGCACTGTTCAGAGAATGAGGATGCTAACCTCACTCTAATAAACAAGTCCCCATTGAAAGCAAGGGAAAGGGGAGCCAGATCTCAGGAGAGACAGTCATCCGTAGCAGTTAGTCAGAACATCAAGATATGAGTTGGAGCTCAGAGCAGCTTCTCTACTCTAGAGCAGCAAGAAAGCCAGCCTGGTTAGGGACTAGGGGAGAGAAGATTGGAGCTGGGTTAGAAAGATGGATGCATAAATGCATAAATGCACTAAGATAGTGCCAGGCAGTGAATATACAATGCTGACTCCACAGCTTACCCACCAGGTAGACTGAACAAGCTTCACAAATTTATTTAAATGTATTTGCTCTGAATACATTTTCTTTCACAGAACCATCAAAATTCATCTGCATAAACACAGTATTACAATGGTTTGCCATTTACGGCTCCTTACAGTTTGGTTCCGCCTCTCACTTCCAAAAGTACATCTTGTGATGTGCCGTGGGAGTTTTAGCGCTGGAACTCTTATGTGATTACGCAGGCTAGAGTGGGCTTTTCATGGATGCAGAAAACTCCTTACTCACGCTCCTTCGACACCTATAAACTCATAGATTCTCTGAGCTAAACTTGGGCAAAACTGTTTCTTTGGTTTCTTCTCTGTAGAGAAAGTCGGGTACTTTAGCTTTGAGCTTAGAATCATCCTGCCTCTGCTCCCCCAAAGCTGGAATTGCAGGTGTGTACCTCTATGTCTGGCAATAATAGCGCTTAAATAAAAAATTATCTCTCTAAAAACATATACCTTTCTTGTAGGTAGGAACACCAGATGTTGTAGTTGACAAAAACCATTTAGGGTCTATTATGTTTTATGAGGACCAAAGAACTATTGATAGGTGCATTTTGTCTGATATAACTTGACCACAAACAGTGTACCTACCACAGGATACAATGGATTCCCAGAGCTGATCCCAGGGAAAGATCCCAGCAACATACGAAACACATTTCCTTCAATGAGAACAAAAGGCTAATATGTAATCTCACCCCCTCGCTCTTTTGTTGTTCTGCCATTTCTGTTTTTATCCCAGTGCAATTGCAGCACTCTTTTTCATTTTGGCATTTCTGGGATCATTAAAGGCAAATGTTACTAAAACAAGTCCAGAAAAAGAAGAGAAAATTTCAAACAGAATTTTTTATGCATTATTAAATAAAATCCTAAAGTGAGGAATTATGTGCTTTCCATGGTGCATAAGACAGCCACACATATTCTTAAGTGAATGATTTCTCAAACAACTTTATTTACAATTCTTTATGTGTGTGTGTGCACACGTGCACGTGTGCGTACGTATGTATGTATGTATGTATGTATGTATGTCCACTTGGTGTAAGCTTGGTCACATGCTTTCAGGGAAAGTTCTGATAGTCAGGCTTACATTGATTATCTCTTGGAGAGCAAGGAATAAAAGGAATTGTCAGGTTAAAAACTCCCAATGGCTGCTGGAATACTGCTGGCTGAGGGCAATGAGAGGAATTCTTAAAGAAAGAACATGACAAACCCATAAGAACAACAATGCCAACCAACCAGAGCTCTGGGGGACTAAACCACTACCCAAAGACTACACGTAGACTGATCCATGGCTCCAGCTGCATATGTAGCAGAGGATAGCCTTACTGGGCACCAATGGAAGGAGAAGCTCTTGGTCCTGCCAAGGTTGGACCCCCCAGTGTAGGGGTGTGGTAAGGGGGTAGATGGGGAGAGGAACACCCTTATAGAAGGGGAGGGGGAGGGGTTAGGGGACTGATGGACAGGAAAACGGGGAAGGGGATAACATTTTAAAAGTAAAAAATATATATCCAATAAAAACGAAGAAGAAGAAAGCAGGTGATAGTTTTAGAAGATAATATATGGAAAACTAAATGAACTTCAGCAAAACCTGTGGCTATCAGCACATCTGTGTTCATGTGCATATTCATGCATGCATCAAAATGTATGTGCAAATATTTACATGTATACAAGCCTATGTACTCATGGAGGCCAGAGGTCAACCTAGGGTACTATTTCTTAGGCACCTGAAACCCTGTTTTGTGACAGATTCTCTCACTAACTTGGAACATACCAAATAGGTGGGACTGGCTGGCTAACAAGTCCCAGGTTTAGGAGTCTCTGTCCCCAACTCCCTGCACTGGGAATATAAACAGAGCCACTATCCCTAGTTTTCTCATGTGAGTTCTGAGGATGCAAACCATGTCTTCATGCTCACGAGGGAAGTACTGTCTCAGCTCAGCTATTCCCCTTCCCTTCATTAACATTATTATCTATTCACTAGACTAAGTGGTGCATGAAGCACCATGACCCTCATACACTGACAGAGGTAGCCAGATTTTAATTTTTGTCTAATTTTCCTAGGAGGAGATTTTAATCTTAGCATTGTATCATATAAGGCAAAAATTTGAATTTATTCTAAAATGAGTTTCTGATATATATCAGCCATGACCCTCCCACATTGAGAGGGGTAACCAAATTTTAATTTTTGTCTAATTTGCCTAGGAGTAGATTTTAATCTTAGCAATGTATCATGTAAGACAAAAATTTGAATTTATTCTAAAATAAGTTTCTGATACATCAGCATATAATCTATTTAGATTTTAAAGGGATTTATGCACTTAGAGCAACTTTCTATCAGTACACAATATATATTATGTCATATTGCAATTTTAAGCTTAAGTTTCTCTTCCTAGAAAACTTAGCAACCTCCTAGGCATTCTTCCAGAAATGTTTCACGGTTGTGTAACCTAGAAAAGCATATAAATGGTTTCAGGTGAATACACACATAAATATACACATTCCTACTTATACAAAATGAAGCAGAACATTTACACTATTAGACCTTTCACTGCTAGTGACAATTTACTGTCACTGAAGAGATTATAATTAATTTTCCGGTGCTATTTGGCTAAGCCTCGGGCTGATTCTCCCTTTTTAACAGTATTAAATGAGTGTGTATGTCTAAATCCCTAGAGATGCTGACAGAATGAATCATTATAGCTTTACTATCACATTGTCCCCACAAAATGTCACTACGCTGTGTCCCTATTGTCCCTGTGTATACAGGCTTGACAACATAAGGGAAGAATACTTTTCTCTATCTGGTCAACCCATGGCTTTTCTAGTCACATGACGGTAACCTTTCTACACACCATCATCAGTTATGGCTTCTTTAGAGTTCAATGATCGTTTCCATGTTGCAATAATCACTTCTCTGTTTTTGATAACTTTCCTTTGCATTTGTAAGGGGAAACTTGGTGCATTCTCAGTTACAAGACAGGGAGAGCAAGAAATGGGGCTCAGCCCTCACCACGTCATAGGTCCACATGGTGCATTACTATCAAATGAACAGGAATAAGAGAATGGCGTTTGAAGGTTCCCTTTGCCTTTCAGAGTGCACCAGTCCTCCTGACAGCCCCACCCCCAGAGCTGAGAGTGGCAGGCCTATGACGCACTAAAGAGCCCAACAGTAAGATTTCACTTCTGGATGTGACTTCAGGAACAATTGAATTTCCTGGTTTGAAATGACAAACTCTGCTGTTACATACTTTGCCATCTCAAAGAGCATCTGTCACCACACAAAGACAAATACATTTGTAAAAATAAATAAATAAATAAAAAAACATCTGGTACTTTTAAAAACAAGCCCCAGGCCAACTCTGCGCAGTGAGTGAAAAATGTGCTGGAGATAGAAAGATAGGGCGCGTTGCTTTTCATTTCATTGGCAAGTGTGGAATGTTTGCATTAAGTTCAAGATCGAGAGAGAGAGAGAAAGAGGGAGTCAGTTCTGAACAAGGAGAAGCTCTGAGGGTGTGTCGTACATTTCTGAATATCTGTCTTTCTGCATCATAGCAAAGAGTGATGAGATAAATTAGGTCATGTTAGTCCTCCAAAAAATTAATTTGTTAGGAAAACTTTTGTGAGCAATGAGGTTTCAATGTTCTATGGCTTTTGTTTTCCCTCTAGGCTATTTTATACTTAACAGACTCTTTTTCCATGTGAATGTTTTTATTCCAACAACTATCAATATTGGTTTCTATAAAGGCTCTAACAGTTCTTGTCATCTAACCCACATCTCACAAATCAAACTGCATATGGGGACAAGGCAGAGAAGTACCATAGATAGGAAGAATTGCTGTTTACAATTCAAGACCAGAAACCAGCTTTACAAAAGAAAAAAATTGGAAGCCATCCAAGTCCTGAGCAGGAAAGAAAATACATTAATGCATTAATCATATAGTTGTCTAGTATTGATGCCCTGTAGAACACCAGCGGGCATCTAGGAGACCTTGCCAAAAGAAGGGTAAAGTGTGACCTCTTTCTGAAGCTGAAAATTGGAGCAAAGCTGTCATTTCATGAGACATGTAAGCATACTGAATCTCAGAGGAGAGGCTCTGGGATCCCAACTGGTGTGCTGAGCGACCTCTGTACAACATCGTAAGGACAAACTGAGAGCATATGAAATATTTTGCATGATACCTTTCCACATATGATGCTATAAAGACTACCAAGTATGGGCTCACATTCCAGTGAACTTAGAAATTATAGAAAACAATGTTAGAAAGCCTCAGTGGGAGCTATGAAAGAGAATGTCTAGTGTCTCCAGGAGTTTTTTGTAATTCTTGATGGAGAGTGAGTGGTTATGTTCCCACTATTTAAGACTATCTTTAGGAGACTCCGAGGGCTCCAGATCTTCATCTGGGTCATGTTTTCTGGGGTCTCTTCATCTTTGAAATAGACATCCACTTTTCAGTGGCTTATGCGTTGGGATGCAAACATCTAGCCCTTTCTATCCATCTAAAGCCTTTTGAATATCTTATACAATCATTAGTTTCCTCACAGTTCTATTTAGCTGGGAAAACCAGAATGTGAATCTTAAGTACCCACTTCTTGCACAGAAGGGATGAGTCGCACATGCTCTTAGGTGAGCAGAGCAGCAGGCTGGAGGATGAAGAATGAAGTGCACAGGTACAGCAATGCCCTGCTTAGGACGCACATAGGTGGGGTTTTAAGATTGAAATGACTGGGGTTGGGGATTTAGCTCAGTGGTAGAGCGCTTGCCTAGCAAGCACAAGGCCGTGGGTTCGGTCCCCAGCTCCGAAAAAAAAAAAGAAAAAAGAAAAAAAAAAAAGATTGAAATGACTGAAAGAGTTCCTTGTTGTTTTCTCGGTTCTAGAAGCTGGAAATACATGTGGAGGATCCTTGACATGCCCGCTCTGAGCCATGCCTCCACTCACGGGCCCTGTTTTGACTTCAGGTTTAAAGTCCAGCTGAGTGACTCTCTGTGTTTTCACCATGGGGCTGCGTCTTTCTTCAATATCCAGCTGAGCAGAAAGAAGCAATGTCCGTCTCTGCAATCTGTTCTAGTGCAGACACCCGCGACAGGCGACGTCATCAACTACTTTAGCGTTTCAAGGTGACGTCAAAGCTTCCGTCCAATCTGCAGGCATGAGAGGAAGAATTCTGTCCTAACATTCCTTGCGTGTCCTTAGGTGTGTCTGAAATGTCCTCGTTTGTGACTTTCCTTCCTGGTGTTTCCTCGTTAATTGCACAGCACAGCTGAAGGGACTGTACCTGACATTCTGGAAGATCTCATGTTTCCATTGCTTCAGGCAAAGCAGATGCCTGCTTTGCATTCCAAGTTATTTATAGCTTATGTTTGGGACATACGCTAAAAGAGCAAACCAAACACCTCTAACCTCAGTTCAAAGTAAAACTCACCCCAGTTAAGTGCCTGCTACCTTACAAAAGAGTCTTCGCAAATCAGATGTCAATTATGTCAATTGCATAAATGCTACGTCATGCTCAAGTGAGTAGATATTAGCTTTTCCCTGCATGCAACTGCATAACTTAGTCTCTTGGTGAGGGTATTAAAACGGTAGGTTTAAGTATTACCATGTCTCTCCTGGCTCAGCCCAAGTTGTAAGGGTACAGGGTACATTACCAATCACCCGCATGCCATAACTACAAGTGCTAGGAGACTCATCTAAGCAAAAGCACCTCCTCTGGGGAGTGCCTGCAGGGCTTGGGTTGCTTTATTTTCTGTCTAAAGAACCCACTGAAGGCTATAGTGTTATTCACTGGAATTCAACTATATAAAATAAACACTTGTAAGGCAATTACTACTTGTACTAAAGGGAAATAAGAAAATGACTTCAGATAAATGCAAAAATGTTAATGCCACTGCTTTGGGAACTGATGGTGAAGAAAAGAACAGAATCTTACATAGCAGATGATGCCTCTGTGACCTAGGAGCGTGAGTGGTCTTTCTTCTGCTAAAGGAGGACCAGAGAACGTAAGGTGAAGTAGAGGGTCTTGAAAAAATGCTGGGTTTGAGAGAAAAAAAAAACCTTGTACCCTCATATCAATGAAAAAAATGGAGAAAATGGGCCATTCATTCTGTACTGGTTAGGTTTGTCATCTTGCACCGACTAGTTTCCTGGGAACAGAACCCCAAATGAGGAATTGTCTCATCAGATTGCCTATGCCCAGAGCTGTAGGGCTCTTTTTACTATCAGTAATGATTGATGTGAGAGAGCCCAGCCTGGTCTCACTGTTGCCACCCCTAAGCGCATAGTCCTGGGTTGTAGAAGAAAAAGAGCTGAGCAAAGCCCAAAGAGCAAGCCAGTGAGCAGAGATTCCTCCACGGACTCTGCTTCAGTTCCTGCCTCAGCTTCTCTTGATGATAGCCTATAGCCTGTAATCCAGATTAACCCTTTCCTCACTGCTTACCACACGAACAGAAAGCAAACTAGAAGAAGTTGGGTGTGAAAATAAAGTTTAAAATGCAATTGGACAAAGAGGTTCTAATCATACACGCAGAGTAACTGAATTGTGTGAAGCAGTGGTCTGGCTTCAGAGTGCCCGAATCTTAGAAAACCATCCCCATGTAGAACATGGAAAATAAAGAAGAAAAAAGATACTCGATTTTCAAGGAGACTCAATGGCTAAGACTCTTCTAATGGAGGAATGCACCAGGCTCTCAGAGGTGAAGACAGGAGTCAGGGTTGAGCATATGGCACAAGCTTTGGAGTTTGGAAGTGAGAAAAGACACCTTGAGCAGTGGCTGTGGCTTGAGAGAAGTCATGCCTTGCTAGAAACGTCAGGTTAGTTGAGTAAATGGAAGCTTGGGCAAGAAAAGGACACTGAGAAGCTAGCAGAGGTTAAACTTCACTGCTTGCATTTGCTATGTTTATCGACGCCAACTTTCACCATCAAATCAGGACCTAGTTCTAGCAGGAAAGTGGGAACATGATGCCAAAACAGGGGTTTTACAGGTCCTACTTTACAACCAAGGTCTTCTGATGGATTATATATATTGCTGTGGCAATAGGACTTATATTAATTTTCATGCAGAGAATAAATACGTAAACTAGATAAACTAGGAACATCAGTTCTTTAATGTTTTCAAAGAACAATTATGACAAGT
Source organism: Rattus norvegicus (assembly GCF_021556685.1). Taxonomy (NCBI): domain Eukaryota; kingdom Metazoa; phylum Chordata; class Mammalia; order Rodentia; family Muridae; genus Rattus; species Rattus norvegicus. The sequence continues at coordinate 58,601,529 of NC_141539.1, forward strand.
AGAACTTGATGGGCTAAGAGAATCCTGGAAGGAAGCCAGGGGACTGTGCTGCCATTTCCTTCAGGGCCCCTGCTGAGCCTTAAATTGCTTGAGGCCAGAACCAAAACAAACTAGAGAGTGGCAAGATGGTAGCTAAGTGTCTTAATTGCTGTTTTATTGCTGTGGAGGAACACCATGATCCAAGAAACCTGTAAAAGAAAAATTTTAACTGGGGTCTTGCTTACAGTTTCAGAGGGTGAGTCCATGACCATCATGGTGGGGAGTAGAAGGCAGGTAAGCAGGCATGGTGCTGGAGCAATAGATGAGAGCTTACATCTCATCCACAAACAGGTGGTAGAGAGAAAGGAAGAGGGAGAGACAGAGAGGGAGAGACAGAGAGGGAGAGGGAGAGACAGAGAGGGAGAGAGAGAGAAGGAGAGGGAGAGGGAGAGACAAAGGGAGAGGGAGAGGGAGAGGGAGAGGGAGAGGGAGAGGGAGAGGGAGAGGGAGAGGGAGAGGGAGAGGGAGAGGGAGAGGGAGAGGGAGAGGGAGAGGAGGATTTTGAAACCTCAAAGACAACCCCAGTGACACACCCCCTCCGACAAGGCCACACCTCCAATCTGCAGGTGTGTTGGTGGAACTAGCAGCACAGTCCTTGTCTTCTTGGCCTATCAAATTGTAGTTGTCAGAATGGTTCTTTGAAAGCTTTAAAGAACTGAGCTTATAGCTGAGTCCATCCACAACTCTGGGACGTGGAAACATCGAGAGGTGAGAGAATAAAGAATAAAACAAACACACAGATGCACAAAAAGAAAGCTGGTGTTGGGTGGTCTGGGCTCTTTGATGGAGAAACCACAGTGCCCAGAAGCACAGTGTGTTTACTATATAGAGTTAAACAAAGGGGCACAGTTATTATGTACAGATGGACAAAGCCATCTATAGCACACAGCTAGATCCAGGAGACAGGTTTAATTAATCTCAGTAGGTGCAGTCCCTTCAGGCAATAATATTGGTCAGAGAAGCTGTGGTAGACATTGACGTGCTCACTGTTCACACTTGGAGTCAGTACCCTGAAGACAGCTTTGCCAGTTCCCTCTAAGCCTCAGAGGGTGGAGGAGGTTTGTGGTTCCTTCATATCTGTGGCTCTGAGGTCCTTGACATGGCAGTGCCTATGTCAACAGGGCTCATGCACTCAAGAGATTACTCACTCGGGGCTTCGTCTACTCTTTCTCTCTACAGACAAGAAGAGAGAAACATCTGGGCAGGAAGAGCATGACAACATCAGCCTCTGAGGTTTGCAGCCTAGTGTGTCAGCCATGATGACTGCAATCTCTGCTAAAGTTACCGGAAATAGATTTCAACTCACAGTGCAGTTTCTCCATTAGAGCATTCCGTTTCTAATGCTCCATTACCCAGCAAGTGGAATGCCACCAGAGAAGGAGGTAACATGGGCTGGACCAAGTGTGGCTTGTTGTTGTTGTTGTTGTTGTTTTCTTTTGTTTTTGTCTCTGTTTTATCACTGTGGAAACTTCCACTGAAAGCAGCCAGAAAGAGAAATAAGTATTCAAGACAAGAAAAGGGCTGATAATGGTCATAAAGGATACATTGGTGTCTAATTTTTAACTGTAATATTTTATTAGCACCACTTTATTGCAATATGTTCCTAAGAGTTCTTTTCTAGTGATGGAAATAATGTCTACCATTCCTTCTAAGGTCCCAATGATGCCACTGAAGTTCACTCTGGAGAACCAATGAGTTTGCTAATCTTCCTTTAATAGCACTGGATAAAAATTTACAGCCTCCAGTGTAGATGGCCTTAAAGCAGTCACACTGGAAGAAGTGGGGAGCCTTAAAATAGTCACAAATAGTCTCCGCCCAGCAAAGATGATAACTCCCCATGGTTATACAGGTGGCACCTCCTCCCCAGCCTATAGATTCTAGTTTCTCAGGATGCCATATACAATTAGGGCAGAGCTGCATACAACTGACTTGGAGGGATGGCTGGATACTCATGTGAGGGTCCATGGCCTCTCAGCACCTCTTCTGTGAGGGAACATCAGATGCAAACAAGCACAGCTATGAAAACCCTTTGTAGGCATACCCAGCTGAACACGAAGAAGAAACTGTTTAGCACGGAAAATGATAATCCTGTACAACAAACTCTAACCTAAATATACTAAATAGTACTATGTCAAAGTGTACCTATAATTGTGGTTTTGTACAGGTAGAGTCAGCACCAAGCATCAAAGAAAGAAGAGCATCTCCCGTGAGTACACACAAAGAAGGATTGTATAGCGCTCACTGCAAGCTAACAGGTCAGATAAGTGAGTTGACTCATTACTGAAGTGCGAGTTTGTAAACTTCGACTGTGTGGTGGAGCACAGCAGACAGCAGACCAAAGCAAATTCACATTCCAGAACTTCCTCAGCCACAGGCTGGATCTGCTGCCCTGAAATGGGTGCTTTCGTTTTCTAGGTTCTGCTTTTCTCTTCTGTAAAGTCGTGTGGCTGATCTCAAAGGTTCTTTCCAGCTCAGGATCTCTATGTTTCTAAGCAAGGAACCACGTGCTTTACTGCAAACTCAAGAGCCAGTCATAAGGGCAAGACACCTTTCACTCTTACTGTCTGCAAAGTCATACGGAAACAAAATGAGTAAAAGTGTTCCTTCTAGAATAAAGCAGAAAGTGCCCTCATATGCCTCTGTGGGGAGCATGACTGTATTTTGACTCTTTGGCACATGTAATTTTTAAAAAAGTTGGGACTCACATCATAAATAATGTTGAATGGAGCTTACCAACATCCATACAGAAGTACCTAGCAACTTTTCATGACTGCAGTGGGGGATTCCTTATATCAAAGACACATCGTATTTATTTCAACGAAGATACTGGATGAGAACTTGAAATGAATATGTTAAGCAATGAGTAGTTTTCAGTCACAATCCCTGTAAAAACAAATTTGGGGAAATTACCAAGCAACATATGTGAGGCCAGAGAGATGCATTGCTGACTTCTTTTTGTTTACCTGCTAGTAGAGTATGTTTTAAATATTCATTAAATTATTTAATATAGTACTTTGATTATTAACCTCCAACAAATAGCTACATCTTAAAAATTAAAATTACGGGGGCTGGGGATTTAGCTCAGTGGTAGAGCGCTTACCTAGGAAGCGCAAGGCCCTGGGTTCGGTCCCCAGCTCCGAAAAAAAGAACCAAAAAAAAAAATTAAAATTACGGCTAAGCTCTGGCCTTCATGTGGGTCTGGAACAACTGGAATGGAGGCTATGCAAAATCTGTTGCCTGTATGTGGAATATGTTGTACTACCTGGGCTACATTGTGAGTCCTCTGTGGAAGAAGTGCCTAGCCTCAAAGACATGAAGTGCCATTGTTGGAGGTCAGGTATACCCAGGGGGTCCTACCCACTCAGAAGAGAAGGAGGAGGAGGAGGAGGAGGAGGAGGAAGAGGAGGAAGAAGAAGAGGAAGGGGAGGAGGAGGAAGAGGAGGAGGAAAAGGAAGAGGAAGAAGAGGAGGAGGAAGAGAAAGAGGAGGAAGAGGTGGAGGAAGAGGAAGAGGAAGAGGAGGAAGAAGAGGAGGAAGAGGCAGAGGAAGAGGAGGAAGAAGAAGAGGAAGAGGAGGAGGAGGAAGAGGAGGAGGAGGAGGAGGAAGAGGAGGAAGAGGAGGAAGAGGAAGAAGAGGAGGAGAAGGAGGAGGAGGAGGAAGAGGAGGAAGAAGAAGAGGAAGAGGAGGAGGAGGAAGAGGAGGAGGAGGAGGAGGAGGAAGAGGAGGAAGAGGAGGAAGAGGAAGAAGAGGAGGAGAAGGAGGAGGAGGAGGAAGAGGAGGAGGAGGAAGAGGAGGAGGAGGAGGAAGAGGAGGAGGAGGAAGAGGAGGAGGAGGAAGAGGAGGAGGAGGAGGAGGAGGAGGAGGAGGAGGAAGAGGAGGAGGAGGAAGAGGAGGAGGAGGAGGAAGAGGAGGAGGAGGAGGAAGAGGAGGAGGAGGAGGACAAACTAAAAGATCCACTTTGACAGAAGTAAATAGTTTCCTCCTATAATACATTGCTTTACCTCTGAGGGAGGTGGTGTGTGCAGATGTGAACATGGGCTCAAGGTGCCTACCTTTGACCTTTCTCTGATATCAGTGAAGTGTCAACTGAAGTTAATTAATCACTCTGTGAATTTTTCTATCTTAAAATATTAAACATAATAGTTCTTCATATGATTTATGGGGTATATACAAAAATAATCATATATCTAAACTCCACAATTTCCCAAGCTTAGTTGACAAAATATACTGTGTGCATGAGATAGTCACATTTCTAAGAGCTCTAGGCTTTTATCATTTTCCTTCAGGCTCCTTAATGCAGCAAGGTCAGCCCCACCTGATGAGCATCAGTGTGATACAAATTAGTCAGTATTGACAGGATGGGCTTTCATTCTATTCTAGATTAACACTATTAAAGACTCACAATGGTAAGTACTTCCTTTTGACAGCTATTCAAGGTTTATATGGAGAAAAAAGAATAGATGAAAGAGAGAAAGAGAAGGAAGGAACTCCCATAAATTTCCTATTCAGGCATTCACCTAAATCTACTCATGCTCACAATTCTTCATGTAGCATAAGGGAGAAGTCAAGCATTTTGACAGAAGTCTCCTGCTGACAAACCAATCTCATCCTGAACTTTGCCATTTATGAAGACTCAGGAAAATCACGAGACTGTCTGAGATGAAGTTATCTAGAACACGCCAAGTGTTTGATACATTCCCGCTCTTTTCCATAATGGACAATTTATGAAATAAGTCATAAAAGTAAAATTAGTCATCAAATATTCTCCATCAGATAAAAATGTACCCTATACATAATTTCTGTCTGTGTTGATAATTATCTCCTTTATACAAATAATGTGGCATGTGCTAATAGGTTTGGTTTCTTTGAACTGTTAGGGTTTGCCTGATGCCCTAATCTTAATAACACTTGATCTATCTACTACTGGGAGATATTTGTTAGTGTCGTCATTGCAATTGTTGTGATTTATAAAAAAGAGAAAAGAAAAGAAAGCCAGGGATTGGTTGTGGTGTGAGGAGTTGGAGGGGGAATGCCTCTGCGGGCCCATGCTGAGGCATCCCTTCCCTCTGAGGTAACAGCCTCTGAAGTACCAGTCACATGAGAATGGCGGGTATAGTATGGTATAGAGTTTATTTAGGGCATAGAAAGAAGAATTGGGAAGGGAGGAGAGACAGGGAGAAACAGAGAGAGAAACACACACACACGCACACACAGACAGAGACAGAGAGACAGAGAGACAGAGAGGCAGAGACAGAGAGAAACAGACAGAGACAGAGAAAGAGAGAAAGAGAGAGAAGAGGCCGGCCATGAACATGTGGAAAGAGAGGTGGCAGAGGAATGGGGAAAGGGACAGAGAGGGAAAGAGTATGACAGTAAGAGAGTAAGAGGGTAAGAGAGTAAAAAGGAGAGGGGAAGGAGCAAACAGCTCCTTTTACAGTGAGTCAGGCATACCTGGCTGTTGCCAGATTAGTATGGGGCAAAGCCTAGAAGGAATGCTAAGAGCAATGGTGGTTTGTCAACATCTTGCAATTGTTTTGCCAACTTTTACATCTTTTACATAGTATGATTATTTAAAATTATTACATCTTTCTAGTAAAATCCATTAAAATTGACTATAATATATAGATCTATCTTATTGGTGATATTCTTGTTCTCTTTGGATTTTGTAATGGCATGCTCTTTTCTCTGCTTAATAAATGGTTGCCATGCAACTTGATGTCCTTTACCTCTTTGCTTGGAATCAAGATTTCTTATTTATTTACTATTTCTATGTGTATTGTGTCTGCCTATATATGTTTATATGCACCACATTTATGCATGAACACTTAGAGGACAAATGGGAACATTAGAGCTCCTGGAATTGCAGGTTAAAGCAGTTGTGAGCTACTATTTGTGTGTGTGTGTGTGTGTGTGTGTGTGTGTGTGTGTGTGTGTGTGTGTGTGTAACTGTGGATGTCTCCAGGCTTTCCTGCAGGTTAGTGAACAACCTGGGTGGTAGTTCTCACCTTTTTTGTTGTTAAAGACAATCTCTTCTACATGAGTTCTCTAGCCCATAGACTTCTGGAGACTCTTGTTTCCACCTCTATTTCACTGGAGAAATGGAGAGTTCTTGAATACATGCTGCCATATGCATAACTTAATTATGTGTCCTGTGGACCTGAACTCAGATCCTCATGCTTGCACGGCAAGAATTTTACCCAATGAGCCATCTCCCTAAGCCTGCTACTACTTTTCATAATATTTTAAGTGAGACATAATACATGAATCACAAGTTAGTGCAGACATGGCTAGGCAGTTGATTATTACATTGCCTTCTCCTTGTCTTACTATTGTTTCTCTACCTTGTCACTACCTCAAGCTTGTACATCTTCCATGAAAGTTTAGCAGTGTATCTTTTTCTCAGGCTCTACTTTTTAAAGAACTTAGGTTAAGACTTGAAGTTTTCATAAGAGAAGTTATTACAAGTATAGGTGGAGTCAAATCTATGGCAAGACTATTCATACAATAATGAATTTGCTGGGAATCGCTCTATGGACTTAGATAAGATAGCTTGCCAATGACAACAGTACATAAGGGACTTTCAAAACAATGTGTCTGATTGTGGCTTTGTTTCATTTCCCATAACAATAAATTATTACCATCTGTATTATCCTGAATTTGAAACTAATCATTAGAGCCTGCCATAGCAGGTCAGGTATACAGTAATATATATAGTATATATGAATGGAATATAAAACATACACATACACACACACACACAGAGAGAGAGAGAGAGAGAGAGAGAGAGAGAGAGAGAGAGAGAGATCAGTGGATATACAAGTGAAAACTATTATTGTCTTTCTCCATGAATCAGTTGGTTGTCAATAGATTAGAAGGGAGGGTGAATACACCAAAATACATAGTGTATGTGTTTGAAATTGTGAAAGAACAAAATCTATAGTTAAAAACTGATACAATACTGGTAAATTGGAAATATTGTTAAGACAACTTTGGAATACAGTGCTGCAATATTAAATAAAAGAGAAAATATACTAGTAGATCACAATAGATCCCATGTGAAAATTGTATTCAGTATTTAGAAGAAAGCCTGGACAAACAATGATCTAGCATTTGTGGCATGGAAATATTCTTACAAAGAAACAGGCTATTGCTGTTGTTCTTGGTTGCTAGCCAGGCAGACTACTATGGCAAAGCGTTATCACTTAAAATTCCACCCTTTGATCACATGACATGGTGAAATCTATTGGTACCAAAATGCATCTATATTGGATAGCTTTCCTTTTGTTAGAAGGCTCTATTTAGGTTCTTTGCAGAGAAAAATCGAAAGCTTTACCTAGCTATGAACCCTATGAACTACATAATAATCACAACAGACAAATATGACCATGTGTACAATAGTGGCATTAAGGTTATGGGAGTAACCAATTGCTTTCTGATGCAATTTGAGACAAGAGAAAACACATGCTTGGTACTATAAATTTGACCAAGAATCCATGCCTGGATAGCTCATAGATCAGAGTATTGAAAATATTGCAATTATTTTTGCTAAGTGATCACAATATGAAACTACGTTCTAAATTAATATCTCTAGATCCACAGATTAGGGCATCTCCCAGAGATCATCAAAGAAGTTCATTTGTACAATGGCTATTGGTTATTATAGAAACTCACAACTGGTCAAATATGCAGAAAATAAGTCTCTGTGGAAGACTTTGCCACATGTGGAGTATCAATATGACAATTATACCCTTCACAAATGAGTAAAGGAAGAAAGCAGGGGCAGAAGAGAGCACCTGTATGAAACAGTGTCTTCTGAATATGACAGGAGAATTTCAGTCAGGAACTTCCAGACACTGTGGTTTCTCACAAAAGACTACACAAAATCCATCCAGTTAATAGTCCAGCATGGAAGAGGGGTCTCATGAGACTCTACTGCTAACTAAAGGATATATTGATATTTAATAGTTTCTGGGGAAGAATCACTTTTCTTTAATCGTGTGGCTTTTGGTTAAGTTAACCATGATTAGTGAATGGTCTCTTACCCATGAGTTTATGGGCAGTATAAAATGTGTTACTACAAAGAGTGCATGAAAGTGGGTGTGTAAGGAGTTTCTGGAAGAACTTAGGGGGTGAATGTTATCAAAATGCCTTGTATGCATATAAGAAATTTGATGAAAATATTATAGTGTCAAAATATTTAAAAGTTCCATTATAATTTGGAGATATTTTCTCCATACATAATTTACAATGTTGAGACAAAAAATCCAAAAGAAATTACCTAGACACACAGATACTTACACATACAAATTTCTTACATGAGATACATCAGCTGAACAGATTTGTCATTAGGTTTTACTTGAATTATATATTATATATTAATTATATATTATATATATATATTATATAAAACCAAAGGTCATTTTTTTCTAGTCACAAGATAACTGTAAGAGCTATTTGGGACTAGTCACCCATGATAAACTAGTTAAAAATTTCCCAAATACTATTTCATAAGTGTGCATTCCAACACGTAGAATCAGAAAGTAAATTATGATATTTATATAAATCAAAAGATACCATAACTAAATACTGTGGAGAAAATAGAGCAAGACACAGGATACTGAGACTTAGGAAGAGATTTTAGAGTAGCAAATGGTTGCAATTATGCTTAAGATGTTAAAGGTCTCTGTTCTCATTTCCTTTCCAGTTGCTGTGATAAAATACTCTGACAGAAAGCAATTTAGGAGAAATGAGTTTCTTAGCTTACAATTCTAGGTTCCAGTACCACACAGAAACGTTACAGCAGTAGGAACTTGAAACAAATAGCCACATCACATTTACAATAAAAAGCAGAAGAATGAAAGTGTCTTTGCTTATTTGCTTGCTCTCATTGTCATTCTCCATTCCTATATAGTTCAGGAACCCTTTCGTAGGGAATGGTGCTACCCACAGTAGACTGGCTCTTCCCATAGCAGTTAATTTAACCAAGACATTTGAACGGTATACTTGGGTGATTCCAGGTTGTGTCAAGTTGACAATTAATGAAAACCACTATAGCTTCCTTAGGAAACATACAGGAAAAAAGTGAATGAATGAGTCAAGCAGAAATTGAAGAGAGTTCAAGGTCTAACACAGAGTTGATGCAAAAGTTGAAGGAATGGTGTATATTAGAGGCAGTGTAAATTGTCCAGAGATTAGAATATAAATAATGATAAGAAAATTTGAAGGACAAGAAGTGGGTGAGTCCAGGAGTAGACTTTATGACCTAGTAAAAACACTGGGCTAGTATTGTAAGGGAAATTACAGAGTCAGAAACAGATAAAGTTAATTGTCTGCCTTCACTTTATCTAGATCACTTTATATGCAAGAATAAGTGCAAGAGCAGTAAATAATAATGATGCTCAAGGAGGATACTAGGAGATTCAGTTAATCATTATATTGATCCAGGCAGTGTGCTGGCACTTGGTGACTATGAGGTTTAAATATTTGAAAAGAGCAGTAATAGAATCTGACTGAAGGGAAGAGACTTCTGAAAGGGTTCAAGAGTGGAGCAATGATTCATAAATCTTTGAATTGAACACTGAATTCAGCCCAAATGTCAGTCAGGTTAGAGCAGGTTTTAGAGGAAAGATAAGTGTGGTTTAGAAATTTTGAGATCCAGCCTTTCTTTTCAACATCTAACTAGAAATAAAAGGAACTCTTTTGATGGACAGATGGAGAAGAGACCAATGAGCTCTTTTATGAAGGGCCAGATTAAGCATGCGAGTCCTTATGGCCAGATGCTATCTGTCAGAGCTACTCCATCCTGTGTAGCCGCATACCACATTCAAATAAAAAACCATTGCTGTGTTCCAGTAAAACCTGTTGTTGTTGTTGTTGTTGTTGTTGTTGTTGTTGTTGTTGTTGTTGTTGCTGTTGTTGTTTTGCAATAACAAGATGCAGCTGGATTTTACTTGGGGGGCTATAATTTGCTAACTCATGCCCTAGAGTTACATAAGAAGTGTGAGTGAAGTAGCACAGTTGACTATTATCAGTACATAGATATTTCTAGACCTCTGCTAATTTGATATTGTAACCTATTCCACATGTGATATTTGTGTCTCACCACTTAAAAAAGCAGCAATTGTACTTTCTACACAGTGTTTCTATTTACATAAAAAAGGACGCCTCCAAGGAACTATAGAAAAATCAATTTGAGGGCATATACAAAGAATACACTGACTGCACTTTTTTTTTAGACTTTTATCTTTTAATTTTTATTAGGTGCAGATGTGTGCATTTATGCATGTGAGTGGCGGTATACACAGAAGCCAAAAGAGAGCATGTGAGTCTCCCAAAACTGTTACTGAGAACCAAACTCAGGCCCTCCACAACAGCAGTACACAGACTCTTCTGAGAACACGCTCTAAAGGACACATAAATATATGTGGTGTTTGTGAAATGGCTCTGTGGTGACAGGTGTTGGCTGTACTGAGTTTGATCCAAGAGAATTAACACTTCAATGTTGTTCTCTGCCATATACACGTGCTCTCTAGAATTTGTGTGCTTGCACACACACATATGTGTGTGCAATACATCAATAAACAAGATAAAATTTTAAATATATGTATGAAATATTAATGCTTATACTGCTTGCAATGTATACATGTAATTAATATATCTAAGGACAGACAGTGCTACTTGGACTAGTTTATACACATTAACTTAGCATAAATATGTACATATGTACATAGATACAAAAGAGATGAGAAAATACATTTTTCAAGTCATTTTCCAGATGAAGGGAAAAGTGGAGGTAGATAGAAGGCCCAGTGATTAAGAGAGCACTTGCTATTTTTGCAAAGTTTAGCATTGAGTTCAGGGCCCAGCACTTTTGTTGGTAACTCACAACTGTCTACAAGTCCAACTTAAGAGGATTTGATGTCCTCTTGAGGGCTCTGAAAGCACCTGTATTCCTTTGTACATAGGTACATACAGATTACACATTGACATAATTAAAAGTAAAATCAATTTTTAAAAGAATATCCAGGGCAAATGTCATAAACACCTTAAAAGTGAAAAAGAGATTTGCACAAACCCAAGAGAGCTACTCAAGACAATCCTGATTTCATACCTAATACACACAAAAAAAGTTTTAGTGCAAGAGTAGCACCCTCCTGAAGCAAAGAAGTGCAGGCCGACAGGAGCCGGATGTAGATCTCTCCTGAGAGACAGAGCCAGAATACAGCAAACACAGAGGTGAATGCCAGCAGCAAACCACTGAACTGAGAATAGGACCCCCGTTGAAGGAATCAGAGAAAGAACTGGAAGAGCTTGAAGGGGCTCAAGACCCCTTATGAACAACAATGCCAAGCAACTATAGCTTCCAGGGACTAAGCCACTACCTAAAGACTATACATGGACTGACCCTAGACTCTGACCTCATAGGTAGCAATGAATATCCTAGTAAGATCACCAGTGGAAGGGGAAGCCCTTGGTCCTGCTAAGACTGAACCCCCAGTGAACGGGATTGTTGGGGGGAGGGCGGCAATGGGGGGAGGGTAGGGAGGGGAACACCCATAAAGAAGGGGAGGGGGAGGGATTAGGGGGATGTTTGCCCGGAAACCGGGAAAGGGAATAACATTTGAAATGTAAATAAGAAATACTCAAGTTAATAAAAAAAATATTTAAAAAAAGAGTAGCATACTCCTAATGGCAAGAAAGATTCCATTATCAAGGCAATAATTCAAAAGGATGCTTAATAATCAATGATGGAGTTATTTTCCAATTATGCTTTAATTTGGAAAAGAGAAAATTATGACTAAAAATACTTGTAGGCAAAGGAAAACCATCACAGTTTGATTGCTATTATTAAAGCACTATAGAAAGACAGTATGAAGAAGACTCGAATGGTTAAAGGTCTGTTCTGGGCTTATGCTCAGAGCCATAACAATCTATCTTTCTTCCCCTAAGAGATGGCACAAGCCAAGTATAAACTACAAAAGAGATCATTCCTGTGCAAGTAAGCCATTTGAGAAGGCAATAGGATGCTCATGATTTAAAAGTGACATTCCTTGACCTTTTTACCATTTCCCTGAAAAGGGGTCTTGTTGACTGTTTCTATCTAGTCTTCAGCCCCTGTGACACTATAGTACCAAAACACACTGTACAACTTGGTAGGTACTTATATACAGTTCAGTTGCATATGTATTTCTTGGGGAACCATAAGCCGTTTTCATATCTAAGATGTTGTCTCCTTAGAGCCAGAACTTCCAGTTCTTTCCATCCCCTTGAGAATGACTGGTTTTCAGGAAGGACTACCTTCTATAAGACTTGCATTGACTAATGCTTCAGTTAGTGAGGGTGAAGTGGACACAACAGAGGCCAGTTAAGGAATACAGCTAAAGAGACAGAACAGTTTCTCTTGCTTTAGCTGTGCTTGTTTCCCCTCTTCAGTCAGTCTTTTACTGTGAAGCATAGAAACATGGGAGAGAGAGAGAGAGAGAGAGAGAGAGAGAGAGAGAGAGAGAGAGAGAAATTTCAAACACCTTCAGCCTCAGCAGCTCAATATTGGGAAATATGGCTAAAGTATTAGAAAAAGACACAGCAAACAAAAATTAAAATACTCAGAATTGCTCTCATAGTATAATTGATAGAATTAATGCTGCCTCTAAATGGCAGGGTAAATGTTCCTTCTACTTTGCAAAGATTAATTGTCTATTAAAATCTTTTGGTATCCAAGGTCAGTCTGCATTGCAAATGAATTCCTGCATCCTCAGGCTGTTTTGATGAGATCATTAGACTGCCTCGGCAGCTCAGTTTCTAGATCCAAAGCCAGTCCTGAGTTAAAACTTCAAAACATAAGAACTGTGCCATAGAACTGCAAGGAAACAGACTGTACTCTCTAATTATCTCAAATTCATGAACTATTTCATCTTGAAAGTAATAACTTTGAGGTGACTTCATAGATTAACTAATGCCCTTCTCTACCTTCCTCGTTATGTTTTGGATGGAGCTTGGGAGGTACAGATAACAAGGGAGGGTCACTTCCCAGGGCTGAAGGTGTTGGCATGACTCATCGGACCTGAAACAACGCTATGGTGAATTCTGACAAAGAGAGATGAGTAACATCCTGATTGTGTTCTATAAAAAATAAGTTACTGGCTGGTTTGGTGGTACCTGCCTTTATTCCCAGAACTCAGGAGGAAGAGGCAGGCAGGTCCTATGAGTGTGAAGTCAATCTTGTCTACATAGTGAGGTCCAAGTTTATCAAGGTTACATAAAGAAACCTTGTCTCAAAAAAATCTACTATTAACATGCTTAATTCTTGCCCTAGATGCACAGAACACATGAAACTCAAGAAGGATGACCAAAATGCCAATGTTTCACTCCTTCTTTAAAAGGGGAACAAGAATACCCTTGGCAGGGAATAGGGAGGCGAAGATTAAAACAGAGACTGAAGGAACAGCCATTCAGAGCCTGCCCCACACGTGGCCCATACATATACAGCCACCAAACTAGATAAGATGGATGAAGCAAAGAAGTGCAGGTTGAGGGGCTGGGGATTTAGCTCAGTGGTAGAGCGCTTACCTAGGAAGCACAAGGCCCTAGGTTCGGTCCCCAGCTCCGAAAAAAAAGAACCAAAAAAAAAAAAAAAAGAAGTGCAGGTTGACAGGAACCGGATGTAGATCGCTCCTGAGAGACACAGCCAGAATACAGCAAATACAGAGGCAAATGCCAGCAGCAAACCACTGAACTGAGAATGGGACCCCCATTGAAGGAATCAGAGAAAGGACTGGAAGAGCTTGAAGGGGCTCGAGACCCCATATGAACAACAATGCCAAGCAACCAGAGCTTCCAGGGACTAAGCCACTACCCAAAGACTATACATGGACTGACCATGGGCTCCAACCTCATAGGTAGCAATGAATATCCTAGTAAGAGCACCAGTGGAAGGGGAAGCCCTTGGTCCTGCCAAGACTGAACCCCCAGTGAACGGGATTGTTGGGGGGAGGGTGGCAATGGGAGGAGGATGGGGAGGGGAACACCCATAGAGAAGGGGAGGGGGAGGGGTTAGGGGGATGTTGGCCGGGAAACCGGGAAAGGGAATAACACTCGAAATGTAAATAAGAAATACTCAAGTTAATAAAAAAAATTGAAAAAAAAAGAAATACTCAAGTTAATAAAGATAAAAAAACTAAATTTAAAAAAAATGCTTAATTCTGTTTCAAAGAGTGGCCAAGTGAAATTGGTGGATGTGCTTGCTCTGTGTTATTTAGTATTATCTGATGAAACAAATCCCAGAGATGGCCCCCACCCATTTTCATTCTAACTCCCAGCCCTCAACTACTGCCCTGCTCTCCCCATACCTGATCTCCATCCCCATTTCCCTCCTAACCCCTCCGCCATCCAGTTCCCTCCATCTATCCACCTCCAATGACTTTTTTGTTTCCCCTTCTGAATGAGATTCATACATCCTCCCTTGAACCTTGTTTATTACGTTCTTTCTTTGTGTCTGTTGATTATAGCAAGGCTATCCTGTACTTTATGGCTAATGTCCACTTTTAACTTATGGCATACCATATGTGTTTTTCTGGGTCTGAGTTATGTCACTTAAGATGGTATTTTCTAGTTCTATCCATTTGCCTGCAAATTTTATGATGTCGTTGTTTTAATAGCTGAATAATATTCATTGTATAGATGTATCACATTTTTCTTTATCCATTCTTTATTTGAGGGACATGAAGGCTATTACAAATAGAGCTGGTAAGAACATAGTGGAGTAAGTGTTTCTGTGGTATATAGTAAGACATATTTTGGGTCTATGTTCAGAAATGATATAGCTGGGTCTTGGGGTAGAACTAAACCAAATTTTCAGAGAAACTGCCAAATTGATCTTCAAAGTGGTTGCACGAGTTTGCACTCCCACCATCAATGGAGGAGTGTTTCCCTTGCTCAACATCCTTACCAGCATGCACTGTCACTTGAGTGATATCACTTTTATCTTAGCCATTCTGACAAGTGTGAGATGGAATCTCGAATTTGTTTTTATTTGCATTTCCCTAATGACTAAGGATATTGAATATTTCTTTAGGTGTTTCTTGGCCATTAGAGATTCCTCTGTTGATAATTCTCTTGTGGAGTTCTATATCTCATTTTTTAAATTGAGCTATTTAGTTGTTAGTGTCTAATTTCTTGAGTTCTTTATATATTTTGGATATTAGTCCTCTGTCAGATGTGAGTTAAAAAAGACCTTTTCCCATTCTGTAAGCTGTCATTTTGTCCCATTGATGGTGTTCTTATTCTTACAAAAAGCTTTTCAGTTTCATGAGGTTCCATTTATTAATTGTTGCTTTGAGGAGTCTTGTGGAGGGGTTGGGAGAGAATTGAGTGAGCCAGATGGTCCAAGGACATCACAAGAAGACCTACAGAGTCAACCAACCTGGCCCCATAGGGGTCACAGAGATTGAAACACTAACCAAAGAACATACAGGGGCTGGACTTAGGCCCTCTAAACTTTTCACACAGACGTTTAGCTTAATTTTCATGTGGGTCCCCTAAGAACTGGAGTTGGGGCTGTCTCTGACTCTGTTGCCTGCCTGGGGATTCCCTTTCCTTAACTGGACTGTCTGGTCAGGCCTGAGTGAGAAAGGATGTGCCCTTACAGATCCTTACCGAAGGGGAGATTCCCCTTCTCCTAAGAGGGTAATAGGGGAGGTATTTGTAATGGTGGGACTGGGAAGAGATCGGGATGAAAAATACATACATACATACATACATACATACATACATACATACATACATAGAAAAGGGAGAGTTTTTCTCCAAAGCTAGCTTCCCTTTATTACACCAGCCATATCTTAGTTTATGACCCCTGGGAAATTCTTGTGCAGCTCTGTGAGTGCTAGCCTTGATCTAAATTAAATATTAGTTCTTCAAGATTGGTATATGCTCAGTGTAACATTTCTGTAATGAATTCTAGTCGATCCATTCATTTGAGCTTAAGTACCCTCACCACCACCCACGTGAGTTCTATTGTTCTATCCATCTAACTATTTTCCTAAACTCATCCTGTGGTCAGCAAGATAAAATCCTCATCCCTCCTAACCTTGACAAAGGAGCTAATTAACCACCTAAACCCAACCTGGCTTTGAGAGGGAACCTCCAATAAAGCCTGGGTTCTGCTTAATGGGACTTGCTTGAGGATGTGGCACCTGGGACCATAGCCTGCTGAGAATCAATGACTTGTTTCACCCGGGAGCCTCAGAAATTGGCCTGGTAAGAGTAGTTCATTTTTGAGTGCCCTAGAGTTTATTAGTCACAATATAACTTCATTCTTAATTATTAAGGAAGTTGCAGCTGAAAATAAAAATGGAAGAACTACCGTTCAGTAGAAACTCTCAAGTGCCACCCCCACCCCCCAGGCATAAGAAAGTGCTGCACTGCTTACAGCAGGGCATAGAACAAGATGTTCTATGGTTCTCCTGAGTTATAGGTAAAGTACTAAAAAAGTAATGAATGAGAAGATGAATGAGTGAATCGATTCCAGAAAACAGAACCTGTCCTAGCTTGCTTTCTGTTGCTGTGCTAAACACCATCACCCAAACCAGCATTGGGTAGGATATCATCAAAGGAAGCCCAGGCAGGAACCTTCAGGCAGGCACTGACACAGAGAACATGAAGGGAAGTTGCTTACTTGCTTGCTTCGCCTGGCTTGCTGCTAATTTTCTTATATAGCCATACCTACTGCTATCCCTGACAGTTGTCCCACATCCTATCATCAACAATATCCCATGGTTTCCACTGCAACCAAGGTTATAACTTCACTTCTAGTTTCTAGGGACTGTCACCCTACCTCATAATGCCAAACCTCAGCTTCTCTTCATGACGCCCTTAATCTTGAGTTGTCCATGGCAACGGAGACTGCACCTTCACCCATAGCCTCTTCTAGTTCCAAGCCTCAAATGTCCTCCATGACTCCTTTAACCCTATAGCTTTTATGCCACCCAAACCAGTACTATATGGTAGACTCACACATTACCAAGTTCTGCTGCCCACTTGTGACGCAGCCTTCGACTCTTCTGTGCTATAGCTTCCACATGCTGATTCTGAAGAAATACTTCACTGAAGATAACTCCTCAGTGACACGGGTTTCTCACTAAGCACAGCTGTTTCTTTAGCCCCAGATAGTCTGCATCAATTATCCCACCAAAGCCATGGTTTCACTTCCACAGACTTTAATCCAAAACATCACATGAGCTGTCTCCATAGAGTGCTTCCTCCTGAAACTTCACAAGTCAGGCCTCCATCATCTGCATTTCTCCCAATGTTTTTATCTTCCACACTCCTATAACATCTCTAAGTTCTGAACAAGTAATAAGGTTTCCAGCCTAAGGTTCCATGAGTCTTTCTAGAAAAAGCCATCATCAGGTCAACCACAATCATCCTACTTTCTGGTACCAATTTCTGTCTAATCCGCCTTCTGTCACTTTAATAGATGCCATGTCTACGACTTACTTGGAGAAGGAAATGCATATTTGGATTGTGGGTTAAAGTTCATCATTGAGGGAGTTAAGCAGGAGCCTGGAGGCAGAAACTGAACCAGAGACTATGGAAGAAAATTGCTTACCGGCTTGCTTTTTATTACTTTCTCAGCTCAATTACAAAAACTCTAAAACGTCTGCTCAGGGGTAACACTGCCCACAGTAAGCTGGTAACCCACATATCACTCATTAATGAAGAAAGTCCCCCACAGACATGTCCACAAGCCAATCTTAGGAGGGCAATTCCTCAGCCCAGGTTCTCTATTCCAGGTGAGTCTGGCATGGGCCAAACTGACAAAAACTAATTAGTGTAGACTTATAAAATTCTGTCACAGGACTGTGTTCTGAAATGCTAGAAATTAAGTTTTCTCTCAAAAACTTAGTGCTATTTTATTATTTTACAAGCAATGATTAATAGAAGCAAAAAATTCCGACATAGTAGACAATATATTCATTTCTGGAAGTTGAAAATAAATCATTTTAGGCTTTGTTTCTGATTATACATTTCTATGTATCATGTTGGCGTTAGGCACAAGGTTTATAAATTCCCTGTGGCTGTGATTCAAATTTAAAGATGTGTTTGCTGTGACCTGAGTATGACTCAGAGCCCTGCAAACAGTAGCTACCTTGTTTTTATAGCAGTCTCCAGTGTGTGATGAAATGTACGCAATTACAGTCATTTACTCTGTTAGAGGAGGGAACTCTCTTCTGCAGTTGAAATTTTCATAATTCAAGTAAAATCAGACAGGCAGGATCTACCTCAAATAACAGAAGAATAGTGTTCATAACCTGCTACCTGATGATACCTGATAACCTGATATACCACTTGCCTATACAGTAAACACCTACTAGATTTCCATCCGAATTTCTCAATTTAAAACACTATTGGTATCTATTAAGCTAATCATTTTCATTACTATAAAAATGAACTGGGTTAATTATTCCTTGAAAATAGTTATGTTCTGGTAAATATCCTCCAAATAACTGTTTTCTATAGCTTAGCACACTGTGCATCCAGATTCATATGAGGATTCAGGACACACTTTCTATTAAGTGGAGAAGTACTCATAAGGATCCAGGCAGGATCTGTTCAAGACTAGATAGCGTAAGCCAGAAGAAGTTTGACCTGCCATACCAGGTGCTTCTCTTCTACAAACTTCACCTCATCCTTTGCTAAGCTTTGACTGGTGTGTATTAGAACAGTCACAGAAATCAATGCTGCCCTAAGTTCACTGTCAATCGTATATGTTAACCCTCAGTTACATGTCACCTAGGAAGAAATTCTGCCAACCATGTATGTTAAGGCAGCAATCAGTTATACTTTGCCTTACAAAGCAATTCTGAGAATGAGTTGAGAGGCTTAAGAAGTCTTTAAAGCATGAGTTAAGCCTATGGTCTAAAAGCTATGTATAGGAACTCAGGCTCTGTGGCTGGGGATATGACTCCGGGGTGAAAATGTTTGTTGTAGAAGCACGAGGACCAAAGTTCAACACCCAGAACCCATGATAAAGGCTGGGTGCTGCAGCATGTGTCTATAGTTCCAGAGATGGGGCTTGGAGACAAAATGATCCCAAGGCTTATTGGTCAACCAGTCTTGCTGAGTCAGCAAGCTGCAGATTGGGTAAGAAGACTGACTCAAAAATTAAGGTGGAGTGATGAAGAAAGATACCCAATATTGACCTCTTATCTAGCCTAGACACACACAGAGACACTAACAAAAACAGACACGTACACCACACACACACACCCCCCACACACACACTCACCATCAGGATTTGTAGGTACAATGATGGCAGGACAATCTCATCTATATTATGTGTTTCTCCTGCTGAATTCAATGCCATTTAGACTGGCAAACGTGGTTACATCTGCCTGTATTCTCCAAGATAGAGGAATATCAAGTTTTAGGCCAGCTAGAATAAGACATTCTCAGTAGGACAACACTCAGCCAACAAAATGTGATCCATTAAATAGATAGACTCCATCTCAGTAATCAAAAGCAGCTAACTATTGGGCCACAGAGAACTATAGATGATAACAGATACATTTTCAGAAGTAGAGGAAGCCAGTCTGCCATGTTTATATTCCATATACTTTTATTTACCTGGCACTTAGGGAAAGGATAAAGAAGGGAATAAGCAGATACATCATTACTGCTAGAAGTCTGTGAGTGGTTAAATGAGGGAAACACTATTTGGGCTGGAGAAAAAATTAGTATACATAAAAACGTAAGAGTAGATTTATGAGTCTCACATTTGCCAAAACATGTAACAGTTCAAAAAAAGAAAATAAAAAAGAAAAATGGACTTGTGATTATGTGTGCATTTAAAAAGCATTTTAATTCATTCCTAGCACTTGACTATTTATGGTTCTCTCCTTTGAAGTGTCTGACAGTGAAGTCCCATAGTTCCCTTCCAATCATTACAAGCTATTGCCATTGCTCTGGGATAGCCTCCAGAACTTAAGGGTAATCGAATATTGCTGAAGGTACCAAGTACTTGCATATAGAACATGAGGAAATAAAAGTGGGATGGACCTGGAACCATTATTCCCGACTGTTTTCTTCCATATAGCTGGAAGGCTATGAAAGGCACCGGGGAAGGAAAAGTAGCCAGCAATTACAGCTAGCTGATAACTGTGTGAGCTACAATGACTCTACCAAGACATTTCCACTAGGGCAATAGTGGCATGAACATTGCAAAAGTAAACAATCACTTTCTGATTGGAATTAAGTCCCACTCCACCAGATGAATCCAATAGCTGGCATCAATTTAAGGTCAATAACCAATGTATTAATATTATGCTGCTAAATGACTCCTGATGAATTGTCATTATACTCATAGATGAATATTTCTCAAAACCCTCACTTGAGAACCTTCTATTTGTTGTAGATGGTAATTAATGCAAAGATCCACAACTGGCCGAAATATAGAGACTACAGAGTAATCATCCCTAAAGAGAATATATATATAGAGAGAGATATGTATATATATATAAAGTTTTATATATATATGTATATATATATATATATACATATATATCTTGTCCCCCTCCCAAGGCTCAGGAACTACTCTTTTTGGAAGGTGAGGCAAAGAGTGAATAAGACTACAGGAAAACAGTTTTTAGACACAGCAAGGCAGCTGTACATATGGATGCACCATGTAACACACACAAAGCCTGTACAAGCCAAAGCCAGAGCAAATCTCAGCATGGAAGAGGGGAGTTGGGCACATGCTGAGAAAAACTAGCAAGTGTTAGCTTCAGTTTTCTCTAAGAATATAGACCCTGGTAAGCTGACTACCCTCCAGCAGAAGACCGCTCATCCAAAAATATTGGGAGACGTACCAATTGGTCTTGAGGTAACTTTGAAGGATACAAAGTTCGATGGGTAAAGAAAGTTAGAGTGATCTCACTACTGGAGGTTGGAGTTACAGATAGGTAAGAGAAGAGTCAGAAACGATTCACCTGTGGAAGGGGGGGGGAGAGAGAGAGAGAGAGAGAGAGAGAGAGAGAGAGGGAGAGAGAGAGATTATGTATGTAGTATGTTCCTACTTAATATATCTATATCTTCATGTAAATTCTGTTAAATATTATAAATACAAAAGTTTGAATACACATATATCGTATTACTCTGCTAGCTAGGGGACTAGAAGCAAAGATTCTCTTGTAATGATGAGTATGTCCAATATCCAGATTTTGGCTCCCAATATCTTTACTAATACCAATACTAATTAATACCAATAAAAAGCAACCGGAACTTCTTAAACAAGATGTGACTGATACTAAGACTGGGGCCATTGCTCTACAGGATGAACCTGGGATAGTATGTTGTGATAGAAAGTAGTCAAGACAAAAACAAAATGAATGATATGAAGAACATTTAATGACAATGTGTTAAAAGGACACAGGAAACTGAAAGAATACACAATGACTGTAGTAAAAAGTAAAGAAGTCCTGTGTGTCAATTGAAAGTGTGTGACCTCACCATGAATCTGTTCCACCATAAATAATTGGAGAAGTGAAAAATGGACCAAGTATCCCAAACAGAAAGATTCCAAATAAGTTCTGTATGATTTCCTATTTCTGACATCTAGGCTGTACATATAATTTCCAGCCCAAGATTATAGTGTGCAAAGATGATAGAAGTCACTTTACTGGAAATAAATAGACAATATTGCCTCAGCCGGTTGACCCAGGGTAATGCTTCCAGTGGAAACATATTCATGATATGCATGCTTGTGGATATGCGATGGCATTTGTCTCTGCTCTTAATTCCTTGATTCTGTTTTAACTATTCAAAAAACATCAGACAACGTCACTGGACACAGCTGTTTTTAATTGGCATCCATTACAGTTACCAACACTATGGTCTTGTCTAGATGGCCAAGCAGGCCCTTTGCAGTTTTCCACACTAAAGATTAGATGCAATGTTGAACAGGGAGGATCAAAGCAATGAGAATAAAATACAAAACCTACGAAGTTGATTATAGACAGCAGTGCTCAGAGAGGTCCACCAGCCCCAAAGTCTCACAGATTTAGCCCATCTGCTTTTAGGAGGTTTCATTTGAGTTTCCATATTGATTGGAGAAAGAACAGTGCTGGAGAAGATGGACTCTGAGGCAAGGAGGATACATTTCTTTCCCAAGAAGTCTAATTTCATTTTGTAACTGGCCAGGATCAAAGACCCTCATATTTTCCTATTGCTTGCCAAAGCATCCTTCACTCAGAAAGCTGTTGAGTCAGATTGAAGGATCTATCAATAAGAGCACAGACATAAGAACAACTAAGCAAATGTCTTGAAAATGGACAGGATGTGGAGGAAGGGAGTTTTCACCTTTTTTGATGTAATGAAATGTGGCCTTAGGGAATTTTATCAGTTATCATCACAAACACTTGGATGTCAATGATCAAGAGCGTCGATGGTGAGCATCCGGTGTTTATTTGGTTTTTTTTTTTACATATTTGGTTTTTTTTCTCTTTTTTTGGTTCATATTATTTTTTTTCTTTCTTTTTTTTTATTAACTTGAGTATTTCTTATATACATTTCAAGTGTTAATCACTTTCCCGGTTTCCGGGCAAACATCCCCCTAACCCCTTCTGCCTCCCCTTCTTTATGGGTGTTCCCCTCCCCATCCTCCCCCCATTGCCGACCTCCCCCCAACAATCTAGTTCACTGGGGGTTCAGTCTTAGCAGGACCCAGGGCTTCCCCTTCCACTGGTGCTCTTACGAGGCTATTCATTGCTACCTATGAGGTCAGAGTTCAGGGTTAGTCCATGTATAGTCTTTAGGTAGTGGCTTAGTCCCTGGAAGCTCTGGTTGCTTGGCATTGTTGTACATTTGGTTTGTGTGTGTGTGTGTGTGTGTGTGTGTGTGTGTGTGTGTGTGTGTGCACATCCATGGAGCTAAGGTTGCTGTAAGATGTTTTATTCAACCATGCCCCGCCTTATTTTATGAGACATGGTCTTTCCTTGAACCTGGTGCTCACAGAAGACTGATAGGCCACCAGACAAGGATCCTCCTGTCTCTGCCTTTCAGCACTGGGAGTACAGGTGTATGCTGTCATATCCAGTGATTTATTATTATTATTATTATTATTATTATTATTATTATTATTATTTTATGGGACTCTAAATTCAGGTCTGCATTGGTTAGCCAAAGGAACTTTTTACATTGAGCCATCTGCCCAGCCCTCATACTGGTTTTCTGTTCTAGGAGACAAACCTTCCTCTGCCCGTAATTACCTTTCTCCATTTTAGCCAACACTCTGATTCTCTTTATCTTCTAAGAAAAAGTATCTTTCTCTAAAGTTTGTTATGTAGTTAAACTAAGCTTACCTTTACAATCCTATGTTCCCTTCTTAGGCTTCTCGCCCCTATTTACATACGCAAAGTCACTTTGTCCATTTATGGTAACAGGTTCCGGAAAATAAAGCTGACCCATCTTTGCGAGCCATTACTCTGCTCATTACACTCCAAAACTGTAGATTTATGTTTACTATGACTACTCATTTCTTATTATCTCCTGTAGATATTTCAAACAGGATTTCCAAGCTGGCCTCATGGTAGTCCTACTGTCCTAGCCTCTTGTTTGCTGAGATTCTAAACAAGATTGTGTTCTACACAGAGGCCAGCCCTGTACTCCAACAATCCCAAAATAACTTATTGCTTACACCACAATGTCTATTCATCCATAAGAAACTCGGTTCATTGGCAGGAGATAAGGCTTAGCATGTAAAGAACTTCTTGTGCAAGTATGATTTCAGATTGCAGCATCCAATTGAAAACGAGAGTATGGTAGCCCATGCTGTAATACCAAACCTGGAGGTGGAGACAAGTGGATTCCAGTTTGGTCAACTAGTTGAACTTTTGGTGAGCTGAATTTTCAATGAGAAACTCTGTCTCAAAAAAGAAGTTGGGAAACAATTGAAGAAGACACACAGTGTCAACCTCTGTCCTCTCCATGCATATTTACAAGCATGTATACACACACACACACACACACACACACACACTATTTCAGATGTACATTTCATTCTTTTAACTTGACTTTTTCTGCTCTGCATTAGGAAAGTTAATGAAATGTATGTTGACTGGTTTCTTTTGGAAATTTTGCAAGGCAAGAACAAAGGATAATATAACCAACTACCTTTCCCACAACCCACAAATACCAATATAAGTGAAATGGGTGCCAGGGATTATTATTATTATTATAAAAAAGCCATTCCCCTAAATGATTAAGTTCTTTGAAATAACATGATCATATTTCCAAAAGCCTTAAACTGAGCTCATAATCTGGCATTTTACTACACAAAGATCTATGCTGAGAAATTTAAAGGAGTTAAGGAATTCCACCAGAAAAGAAAAACTCTACTCTAGTAGTCTCATTGTGTTATAAATCTCTCTAAACATACTCAGTGCCACCTAGGAGATATTTGAAACCAGGATATGTTACTTTCATCTACTGAAAGAATTATCAGAATTTTTCCTTCATACCAGCTTTGATTAATGCTCAGATGTCTTTCCTGGGGCTGACTGTATTATTGGAGAATGCTTTTGGTGAATTCTCACTAAAGTTCACGGGAGTCTGGACTTCACAGTAGCAACAGATGATGTCAAACCCTGGGGCACAATTCAATAAGGAAACAAAGTTCACATTGCAGAAGGATTTGTGTTGGCACAGTTCATCAGGTGACTTGTTATTCTAGGTCAGGGTGGATTCTCTCTTCTGACCCTATTATGCTTAGATGACAGCTAGAAATAAACATGGCCACCATCCTGATGTCTCCCCAGCCCTCAAAAGCATGGTACAACACTTTGGAAAAGGAAAAACTTTTAAACTCAAGAAAGAGATTGGTATTACAGCACTGGATAAATACTGTTGAAGACGAGAAAGACCACAAACTTGGCCTGACCCCTACTGTCCACTAAGTTTGAATTCCTACTTCCAGCTCTTGATTTGCAATGTCTTTCCACAGCTATCTGTGTATCCACACACTCCAATATTTTTCTGTTATTTTTTCCCCTACTTGTTCTGGTTTGTCACAACTACCCCACATCCCCCTTTTCATCTATCTAGTATAGAAACATTTTGGATTTGTAAATGTTTTTATTATTGAGATTATGAGATAATTTCTCACTTCCATCTCTCTGAGCCCTCCTGGGCATCACCTCCATCACTTGCTTTCCTTTGTGTGTGTGTGTGTGTGTGTGTGTGTGTGTGTGTGTGTGTGTAGTCTTAAATATGTAAATACACCCTGCTCAGTCTATATATATATATATATATATATATATATATATATATATATATATATATATGTCAGACTGATCATTTGGTGTTCTATAACCAACTATGCTCTTTCCTGGACAATACTATCTCTCTCTCACACAAGATCGCTTTGCCATCTGTAGTTCTTTATCTAGGGCATTCGCTCTTCCACATGAACATATCTCTTGGTGTCATCCTTGCTCTGGTCATATTGCTGAGACCACAAGTGTATGGCTTCTGGTATTCCTAGGAGACACATTTCACAGCAAACTCTCCTTTCCTTTAGTTCTTATGACATTTCTGTCCCCTGTTCTACAGTGATCCCCGAGGCTGAGGTGCAGCAATTGTGTTTGCTGTAGATGTATCAGTGGGAACCAGTGGCAAAGATTGATGGAACTATCTATGGATTTATTGAATGTTGCTCAAATTTCCAAGTTATTATTCTGTTTCAGATGCTTCTCAGTATTGATATAGTGGCCAAAACAAAGGAAAATATAGCTTTTAAAGAAAGTGTTTTAAATAATAAAATTTAAAAGTTATGAGACTATTTAAAGACAATTATGAAGAAAATCACTGTAGGCTACACTTTAAAAGATTGAGAGGGTGGAAACATCACCAGACCGAGAACTAGCTGCAGTGAAAAATTCCATGGAAATCTGTCTGTAATATATGTGTGTGTGAGAGTGTGTGTGTGTGTATGTGTGTGAGAGTGTGTGTATGTGTAGATAAAATATTGGCCCATGCCATATTGAAGCCCAAATGTGCTCTGGGCTACCACTGGAGGCCATGTTGATGTCCTCCATGTCCAAGGCCCATACTACCCGTGTTCAGGTTCACACACACACACACACACACACACACACACACACACACACATACACACACACATGTTAGCAGCCTGGAGCTTGCATAGACTCAAACTCTGAACATGCTACCCAGCCTAATAATTATCCTGACTCTGAGCAGTGGCAGGATATCTGGGATGAAAAACAGTTTATTTTCTGGATTGGACATTTTCAAAAGACCTCCATGGGCCATGCTGCCCCAGGAGACCATGTTGGTATCCATGATAAGTGTGGTTGTCCCATGCCATGTTGAAGCCCAAGGTTCATGTGGATGACTGTGGTCTGGGCTACCACTGGAGGCCATATCAATGTTCTCCAGGTCCAAGACCTATGCTACCAATATCCAGGTGAATGTCCATAGTCTGTGCTACTGCAGGAGATCAAGGTAGTATCCGTGGTCTGAGTTGTGGCTACTGTAGGCCATGTGGTTGTCCATGGTCTGTACTGCCAGGGAGGTCCATGTTGGGCTCAGTGGTCCCACTGCAACAGTGTGTGTGTGGAATGGGGAGGATGCATTTCAATGTCTATAGCTTGTGTTACCGTCCTAGACCATGCAGACAACTGTAGTCTGTGCTGCCACCTGAAGCCATGTAGATGTCCATGGGCTATGCTGTTACTGAAGAACATGTTGATATGAGTGGATCATGTTGCTCTGGAATCCATGTACATGTCCATGGCCCGTGCTGCCCTCAAGGACCATGAAGGTGCTTGTGATTCATGCTGTGGCCAAGGGCCATATTGATGTCTGTGGTCTGAGCTGCTGTTCGATACTATGTTCAGGTCCACACTGCTGAGAAAGGCTATACAGGTATTTGTGGTCTATGATGTCACCTGGATGTCCATGGGCCAGACTGCCACCAAAGACTATACTGGTATCTGTGGCCCATGCCCCAGAGACCATGTTGATGTCACTGGCCTGTGCTACCTCTGAAAACAAGGATGTTGTCCATGGATGCTGCAGCATAGGGCTGAATTGATGTTGGTGGTCTATATTGTCACCAGAGGCCATGCTGAGGTACCTGGCCCTTGTTGATGCTGGAGGCCATATGGTGTCCGTGCTCCATTCTGTACCCAGAAACCGTGTGGAAGTCCATGATCCATGTTCCCACTGACTGTAAAAACAAGGAAACTACTTTTGCATGGTATCAATGACCACAGACTCTGAGTTAAGAAAGAGAGTCACAGAAGGCCTCTGTGATAACTCCTCCCTCTCCCCCAACGTAAAAGCCTAGGTAGAAAGTCATTGAAGAAAACTCTTTAAAATTGTGATAAGGATGCTGAAGTATATAGCTCTCCACAACTGATATCTTCTTGTAAGGGGTGTGAGTGGGGAAGGACTCCACAACTGATTTCTTCTTGTAAGGGGTGTGAGTGGGGAAGGACTCAATTTTCTTTAAGTAGCTAATCGGGGAAAGTTTGACCACGTTCCAGTGAGTATATGGGCAATACAAATTGAACTTGGAATTTTTGTTATTTGGGCTTTTGGTTTTGGTTTCCTTTTTCTTTTTTTTGAGGGGGGTGGGAGAAAGTTACACAATAGGGGGAGTACTTGGGAGGATTGGGAAGTGATCACGATATATCATATGAAAATCCCAAATAATAAATAAATTATTATGTCAAAAAATGAAAACAATAAAAGTAAAATCTGAGAAAAATAATATGTCAGTGTTATTTCCACAAGTAACACTTTTAGAGAGAACTCTTTGATAACTGTTTTTCCTTTGAATGCTATATAATCTTCTGAAAACTGAATTTTACTATACTCTTTGTAATAAAAGTATTTATTTGTCTTGGTTAGGGCCTTATTGCTGTGAACAGACACAATAACCAATGTAAGTTTTATAAGGACAACATTTAATTGGAGCTGGCTTACAGGTCCAGAGGTTCAGTCCATTATCATCAAGGCGGGAACATGGCAGCATCACTGCATCCAGGCAGGCATGGCGCAGGAGGAGCTGAATTCTACATCTTTACCTGAAGGAAGCCATAAACAGACTGAGCATCCCCAGGCAGCTAAGGGGAGAGTCTCCAAGCCCACAGTGACACAGAGGAATCCAACAAGGTCACACCTTCTGATAGTGCCATTCCCTGGGCCAAACATATGCAAACCATCACAGTATTTTGGAAGATACATATTCTCACCTTATATAAACTAATTCTCTGATTCTTTGTTTCCTCCGGTTTAGTTTTGAGACATGGTTTTAATCTACAACCCAGGCTATCCTATAGTTTACTGTAGAGCCTGAACTGGCCTCGAACTCATAGAAGTCTTCCTGCGTCAGCCTCCTGAACTCTGAGATTATACAAATCAGCCACCAGTCCTGATCCGTACACTATGTACTGTTTTATAATCTGCACGCCTCTAAGTGCAGCCTCTTTGGTCAATTAAGCAGTGAGAAAGAAAATAATTCTACCTTTCTCTTTTCCAGACATTTTTCTTCTTCTGTGAGTTCAAAATCCATTATGATGATTTGATTTATTTTTCCCAAAGTTGGAGATTGTATTCCATTGCCTTCAGGAACACAGCAAGCAAAAATAGCGATGTAGGAATCCATCTTAATTTGCGAATAATTTTCTACTGTTGGTGATATTATCATGCCTGGTGGTAGAGAGGTAGACAAGTTCCTCTTTCTGTATTCTCTTCTTCCTGCTGATTACATTCAACTACTGATATTATAAGAGTTATTTAACATCAACTGTTATCCTGGAGCATATGGAAGTCAATGTAAAATGTTCTATTCCTAGGAATAAGTTCAAGAATTCTGCTAATATGTGGCAAACAAGCTCAATTTCTCCTACTTTGGAAAAAGCAAATACAGTTTGCCATACTGATGACATGTTCTCCTGAAGTTGAGGAAGGCAGAAGCCAACAGTGACCAAAATACTGGCCGGTGGGCAGCCCCCCTGCAACATCATGAGCAGACACTGGGAGAAAAGAGAAAGGGTTAAAAATGGAGGGAGTTGGGGTTGGGGATTTAGCTCAGTGGTAGAGCACTTGCCTAGTGAGCACAAGGCCCTGGGTTCGGTCCCCAGCTCCGGAAAAAAAAAGAAAAAAAAATGGAGGGAGTTGCATCTTACTTCGCTTTCATCTACTTTCCATACTGTGTCCTTAACCCAACCATCTGATCTAGTCTACATCGTCTCAAAGTAAAATAAAAATTCCATATCGACTGAACAAGTCAATAAGCAACAGTCTGCAGTTTCCCAAGGCATTGCTAATAGTTGGTCTTTCAAGATGGTTCATTTGTGCTGTTGAGATAGAATAGACATATATTTAATTCTTTCCACTTCACTTACTAAGGCCCCATTAGTCAAAAATAGTTCTGTGGTGCTCAAAAGAAAGCATCTAAAATGTGCTGTGCTTCCTTCCATATCCTTTCAGATGTAGCATCTTTAGAAGCCCTCTATCCTATAAAATCAGTACTCAGCTGGCAAATATAATTGTTTTGATGATAGATTCAGGCATGAATGAAAATATGAGCTACACCTTTGGTACCACCATCACTTTTAGCCATAGCTAGACCTGTGCATCTCACACAGTTCCAGAAATGTGTCCCATCACTGCTGCTATTAGCACTGATGCAGATATCACAATTACTACTTTCTGGTGCTGAATGCGAACAAGTAAAACCTGTGGGCATATGCACTGGGCATCACTACCACAAATAGTTCAATTCAACTGAGTCCGAGTTTCATCGACTTTCTCTCTGGTAGAGCTCCTTATAGCTTCTGACAATTCCACATGTGGCCTTGAACTGGTCACTTTCCCAAGTACCCAGCTTGTTGTTTCTTAACTCTGTTTTGACCTAGGAGACTGGACACAATGAAGAAAACACCATTATCTATTGTAGATCACAAAGGAAGCCAGTGTTTTATACATTATATAAGAAGAAAGCTCACATGGAAAGATTTTTATGAGGATTACTTAGGAATCCACAGGAAGTGGTTGTTGTACTGACTGCTCAGAATAAACACTGTAAATACTGTGTTCGCTTAGAGACCAAGCATTTCACGGCTGGCACTTATCAACTATCACCACACCCAGCTCCCACGTATAGTTCAGATTTGATCATTCTTTTTTTTTCTCTGTCATTTAAAAAATGCAGGTTCCACATGTTAATGAAAATCCTGGACAAAGCATCTTCATATTACACAGTATGTCAGGTAGTAGGAACATGGAGGAATGATTCTCGTATGTATTCTGCCTGTGGCAGAGTGTTGGTCTCTGAGGCTCTGCAGAACTGTAGTGCTTTCCTTCTAAGGTAATTTATGTGAGTTGTTCCATTGTAACATGAAATTATAAGATTTCTATACTTTGGTTCACATTGCATGTCCTTGTAGGACATTTCTTTTCATGTGGTTTGTTTAATGTAGGGATAGCATGTGTATGAGTCCTGCACAGGTAGAGGCTGGGGTGAGCGTTTTCTCAGCAGAGTGCTGACCCAGATGCTGGACAATACTTTCAGTGTGATGGACAAGACAGCAAATACATCCACTCCTCAGTTGTGGAAAATGGATATAACACACTTAACTTTTTTTATAGATATCAGGATTAAATGAAGCAATTGGGGAAGGGGAAAGGGGAGTATTCACAATGCCCAGAACGTTTCAGCAATTCCTAGGCAAAAACAAACAAACAAACAAACAAACAAAATAAAGCAAACACACACAACTAAATAAATAAATAAATAAATAAATAAATAAATAAATAAAAGACAGAAACCCGGGTTGGGGATTTAGCTCAGTGGTAGAGCGCTTGCCTAGGAAGCGCAAGGCCCTGGGTTCGGTCCCCAGCTCCGAAAAAAAGAACCAAAAAAAAAAAACAAAACACAAAAAAAACCAGAAACCCTACCTAATAATTTTACTTCTGACATGGGATTTTAATGAGAACTGGCATCCAAACAAACCACAATGCTTACACTTGAAGGTATCATACATCTAAACCAAACATAGTATTTCTGTTTTATTTTGAGCTAGTATTATTACTACTATGAAGTGTGTGTGTGTACTGCACAGCCTCTCCGACCATTGATCCACAGTGGCCATTGCCATATCCATTGCCTTCCATACACACAGTTTCAGATAGGCATTGTGTTTTGTGGGAAGTGGACTAAATTCCTAAGCAACTGACTACTGGCGACTGGGCATGGCCATGTAAGGATTCAGACACATGGAGTGGCAAAGCCTTCCTCTGATCCAAGTGAAACGTGCATAGTCATGTGTGTGGAACATGTCCCTGTAGCTTTTTCCTCTGATGCTTACTATTGGACAGCTTCCCCGCACACTGTGCCTACAGAGATTAGATCCAGCTGTAAATAGTAAACACCATCTCCTTGTTCCGTCATGTACAATAGCCATGCTTTCCTGTTCAACCATGTACAATAAACATGGCAAGCTTCCAAGTTGCTGTGGCTTCTCCATCAGAATCCATACCACCTAATTCCAGTTTTTCTGTGTGTCTCTCTTTTCTTTGGTGTCAGTATTTTCTTCGTTCTCTTGCCACCCCAGTTAGGTCGATTCCTGAAGCCATGCAGGCCAAGACTATGTTTTATCTCAGCAACTCACAAGACCAAACTTTGAAAAGATAAGCCACAACCTCAGGGACTATTACATCATCTCTGGTGACAGCTGGGAAGTAGCTGGTTCCAAAAGATCAACCAGTACCTGGCAGATATAAGGCAACATGGCACTGAATTCAAATATTTGAAACATTCCACAGAGGCCCTGTGAATTTAGTGCCAACTTCTGTTGACACAGTTTAGAGACCATAGAGTTTGTCTAGGAAGCAATGAGCCCTCTGTCCTCCACATTCCAAAACATCCATCAAGCAAAGTGTCTTCCCTTCAATGCCTCTTCAGATTTGAAACCAGGCTTCAAGGAGGTTAAGCATGTCGCCACAGATACTAGGCATTAGAGGGAAGAGAGTTTGAATTCAATTTATTTTTCTGTATTCCAAGTTTGCAATCTCTCCATATGCCACAGTGCCTCCTTCTAGCTATAGCAACTGTAGGCTTCATCATCCATATATGTTCATGCTCATAAGAAAGGTACTTCTTGGGGTTCGATAAATGACTCAGTGGATAGAGCCCTTGCGGCAAAACTTAAGGACGTAAACTTAATCCCCAGAAACCATGTGAAAAAGAAACAGCCAGGTGCAGGTAGCACATGCATCAGTCACTTTAGGGCTAGGGAGGCACAGACAAAAAGATCCCTGAGGCTTGGTTGCCATATTGTCTAACAGAAGCATCAAATTCCAGGTTCAGTGGGAGACTTCATATCAAAAACGTAATAATAAAGAGTTGTTGATGAAGACACACAATGTTGATGACTACTCTCCACATACATACACATCTGCTCACATCTCTCCCTACGTGTGCACACATGCAGAAAGGTTGTGTGCTTCCTTATGAACTTAAGAGCTGCCATTATTATACTGTTATAATGGAACTTGCATTTAATCTTAAATTAGTGAAGCATTTGAAACTAAATGAAAGTTATATTAGTGAAAGTGGTATTACATAATATCCACCAACCTTTTACTGATATTGGTTTTATACTTGTAAATAAAAATATAAATAAATCTATGCATCAGCCCACCACCAGCCCATTCTGCCTTCCCGTTCCTGGAGAAGTCAGTCTACTGAAGCTGTGTCCTTGCCTTACCTAAATTGATCTTTGACCACACGCACATAAGTATGCTGTCTGCCAACTAGTTGAACTCTGGAGACCCAAGGACACAGTGTTTGTTTGTATATGTACTCTTCAAAGTTTAACTCTAATGCCAGAAACAGAGCACCAAAAACAGAGCCTAACAGTTGGTAGACACGCTAGGGAGATTCTAAATGATTGAACACTAGAGGTATTTATATTTTTTTCACTTTCCCTTTTTTCCTCTTTTTCTTTTACTGAAAATAGATTTTTTCAAACATATTCTAATTATGGTTCCTCCTTTCCAGACTTTGGTATTT
Organism: Rattus norvegicus; assembly: GCF_021556685.1. NCBI lineage: Eukaryota > Metazoa > Chordata > Mammalia > Rodentia > Muridae > Rattus > Rattus norvegicus. Next base: position 58,634,664 of record NC_141539.1, read on the forward strand.
TCCGCTGTTCCTTTCCTACCTGAATCCACATGTTTATGTCTCTCCTTAGAAAACAGAAAGGCATCTAAAGAAGCATAATATAAAATGTGATAAAACAAAACAAAAACAAACCTGAATGGGCAAAACAGAAGAAAAAGTCAAATAAAAACACAAGAAACACATATAGATGCAGAATATATATAGGAATCTCTTCCCAAAACCAGGTGCCACATAGATACACAAAGAATCTGTAAAGTAAGAAAGGGAAGGAGGAAGAGACAAAGACAAAGACAGAGAGACGGAGAGACAAAGAGTCATAGACACAGGGTTAGCGACAGACAGAAAGAGACACATAGACACAGAGAAATATAGAAAGAACTTTCAAAGATGCCATTGAGTTTATCTTGTGTTGGTCATATACGGCTGGCTTAGAAGTTGTTTGTATCCTCAGTAAGATTCTTCGGAGAAAAGCAATTTTTCATTTGCATGTGATTTTGAGTTGTAGCTAGCTTCTGGGTTAGGGAAGTGGCTTGTGTATACTTGCTCTCTTGGCACTATGGCCCCATTTGGCCCCAACCCATGCAGGCCCTATGCATGCTATGCTCTTTGAGTTCATATGTGTGTCAGTTCTACTTTCCCTTCCAAGGGGTTCCCTGAACCCTGAAGGAGGGGTTTGATGGAGACAACCCGTTTTGGGCTAAGTGTTCCAAGGTATCTCATACTTTTATACACTGTCTGTCTGTGGTTCTCCCTATTTGTTCCTCTATACTGCAGGAGGGAGTTTCTCTAATGATGGCCGACCAAAGCACTGATCTAGGAGTAGAGCAGAATGTCCTTAGGACACATTTTATTTCTACATTCCATTAGCAGGCAGTAATATTTGGTTTTCCCCTAAGTCACTGGCCTCTCTTGTCTCGGGTTCTTGGGCATGTGAGCAGTGTCAGGGATGGGATCTATCTTGGAGTGAGCCTTGGGTAACGATTGGTTTCTCCCATAAGCTTTGTGCTACTATTTCACTGACACAATATCCATCATTGTACATTGAAGAATTTGTAACCAAGTCAATGATTATCTTTTTCATTTGGTAGTATACAGAGTACTGTCCAGAGCACTGTTTGACTGAACAAAAGTCAGGGGGTTGAAAGCACTAGGCAAGCACCAGCTCAGCTTCCGCACGTTCTGTGTGTTGTGTAGATGTTTGTCTTCAGCAATGGGGCTTTGCCGTTAGTTTGTGGAGAACAAACAACAGGCTGTGGTGTTTGAGGAGTCCTGTGGGGCCTTTTTGGCCAATTATATGTAAGCATATAATTATATGTAACCTGTTCTCAGCACTGAAAGTTTCGTTTGGTGGTCAGCAACGTCCAGTTGGGGTTTTATTTCCTTTTTATTTGGTGATTTCATTTAGATCACATTTATACATGTATATATTTTCAGAAGCTTCTATGGTATTAGGTTTCTATATGGCCCTAAAACAGCCTTAATTTTAACTGTCTCAGCCAGTAATCCCTTCCTCACTCCCTCTTTCCCTCCCCAGTCAATCTTTCCATTCCATTCCACCTCCCCCCACATCTATCCCTGCTACCCATCGTCTGTCTCCTTGTTAGCATGATCACCCCCTACTAGTCCTTTACCTGTAGCTAACCCCTGCGCTATAGCTGTGATGTAGCTGAATCAGTACAAGTTCCAGTGTCTAAAAGCAGCTATTGTAGATGAATCATGGGTTCTGGGGGCCAGTGGTTTAGTAGGAGCAGCAAGTATAGTTGTTTCTGCCCCATAGCATCTGAGGTCTCAACTTCAGGGATTTTGAAGGACTGGAGCACACTCTTCTGGAAATGTCACTCTCATGTATTCATCAGCGATGAGCCAAGCTGGCTGGTGGTAGAAATCAGAACTGGATAAAATATACATTAGGACCTGAGCTTCCTACATCAGCCATCACGGTAGCGCAGAGCCTTTTGGTGGAGAATCAGCAGTCATATCAAAACTACCATTATTTGGGCTGGGGAAATGGCTCACCAGATAAAAGTTTGTGCTGCACAGCATCAGGACCTGCGTTCAAATCCCAGTACTCAGGGAAAAAGATAAATGTAGTGGATTCTGCCTCTAATGCCAGAGCTGGGTAAGGAGGGGACAGAAGATCTCTAAGGATTGCTGGCTGCCAGTGAAAGATCCTACCTCAAAAGAATAATGTCAACAGTGACAGAGCACAGCATCAGACATTCGCACATGTACACACATGCCACACACACACTCACATGTGTACACACATGCCATACACACATATACGTACACTGGTTAATATTCAAAACCTCTGTGAGGAAATACATCCTCTGTTAGCTGGCCTTCTCTATACCACAGATGAAGTGGTACCTGGAACAGAGGAGGGAATTGAGACTCCATTTCTCAAGAGGGAAGTGGCCAAAACATAGGGTCGGCAACACCGCAACTAGTTTTAGATTCTAAGAGCCAGCCCCGCCCTATCTTCTGTGAATTTCTGTAGACCATGGTCTTTGCAGACATACAGTCACATGCTTGGGTAGCTCAGAGACCTACACATGTATCTCTATGTGCACCCTTCTCTGTGACTCACACTGCCCCATTATTGTGTCTACTCGTTTTGCCAGCCTGTGCCACCATCACGTTGGACATGTTCCCTGGGTGGCTGTGCATTTTGGGCAGTCACCAGGAGCAGCAAGCACCCACTTGCATAGCTCCCACAGGCCTTTGCTTGTCAGCTTTCGTACTTTGGCCTCCTTGCTTCTATTGAAGGTTTATCTCTTTCTGGAAAGAGGTAGAAAATATCAGTGTTTGTTCCTTTGTTTGTTTTTATTCCTTGCTGAAAAAAAATATGGCATGACTCATGTTTACAATTTCCTCATCTGCGGTCAATGTTTTTCTTTCTCTATGAGTTGATCTCCATGCCCCAGGCGGTCCTAGTATTTTCTTTTGTATTTTATTTTAGTTGAGACTGCATAAGTTGGTGCCCTAGGTCTAGAAATTAATTGATCAACTCTACTATAATTTACACTTCCCATCTTTAAATGCCAGTTCAGAAGACCCTGTGTTTTCTAAAATCTGTTTGTTTCAGGTTTTCTTTTGGGATGTGGTGTGGTATAAAAACCCTTAGGGAATTTCCAACCTTAACCATGAACCTTATCCCAGAAAGGAGAATCTAAGGTATGCATGGAACCCTCATCCTTTTTTCTTTACTTTTCCTAAATTATCTAAAATATCCAGGGCTTTAATATTTGTTCTTAGATACTCATTTGGCACACATCAATGAAATATTACTTTTCTACTGTTCCCCCATCTTCAAGTCCCTAGATCTATTACTGCAGCATTTACTCCTGTATTTTCATCTCAACCATTGTATTTTGTGTTATATACATATATGTGTATATGATATATGTAGAGAGAGAAATGGAGGGGAAAGAGAAAGAGGAGACTCTAGCTCCTGTCACATAAAATTAGTCAGCATAGCCTGAAAGCCTGACAACCTGAGTTCAATCTCAGGACTCCACAGTAGAAGGAGAGAACCAACCAATAAATTAAGGATATATACATATATATGTATATATCCTTATTATATGAATATAAAGAATATATGAATGGTGAATTTATATTCATGCCTTGGAAAGATCTGGTCACAATAGTGTACACATAAAAGTAAAGAAGGAAGTCATGGGAAAAGGAAGCAATTGGTTAATGTGTTTGAAGCAAAGATCAGCAGAATGTTCTAAGTCTGTCCACCAGACAGCAAGAGCACTTGCATACACATTGGTTCAGCCTCGCAGAATATCAGAACTTCACATATCTCTGAGACATCCCATACCTTTCCATCACTAAACAGATTGTGATTATGATTCTAGAAAAATCTTTCCTCTTTCTCCTGACAAAATTTTACTTTCGGCTCCCAGGAAATCACAGCTCCTGTGCCAAGTGTTCCTTTCATTTCCTATCATCCTGACTGCAAGTTATGTATGTGTCTCTTCTTTTAAATTCATCAGTGACTGGACTTGTGTTTGACAGGCCTCTTGAACTCTAGGGCCAGACAAACACTTACTAAATTGGTGGACTGTGATGACTAACTTCATTACTTTGGATGAGTTACTTAGCTTAGCTGAGTTTTATGCTTCATAAAATGAGGATCAGTGTTACTATTTAATCTAAAGAACTTTCTTGAAGATTACATGAAATAATCCATGCAGAAAACAGCCCTTGACCAACTTTTTTATGTTCAGTAAATATTAGATGTGTGTTTTGACATTTTTGAAGAATATTTTATTTAATCATCCAAGTATTATCACAGTCGTTATAAATAATAGTCAGGAAGATGGACATTTCATTTTCTGAGTTTTTTTCCTTAGGAGATCATTTGTTTTATTACTTCAATACCAGGTTTAAATAGGTAGACTTGCTTCTCAGCAAAATCAAACACTGCATCATGACCCAACGAGATGGCTCAGTGGGGGAAAGCATTTACTCAGTGCCGTTGTTTCTATTGCTGTGATAAAACACCATGACCAAATGTAATGTGGGGTGAAAGGTATTACTTCATCTTGTACTTCCAGATAACAGTCCATCACAAAGGGAAGTTGTGGGAGAAACTCAAGCAAACCAGAAAGCTGTAGGTGAGAACTGACGCAGAAACACTGTTTCCTGGCTTGTTTCTCATGCCTTGCTCAGTCTGCTTTCTTATATACGTCAGAATCATTTGCCCAGGATTGGCACTACTCACAGAAGTCTGGGCGCTTGCACATCAATCACTAATTATAAAAGAGCACTACAGATTTCCCACAGACTAGTCCGGTGGTGACATTTTCTCTATTGAGATCCCCTCTTCCTAGTTTGTGTCAAGTTCACATAAAACCAGCCAGCACATCCTGTAAGTCTGACAACCCAAGTTCAATCCCAAGACCCCTCTGTGGAAGAAAAGAAGAAACTCTTTATTGTTGCCTTTGAACTCTATAAGCATGTCGTGGCATACCTGCACCTGTGCTTACATATATACATGACACATCCACAAATGATACATTTTTAAGTAAAAAGAAATACAAGTATGCCTTCTCTGTAAAAAAAATCATGTTACAATATGACATTGTAAGGTGCTAATAGTTAGAAAGGCTCAGCACTATTGGAACACCCCTCACCATCAATGCCATCTCTGATTGATGCTGGACTACGCCCATCTTTCTTAGAAGCTATTTTATCAAATGATTACCATGTTTTAAATAAAGAATCAGAGTAGATTAATTTGCCAACCGAAGGCAGATGTAAATTTCTGTTTGTCATAGGATTGAAAAGAAACAAATTTCCATATCAATCAGATTTTACATTTTTTTCTAAACAAATATGTTCAGATATGTATATTAAATGCCATATGTATTCTACAACTTGTTTTTTCAGAATATTTTATACTAAAACTTTAGATATGTATGTATGTAAGCAGCAGTGTCTTGAGGGCTCTGTATTTGAAGTCCTCCAGTGAGGAAACATACTTTACCATCTGAACATTCATCTCTAGACTGCTAATGAGCCCTAACCAACTCCATCACTCACCCCTAAAACAGAGTCAAAAAGATTTTGCTTTCTAATTCTTGCAACAGATCTGAGAACTGACTTGTTTCTTATACTGGCCAATCATTTTATAACGTGGGCACTTCACGTATTTTAACAACTGTGGCAGATTCGACAACTGCAATCTACTTGTGTCCGGAATATTTATTTTGCCACAGAGGGTTTTTGTTTTGCTTTGTTTTGTTTTCATGCTGGCTGACACAACTGAGACAGAAGAGTGAAGAGAAAATAGCACTGGAGTCTTTAGAAAATCTTTCAATATGGTGACGATACTTTTAGGTTTCAGGAAGGGTTGAGAGGCTAATGAGGAAGGGTCCCACAAAGGAAAGTGAGGGAGACTTAGAGAAGTCTGTGAGTCTTATTAATTGACTAATGTTCTAAACATCAAGAAACAAGTTACTCCAGAGTTTCTACTCAAAGGCCCTGGGGGTGGGGGATGGGGGATGGGAAGTGGGGGTGGAGAGATGGCATGGTGGTCCGGAGCACTTGTTCACTCTTTTTGAAAGACCGGGTTCAATTCCCAGCACCACATACTACTGACTTACATACATCCTTAACTTCAGTTCCAAGGAATCTGATGTGCTCTTCTGAACTCCATGGACAACAGGCATGAACATAAATACAAGCAGACAAAATATTCACAAACATAAAATCAAAGAAATATTTTTTAAATATTAAACAAAAAGTTCTGACGTACATTTTTTTCTGCTTTGGGGTTCTCTCTGCTCTAACAGATGCAATAATACAATGTAGTGCAGAAAACTCTCCCAAGCTCTGACCCCGAACACATCTTGACCCAGAAGGCTGTGGATTGGCACAGGAAGTGGTCTGCCTGGTAGTAAGGGGGAGGCGGCTCTCAGCAGTAGTGCTCATGGCGCTAGGGCATGGAGCCGGTGACTGGGAGACACAGCGGAGCCTAGACTGGGATTGATCTGAAAACTCTAGAGTGTAGCAGAGTAGAATTGGGGCCGGGATAAGTGGTCAAAGATACAAGAGCAGGACCTGGTCAGGCAGCAAATAAGACAAACGATTAGACATCTCAAGCTTCTTTAGCAGGGCACTCTTGTCCTCTAGCCATTAAGCTAAGAGCTGTTCATAGTTTTCAATCAAACTCATCTCTGGAGAACTGACCCGATGGGGAGAGAGGTTTCTCTCCGTCCCTCCTTTCCCCACTGTTTACTCTTAACTCAATTCCTTTAAATCTTGTAGCGTCTGCCGACTTTTATCTTTTGGTTAGATTTTATTATTGTTCTTTTCCTAGTTTTCAAGGGTAAGCTGTACTTTGAACACGCTCATTGCTCTTTACCTCCTAGTTTTTCTTCCAACTTTTGTATAGTAGACTAGCGCCCCCTCCTGGAAATAGCCGTGTTCCCTAGATAACTGGTGGGCTAGGCATTACTGGGTTTTTCCTCCGATGGGATCCACTCCCACAATTTCCTGTGACAGTAATCTAATGCTACTGTATCTGAGATCAAATAATTGTTTAGCGTCATCATCTGCTGTATAATGCCATTCTCTTCTTTGGAGGGGCAGGGGCTGAAGGATTAACACAGTCTCTGCTTCTAGATAACTCATCATGGAGGGATAAAGAAAAGCACGTTTCTCTGGCGTACCAGTGATCTAAGAGGCAAGGTGAAGAGATGTTGTTCCTTCCCTTTTGCTCCTTTTATTAGCTCAGCTTGGAAAGCTAATCTTTCTCATCGATGGCATTTAAGATGATTCAGCAGATGTTCAATTATAAGCAGAAATAAGAGAAAACCATCTAAACACGGAAAAAATTAACCCTATCTATAAAAAAACTTCTGTGTACACTAAGACATTTAACTTCTACCAAGAAGTCAACCAGAAACCAAGAAGTATCTTTGGGCCCATGGTGATGACTGTATCATTTTTTTTCTGGAGCTGGGGACCGAACCCAGGGCCTTGTGCTTGCTAGGCAAGCGCTCTACCACTGAGCTAAATCCCCAACCCTATGACTGTATCATCTTATAACTCATATTCTACCAGCTTCACAAACTATCCACGTCTACAGAAAAGGATACATTTCCTTAAAGAAATTATAAATTATTTTAAATGTGAAAAACGAGACTATTGTCTTACTCATAGTTCTATGGCTGTGTAGAGACACTGCGACTATGGCAACCCTTACAAAAGAAAGCATTTAATTGGGTCTGGTTTACACTTTCAGAAGTTTAGTTATGTCATGGAGCATGGCAGCATTCAGGCAGACATGGTGCTGGAGAAGAAGCTGGGATTGCCATATCCTGAGTCATAGGCAACAGAAAGAGATAGATGCTGAATCTGGATTAAGCATTAAAAACCTCAAAGCCCGCCCCCCAGTGACACACTTCCTCTAACAAGGCCACTCCTACCCCAACAAGGCCACACCTCCTAATCCTCCTAACTAGTGCTACTCCCTAAATGATTAAGCAAACGAGCCTATGGGGGTGGGGAGTGCATTCTTATTCAAACCACCATAACTAGGATAATCATTTATGCCCTCACCTCCCAGCTTAAGGAATGAGCTTTGTGGAGGTTGGAGACATAGCTCAATCCGTAGCTGCAGCACCTGTCAGCTGTCACCTGCGTTTGGATTCCAGTACCCATGGGTCATGTGGCCATTTGCTCATTCCTACAACTCTAGTGCTGTGGGGAGAGGAGAGGGCGGTGGAGACAAGATCAGCGGGCCTTGCTGGCTGTCAGCTTTGGTGAAAGATGCTGCCTCAAGAGAATAAGGAATGGGTAGATTATGGTATCTGGTATCTTCATCTGGCCTCTACATATACACCTGTGCGTGCAGGTCTGTACCACCACTCACACACCAATTACATACTCATAAAGGATTAAAATATTTCACTAATGCCCCTTATCTTCCTCTCCTTAAACATAACCATGTTCTTCATTTTGGTGTTTATCAACCCACCTTTGACTTTCTTTGCATTTTCAATCTGTGTGATATGTGTGCTCACCTGAAACTGTTCTGCATTTCACTTTTCATAATTGTGTTCACAAAACTGAGCCTTGTGGGTTGATGTTTAAGCATGTCTGCTGCAGAATACTCTATTCTGCTGTCACCCCTTCTGAGAATATGCATTCAGTGTGTTACAAAATCAGCCAATAAAAATGATGACCTTTAGTCATATTTCTTTGGACACTTGTGGGACAGGGATATACGTGCAACAATGACATTACAGGGCCATTTGGCATGGATTGGATATTATGAGTGTGTGTCCCCAAGACTCCTGCACTACAAGGTTCAGTGCAGTGCTACTGATAAGGTGAAGCTTCCAGAGAAGGGGCCTAGGGAGTTAACGAGGTCTTAGGACCGCTCCTTAAAAAAAGGATAGTGTTGTTCTTTAGGAATTCTATTTACTTTCCACCTTAATATTTGTTATAAAAGGGCCCCCAAGCCCTCTCTCATTTTTCTCAGTCTTGTCTCTGTAAAGTGTTCATTTATGACACCATAAACCACAAGATTTTCCCAGAAGCAAAGCACATCTCTAAATAACCGCTCAAATAGCACATCTAGTAGCAAGTGTAACCACACATGGGATTCCAAAGCATTTCTAAGAGAAATCACAAGCTCTAAGCATAGTTCTTTATTCTAAAGTTTGCTGTTATAAAAGTTTAAATCATTCTAAATATAGTATGTAGTTGAGGGATATTTTACTACAAATTGAAATGCTTGAAAATGAAAAATAAACAGGAATGACAAGGACACAGTGACAGAACAAGAGAACTAGAGAAACTACATTGTTGGATCATTAGACTTCTTACTATAAATAGCTAGACAGTGTGGTTTAGAATAAAGATGACAAATAGAGAGGCAGAGCAAAACTGAAAACCTGGAAACACACAGACATGGGCACACACACACACACACACACACACACACACACACACAAACACACACGTAAACTCACACATAAGCATATGCACACATGCACACACATACACACAAATAAACAAGTGTGCACACACATTCACAGACATACACACAGACAATAAGTGCATACCATGTGTGTTTTTCTGTGATTGGGTTACCTCACTCAGGATGATATTTTCCAGTTCCATCCGTTTGCCTATGAATTTCATAAAGTCATTGTTTTTGATAGCTGAGTAGTATTGCATTGTGTAGATGTACCACATTTTCTGTATTCATTCCTCTGCTGCCTTATATTTTTGATGACTTTTGGTCGAAAATCGATTTTATTCAATATTAGAATGGCTACTCCAGCTTGCTTCTTCAGACCATTTGCTTGGAAATTTATTTTCCAGTCTTTTATTCTGAGGTAGTGTCTGTCTTTGTCTCTGAGGTGTGTTTCCTGTAGGCAGCAAAATGCTTGCTCCTCATTGCGTATCCAGTTTGTTAATCTGTGTCTTTTTATTGGGGAATTGAGGCCATTGATGTTAAGGATTAGTGATTGTTGTTTCCTGTTATCTTCATACTTGGAGGTGAGATTATGTTTGTGTTCTTGTCTTCTCTTTCTTTTTGTTGCAAAACGATTAGTTTCTTGCTTTTTCTAGGGTGTAGCTTGCCTCCTTGTGTTGGGCTTTGCCATTTATTATCCTTTGTAGCACTGGATTTGGAGAAAAATATTGTGTAAATTTGGTTTTGTCATGGAATATCTTGGTTTTTCCATCTATGTTAATTGAGATTTTTGCTGGATACAGTAACCTGGGCTGGCATTTGTGTTCTCTTAGGGTCTGTATGACATCTGTCCAGGATCTTCTGGCTTTCATAGTCTCTGGTGAGAAGTCTGGTGTAATTCTGATAGGTCTGCCTTTATGTAACTTGACCTTTTTCCCTTACTGCTTTTAATATTCTTTCTTTGTTTTGTGCATTTGTTGTTTTGACTATTATGTGACAGGAGGAATTTCTTTTCTGGTCCAATCTATTTGGAGTTCTGTAGGCTCCTTTATATGTTTATGGGCATCTCTTTCTTTAGGTTAGAGACGTTTTCTTCTATGATTTTGTTGAAGATATTTACTGGTCCTTTGAGCTGGGAGTCTTCACTCTCTTCTATACCTATTATCCTTAGGTTTGATCTTCTCATTGTGTCCTGGATTTCCCGTATGTTTTGGCCAGTAGTTTTTTCCATTTTACATTATCTTTGACAGTTGTGATGATGATTTCTATGGAATCTTCTGCTCCTGAGATTCTCTTTTCTATCTCTTGTATTCTGTTGGTGATGCTTGTATCTGGGGCTCCTTGTCTCTTCTTTTGGTTTTCTATATCCAGGGATGTCTCCCTTTGTGCTTTCTTGATTGCTTCTATTTCCATTTTCAATTCCTTCACCTGCTTGATTGTGTTTTCCTGTAATTCTTTCAGGGATTTTTGTATTTCCTCTCTAAGGGCTTTTACTTGTTTACTTGTGTTTTCCTGCATTTCTCTAAGGGAGTTCTTTATGTCTTTCTTAAAGTCCTCCATCATCATGATCAAACGTGATTTTAAATCTAGATCTTGCTTTTCTGGTGTGGTTGGATATTCAGTGTTTGCTTTGGTGAGAAAATTGGGCTCCAATGATGCCATGTAGTCTTGGTTTCTGTTGCTTGGGTTCCTGTGCTTGCCTCCCGCCATCAGGTTATCTCTGGTGTTACCTTGCTCTGCTATTTCTGGCAGTGGCTAGACTGTCCTATAAGCCTGTGTGTCAGGAGTGCTGTAGACCTGTTTTCCTGTTCTCTTTCAGTCAGTTATGGGAACAGAGTGTTCTGCTTTCAGGTGTGTAGTCATTCCTGTCCACTGGCTTTCAGCTCTTCCTGTGGGCCTGTGTCCTGAGTCCACCAGGCAGGTCACTTGGAGCAGAAAAGTTGGTCTTACCTCTGGTCTCAGGACCAAAGTTACTCCTCAGGACTGGGTTTCAGCTCTCCATGAGGACAGCAACCAGAAGGGCCTGCCCCTCCTTCTCTGGGGTCCCTGTGCACAGGGGGCCCAGATGGCACTAGGCGTTTTCCTCTAGAGTCGTGTCATATAGTTTTAAAAAATTTAAAGGAAAGAGAAATATTTTCCAGAAAAGAGGAACTTTTTAACAAGTGGTGGGTTACTTCAATGTAATAATAATAATAAAAAAATAATAATAAAGTTCTGAACCCTGACTCACTCTAGTCACAAAATAATTGACTGTATATTGGTTATATATCCACATGACAAATATAAAACACTATAGCTCCATAAAAAATATTAAAAAATTATGATTTTCTACCATGTAGGTTATGGGCATCAAACTCAGGTCTTAAGACTTGGAAGCAAGTGTCTTTACCCACTTAGCTATCTTTCCAACCCAAAATTATCAAGGCAATCTCTCTTTAAGTGGAGGTTGAGGACGTCTTATGTACCACAGGCTAACTTCGAAATAAATATGTAGCAAAAAGTGGTCTTGAATTTCTGATCACCTTGTTCCTACCTCCCAAGTGCTAGAATTATAGGCATGTGCCGCTGTGCTAGACTCATGCAGTGCTAAGGATCAAAGCCAAGGCTTCATACAGGGTAGAAATGCACCAAATGAACAGCATTGCCAATTGTATTCATTTTTGTTATTTGTTTTGGGTGAGTTTTATTAAAAACCTTTTTGTTGTTTGTTTTGAGTGAGGGAAGTTTATTCTCTCTCTCTGTCTCTCTCTCTCTGTCTCTCTGTCTCTCTCTCTCTCTCTCTCTCTTTTGGATTGGGTATTTTTTTTATTTACATTTCAAATGTTATCCCCTTTCCTGGTTTCCCATCCATATGCCCATACCCCCTCCCCCTTCCCCTTCTTCTATAAGGGTGTTCCCTCTCCTCAACCACCCACCCCTTCCTGCCTCCCCGCCCTGACATTTCCCTACACTTGAGGGAATCAGCCTTGGTAGGACCAAGGTCTTCTCCCCCCTTTGGTGCCCAACAAGGCCATCCTCTGCTATATATGCAGCTGAAGCCATGGGTCTGTCCATGTGTAGTCTTTGGGTAGTGGTTTAGTCCCTTGAGCTCTGGTTGGTTTGTATTATTATTCTTATGTGGTTGTAAACCCCTTCAGCTCCTTCAATCCTTTCTCTAACCTCTCCATTGGGGACCCTGTTCTCAGTTCAATGGTTGGCTACAAGCATTCACCTCTGTATTTGTCATGCTTTGGCAGAGCCTCTCTGGAGACTGCTATATCAGGCTCCTGTCAGCATGCACTTCTTGGCATCAGCAATATTGTCTGGGTTTGCTAGCTGTATGTATATGGGCTGGATCCCCAGGTGGGGTAGGCTCTGAATGGCCATTCCTTCAGTCTCTGCTCCAAACTTTGTCTGCGTTTCTCCTCCTATGAATATTTTTGTTTCCCCTTTTAAGAAGGACTGAAGCATCCACATTTTGGTCATCCTTCTTCTTGAGCTTCATGTGGTCTGTGGATTGTATCTTGGGTAATTTGAGCTTTTGAGCTAATATCCACTTATCAGTGAGTGCAGATCATGTGTGGCTTTTTGTGATTGGAATACCTCACTCAGGATGTTATTTTCTAGTCCCATCCATTTGCCTATGAATTTCATGAAGTCATTGTTTTTGTTTTTGAAACAAGATTTCACTTTTTGCAGTAGTAGCTGGCCTGGAACTCACTACAGAGACCAAGCTGGCCTTGTTGACTTTGCAAGGATCCTCTTCCTGCTCCTTTCTCTCTAGTGCTAGACTTCAGGAAGTACTTTTTAAATTTAATTCTTTTTTTTTACATTTTCTTTTATTTATTTTTTTTAATTTATTTAATACTTAATAATAATTCTTTGGTTTCCGGGCAAACATCCCCCTCCCTCCTCCCCTTCCTTATGGGTGTTCCCCTCCCAACCCTCCCCCCATTGCCGCCCTCCCCCCAACAGTCTAGTTCACTGGGGGTTCAGTCTTAGCAGGACCCAGGGCTTCCCCTTCCACTGGTGCTCTTACTAGGATATTCATTGCTACCTATGAGGTCAGAGTCCAGGGTCAGTCCATGCATAGTCTTTAGGTAGTGGCTTAGTCCCTGGAAGCTCTGGTTGCTTGGCATTGTTGAACATATGGGGTCTCGAGCCCCTTCAAGCTCTTCCAGTTCTTTCTCTGATTCCTTCAACGGGGGTCCTATTCTCAGTTCAGTGGTTTGCTTCTGGCATTCGGCTCTCTATTTGCTGTATTCTGGCTGTGTCTCTCAGGAGAGATCTACATCTGTCTCCTGTCGGTCTGCACTTCTTTGCTTCATCCATCTTGTCTAATTGGGTAGCTGTATATGTATGGGCCACATGTGGGGCAGGCTCTGAATGGGAGTTCCTTCAGTCTCTGTTTTAATCTTTGCCTCTCTCTTCCCTGCCAAGGGTATTCTTGTTCCCCTTTTAGAGAAGGAGTGAAGCATTCACATTTTGATCATCCGTCTTGAGTTTCATTTGTTCTAGGCATCTAGGGTAATTCAAGCATTTAAATTTAATTCTTAACAAAGCTAAATAAAAATATAAACTGGATATTTTTTCAATCAGTACCTCTTCAAAGGATAACACTGAGAAAGTGAATGGGTAAACCATTTATTGAGTATCAAAATAATTTAAAGTATGCCACCAAATGATGTATATAAGGAAAGTAAAACTAATGCTCAACAATCAATGTGAAAAATAAGAATAAAAACAATTAAAAGATAGACAAAAAACTGAAAGAGGTGAATCATAAAAGAAGCCATCCACATGCCTTTAAATGCATAAAAACAAGTTTTAATAGTCACCAGATACCTACAAATTCAAACTAAAACAATATTCTGTAAACTTACAATAAAAATTTTAAAGACAATACATGATAAGTTTGCAAGAGAATAAGAATCAAATGAAATCCCTGTTGATTAGCAGAAAAAAAATAAAAACTAAAGCTAAGCCAACAAGCTGGATCAGCCTATAAAAGTACTCGCTGAGTTCAATCTCTGGAGCCCACATAATAGAAGGAGAGAACTGATTTCCATTAATTGTCCTCTGACCTGCTCTCTGAGGGATGAACCACCACCCCTACCCCCCACACACACATACACATTCACAAGTATAAGTATAATAAGTTTTAAATAGATAATGCTATTAATATTAACACTAATACTACCTGACAGAAAGATATGCATGTTTAACAAAAACAAGGTTGATTTTTTCCAGGTGAGAAGTTCCCAAATGCCTAGGTAATAGATTCAAAAGGGAGAGAGAGAGAGAGAGAGAGAGAGAGAGAGAGAGAGATGACATAGATGTGCCGTTACTACATAATAACAAGAATATATGAATTATGACTAGAGGGGCAATACACCTAGAGTCTACACACATCTGTCATGGAAAGAATCGAACTCAACATGGTACTTTACCTATTTTTCAATTCTGTTGCTTCCATGTGTCCTACTTACATGGTTTTCAATTTGCGAATTATTAACCTTGGGACTAACTCTAGACTTACTGGATAGAAGTGTGAAAAGTCTCCTAGGAGTAGATGACAGTCTGTTTCCAAGCAACTAGATATATGTCCTTATTTTGTGTGTGGGGATCAAGTTATACACACATGATTTGTGTATTTTTCAGGATGTATTTCATACTCCAGCAACAAGTTGGCAGAAGGGACCGTATTCAAGTGATTCTATATATTCACATTCATAACCATTTACAGCTGAGTATTCCTGTTGGAAAATCCTTTGGGAATATCCGAACTCCCTGCTGATAGTATTCTTTTTGACCAAATACACCACAGTGAAAATAAAATGCCACTCCACACATGAATTCAGTATAACTGAAGGAACATTGACAGCATGTTGTAGTTAGGGCCAAATCTCGTTTCTTATCTAAAGCCTTACAGTTGCTTGTTAGTGTAAGAGTCTCCAAGTGGAAAATTGTTAAGTCTCCAATCTTGTCTAGGAGGGTATGTGAGACTGTGATTACAGTGACCAGACCCCTTGTGAAGATATCAGCATTCACCATCTCTGCTCTCCTACAAGGTCTATGCTCTTGCCTAGGTATTTCCTTGCTGGATTTTTCTTTTACCATGTGTATTTATATTGTATGTGTGTTTGTGTGTGTGTGTGTGTGTGTGTGTGTGTGTGTGTGTGTGTGTATGCGTGTATGCGTGTATGCGTGTGTTCATGTTCATATGTTTGGGGAGCCGAAAGGCCAATGTCAAAGGAATTCTTCACTTGCTTTCCACTTTATTTTTTGAGTCAGAGCCTTTAACTAAACTAGCAGCTCAATAATTTGGCAAAACTGATTTGCCCCCAAGCTTTAAGGATCTTCCTGCCGTGCACTGCAGCATGCTGAGCTTTTTATAAAGGTGCTGAAGATAGAAAATCAGGTCTCATGCCTGTGCAGCAAACATTTTACGTGCTGATCTATCTCCCAAGACCACCCGGTTAATCTTTCAGTGCCTATGGCTTCATTTCCTCAGAACCTTAGATATTACATGAATATAAGTGGTACCTTTAGTATTTAGTATTATTGACAAATGTATTGTTGGAAGATAAATATTGAAAAGTTAAAAGCAAAAGTAATTCTTCTTCAGCTCAATTTAAATGGAAATAATATAAGAATTTCTGGCCAACCTTCTAGTTAAAGGAAACCATCAAAAACGTATTAGTCAGATTTGATGTCAGCTGACCATTTAAAGTTGGCAGGCATGTGATGGAGAAAAAATGATGGAGGTCTGCAGGACAGGGAGGGAACACTACATTAGTGCAGGGAACTCAGCCTGGCTTCCTTCTAGCCTGCTATAACTAAACACAGCTCATTTAAGCAGCCCAGAAATGTTATCCAGAACACTGAAATGTTTTCCTTGTATGTCATTACTCAACTCCAAGTTAAATCCACTTTGGGGTTTGAGCGCTTCATTACCTCCTTACAAAACAGACTAATTCCAAAAATTTTAATTTCAAATTTCATTTCAAACTTCAGAATTTTATGAAAATGTTTCTAACATCATAGCAAATAGTCTCTACTTATCTGGGGGTGTGACCTCAGTAGAAGACATGCTTTCATGATAATCACAGGATGAATCAATTTTAAAACCTGTATGAGT
The DNA here is from genome assembly GCF_021556685.1 of Rattus norvegicus. NCBI lineage: Eukaryota > Metazoa > Chordata > Mammalia > Rodentia > Muridae > Rattus > Rattus norvegicus. Next base: position 58,651,211 of record NC_141539.1, read on the forward strand.
GAATCTAATCTAAAATTACCATAGTCTGTTCTAGGCATTTTGTGGTTTTAAATGTGTTCTTCCATATGATGAAAAAAAAAAGAAATAACTTTCAACTGTTTATGATAACACATCATGTGGCATTTTTTTGTGATAATAAAGACGTTTGTAAAGGACTTTAGTAAATCTGAAAGTGAGTCCATATACAAATAGAATCAATGAAACTTTTTATGTTTAAATAGCACCCTTTAAAATCTGTGCCTAAAAGCCTAACCATACACAGAACTATGCCGTCTAAGACTTGGGTCTGTTGCTTAGGGCAGTCACTACTTCTACATTCATTCTAGAGGTGGCAACGCCCTTCACACTGGTGTGAGAACGAGAAAACTGTAACAAGTACCCACAGGGGAAGTACCAGCAGTCACAGATAGTCATGTTGATATAAAGCCATAGCTGCGCACAGATCAGTTGCTCTCAGGGAATGGCTCCCAGAATTCAGGAAAGCCTCTCACAGTGTTCTTCAAACCGGTAGCGGTAGCGTCAACAGGCCTCTGACATGATGCTTGGATTCCCTCAGGATTCTTCCAATGAATAACACCCACACCTCTGGGCTGCCCCCCAGGACAGCTTGTTTACTGAAACCTCTGGACTCTGCCCAAAGCAGCAGGAATTTCAGGAGGCCTCAAAGCAGATTAACTTACAGGTATTCAGTGTTTGTGTCATCACCCCATTTGGCCCTTGTGGGAAATGACACTGTCAATTAAAGGGAGCTACAAAGAGGAAAATGAGCAAGGCTGATATTTATCGTCTTCAGTTGTAATTCAGGACAATCACATGATTCAATTGTACCTTTCCTTGAACAACTTTGGTCTACCATAGCAGCGGTGAAAGCCTTTGATCTAATGACACCATGAGTTGCCAGTTTTCTTACTAGAGGCTGGAACTCAACTTTTCCACCCTGAATAACCTTAGAAGAGTAAAGAGGGAAACCTAAGTGGGCAACATTCACAATGACTACAGTACATTTCCCATATAGAAAAGTCAAAAGGGTAAAGAAATACTTATCCGTACATGAATTACAAATGTAAAGTTTCTGCTATGCTTGCAGACAGGAGTTTGGCATAACTATCTTTTGAGAGACTTCATCCAACAGTTGATGGAAACAGATGCAGAGACCCACAGCCAAACAATAAGTGGAGCTCTAGAAGTCTTATGGAAGAGTGCTGAGAAGGAATGAGGGAGCCGGAACTGTCAAGGACACCACCACAAGAAGACCTACAAAGTACATGGTCTGCACTCATTGATAAGTGGATATAAGCCTCAAAGCTCGAATTACCCAAGATGCAATCCACAGACCACAGGAAGCTCAAGAAGAAGGATGACCAAAATGCGGATGTTTCCACTCCTTCTTAAAAGGGGGAACAAAAATATCCATAGGAGGGGATATGGAGGCAAAATTGAGAGCAGAGACTGAAGCAACGGCCATTCAGAGCCTGCCCCACATGTGGCCCATATATACACAGCCACCACAACTAGTAAGATTAATGAAGCTAAAAAGTGCATGCTGAAAGGGACCGGATATAGATCTCTCCTGAGAGACACAAGCAGAGCATGTCAAATACAGAGGTCAATGCTAGCAACAAACCACTGAACTGAGAATGGGACCCCCTTTGGGGGAATTAGTGGAAGGATTGCACAGCCCCATCAGAACAATGCCAACCAACCAGAGCTTCCAGGGACTAAACCACTACCAAAAGATTGTAGATGGACTGACCCACGGCTTCAACTGCACATGTAGCAGAGAATAGCCTTGTTGGGGCACCAGTGGAAGGGGAAGCCCTTGGTCCTGCGAAGGTCCAGTGCAGTGCAGGGGAATGTCGGGCCGGGGGGCGGTAAGAGAGGGTGGATGGGGGGACACCCATATGGAGGAAGGGGAGCGGATAGGGGGCTTATGGACAGGAAACTGGGAAAGGGAATAACATTTGAAATGTAAATAAAGAAGTATATCCCCCCCCAAAAAAAAGACCTACAAAGTAAATTAACCTGGCCCCATGGGGGCTCACAGAGACACAGAGACTGAACCACCAACCAGAGGATATGCATGGACTGGACCTAGGGCCCTTACACATATATAGCAGATGTGCAGTTTGTTTATGTGAGTCTCCTAACAGTTGGAGCTGGGCCTGTCTGATTCAGTTGTGTATCTTTGGATCCCTTCCCAGAGCTGGGGTGCCTTGTCTGGTCTCAGTGGAAGAGAACGTGCTTAGTCTTTCTATGAACAGACATACTATGGTGGATTGGGACCCATGGCCGAGACCTCCCCTCCTTTGATGAGAATATGGGGTAACTGAGTCAGGATTACTAATGCTTTTCAACCCTTTAATACAGTTTCTCATGTTGTGGTGACCCCCAACCATAGAATTATTTCCGCTGCTACTTCAGAGCTGTAATTTGGCTACTGTTATGAATTGTAATGTAAACATCTGTGTTTTCTGATGGTTTGGGGTGACACCTGTGAAACAGCGGTTACACCCCAAAGTAGTTGCAACCACAGGTTGATAACCACTAGGCTAGTAGATACCAAGATGGCTGGCTGGCATGGAATGGGGTTTCTTTAGGTATCAAAGCAGCTCCAGTGTTTGTCTATCACTCAATCTCTCTCCCTCCTCCTCATTCCCCTCTTAATCACTATAAACAAACAAACAATATAACCTTATAATTTATATTTTGAAAGATATAAAGTCTCAGTAGTTTGAGAAGAGAAATAATATCCGGTACTGTAAATCTGGTCAACAGCCTGTGACTAGGGGCGTCACAGCAACAGAGAATCTTAGCTAGGAACCTCTTACTATTGTTTTGTTAAATAAACTGCCTTCTCAATAATTATGTTCATATCAGTAGATTAGTATTGCCCTCATCCTTGTTCATAGAAACTTTAAAATATATCTAAACATCTTTATTGATATGTTTAGGTATGACACTTGTGTGCAGGTTCTGTCAGAGGTCAGAGGAGAGTATTGGGTCCCGTGAAACTGGAATGACAGGCAGTTGTGAGCTGCCTGGTATGGATGCTGGGAACCAAAGATCAGGTTCTCTGTGCAAGCAACAAGGGCTCTTAACCGCTGAGACTTCTCCAGAGACATTTATCAATTTCTGTAGGCAGCAACTAAAATAAAGAGTCACAACTAGTCAAGTTCTGAGAATGAATGATAGTAGAGTGTTGGGCACTAAAAGAGACATCTGTATCACTCCCTTCCCTAAAGGACAGAAGAGAAGGTCAAAAGAGCCAGAGAATAAGGAACCAAAACTACATGATAGCACCCTTCGTATTACTTTCCTCAGCAATGGAGGGGTGTTTCCCTTCCTCCACGTCCTCACCAGCATGTGCTGTCACTTAAGTTTCAATCTCAGCCATTCTGATTGGTGTAAGAGAGAATCTCAGGGTCGTTTTGATTTACATTTTCTTGATGACTAAGGGTGCTGAACATTCCTTGAAGTGATCCTCAGTCATTCCTCTGCTGAGAATTCTCTGTTTAGCTATGTACCCCATTTCTTCATTGGGTTGCTTTGTAAATGTTCAAAGGAAGTAAAAGGACACCTAAATATGCAAAGAAAATGACAGCCCATAGGCCGTGAAGGAGGAGATGGGCAAGTATTATGAATGGGATTCTTTCTACATTTCTTTCCAGTATGTTTGTCACTGGTAGACAGGAAAACTGCTGATTTCTGGTGTGACCTGCTGTCCTGTATGTGACCTGAGAGGTTTGGGATGGCATTTTTCAGGTCTCTTGTGGTAGAATAACATCCTCTACAAACAGGGATACTTTGACCTCTTCTATTCCTATTTACAGACCTTTAATGCTCTTCTTGTATTGCTTTTGTTTGCCCCAACCCTCAAGCACTACTGAATAGGAATAAAGTAAATGGATACCTTTGTCTTACTCCTGATCTTGGGAATGCTTTGAGCTTTTTTTTTTCATTTAATGACAGATTTGTCATATATAGCCTTCACTAGCCTTTATTATGTTGAGCTATAATTCATTAACCATTAGCCTCTCCATGACTTCATCATGGGATAATGCATTCTGTCAATCTTTTTCTGTGTCAATAGAGATGATCATGTGATTTCTGTCTTTGAGTAAATTTATGTAGCAAATGACACAGTTAAGAGTACTTTGCTACTGTTGCAGTTCTCAACATACACATCAGCAACCTACAGCCACCTGTATAATTTCACTTCCAGTGGAATGCCTCTTCCAATTTCTATAGGCAAACAAATATATAGACACATACAAGTAAACAATAATAAAATAAATGTAAAAGAGAAGTTGGAAAGGTAAGTGTGATACTAAATTAGAATTTGGATTTTAGAACTCCTATTAATATCACTTAATAATTAATAATTGTATTAATATTTAATTAATAATATTTAATAATATCTTCCTCTCTAATAAGAGAATTAAAAAAAAAAAACCTCTATGCTCCTATCAGAACAGAGTCAGTTTTCAGTGACTTCTTAAGCACTACACATCACGGAATTTTCCACCCTGTGGTGTGTACTGTGAGGAGAAAAAATTACCATAGGATCCCAGAATCTGGGTCTGGTGAAATAAGCAGGACAACCCCAAGTGTGGGAAGACTTCAAAGCACTGCTTGGAGCGATGCAAAGCAGCTGTCAGCTCCACAGAGACAATAGCAGCCCATGAAGCAGGCAGACCATGGGTTGAGCAATTGGGGGAGAGATGTTGGCAAGGACACCAACAGGTTCTGCAATGACTGCATGTGTACACTCAAGGCAGGGCTCCACGAAGGAGCAGCCAGAAAGGAATGTTGACATTGCTTGTCTAGCCTGTGGACTCGTTCACAGACCGTCCTACAATACAGTTACTATTCTGGAATCTCTAGTTCAGTAAGAGGTACAAAAATGAGTGGCTTGGGAAATAATTAGCAGTCAAAAACCTAAAATAAAAATCTTGAAATATCATGTACATGGGAGAGAGAAAAATGAGACCTGAAGGAACTCAGTAAGCTGCCCAAGATCACGTGGCTACTAAGTGACCTTCGCACCTAGAGCTCAGCTCCACCCTCCCTTTATGGTCTTGGTACTCATGGTATCATGCTCTTCTTGTTTTTAAATGAACTGGACTAAAGCAGGCATTGATTACTGACTTTTCCTTTTCTTTTAGGTTTTTTTTAATGCTTGGTTGTTTGTAGTCTTCCTTAATATATTATAATTTATAATTATATTCATGTAATAATATGCATGGATATATAGTTATATATATTTATAAATGTATACACATACTTTTACACATGTAATATATATATATATATATATATATATATATATAGAGAGAGAGAGAGAGAGAGAGAGAGAGAGAGAGAACATGAAGTCAGATAGGTTTGGGAGTAAGTAGGATCTAGGGGAAGTTGGAAGAAAGAAAAGAAAATGATCAATATATATTATACGAAAATTTTTAAAGAGACTAAAGACAAACACACAGCATAATCTCATTCCTAACTCTCAAGAAGATGGAACAAGATCACCCTTAATTTCTCTGAGTCAAACTGGAGTTGTTGCGGTTTTGTAGAACTCATGGGGACATTGTTTGAAATGATCATAGATGCACAGGGATCTCAGACATACATTTTGTTTACTGCCTGATGGGTTAAAATAGCTTAGCACTGCCATCTTCAAAGATGTGCTTATAAATTGTGTATTTAACTTCTCATACCAGGAAGATGAAAGCTAAATAATTTGGTCTGTGTGTTTGGCTGCTTCCTCTTGGTCTCTGTCTAAACGTCACTTTTGTGGTAAGCCCTTCCTGGAATACTCACTTTTAGGTCACAAACCACACCCCACACCCCTGTCCCTCAGCATGTGCAACTTCTACAATTTCTGCCCTTTTTCCGTGCATTTTTCAATCTAACAGATGATGAAATATTACTTGCTATGTCCTGTACTGGAAAGAGAGTTCTAGGTGACCGAGAGCTGAGTATGTGGTATGCTATAGGCACCACACAACCTGACTGAAATGTTCATTAAAGTTCCTGCCTTTATAAAGACTACATGCTCATGAGAATTTATGTAAATTTTAGATAAAGGTGAAAAATTTCACTTTTCTTTATGTAAGGAAGCTACAGATAAATAGAAAAAACTCAATGGTAATACCTAACAACTAATTCAAAGAGGGCATTTTGGTTATTCAATCATTAGCTTTTATAATACAAATTATATTAAACAAATTTTACCTTGTTTTGCTTAAAATTTGAATTTTATTTGTTTCTTCATGGATGTGCAAGAGGTATTGTTGCTCATAGGACAGAATCACTAAACTACCAAAATGCCTCAAAGTCTAAGAACTTTTTAAAACAGCTCACTGATTCATTATTTTCCTTTGCAAAGTAAGTTGCCTTTTCTAACTGTAAAAGAGGATATTACCAAGCAATCTGGAATAACCTAGGTATAGTCATTCTGAATGAGTCAGCACAAAATTACATTTATTGAACAATAGCAATGATAATGATCCAAACACCGAGAAAAGAGCGAAGTGCACCCTGAGACCTGTGGTCCATATGACCCAGATCGCACAGGGTGCTTCCCGTTGTGCCTATCCTCCGCCTCAGCTTTTTCTTAGATTTTCTTGCCATAGTAGCAAGCACTGTTTGACATCAGAAAACTTATGTGTATATCCATATAGAGAGTGAGACAGAATCAGACAGATACACCAACACACAACCACACAGACAGACGGTCATACAAACACACAGAAAAATAGACAGACAGACAGACAGACAGACAGACAGACAGACACACACACACACACACACACACATTCACTGAGGGTACACATGTAGAAGTCAAAGGACAGACTCAAATACCATTCTTCAATTTGCTTCTGTTTAACCCAGGGCTCTTGTTGTTCACTACTGTATATGCTGTATATGCTAACCTAGAGAGCCCTCTTGTTTCCAGGAATTTGCCTGTCTCCACCTCCCATTTTGCCATAGGCCCACTGGGATTATATACGCTTACTATTGTACCTGGCCTTACATCATTTTTAGGAGTTCAAACTCATCTCCTCATGCTCCTTGCTTAAGATTTTACCCACAAAGCCTCCCCCACACCCACACCCACACCCACCTGAGGTTTTCCTAGATTTTCTTGCTATATTAGCAAGCATGGACCACTGTTTGCCAGCAAGCACTCTTTGGGTGTTGTCATACATGAATAGAAAGAAAGACATTATTAGAAACATGAGTCTTACGAAAGAGAACACACTCTAGCATCTACAGATTGTCTAGTTGTGCAGCTGCAATGCTATAAAAGGGAGAGTCACAACATTTTTTTCTTTTCCAATTATATTACTTAAACTTTATGACATGTAAATAATAAAAATAAATAATAAAAATGACAGTATGATCTACTTATTGGTTTTACTGCAGTAGCTTTAATGATTCATCATAGAAAATAATTGTTAAATGTCTATAAATTCTTCTTTAAGTTTTCTTTGTAACTAAATACAAGATAATTCTATACCTGTACAATGAAATTGAGAAAACCTATTATTTTGTACATGAGATATAAAGTTCCTATCATGATCATAGCAAATTTAACAAATTTATAACCTTCTTTAGTCTTTATTTACTAAATATATCTATTTATGAAGACATATGAAAATAGCTTAGTAAGATACTTGTAAGTTAATAGGCTCAATCGATTGCTTAAAATGTAATATAATAGAAAATGATTAATACCTAAGCAAAACTACTGAAAATCACCTAAACAAATTAAACTGTACAACATGTTTTAACAGAAAATTAATATAATTAAATATTCAATTTTCTACAAACTAATAAATTAGTATTATTTTAACTAGGTGCACAGCAATCTTTTATTTTATTTCTAAGGAAATACTTTCAAGATTCAGTCACTCATCTTTGGTGTTATATTTACCAGTTACTAATGACAGGAGGTTTACTGTATACAGAGTTTGCTAGGAGGATTTGATCACAATCATGTAATACATCGTAAGAACACCAGGAAAGTAACAAAAGTAAGATGTAGAGAGGAATAAGAGGATAGAGTGAAGGAGAGAGTGGTTAGATAGATAACAAATACTAAAGATGTCTGAAAAAAGCCATATGAGAATCTACCATTTACCAACGTCATGCATATTCATATTAAAGAGTTTAACTGAAGTTACCCTACACACGGAATAATAATTAAAAGCCCAGTGCCCAGTGTAGGACACCTCTCCTCCAAATGCTGATCAAACGTGTCCCGGACACCCCCAAATGATACATGCTATTGCTATTGTTCTCAGTTTCCCATAAGAACTTGATGGTAAGAGTTTATTGCTCAAAGCACCACACACTGACCACAGGACACAAAAAGGACAGAGAGCTTCCTTCCTGATGGCTAGCTCTATATTGTTAGAAGGTTCTGTTCAAGCTGCCGAGAAGGAAAAGGTCATTAATAGTTTTATCCAGGTGCAAATCTTGTAATCTATAGTAATGGGCATCCAACAAGTTATTTCCATGGGTGCAATAGTGGGATTATTGTTCTGTCCGCATCAGCCGTGTAGATTTAATGCCCACTGCAAGGGAAGGAATGCATGCCTATCAGTGTAAATCCAATGAAGAACCCATGGTTACAGAGAGGATAGTTCCTAAGGTTGAATCTACTACTATTACTTTACTAAATGGACACAGCATCAAATTGTCCTCTAAATTTGTGTCTCTATGTCCAAGATGAATGCAACTTTCAGACTTCTTCAGAGAAGTTTCTTTGTGACATGAATGGAGGTTAACACAGAAACTCACTGCTGATTGAAATATAGAGAAAAAGTGTCTATGGAGTACTCGGCCACAAAATGGTACTCTATATCACATCACCTTTCAAGGCTCAGAGATCATCTTAAAAGAGGGATAGCAAAGATAATAAGAGACAGAGGTTAGGTGGGGCCAGGGTTAAACTGCTCTGGGCATAAGACTGCTGTTCTCATGAACTAAAGGCAATGATGATTTCCTGCCTAAGACCAGTCCAGTCAATACTCCAACATGGAGGGGAAAGGGTTCATGAGAGCCACCCCTGTCTGAGAAGCTATGGACAGTTGGAAAAGTGAGAGTCATCTGTCTCTAAGCATGTGGTCTTTAATAGGTCAAGAATGCTCCAGTGAATGGCCGTATACTGATGAGTTTAAGTGCAGAATGAATTGCATTTAGTGAGTTATTTAGAAAAATAAAAGGACACTAAGCTGGGAGGAGACAAAAAGTGAATGTGGAAGGAGTTGGGGGCCTGGTGGGGATGGATATAGTAAAACACTTTTCAAACTCTGCTCAGATGTTTAAAAAGGCAGCCAGTAGTTACCAGGAATAAGGAGCAGGAGGTAGATATGAAAGGAGTTAGGGGTGATGAGTGACAGTTAATATGATCATAACACATTGTATGCATGTATGAAAATTGCCAATAATCAACAAAATACTGTTCAAATTTAACTTTTATTCTTTTGTTCATATTTGTGTTGTTTCCCCAGTACAACTGATACTTCCCTGGCCCATCTTTCCAGTCACTCATGGTGTTCATATAATGAAATAATACCATAGGTTATACACATCTATCCCAAACTTACCCAACACTCAAACAACCCTACATTCTTCAACCACAATGATTCCACAGTGTCTACTGCCCCGATTTCCTTTATAGGAACTGCTCAAAGCAATGCCAATTATTCTTTCTAGCTGCATCTTCTTTTGGCTTCTTTTCCTCACGACACCAACCAGTCTCCTTTAAAACAGTCATGCCAGAAATATAATAATAATCTAGGCGGCAAGCAGAGCAGGTACACAGCCTGGAACATGGGGCTGGTTATCAAGACTGATGTTCACACCAGCCTCTACCAAACCATAGGTGTTCCTGTTCAAAGAGCTTCTTCTCAGACACAGGCGCCCTGGAGGCTGCACAGGTCAGGAGAGGAACCACAGTCCTGAGGGCAGGAAATAAAATACTCTGTTTTTGACTCTGTCCCTAGGACAGGTGGGGTCTAAACTGATCCCACAAACATGGCTTGGGTCCCTGGGTCAACACACCCGTGTTCTCCTTACTCCTGGCATTAGTTGGCATTAGTAGACTGAAGTATACCAGGTTGGAAATGGAAACTGTACTGGTGACACAATGCGGGCCATTGTGATCAAGTTCCTATAAATATGACATTATGAAGATAAGAAATCCGACCTTTTCCAGTAATGTATTTAGACTCATCTTGAGCTAGTACAGTATGTGGCATATTTCCAGTGCCCCATGACTGCTGAATGGAGCTATTAAATTATTGGAAATTGACAGGACCGAATAGAATCCAGAACTTACACTGTGCTGTATTGAGCTTTAGAGAAAGAGATGACTGCTGGTGAAAAACAATGTAATCACATTCATAATTTAGGACAAAATGATTTTATAATAATTAAAATTATTTTATTATTGTTTTTATTGGATTATTTTTAATTTACATTTCAAATGTTATCTCCTTTCCCAGTTTCCCATCCATAAAACCCCTATCCCATCCCCCTCCCCCTTCTTCTATGAGGATCCCCCCCATTGTTGTAAAAAATATAAAAAAATTTAAAAAGTAAGGTTGTCTTTTATCCCCCACTAGGTCCAACACTGCAGTGCCCCAAGATATCTGCTGGATATCTTGCCAGAAGCACACATTCCAATTCTATGGCAGCCCAGACTAGCTGCCCCACACTCCATTACACTTAAATCTACACATGAAAGAACACACAACACAATAACCTCAGATCCAATTGTTAAGATATAATTGCCCACCTAAACATACAAAGCCCAGTACCATCCATCCCTTAGGAATATTAATAACAATCTGTAAATACACAGAGCGGAATCTTAATGTCACCTGCCATGGCTTCTCGCCCTCTCCCTCCTGTCTCTTCCTCCTTTCTGCTCCAGTCTCCTCCTCTTCCTTCAAACTTCTCTCCCCATCCTTCTCGCCCATCCTTCCTTCTCACCTAATGACAGGCCTCCTTCTATCCTGCACCAGCCCCTCACCTGTAATTTATGAATTCAATGGGGAGAAGGTTCTGGTGAAGTCACCTGAGTCTTGAGTATGAGACTAGGCAGCTGTCTTTGGAGCAGTGGAATTAGCATCAAAATACAGATAACTCCAGGGCAAACCACAACAACCCCCAACCACCCACCCCTTCCCACCTCCCCCTCTGACATACCCATACACTGGGGGGGAGGGGCTTCCGGCCTTGGCAGGACTAAGGGCTTCTCCTCCCACTGGTGCCCAACAAGGCCTTTCTCTACTACATTGGCAGCTGGAGAAATGGAACAGGACAAAATGATCTTAAAATCCTTCTCATGTTTGCTCCAGCAAAATTCCATCCAACACAACTGACTCTCTTAAGAACCCTTAAAGGTCCACTTCAATTTCACCATCTCATCTTAGTTCTACAGGAGAGATTTCTATACTTCGCTGTAAACTTGAGGTTTCTATTTATGAATTTAAAAGTATCTGTTATCTTCTTTGTTATGCTACTATTAAAACTTCATGAAACTGTTACAAAAAAAAATCAAATGGCATTATCTCATTATAAACAAGAAAGAGAAAAATGTGTTTGATAGTCTCCCTTCCTAAAAAGAGTGATTGGGTGTCTTACTAGGTTTCTCCTGAGACATTAACAAGGCTATTGGAAGACGATTTAATCATATCAGATTATCTCATCAAGCACTCATTAGGTCAGTGCGTTAGGAGCTGATGACCAGGTTAGAAAATGCTTATGTGGACCTGGTTCTCATCATTTCTTTGTTTCTTCAGGATAATTGATCACTTTTTAAGGCCCTTTGAGGCATCTTGTGTGAGGAAGAAAAAAGGAGATTTTAAAATTATCCCATGTATAGTTGTGTCTGGTGTGTTATATTGTTTGATGTTTGGTATTTGCTAAGTTGGAAATTTTATTCTTTAATTCCCCAAAAGATAGACTGCATCTTAGTAAAATTCTGCCCCTTCCTTTTTTATCAACATACTATTTTGTTACTTTACCTCATACTTTCACGATCTCATTCATTCACTCAAACACATGTACCTACAGTCACAAATAACAATAATAATACCTCTGTCAAATTAATTACGTAGTAAGTGTTCCATATAGCTACCAATTTTAAAGAACAAATCAACGTTTATTGTTTTCAAATTATTCCAGCATCTATGTGAAGAATAAAAGTGTGTCCTTTATTTTCAAGTGCCCATGGCCTAAAAATCTCTGATCATCATTACTTCCTGGATCCCACCTCTCAGCACTAGTAGTCCATTTCTCAGCTTAGATGAGGAGGGACCCTAAAAGCCAGAGCAGGGTAATGTATGTCTCGACAGAGCTACAAGAGCATTGGTCAATTTCTTCACAGAATGGGAAAGTTTCTTGCTTTGTTTTACAGACCACAGTACCATTGACAACATCAGCTAACTGATTATATGTTTCTGTCTCCTAAGCAGAAGTCACTGCTGGCCTCTTCCAGAAAAGCCCTTTGTGATTAGATAACTCGGTAGGGAGAGAAGCCCTTTGCTCTTTCCACCTTTCTCCTTCCTCCTCCTGTGAGGAAGATGTGTATAGCAGCAATTACATAGGCCACAGTATCCATGGAAACTACACAGACATGAGAAGGATAGAAATCTGGCTCTCTGCACACATTGTGAGGCCTCCCTTCCTTCTACCTAGGACATCACAGGGACACCATTCCATCCCTAGACTGTATCCCAGAATACTTTAAAGGAAATAAACATTTTTCTGATGTCATCGTGTAGGGATGTTCTTGTTTTTCTTTCTACCATATTTATCTAGATCTTTACTTGCAAATATATTGTTAAGGGGTTATAACCCAATAGCATGAAACTCAGTCTAAATTATCACCTTAAAAATGCCTTTAGCTAAGTACCACAAAATTATTATAAAACTTCCCCTCTATTATAATAGCCACTGAAAATTCACTAAAGGGTATGGTTATAACTCACAGATGAGAGACCATGACTAAGAAGGACAAGCTACTCATTCAAAGGTTTCAGCTGCTAAGTGTGGGGATGATCAGATAAACCTTGGCTCTTGGCTGTTTTCAATCATGTGTGCTGCCCATTACTGAACTGTGTGGTTTTCAGGAGTTCCCCATTAAAACATCCTGTGATATCTATGACCAGCTTCCAGATTTTCTCTTCTAGAGCAAAACATTTAAAGATTTCTCATGTGTGGGAGAGATTACACTAATATTTCTATGATCATAAATGATCGTTGTTTAATATTTTCTTAAATTATAAAACTTTTATACAAAGAAAATATAAACAAAATGATCTTCCAGGCAAAACAAAACAAAAAAAAAGGTTTTTTTTTCCTTTTTCTAGTCATTGGAGAGTAAACAATCCAACAAAATGGATCAAATCACTCAGATAGTGAAAATTTTGGTTTCTTTAAAAATGCAATTGTGTTATGTGATCGTAGTTTTGTTTTAATCTTAGGTGTGGGGTATGTGACTGCATTAGATTGTCCACAGCTGATAACTATGATTTGAATTGTGCTCTAGGAAGGGTGTGATTTTTGCCAGGTGCAGATAGTTACATTCGGAATTCTGGGAATTTTTGAGAGAATATACATGTGAGAGCCCCAGGAGGGCTGCACCCATTGAATGTTTCAGGCTGCCCTGGGTTCTGTCTTAGGTTGATTTCCTAATTCTTTGTGTGGTTTGGCTGTTGTTTTGCTTGGCTTCTCGGTGAACCGTGTAATAATCTACAACTGAAAAAATGAAGTTCTGTTTGCTAACATATTTTGATAACAGATACACTTAGGTGATGTTTGCTTTGTGGATTTCAAGATATAAGATCACCTTGTATGCTTTGGAAAAAATAAGTCAAAGCTAGACGTCACTTATTTTAAGCTTAACCTTACTCCCAATATTGCAAACTTTGGCTGTCTTATTTTTTATAATTTCAATATTCTCAAAAATGTTTGGTTTCAAGTTAAGTATATATTACATGTTAATGATCAATTTGCTTGAAATGGAAAAATTAAACTAAAATTTTGGTCAAAAAGTATTTGTCAACAATTCATCTTTGAGCTGGTTTTGCAGAAACTACATTCCTTAAGCTACTTGGAACTAATTACAGAGAACATTTAATTTTAAAAAAAATATTAACATTAAATTATGTGTTTGTTATCTAAGAAGAGAAGCCCAGAAAGTGGGGTATTTCCAGATCTGTTCTAGGGAAAGTCAGGCTTGTTATTAAGAACACGGTGATTTCCAGATTTTACTTTGCCACATTTCAAGGTTGGACTTTGCCCTGAGCACAACTGATACATCAAATACCAATCCCAAGAATATCCTTTCCTTAGATGTTCTTCTTTAAAGCAAATCTTCTCCCAGAGATCCCAGCAGGCTGCTCACTACACACTGTTACTAAGGGAGGCACAGGAAAGGTGGAGGAATTACCTTGTTTTATGCGGAGGAATCGAGGCCTACACCTTATGCCCAGTACTCCCAGTAAAACCCATTCCTGAAGGCAATGACCACCTCGAACTTCAAACTGTCAGTTATCAAGAAATGTTTCACATGCCAATCCTTGTTGACTAGTATTTCCAGATATGGAAAGATTTACCCTATTCCTGTGATTTATGACCTCATTTCTCTGTCTCTAATTTTTTTGTGTCTACTAAGTACAGAAGGATTCCAATGACGACGCCCATCTACAATTGGCTGGATTTATAGTTACATGGAAGAAAACTGGCACAATGTACTGTATTTATGATTTGGAAATACTAAAACTGGAAAAATATTTTCCACAAAGCAGTCTCTACAATTAGTATCTAGAATATATAGAGAACTCTCAGACTCAATAAAAACTGAAAATAATTCAATCTTAAAGTTGTCAAAAAATACATTAATTATATTTTTTTAACCTTTAGCACTTAGCAATTCATACCTCAATGTTCATGAGTGAAATGGTATTTGTAATTTTCTTTAAAATAATTTCATCCCAGGGGACCCCTGGACAAAATAAGAAACAACAACTGTTAAATGTTGAGATCTGATAATAGGTGTGGGGTTCTCAGGGCTTGTTCTGTCTTGTGTATATTTGAAGTATTTTATGATAGAAAACATCTGTTTTAACTTATGAAGAAAAGTATCCTGATGAACAAAATAAGTAAAAAAATGGTGCCAGCCAGATGACCCAGCCATTGAAAGTGCTTGTCATACAAGCCTGATGACCTGAGTTCAGTCCCTGGAACTCATAACACAGGAAGAGAACTGACCACAAAAAAAAATCGTCCTCGAAAATAACCCTAGTAATGAGGCAGATACTCATCAGAACACACACACACACACACACACACACACACACACACACACACACACAATGCATACACACAAAGGCATGCACTTGTATGCATGCACACACCTATACACACATGTATGCAAGACACACACAGGCATGTACATCTCTCTCATACAAAATAATAGAACTTAAGTAGAAGTACATTTTTAAAGAATCACAACTGAGAACTCGAGGTCCCTCGGAGGTTAAAAGTACTTGCCACTCCCGCAGAGGATCCCACTTTTGGTTCTTAGCACTCATGTTGGGCCACTATTGCCTACAACTTCAGTTCCAGGAGTGACCCAATACCTCTGGCCCCCACTGCCACTTGCACGCCATGCACATAACCCCTGTGGTTGTTTGATTAAATATAGCCACCAGAGGCCCATAGAGAGTGGCACTATTACAAGGCATGGCCCAGTTGGAGTAGGTGTAGCCTTGTTAGAGGAAGTGTGTCACTGGGGGTCAGCTTTGATGTTTCAGAATCTCAAGCAAGGCCTAGTGGCTCACTCTTGCTGCTGCCTGTGGACCCAGATATAAAACTCTCAGCTCCTTCTCCAGCACCATATCTGCCTTTGTGCACCCATATCTTCCCTCAATGATGATGATGGACTAAACCTCTGAATTGTAAGCCAGCTGTGATTAAATGATTTCCTTTATAAGAGTTGCTGTGGTCATGGTGTCTCTACACAGCAAGGGAAACCCTAACTAAGATACTTGCTCCCCCAGCACACGACACACAAAAAAATAAAAACAAAGTAGGTTTTAACTCACAAATGAATGTTTAACTAAAATATACATGTGTCTGACAAATAAGGAAATGGAGAAATGGTAGATATTTCTAGGAAAGTGAACATTAAAACTACAGAGATGTTACAAATTATGTATCAAAAAGAATAAAGGAAAAACAGCGGGAGCACTATGCTGTGGTAATATGAGGTAACAAGATATCTCAGAGATTTCAGTTGGGAATGTCTGACTGCAAAAGCAATTTGGAAAAGAGTTTCACAGTTTAAAAAATAAAAAGCATATAAACACGCAAAGTACTCCATGAAACAGCAACTGTATTTCTGGGCAATGAAGTGTTATATTCATGCAAAATCTGTACACAGATGCATTATTAACAGCATTATTTGTGATAACACAAAACTGGTTATAACCCAGATGCCTTTCAGTCAGTGAATGATTAAACAAACTGAGCAGAATATTATTCAGCAATAACAAGGGATTACTGACTAACACACATAACAATTTGGTTAAGTCTTCAGGAAAAAAATGCCTAACAAAAAGACTGAAATGTTCAATATTATATAATTCAGCTTACAAACTATTACTAAAATAAAAGTTTTCAAAGCAGGGGATCCAGTAGTGAAGTGAAGAGGAATGATATCAAGTGTTTACAAAAAAAAAAAAAAAAAAAGTCAAACTAATATAAATGGCCTAAAAGGTTATCACCAAGAGATTAAAGGAGCAAAGCCAGTCAGAAAGCCACCATGTGAGACTGAACAAGAAACCAGAGGTCTGATCCCAGGAAAAGAGGAGTCTCCAAAGCCATGCATGTAATATTTCAATGGAAGAAATGACAGCATCTAAAGACATGATAGATGGGAAACTACTGAAAAATAGGAAAACCCACATAGCGCTGAAGAGGATGTGAATGTTTATATGGAACCATGGATAGTGTATCCATTTGACACTTAACAGTATGCTGTCATTGAGCAAAAAAAAAACAAAAGAAAAAAAAACAAAAAAAACCCCAAAAACCTATCAGAATGAAATGAAAAGTGAAATTAATAATATTTCATGTGTTGGTGGCTGAAGTTCAAGAAAAAACACACCATTAAAGAACCTGTTGACCATGAAGCTAATTAGCAAGTTTGCCAAGGTGAAAATCTATCGCCAAAAAAAGTCTATACTGCTAAATCCACACTCTATAAGACTTTGCCCCAGAAAGATACTAACTAAACCTATTCAGACAGCTCCTATAAGACTGAAATCCAGACAGCTCCTGTAAGACTGAGGAGAAGAGAGAGGTTGAGCCAGGCGATAAGGCCACAGGCAGGCATCGGTATATAGGACTGTGATAGGTGAAAGCGTGCCTCCTTCCTGTTTCAGAGAAGTAATAGTTCTCACCACTATGTTTACAAAACTCCTAGCTCACCAGTGACCTCTCTCCCCATTGGTTTCACAAGCATTTTGTAGCAGCAGCTGTGTTCACTGCAGGGAAGCTGCCCTAGGTGGGGGCTGCAGGAGTCTGCTATTCCTGGATATTACATGTTCTTTTAGCCATCCAGTTGACATTCTCTGCAAAAATATTCCTTATCCCATAACCTTTGCCTCAAATATGACTTTCTGAGGTCAGCAAGTCACCAAGGAGCCCTACATCAATGCTCAGTGGACATCAGAGTGCTTTCTTTAACAGTAGACTCCTGCAGAGATGGGAGGCATGGGTGGGGAATGTTTTCAATGGAGGGTATCATGGCAAGTGTCAGGTAGTGTGTTGCCAGCACTCAGAACACAGCAAGGGCACACAGCGTGTAGTCTGATGAGCCCTACAACTCCATATAGAGACCACATTGCTCAGGAGGGCTACTCTGAAAGAATATCAGGTAAGAAAACAAGTGATATCTGATCTTGCATATGCGTAAATAGGAGTCTTCCACAGCCAGACATTATGCAAAATGTTAACACTGAAAAATGGGACTTCAGCAGTCTACCTTTTGTAGGCCAGTGTGCTCAAAGTTGCTTCACACACAGAATTATGAAAACTACTGCATAAATACCATACACCCTACATGTTTATATTTGAAACAAATGATTCTTTGTCATTGCTTGGAGTGGTTGTCTGGTTTCCAAAAGAGCTCACTGTGTATATGCAGGTGCTCTAAAATATAAGAAGACATGAGTTCTAAAGCTCTTCTTATCTTCTGAGATACTTCAGATGAGGCATAGTCTGCGCTGGAATCTCGAAGTGTCAAAGTGAATATTTTTACGCATGCTTCATTATGAAGTAGGAAAGAATAATTTAGGACTGTGTATTTTATTCTTGGGAATAAATAATGCCTTACAATTATTGATATGAAGCATAGTAATGGCAAAGAACTCTGCAAAGACAGCCGACCTCTCTACTGACCACTGCTCATTTCTGTTTCCTCTCCCTGGAAGCAATGACGTTTCATGGAGACCTTTAGATAGCAGGCTTTAAAATTAAGAAATAAATGTGTACCTCTCTGGTAGGCACACAGCACGATTTAGACACTGAGTATTTTTGAGAACTGAAAAATATGCCCCAAAGAACTGAGTCGCTGCTTATAAGAGTGTTTGCAATTGAAGTCAGTCACCCGAGATGAATAGAAATGGCAATTATACTGGTTTTTCTCCCTAGCAAACAGCAGACAAGACTGTAAACTCTTCTAAGCCCATGGAATGCTTTCCCAGAAGCTTTCATTTTCACCATCTTCTTTGGAATTTGTCTGTGGAGTCAGCCATTTCATCACCCCATGGAGAGGACCCGTAGAGACAGAGGCCCTACAACTGTCATAACTCAAGGAGGTTTTATGGTTCATTTGTTTTCCTGATCAACAGAAATGCAGCACCATAACCCATCATTCTGTCTCGAGCATCTGTTTAAGTGAAACTGTGTGGCTTAGACATTTGTGATTCCAGGTGCTAATTGTAGTTGTAATGTTTGCTCCTATTCCCAACTGGCTGGGCTTCATATTTTTTAAATTAAACGGCTGTGCTGTCTTCATTTACATTCTGGAATTCTGTCTTCTCATTTCTGATGACAAAACTAATATTGTCTTACCTAAAGTACTCTTATTAAGTATTATGTGTCCAATTATAAAATCATGCTATCATGCTATGTATTTGCATAGAGAACAGAGTGCAACCGATCTCCCCAAATTCTGGCATCCCATTCAGCATGTGTGAGCTTCCTGGGTTAATTATTCTTTAATTTACAAATTTAATTTACAATGACCTTCTGACATGCCACTACATGTGTGAATATTAAAATGATTGTCACCTCTTTTCCTTTTACAAACTGTACGAGGCTTGGTGTGTGTGTGTTTGTGTGTGTGTGTGTGTGTGTGTGTGTGTGTGTGTGAGGGAGAGAGAGAGAGAGAGAGAGAGAGAGAGAGAGAGAGAGAGGAAGAGAGAAGAGTTGCTCAGAACTTCCGAGAATGTTGGCCAAAACCTAACTGCAAATTTAAAAGCCACATTTTATAAAGTGCGTGCACATGCATGTATGCGCATGTGCATTTGGTTGCCAAATTTTATTGCTGTAAGCTTCCCACAATATTTTTTTTAAATATCAGACAAACGGGCGTCAGTATGATTAATTCTGACGAGTACTTATGTTTTTCCTACGCACAGTGACCTCTGGAAGCTCTGAGTTCAGCTAACTAAGCACAGTGTCTCTTCAGTTAACTGAAATGTTTGTAAATAAATGATATCTTTCCTCCATTAACATGTCTCCATCTTGACCTACCAGAAAGAATTGTGTGGGCATTCTCAGATGACTAATTTGTCTTTTCTGTAATGAAATGCAAAGAGCAAAAAAACTTCAGAAACTAATATATATATCCAGACACTGTTTTCAAAGGAGAATTCCTCCTACTTTTAAGAAAATATTTCCCAAGTTTCTATCTTTTTTATGAAACCTGAAGTTGAATGATTGACAATAAATTATATTTGAATTTTGATTTGTGGCTAAAAGAGAGCTGTTCTGTATGATCTCACTTCACTTACATGGAAGTAATATACATCCCTATAGCATGAGTATTATTATTTCCATATTGCAAATGTATTAAATAATACTCAAGAAAATAAAATAAATTCTCCAGGTTTTACAGACAGCAAATGCTTAGTTATGTTTTCATTCCTAGATCATAGCTCTTAACCGCCATGCTAAAGAATGCACATGCAAATACATCTGACATAAATTCGCAGATAAAAAGAAACTCTTCTTAAAATGAGGAATCCTCAATTAGAAGCAACAACAGTTAACCCAAACAGATGGAATTTATCAAACTCAAAAGCTTATGTGTAGCTAACAGAACAATCAATGGGATAAAGAGACAATCTGCAGGATAAAAGAAAGTACTTGCCAATCAACTTTTATTAAGAGGTTTTTATTCAAAATATATAAGGGATTCAAATTAATACCAAGAAAACAAAGAACTCTATTTAATAACAGGCAAAGGAATAAAATAGATAATTCTCAAGAAGAAGGTATAGAAAAAGCATACCACACATGTTAAAAAGTCTTCACTATCACTAGTCATCAGGGAAGTGCAATGAGTAACTACCTTATACCCTTAAAAAGGACTTTTATAGCCAATGTTTACTAAACAAAAACCTCTGTGGTCAGTGTGCAATACCTCTTTATGAATTGTTGGTCAGCCTTCTGAAACACCCAAAACAATACAGGCTTTTGCCATTTATTCTGATTGCTGCCAAACTACTTGGTAAGATGTTCTTGCTGAAAATGCCTCACATTTTGATTGTGAGGTATAGGAAAATTAAGCTGTGACTGAAATGTAAAATTCTGCCCTGATAGCTAACTTTCATAGTCCCGAAAGTGCCATGTAGGCTACTCCGAGAGAAAAGGTGTCAATGACCTTACTCACTGTGAATATTACAATCAACAATACCAATCTACTAGGTAATATTGCTCAGTGACGTAACAATGGCTTTTGTCTTATGGGATAACCAAACACCTCCTGACTGGATTAGAAGCCTACTCTACCAGAGAGATTTCATACCTGATAAACTCCATCAAGATGCTGTGGCTGAGGAGATCATAGGGCAGGCTTAATACAGTTATTTATCTAAACTATCATGGTGGCTACCTGATGTCTATATATCTTGCTTATGCCCATAGACAGATGATATTCCAACACTACAGATACACAGATCATCCTGGGTCTTAAAAAACAAAACAAACAAAAACAAAACAAAAACTCAACAACCAAACGACATACAAGTTACAAGTGTATGAGGGTGATTTGTAATGGGGGTGAGAGGAGATCTTGGGACACAGCAATTAGAATGAATGCTATACATGATGAAATTATCAAAGAACAAATTCAATAAATGTTTTTAAGGGGAAAATGGCTTTTTAACCAAAGAACAATGCACAGTCAGTTTTTATGAGCTTGTGAAGAAAACCCAACCATGGTGTGGTTTTGGTAGGATCCAAATGAATATAACCATATGGAAATAAATGTTCAAGATTATATATTCATACTTGTAGTGGTATAATTCCTAATGCCAAAGATATGGAATCGACCTATGTATCCATACATTCTGTGTGGATAAAGAAAATATGGCATAAATGCACAATGGAATTCTCAGACTTTAAAAAGTTGAAGACCAGAGAAGTTGTAATAAAAACTGTATGGTTTTTATTGGTACAGAGAAAGGTAGGTAAATCAATGGAATAAATTTGAAGACCCAGAAATGAAACCACACACCTGTGGTCACTTGATCTTTAGCAAAAGAGCTAAAACCATCCAGTGGAAAAAAGACAGCATTTTGAACAAATGGTGTTGGTTCAACTGTAGGTCAGCATGTAGAAGAATGCAAATTGAACCATTCTTATTACCCTGTACAAAGATCCAGTCCAAGTGGATCAAGGACCTCCACATAAAACCAGATACACTGAAACTAATAGAAGAGAAAGTGGGAAAGAGCCTCAAACTTATGGGCACAGGGGAAATTTTCCTGAGCAAAACACCACTGGCTTATGCTCTAAGATTAAAAAATCAACAAATAGGACCTCATAAAATTGCAAAGCTTCTGTAAGCAAAGGACATTGTCAATAGGACAAAACGGCAACCAACAGATTGGGAAAAGATTTTTACCAATCCTACATCCGATAAAGGGCTACTATCCAATGTATACAAAGAACTCAAGAAGGTAGACTCCAGAGAATCAAATAACCCTATTAAAAATGGGGTATAGAGCTAAACAAAGAATTCTAGACTGAGGAATATCGAATGGCTGTGAAGCACCTAAAGAAATATTCAACATCCTTAGTCATCAGGGAAATGCAAATCAAAACAACCCTGAGATTCTACCTCGAACGAGTCAGAATGGCTAAGATCAAAGACTCAGGTGACAGCTGTTACTGGTGAGGAAGTGGAGAAAGAGGAACACTCCTCCATTGCTGGTGGGATTGCAAGTTGGTACAACCATTCTGGAAATCAGTCTGGTAGTTCCTCAGAATTTTGGACACTGTACTACCTGAGAACCCATCTATACGTCTCCTGGGCATATACCCAAAAGATGCTCCAACATACAACAAAGACACATGCTCCACTATGTTCATGGCAGCCTTATTTATAATAGCCAAATGCTGGAAAGAACTCAGCTGTCCTTCAACAGAGGAATGGATACAGAAAATGTGCTACATTTCCACAATGTAATACTACTTGACTATTTAAAAAAAAGACTGTGAAATTCTTATACAACTGGATGGAACTAGAAGACATCATCCTGAGTGAGGTAACCCAATCATAAAAAAACACACATGGTATGCACTCACTGGTAAGTGGATATTAGCCCAAAAGCTCGGAATACCCAAGATACAATTCGCAAACCACATGAAGCTCAAGAAGAAGGAAGACCAAAGTGTGGATGCTTCAGACCTTCTCAGAAGGGGGAACAAAAATACTCACAGGAGGAAATACAGAAACAGTGTGGAGCAGAGACTGAAAAGCCATCAGAGAGTGCCCCACATGGGGATGCTTCCCATACACAGCCACTGAACCCAGACACTATTGTGAATGCCAAGAAGTACATACTGACAGGAGCCTGATAAAGCTGTCTGCTGAGAGTCTCTGCTAGAGCCTTACAAATACAGAGGCAAATACTCACAGCCAACCATTGAACTGAGAACAGGGTCCCCAATGGAGGAGTTCGAGAAAGAACTGAAGTAGCTGAAGGGGTTTGCAACCCCATAAAAGGAGCACAATATCAACCAACCAGACTGCCCAGAGCTTCAGGGACTAAACCACCATCCCAAGAGAACACAGGAATGGACCTATGGATCTATCCACATATGTAGCAGAGGATGACCTTATCAGGCATCAATAGGAGGAGAGGCCCTAGGTCCTGTGAAGACTCAATGCCCAAATGTCGGGGAATGCCAGGGCAAGGAAGTGGGAGGGAGTGGGTGAGTGGGTGATGGAGCACCCTCGTAGAAGCAGTGGGGTGGGAGGAGGTGGGATAGCGGGTTTCTGGAGGAGAAACCAGGAAATGGGACAGCATTTAAAATATAAATAAAAAACTAAATATTTTTTCTAAAAAGTTGAAGACCCCACTTGTGACAACATGGATGAACATGTTTAGTTATATTATCGAGACAAAGAAGACAACAACTTTAGAGCTATACTTATTAAATATAAAAGTGAATTTATATAGAAAGTAGAACGATATGGATATATATTCTATAAAATAATATACCACTCCTTACTATTACAGAGATTTAAAATGTTTTAATCACAGAAAGTGATGGCTATTGGAGGTGATTAAAAATACTGATTAGTTTCATCCAATTATTCCATTCTATATACCTATATCAAAGCATCACATTATGCACTATAGACGTACACTTTTTCCATTGGCCAACAGAACAAATAAGTACACTAAAATATGACAAGAAAACTTCAAAAGATTTTAATTTTCTTACACAAGTCACTGATTTGTGTACTTTCTAATTACTACTCTTTTTTTTTTTTTTTTGGTTCTTTTTTTCGGAGCTGGGGACCGAACCCAGGGCCTTGCGGTTGCTAGGCAAGCGCTCTACCACTGAGCCAAATCCCCAGCCCCCCTAATTACTACTCTTATGCCTTCAAGACTGCATATATTTCAAAGTGAAATAAAATCTGATTGATTGACCCGCGGATCCCGGCCCGCAGCAGCTCTCTGCTCCCAGACCCGGTGAGAGAGAGACCCAACCGCCTGGTCAGGTGGGCACTCCTGAGGCTGCAGAGCGGAAGAGACCACCAACACTGCTCACCCCTGCCCACATCCCTGGCCCAAGAGGCAACTGTATACGGCCTCTGGGTTCCCGTGGGGGAGGGCCCAGGAGCGGCAGGACCCCTGCCGGAGACACCGCCGGACCCTGAAGGAAACAGACCGGATAAACAGTTCTCTGCACCCAAATCCCGTGGGAGGGAGAGCTAAACCTTCAGAGAGGCAGACAGGCCTGGGAAACCAGAAGAGACTGCTCCCTGCACACACATCTCGGACGCCAGAGGAAAAAGCCAAAGACCATCTGGAACCCTGGTGCACTGAAGCTCCCGGAAGGGGTGGCACAGGTCTTCCTGGTTGCTGCCGCTGCAGAGAGCCCCTGGACAGCACCCCACAAGCAAACCTGAGCCTCGGGACCACAGGTAAGACCAAATTTTCTGCTGCAAGAAAGCTGCCTGGTGAACTCAAGACACAGGCCCACAGGAACAGCTGAAGACCTGTAGAGAGGAAAAACTACACGCCCGAAAGCAGAACACTCTGTCCCCATAACTGACTGAAAGAGAGGAAAACAGGTCTACAGCACTCCTGACACACAGGCTTATAGGACAGTCTAGCCACTGTCAGAAATAGCAGAACAAAGTAACACTAGAGATAATCTGATGGCGAGAGGCAAGCGCAGGAACCCAAGCAACAGAAACCAAGACTACATGCCATCATCGGAGCCCAATTCTCCCACCAAAACAAACATGGAATATCCAAACACACCAGAAAAGCAAGATCTAGTTTCAAAATCATATTTGATCATGATGCTGGAGGACTTCAGGAAAGACCTGAACACACTTAGGGAAGCACAGGAAAACATTAATAAACAAGTAAAAGCCTACAGAGAGGAATCGCAAAAATCCCTGAAAGAATTCCAGGAAAACACAATCAAACAGTTGAAGGAATTAAAAATGGAAATAGAAGCAATCAAGAAAGAACACATGGAAACAACCCTGGATATAGAAAACCAAAAGAAGAGACAAGGAGCTGTAGATACAAGCTTCACCAACAGAATACAAGAGATGGAAGAGAGAATCTCAGGAGCAGAAGATTCCATAGAAATCATTGACTCAACTGTCAAAGATAATGTAAAGCAGAAAAAGCTACTGGTCCAAAACATACAGGAAATCCAGGACTCAATGAGAAGATCAAACCTAAGGATAATAGGTATAGAAGAGAGTGAAGACTCCCAGCTCAAAGGACCAGTAAATATCTTCAACAAAATCATAGAAGAAAACTTCCCTAACCTAAAAAAAGAGATACCCATAGACATACAGGAAGCCTACAGAACTCCAAATAGATTGGACCAGAAAAGAAACACCTCCCGTCACATAATTGTCAAAACACCAAACGCACAAAATAAAGAAAGAATATTAAAAGCAGTAAGGGAAAAAGGTCAAGTAACATATAAAGGGAGACCTATCAGAATCACACCAGACTTCTCGCCAGAAACTATGAAGGCCAGAAGATCCTGAACTGATGTTATACAGACCCTAAGAGAACACAAATGCCAGCCCAGATTACTGTATCCAGCAAAACTCTCAATTAACATTGATGGAGAAACCAAGATATTCCATGACAAAACCAAATTTACACAATATCTTTCTACAAATCCAGCACTACAAAGGATAATAAATGGTAAAGCCCAACATAAGGAGGCAAGCTATACCCTAGAAGAAGCAAGAAACTAATCGTCTTGGCAACAAAACAAAGAGAATGAAAGCACACAAACATAACCTCACATCAAATATGAATATAACGGGAAGCAATAATCACTATTCCTTAATATCTCTCAATATCAATGGCCTCAACTCCCCAATAAAAAGACATAGATTAACAAACTGGATACGCAACGAGGACCCTGCATTCTGCTGCCTACAGGAAACACACCTCAGAGACAAAGACAGACACTACCTCAGAGTGAAAGGCTGGAAAACAACTTTCCAAGCAAATGGTCAGAAGAAGCAAGCTGGAGTAGCCATTCTAATATCAAATAAAATCAATTTCCAACTAAAAGTCATCAAAAAAGATAAGGAAGGACACTTCATATTCATCAAAGGAAAAATCAACCAAGATGAACTCTCAATCCTAAATATCTATGCCCCAAATACAAGGGCACCTACATATGTAAAAGAAACCTTACTAAAGCTCAAAACACACATTGCACCTCACACAATAATAGTGGGAGATTTCAACACCCCACTCTCATCAATGGACAGATCATGGAAACAGAAATTAAACAGTGATGTAGACAGACTAAGAGAAGTCATGAGCCAAATGGACTTAACGGATATTTATAGAACATTCTATCCTAAAGCAAAAGGATATACCTTCTTCTCAGCTCCTCATGGTACTTTCTCCAAAATTGACCATATAATTGGTCAAAAAACGGGCCTCAACAGGTACAGAAAGATAGAAATAATCCCATGCGTGCTATCGGACCACCACGGCCTAAAACTGGTCTTCAATAACAATAAGGGAAGAATGCCCACATATACGTGGAAATTGAACAATGCTCTACTCAATGATAACCTGGTCAAGGAAGAAATAAAGAAAGAAATTAAAAACTTTTTAGAATTTAATGAAAATGAAGATACAACATACTCAAACTTATGGGACACAATGAAAGCTGTGCTAAGAGGAAAACTCATAGCGCTGAGTGCCTGCAGAAAGAAACAGGAAAGAGCATATGTCAGCAGCTTGACAGCACACCTAAAAGCTCTAGAACAAAAAGAAGCAAATACACCCAGGAGGAGTAGAAGGCAGGAAATAATCAAACTCAGAGCTGAAATCAACCAAGTAGAAACAAAAAGGACCATAGAAAGAATCAACAGAACCAAAAGTTGGTTCTTTGAGAAAATCAACAAGATAGATAAACCCTTAGCCAGACTAACGAGAGGACACAGAGAGTGTGTCCAAATTAACAAAATCAGAAATGAAAAGGGAGACATAACTACAGATTCGGAGGAAATTCAAAAAATCATCAGATCTTACTATAAAAACCTATATTCAACAAAATTTGAAAATCTTCAGGAAATGGACAATTTCCTAGACAGATACCAGGTATCGAAGTTAAATCAGGAACAGATAAACCAGTTAAACAACCCCATAACTCCTAAGGAAATAGAAGCAGTCATTAAAGGTCTCCCAACCAAAAAGAGCCCAGGTCCAGACGGGTTTAGTGCAGAATTCTATCAAACCTTCATAGAAGACCTCATACCAATATTATCCAAACTATTCCACAAAATTGAAACAGATGGAGCCCTACCGAATTCCTTCTATGAAGCCACAATTACTCTTATACCTAAACCACACAAAGACACAACAAAGAAAGAGAACTTCAGACCAATTTCCCTTATGAATATCGACGCAAAAATACTCAATAAAATTCTGGCAAACCGAATTCAAGAGCACATCAAAACAATCATCCACCATGATCAAGTAGGCTTCAACCCAGGCATGCAGGGATGGTTTAATATACGGAAAACCATCAACGTGATCCATTATATAAACAAACTGAAAGAACAGAACCACATGATCATTTCATTAGATGCTGAGAAAGCATTTGACAAAATTCAACACCCCTTCATGATAAAAGTCCTGGAAAGAATAGGAATTCAAGGCCCATACCTAAACATAGTAAAAGCCATATACAGCAAACCAGTTGCTAACATTAAACTAAATGGAGAGAAACTTGAAGCAATCCCACTAAAATCAGGGACTAGACAAGGCTGCCCACTCTCTCCCTACTTATTCAATATAGTTCTTGAAGTTCTAGCCAGAGCAATCAGACAACAAAAGGAGATCAAAGGGATACAGATCGGAAAAGAAGAGGTCAAAATATCACTATTTGCAGATGATATGATAGTATATTTACGTGATCCCAAAAGTTCCACCAGAGAACTACTAAAGCTGATAAACAACTTCAGCAAAGTGACTGGGTATAAAATTAACTCAAATAAATCAGTTGCCTTCCTCTATACAAAAGAGAAACAAGCCGAGAAAGAAATTAGGGAAACGACACCCTTCATAATAGACCCAAATAATATAAAGTACCTCGGTGTGACTTTAACCAAGCAAGTAAAAGATCTGTACAATAAGAACTTCAAGACACTGAAGAAAGAAATTGAAGAAGACCTCAGAAGATGGAAAGATCTCCCATGCTCATGGATTGGCAGGATTAATATGGTAAAAATGGCCATTTTACCAAAAGCAATCTACAGATTCAATGCAATCCCCATCAAAATACCAATCCAATTCTTCAAAGAGTTAGACAGAACAATTTGCAAATTCATCTGGAATAACAAAAAACCCAGGATAGCTAAAGCTATCCTCAACAATAAAAGGACTTCAGGGGGAATCACTATCCCTGAACTCAAGCAGTATTACAGAGCAATAGTGATAAAAACTGCATGGTATTGGTACAGAGACAGACAGATAGACCAATGGAATAGAATTGAAGACCCAGAAATGAACCCACACACCTATGGTCACTTGATTTTTGACAAAGGAGCCAAAACCATCCAATGGAAAAAAGATAGTATTTTCAGCAAATGGTGCTGGTTCAACTGGAGGGCAACATGTAGAAGAATGCAGATCGATCCATCCTTATCACCCTGTACAAAGCTTAAGTCCAAGTGGATCAAGGACCTCCACATCAAACCAGACACACTCAAACTAATAGAAGAAAAACTAGGGAAGCATCTGGAACACATGGGCACTGGAAAAAATTTCCTGAACAAAACACCAATGGCTTATGCTCTAAGATCAAGAATCGACAAATGGGATCTCATAAAACTGCAAAGCTTCTGTAAGGCAAAGGACACTGTGGTTAGGACAAAACGGCAACCAACAGATTGGGAAAAGATCTTTACCAATCCTACAACAGATAGAGGCCTTATTTCCAAAATATACAAAGAACTCAAGAAGTTAGACCGCAGGGAAACAAATAACCCTATTAAAAAATGGGGTTCAGAGCTAAACAAAGAATTCACAGCTGAGGAATGCCGAATGGCTGAGAAACACCTAAAGAAATGTTCAACATCTTTAGTCATAAGGGAAATGCAAATCAAAACAACCCTGAGATTTCACCTCACACCAGTGCGATTGGCTAAGATCAAAAACTCAGGTGACAGCAGATGCTGGCGAGGATGTGGAGAAAGAGGAACACTCCTCCATTGTTGGTGGGATTGCAGACTGGTAAAACCATTCTGGAAATCAGTCTGGAGGTTCCTCAGAAAATTGGACATTGAACTGCCTGATGATCCAGCTATACCTCTCTTGGGCATATACCCAAAAGATGCCTCAACATATAAAAGAGACACGTGCTCCACTATGTTCATCGCAGCCTTATTTATAATAGCCAGAAAATGGAAAGAACCCAGATGCCCTTCAACAGAGGAATGGATACAGAAAATGTGGTACATCTACACAATGGAATATTACTCAGCTATCAAAAACAACGAGTTTATGAAATTCGTAGGCAAATGGCTGGAACTGGAAAATATCATCCTGAGTGAGCTAACCCAATCACAGAAAGACATACATGGTATGCACTCATTGATAAGTGGCTATTAGCCCAAATGCTTGAATTACCCTAGATCCCTAGAACAAACGAAACTCAAGACGGATGATCAAAATGTGAATGCTTCACTCCTTCTTTAAATGAGGAAAAAGAATACCCTTGGCAGGGAAGGGAGAGGCAAAGATTAAAACAGAGACTGAAGGAACACCCATTCAGAGCCTGCCCCACATGTGGCCCATACATATACAGCCACCCAATTAGACAAGATGGATGAAGCAAAGAAGTGCAGACCGACAGGAGCCGGATGTAGATCGCTCCTGAGAGACACAGCCAGAATACAGCAAATATAGAGGCGAATGCCAGCAGCAAACCACTGAACTGAGAATAGGTCCCCTATTGAAGGAATCAGAGAAAGAACTGGAAGAGCTTGAAGGGGCTCGAGACCCCAAAAGTACAACAATGCCAAGCAACCAGAGCTTCCAGGGACTAAGCCACTACCTAAAGACTATACATGGACTGACCCTGGACTCTGACCCCATAGGTAGCAATGAATATCCTAGTAAGAGCACCAGTGGAAGGGGAAGCCCTGGGTCCTGCTAAGACTGAACCCACAGTGAACTAGTCTATGGGGGGAGGGCGGCAATGGGGGGAGGGTTGGGAGGGGAACACCCATAAGGAAGGGGAGGGGGGAGGGGGATGTTTGCCCGGAAACCGGGAAAGGGAATAACACTCGAAATGTATATAAGAAATACTCAAGTTAATAAAAAAAAAAATCTGATTGATTACAAAGCCCACATTTAAATAATTTTAACAATAAAAGTCACCATGTTTTCTATTATTTTTTTTCTTTTCTTTTTTCTTTTTTTCGGAGCTGGGGACCGTCTATCATGTTTTAAAGTGAGATACTTACAAAACCAAATGTATAGTTCCATCTGCAAATCATATTACCTAGTCAAGGCAAATTTGTGTGTGCAGCCAACGGAAAGAAAATAACATTCATTTTACTAATTAGAGATTTCTAATATTTCCAACCAGGTGTTGGTTTACTATGATTGTATAATAAGAATTTCTTAAATGAAATATATTTTTAGTTTTGTATAGATTAGACAGCATTAGCTGCTGTAATCCATTCAGACTTCCTTTAATTTTAAAACTTATTAATTTCTTTGTTATAGGTTTACTGTGTTACACATCCTCCTCCATACCCTCTCTCCTTCCTTGATCACTACATATAGTAGTCATTTTCCCTAGAAAGTTTTGGTTTTACATCACTATAAATATATGATTTTATGTATGTATGTGAGAGAACATATTTTTTCACTGAAACTATATGCTATATGCATCTTCCCAAAATGGCAAAAATAACCTTCTTTGTGGTTGAAAACTTGTATTTTGCATATATAACACATTTTCTTTACCCATTCCTCTGCTGTTGGACACCAAGTTTGGCTCCATTACTTAGATGTTGTGATTAGTGATGCAACGAATGTGATGTGTGGGTATCCCAGTGACATACTGGCTGGTTCAACTCCAGCTTTCAGTGGCTGCAACAGGAACTTACCTCTGTTTATATAGCAGCCAGTAGTATTTCTTGGAAGTTTCTTCTCTTCATAGTGCATTAACGAGTTTCATATCACTATCATGAAACAGCTCAAAGCAATTAGCTTATCAAGAGAACGGTTTAATTGGGCTCATGGTTTTGAGCTCAAATCCAAGCTTAAGTTGGCCTTATCCCAAGAGTCTCTGGCAAAGCAGTACATAATAGCAGAAGCATGTAGCAGAATATGCCAAGAGCTGAAAATTAAAGATAAAGAGGTAGGGGCTGAGGTCCCACTGTCCCCTTTCAGGGCACGTCTCATACTATGCTTTACCTCTCAAATGTTTCATTACCTCCCAACTGCACCAATCTGAGGACCAAGCCCCAAACACATGGACCTATGGAGAATAACTATCAAAGCCCAGCAACAGGGCTATCCATAAATTCAGGTGATTTCCAGCTGATAGTGCTGCCACATTCTCAATTAATTAGCAGAATAGGAAGCGAGTTTAGGAAGTACCTCCTCCAGCCTCCTTCTGCTCAGTCCCTGTCACATGATCTACTCCCATAGAACGCTGTGCTTTAGTTCCCAACTCATGGCTGCTTCCCGACAACACCTTGTCTTAGGGCAGGAAGTCTTGGATTTAAACATCTAGCTGCCATCCCTGTGCCACTTTGAAAAGTCATGCTACCTGGCTGCCTCTGTTCTACCAAACCTAAAAACTTTCTTGTTACGCATCTATAACCCAGAGGCTAACTAAAAACATTCCCTTTGGTATGTAAATATAATTTGAAAAATGAAACTATTCTTATCCCCCCTTAAAACTGTTGTATGAATGCATGAGTGTCCATGTGTAGTGTTGTATGAGTGAGTGTTCATGTGTGTAGTGTATACATGTGTGTGCACATGTGTATGTGGTTGTGCACTATTGTACAGATGAGCAGGGGACAGAGGTTGATATTGGGTGGCTTTCTTCATCATTCTCCACCTTATTCTTTGAGGCAGAGTCTCTCACTGAACCTAGAGCTCTGGTTTTCAAGTGTTCCAGGAATCCTACTTACCCTATGCTAAGGTTAAAGCCATGGGTCTCCAAACCTGACATGGGTGCTGAATATGCAAATCTGTGTCCAAATACTTTGCACATGGGAAAATATCCCAATCCCCAAACTAATTTACATTTATCTAACTGGAATTACAAACGAACATTCATCAAAACACCCCTAAACTGTGCTGAAAGAATTTCGTAAAACGAGTCCAGATAAACTGCAAGGAAACAATTCTGGGTATTCATTCAAGAATTGCATATCCAGCATGTGCCTATCTCTTCTCTGTATGACTCTGTGACTACTCCGGTGTATATAATGACGAAGGGAACTACCTCTAGAGTCACTTTTGCAAACTTTAACCTTGGGACAGTAGTAAATAGCATTGTCTCACTAATCGGAAATAATCAAACACAAAACAAGGGATTTACTACAACTAATGTTGCATATAACATGTATTGTGCCATTAATATAAAAATGTATCTATACATTTAAATGTAAAAGAAAATACTGTAAGTTACTACTATTTTGGCCATTTAAACAGTTATCATACAAAATCTCAGAATTCAAACATGCTTTGTAACATAATTAAATTCTTGGTCTTTAAGGCAATATATACAAATACCAATACTGGAGACTTGACTGTATTGTATTTTGATAAACTTTGCATTTTTTTCTTTCTTTATTTATTTTTACACTCCAGATTTTATTGCTCTCCTGGTCCACTCTCTGCCCCCCCCCCCCCCGACAGTTCCACATCCCATACTGCCTCCCCACCCCACGCCTGGGTCTCCACAAGGATGTCCCCCAC
Organism: Rattus norvegicus; assembly: GCF_021556685.1. Classification (NCBI taxonomy): domain Eukaryota; kingdom Metazoa; phylum Chordata; class Mammalia; order Rodentia; family Muridae; genus Rattus; species Rattus norvegicus. The sequence goes on from NC_141539.1 coordinate 58,684,504, forward strand.
CCCACCTGCCCCACCAGACCTCTAAACTTCCTGGGGCCTCCAGTCTCTTGAGGGTTAGGTGCATCTTCTCTGACTGAACCCAGACCTGGGAGTCCTCTGCATATGTGTTGGGGGCCTCATCTCAGCTGGTGTATGCTGCCTGGTTGTTAACCCAGTGTCTGAGAGATCTCAGGGATCCAAGTTAATTGAGACTGCTGGTCCTCCTACAGGGTTGCCCTACTCCTCAGCTTCCTCCAGATTTTTCTAATTCAACCACAGGGGTCAGCAGCTTCTGTTCATTGGTTGGGTGCACATATCTGCATCTTACTCTTTCAACTGCTTGTTAGGTCTTTTGGAAGGCGGTCCTGGTAGGTCCCTTTTTGTGAATGCCCCATAGCCTCAGTAATGGTACCAGGTCTTAGGACCTCCCCTTGAGCAGGATCCCACTTTGGGCCTGTCGCTGGACCCTCTTTTCCTCCGGCTCTTCTCCATTTCCATCCCTGCATTTCTTTCAGACAGGAAGAAATATGGGCAAGGCTGTGGGATAGCAACCCCATCCCTCACTTGATGCCCTGTCTTTCTGCTGGAGGTGGGCTCTACAAGTTCCCTCTTCCCACTGTAGGGCATTTCATCTAGGGTCCTCCCTTTTGAGTCCTGAGGGTCTCTCACTTCCCAGGTCTCTTGGACATTCTAGAGGGTCCATCCAACCTCCTTCTTCCAGAGGTCACCTGTTTCCATTCTTTCTGTTGGTCCTTAGGCTTCAGTCCTTCCCTCCCCACCCAATACCAGACCATGTTCCCCTCTCCCCCAAGTCCCATCCCCTTTCCCTTTCCTGTCCCTCCCTCCCTCCCCCCTTTGTGGTTGCTTTCTTCTCTCTCCCAAGTGGGATCAAGGCATCCTCAGCCTGTTGACCTTTGTAAGTTCTGCAGACTGTATTTTGGGCATTGTCTTAGTCAGAGTTTCTATTTCTGCACAAACATCATGACCAAGAAGCAAGTTGGGGAGGAAAGGGCTAATTCAGCTTACACTTCCACACTGCTGTTCATCACCAAAGGAAGTTAGGACTGGAACTCAAGCAGGCCAGGAAGCAGGAGCTGATGCAGAGGCCATGGAGGGATGTTTCTTACTGGCTTGCTTTCCCTGGCTTGCTCAGCCTGCTTTCTTATAGAACCCAAGACCATTAGCCCAGGGACAGCACCACCCACAGTGGGCTGGGTCCTCCCACCTTGATCACTAATTAAGAAAATGCCTTACAGCTGGGTCTCATGAAGGCATTTCCACAACTGAGGCTCCTTTCTCTGTGAAAGTTGACACACAAAACTAGCCAGTACAGTCATTCTGTACTTTTTTTTTCTTTGTCTACTATCCTCGTATTAGTGAGAACATACTGTGGATGTCCTTTTGGACCTGAATTGCCTCATTCAGGATGATATTTTCTAGTTACATCCAATGTCTACAAAATTCATGATGTCTCCGTTCTTAATAGCTGAGTAGTATTCCATTGTGTAAAGGAGCCACGTTTTCTGCATCTATTTTTCTGCCATGGGATATCTGGGTTGTCTCCAGCTTCTGGCTAAGGCTTTCAGTCAAGAGGAGCCCTCTGTCAAGATAGTTTTGCTGCAGATACCCTCTTGGAAATATATGTGCTTTCAAGAACAAATTTCCATAGATTTGATAAAACAGGAAAGAATGGAAGTGCTATGCAAAATCTCCAAGGATATGCAGTGAATAGTGTCTGTAATTGAGGGAAAAAGGTGTCAAGAGAATGTGGAATCACAGCTTCCCAGCAAACCTAGACCATTTGTGTCTTTATGTACATATGTATACCTACGGAAAGCTATTTTTATAACCACCGAGTCCATAACACTATTTTTCATGGTGAAAATCTATGATCTTAACTTTTCTCAATTCAGCAAATGTTCTTATATTTTTATTGCAATCTCTACTCTATACAATCAGATTCACATACTCAAATAGCTTACTGTGTAGACAATACAAATCAGGAAAGAAAAAAAACTCAGATAGTTGTCTTCTTTGCATAAATAAAGGCTACACATTTATTTGAATAAGTGCTTTAAACTAAACTATGGTATGTAGTGTACATGGATATATAAGAACTCTGAAAGGCACACTTAATCTCATTCATAATATTTAAGTACAGAGAAGTATGGCGCTTTCTTCATATTTTAAAATAGTAAAATGCTGTTTTGCATTTTATTGAGACATGGGAGCTTTTGTTACTCAATAACTCTCCCATAAAACTGGTGGTTACAGATTTGTGGTTACAGTCTACCAGGTAAAATCCTTTCTGCATACCTGTACCACATGAGCCTAACCACCCAGTAGTGAAAGGGACATAAACCAGTCCTCCTCACAATGCAACTGAACAGTTTGTCTGAATTTGGGTTATCGGAGCATGCATTTTCCAGGAACATATAACATATAAAGATGAGGACTCCTGAATAATGTTTTCAAATGGACTTCAATAAAGACTGTTGGATTTTGTTTGTTTACTGAGAAGACACTGTCACAGTGGAAAGAGAGCTAAACATGGGTTTGAAGTCCTGACTACTCAGTGTATGTTGGGTACTTTCCATGTACTTACATACATTATTTGGGCTCTTTTAGACATGACTGGTTCATGGAAGTAATATTCTTTCTTCGTAGAATTATTGTAAGGAGTAAATGCAATCAATCATGTTTGTGATTCCTAGCTGCATTATATTGTCTCCCAGCTTGAGTCTGATGATGCATTCCACTAGCTTACTCATGTTTAGGAACACATCAGGACAAACCTGCTAGAAGCATATTGGCAAAGAGACTGGCAAGTCCACAGTGTTCTCTTTGAAATAGAAAGTAGCTTGGAAATATGAAGTAGCCATAAATTCATGGTGCCTGGAAGGATGAGTCTCCATCTCTCCCTGGAAGTTGTCTGTTATTCCTGCCTTGCTGGGTTCCATCATCTGGAACATGTGAGAAAAGTGTCACAACAGAAAGTAAAGAAATGCTCTTCTGATGGTCACCAACTTGTCTTTCACACGGGCAATGTTGGTATATCAAGACTTCACCCCTCCAGTTGTTGCAAAAGTTGAATGACTCCTGTGGGTATCAATGGACCCAGCAAATTCTGGGTAGGAAGTTGATCTATCAGCGTGCTGCGGGCATTGAGGGGAGAGGAGTTTCTAGAGTAATCAGTGGACACTCAAAGATATTGGATCTTATGTGACTGAAAGTGGGACGAACAAGTAGGTCATTGCCTTCACATGATGACACCTGTGTCTGTGTGCAGGTGATGCATAGAAAACACAAAAGCACATGCCCATATCATATGACCAGTCAACATAATTCAAGAAAGCCATTTTTTTACTCTCAAGAACTAAAAACTGTGAAATGGGATGTGAAATTCAAATGATGTTGCCACATTGACTCTTTTTCCTTTTCTCAAACATAAAAAAGGATGTGAAAAACTCCTCTTAAAACACATGTTCAACATACTATGAGGATTTTTTTTAAAGAGTAGAAATACTTCCTCTCTGCTCACTGAGTCGCTGGGCCTGACACACGTCTGCCATTAAACATTAAGTGCACTTTTAACTTTGAATATACATACAGGTAGGTGTCCAGGAGTCTTAGAGGCAGACTTGAAAAATAATGTTCACTGTTTGTTTTCCCCTTTTGTTTTCTTTCTCTGTGGCAGTATAGTATGAGTCCTTGGACTCCACCAATTTCTGCTCTTTACACTTAACCACACACTGTTTTACATTATCTGTAGCATGCGGCAGGATGAAGTTAGATAACCGGTATGCTCGACCAAGCAAAGCACCTCTGGCATTATCAGGAGAGTGATGGTTTTCCTTCCTCCAAGCTCAATGTTTCAACACCTTCCAAATGCACCCTTTATTCCTAGTATCCAAAGGCAGGATGGCAAGCCAAGGAAGGAACCACTTTTTGGGTCTTCACCCTGTTCTGGCAAGTTATTCTAGGGCCTGTTTTCTTGCCTATAAAATGGAGGTTATTGTCCCTCCCAAAGGTATTTTCATGGAAGTTAAAAGGGTTAAGTACAAAAGAGTAACTGCTTCTCACTAAAAGTGTGAGCACTTAATCATGATGCTTTCCGTGGGAATTTCTTGTCACTGCTGTATCTGCAGGACAGAGGAACGGTACCTGGAACAAGTAAGTACAAAGCAAATATTTGTAAGGAATGATTAAGTGCAGAAGCATGCTGTTTCCCTTTGCTTGACCTAAATGATCCCTTTATAGACTGTGGGACCTGTGTGGGCGTACACAGGACAAGTGTTTAGAAACTGTGCTCTCAATGGAAATCAAGAAACTTCCCCTGACTTCTCGTCACCCGCACTGTATTTTCCATGACCCATTATCACATGCTTTCATAGTGAATATAACCTGTCCCATCTTGTACCAGGTACAGATCTTAACTAGATTCTTGAACTCTTGTCTGTGTGCCAGCATGCCTCTGTGCTGCCTTTGTCAAGGCTGCCTGGAGTGTAGTAGTTTTCCTCCTATAGCCCTGAGTCAGGATACAACAAATACTCTCTGGAGTGGCTATTTTCCATGGATCTTGTGAGTAAATATTTGTATCAGAATAATTTGTCTTTTATAGACACTTTTCAATATTTTCCTTTCCCCTAACAGTATTGCAAGTGGTAGAGTTAGATTAAGTGCTACTAAAGTGGGATATGTATCCTGATGACTCTTTGGTGACCTAGAGGTCATTCTCTTTTTTTCCTCCATCTTTATTAAATTGGGTATTTCTAATTTACATTTCAATTGTCATTCCCTTTCCCAGTTTCCAGGCCATCATCCCCCTGACCTCTCCCCCTCCCCTTCTATACTGGTGTTCCCCTCCCCATCCTCCCCCCATTACCGCCCTCCCCCCAACAATCACGTTCACTGGGGGTTCAGTCTTGGCAGGACCAAGGGCTTCCCCTTTCACTGTTGCTCTTACTAGGCTATTCATTGCCATCTATGAGGTTGGAGCCCAGGGTCAGTCCATGTATAGTCTTTGGGTAGTGGCTTAGTCCCTGGAAGCTCTGGTTGGTTGGCATTGTTGTTCATATGGGGTCTCAAGCACCTTCAAGCTCTTTCAGTCCTTTCTAAGATTCCTTCAACAGGGGTCCCGTTCTCAGTTCAGTGGTTTAATGATGGCATTCGCCTATGTATTTGCTGTATTCTGACTGTGTCTCTCAGGAGAGATCTACATCTGGTTCCTGTCAGCCTGCACTTCTTTGCTTCATCCATCTTATCTAGTTTGGTGGCTGTATATGTATGGGCCACATGAGGGGCAGGCTCTAAATGGGTGTTCCTTCTGCCTCTGTTCTAAACTTTGCCTCCCTATTCCGTCCTAAGGATATTCTTATTCCCCTTTTAAAGAAGGCATGAAGCATTCCCATTTTGGTCATCTTTCTTGAGTATAATGTGTTCTGTGCATCTAGGGTAATTCAAGCATTTGGACTAATATCCACTTATCAATGAGTGCATACCATGTGTGTTTTTCTGTGATTGGGTTACCTCACTCAGGATATTTTCCAGTTCCAAACATTTGCCTATGAATTTCATAAAGTCATTGTTTTTGATAGCTGAGTAGTATTCCATTGTGTAGATGTACCACATTTTCTGTATCCATTCCTCTGTTGAAGGGCATCTGGGTTCTTTCCAGCTTCTGGCTATTATAAATAAGGCTGCTATGAACATAGTGGAGCATGTATCTTTGTTATATGTTGGGGCACCTTTTGGATATATGACCAAGAGAGGTATAGCTGGGTCCTCAGGTAATTCAATGTCCAATTTTCTGAGGAACCTCCAGACTGATTTCCAGAATGGTTGTACCAGTCTGCAATCCCACCAACAATGGAGGAGTGTTCCTCTTTCTCCACATCCTCGCCAGCATCTCCTGTCACCTGAGTTTTTGATCTTAGTCATTTTCACTGGTGTGAGGTGGAATCTCAGGGTTGTTTTGATTTGCATTTCCCTTATGACTAAAGATGTTGAACATTTTCATTAGGTGTTTCTCAGCCATTCGGCATTCCTCAGCTGTAAATTCTTTGTTTAGCTTTGAACTCCATTTTTAATAGTGTTATTTGTCTCCCTGCAGTCTAACATCATGAGTTCTTTGTATATTTTGGATATAAGCCCTCTATCAGTTGTAAGATTGGTAAAGATCTTTTTCCAATCTGTTGGCTACCGTTTTGTCCTAACAACAGTGTCCTTTGCTTACAGAAGCATTGCAGTTTTATGAGATCCCATTTGTTGATTCTTGATCTTAGAGCATAAGTCATTGGTGCTTTGTTTAGGAAATTTTCTCCAGTGCCCATGTGTTCGAGATTCTTCCCCACTTTTTCTTCTATTAGTTTGAGTGTATCTGGTTTGATGTGGAGGTCCTTGATCCACTTGGACTTAAGCTTTGCACAAGGTGATAAGAATGATTCGATCTGCATTCTTCTACATGCTGACCTCCAGTTGAACCAACACCATTTGCTGAAAATGCTATCATCTTTACATTGGATGGTTCTGGCACCTTTGTCAAAAATCAAGTGACCATAAGTATGTGGGTTCATTTCTATTCGATTCTATTCCACTGGTCTATCTGTCTATGTACAAATACCATACAGTTTTTATCACTATTGCTCTGTAATACTGCTTGAGTTCAGGGACAGGGATTCCCCCTGAAGTCCTTTTATTGTTGAGGATAGTTTTAGCTATCCTGGGTTTTTTGTTATTCCAGATGAATTTGCAAATTGTTCTATCTAACTCTTTGAAGAATTGGATTGGTATTTTGATGGGGATTGCATTGAATCTGTAGATCGCTTTTGGTAAAATGTCCATTTTTACTATGCTAATCCTGCCAATCCATGAGCATGGGAGATCTTTCCATCTTCTGAGGTCTTCTTCAATTTCTTTCTTCAGAGGCTTGAAGTTCTTATTGTACAGATCTTTTACTTGCTTGGTTAAAGTCACACCAAGGTATTTTGTATTATTTGGGACTATTATGAAGGGTGTCATTTCCCTAATTTCTTTCCCAGCTTGTTTCTTTTTGTGTAGAGGAAGGCTACTGATTTATTTGAGTTAATTTTATATCCAGTCACTGTGCTGAAGGTGTTTATCAGGATTAGTAGTTCTCTGGTGGAACGTTTGGGATCACTTAAATATACAGTCGTATCACTTGCAAATAGTGATGTTTTGACTTCTTGCGTTTCAATATGATCCCTTTGTTCTCCTTTTGTTGTTTGATTGCTCTGGCTAGGACTTTGAGAACTATATTGAATAAGTAGGGAGAGAATGGGCAGCCTTGTCTAGTCCTTGATTTTACTGGGATTGCTTCTAGTTTCTCTCCATTTAGTTTAATATTAGCTACTGGTTTGCTGTATATGGCTTTTACTATGTTAGGTTTGGGCCTTGAATTCCTGTCCTTTCCAGGACTTTTATCATGAAGGGGTGTTGAATTTTGTCAAATGCTTCCTCTGCATGTAATGAAGTGATCGTGTGGTTTTGTTCTTTCAGTTTCTTTATATAGGTGATTACATTGATGGTTTTCCCTATATTAAACCATCCCTGCATCCCTGGAATGAAGCCTACTTGATCATGATGGATGATTGTTTTGACGTAATCTTGGATTTGGGTTGCAAGAATTTTATTGAGTATCTTTGTGTCGATATTCATAAGGGAAATTGGTCTGAAGTTCTCTTTCTTTGTTGGGTCTTTGCGTGGTTTAGGTATAAGAGTAATTGTGGCTTCATAGAAGGAATTCGGTAGCGCTCCATCTGTTTCAATTTTGTGGAATAGTTTGGATAATATTGGTATGAGGTCTTCTATGAAGGTCTGATAGAATTCTGCACTGAACCCGTCTGGACCTGGGCTCTTTTTGGTTGGGAGACCTTTAATGACTGCTTCTATTTCTTTAGGAGTTATGGGGTTGTTGAAATGGTTTATCAGTTCCTGATTTAACTTCAGTACCTGGTATCTGTCTAGGAAATTGTCCATTTCCTCCAGATTTTCAACTTTTGTTCAATATAGGCTTTTGTAGTAGGTTCTGATGATTTTTTGAATTTCCTCTGACTCTGTTGTCATGTCTCCCTTTTCATTTCTGATTCTGTTAACTTGGACACACTGTCTGTGTCCTCTGGTTATTCTGGCTAAGGGTTTATCTATCTTGTTGTTTTTCTCAAAGAAACAGCTTTTGGTTCTATTGATTCTTTGTATAGTCCTTTTTGTTTCTACTTGGTTGATTTCAGCTCTAAATTTCACTATTTCCTTCCTTCTACTCCTCCTGGGTGTGTTTACTTCTTTTTGTTCTAGAGCTTTTAGGTGTGCTGTCAAGCTGCTGACATATGCTCTCTCCTGTTTCTATCTGCAGGCACTCAGCGCTATGAGTTTTCCTCTTAGCACAGCTTTCATTGTGTCCCATAAGTTTGGGTATGTTGTACCTTCATTTTTATTAAATTCTAAGAAGTATTTAATTTCTTTCTTTATTTCTTCCTTGACCAGGTTATTATTGAGTAGAGCATTGTTCAACTTCCATGTATATGTGGGCATTATTTCCTTATTGTTATTGAAGACCAGCTTTAGCCAGAGATGTGATTACTTCTATCTTTCTGTATCTGTTGAGACCTGTTTTATGACCGATTGTATGGTCAATTTTGGAGAAAGTACCATGAGGTGGTGAGAAGAAGTTATATCCTTTTGTTTTAGGATAGAATGTTCTATAAATATCTGTTAAATCCATTTGGTTCCTGACTTCTCTTAGTCTGTCTATGTCTCTGTTTAATTTCTGTTTCCACGCGATCTGTCCATTGATGAGAGTGGGGAGTTGAAATCTACTATTATTCTGCGATGTGCAATGTGTGCTTTGAGCTGTAATAAGGTTCCTTTTATGTATGTAGGTGCCCTTGTATTTGGAACATAGATATATAGGATTGAGAGTTCATATTTTTCCTTTGATGAATATGAAGTGTCCTTCCTTATATTTTTGATTTTTGGTTGAAAATTGATTTTAATCGATATTAGAATGGCTACTCCAGCTTGCTTCTTCAGACCATTTGCTTGGAAAGTTGTTTTCTAGCCTTTTACTCTGAGGTAGTGTCTGTCTTTGTCTCTGAGGTGTGTTTCCTGTAGCTAGCAAAATGCTGGGTCCTCATTGCATATCCAGTTTGTTAATCTATGTCTTTTTATTGGGGAATTGAGTCCATTAATGTTGAGAGATATTAAGGAATAGTGATTGTTGCTTCCTGTTATATTCGTGTTTGGATGTGAGATTATGTTTGTGTGCTTGTCTTTGTTTTGTGGCAAAATGATTAGTTTCTTGCTTTTTCTAGGGTGTAGCTTGCCTCCTTGTGTTGGGCTTTACCATTTATTATCCTTTGTAGGTCTGGATTTGTAGAAAGATATTGTGTAAATTTGATTTTGTCATGGAATATCTTGGTATCTCCATCTATGTTAATTGAGAGCTTTGCTGGATACAGTAACCTGGGCTGGTATTTGTGTTCTCTTAGGGTCTGTATGACATCTGTTCAGGATCTTCTGGCTTTCATAGTCTCTGGTGAGAAGTCTGGTGTAATTCTGATAGGTCTGCCTTTATATGTTACTTGATCTTTTTCCCTAACTGCTTTTAATATTCTTTCTTTGTTTTGTGCATTTGTTGTTTTGACTATTATGTGACAGGAGGAGTTTCTTTTCTGGTCCAATCTATTTGGAGTTCTGTAGGCTTCTTGTATGTTTATGGGCATCTCTTTCTTTAAGTTAGGGAAGTTTTCTTCTATGATTTTGTTGAAGATATTTACTGGTCCTTTGAGTTGGCATTCTTCATTCTCTTCTATACCTGTTATCCTTAGGTTTGATCTCCTCATTGTGTCCTGGATTTCCTGTATGTTTTGGGCCAGTATCTTTTTCCGTTTTACATTATCTTTGACAGTTGTGATGATGATTTCTATGGAATCTTCTGCTCCTGAGATTCTCTCTTCTATCTCTTGCATTCTGTTGGTGATGCTTGTATCTACAGCTCCTTGTCTCTGCCTTTGGTTTTCTATATCCAGGGTTGTCTCCCTTTGTGCTTTCTTTATTGCTTCTATTTCCATTTTCAATTCCTTCACCTGTTTGATTGTGTTTTCCTGTAATTCTTTCAGGGATTTTTGCATTTCCTCTCTATAGGCTTCTGCTTATTTATTTGTGTTTTCCTGCATTTCTCTAAGGGAGTTCTTTATGTCTTTCTTGAAGTCCTCCATCATTATGATCAAATGTGATTTTAAATCTACATCTTGCCTTTCTGGTGTGTTTGCTTTGGTGGGAGAATTGGGGTCCGATGATGCCATGTAGTCTTGGTTTCTGTTGCGTGGGTTCCTGCACTTGCCTCTTGCCATCACGTTGTCTCTGGTGTTACCTTGTTCTGCTATTTCTGACAGTGATTAGACCGTCCTATAGGCCTGTGTGTGAGGAGTGCTGTAGACCTGTTTTCCTGTTCTCTTTCAGCCAGTTATGGAAACAGAGTGTTCTGCTTTCAGGTGTGTAGTCGTTCCTGTCTACTGGTCTTCAGGTGTTCCTGTGGGTGTGTGTCCTGAGTCCACCAGGCAGGTCGCTTGGAGCAGAAAAGTTGGTCTTACCTCTAGTCTTGTGCCTGGAGTCACTTCTCAGAGCCGAGTTTCAGCTCTTCATGAGGGCTTCAACCAGAAGGGCCTGCCCCACCTTCACTGGGACTCAGTGCACAGGGGGCCCAGATGGCGCTAGGCGTTTTCTTCTAGAGTTAGAAATGTGGGCAGAGAGTAGTATCCTCTGGCTTCCCAGGTGTGTCTGCCCCTCTGAAGGTTTAGCTCTCCCTCCCACTGGATTTGGGTGTAGGCAGCTGTTTGACTGGGTCCCTTCAGATCCGGGCTGTGTCTGGACCACAGTGTTGAGTGCCCCTATCTTCCTGTTCCCAGAGACCCTATACAGTTTCGTTTTGGGCCATGGATGTGGGCAGGGGTGGGCAGTACTGGCAGTCTCTCCTGCCCAGCAGTCTCAGCAGTGCCCACCTGTCTGGGCTATGAGCTCTCTCTCCCTCGGGATTTGGGAGCAGGGAGCTGTGGACCAGGCCCTGGAGGTCATTCTAATAGACGTTTAAATGAACAATAGTGCATAATGCACTGAGTAGTTCAGGCTCAGTGTGATTAGCCTACTGTAAAGGCAAAAGTAGATTCAAAATATTTTCATTATGGTGCTCTTACCTTTGTCAGATGAAGCTCGGAGTCAAGTGGTTTTCCTCTTCTGCTCTTTTACATGCAAACCCTGGGAACTTAATCCCAAGCCATTGACTCTCAAAAGCCTTCAATGCACTCTGACTTGAGAAGAGAAATCTGTGAATGTCCTGTGCTGTTTTTACTAAAACATAACATACACACACACACACACACACACACACACACACACACACACCTGTATCCATAAATGTATGCATGCTGATTATATATTAATAGTGAATTTTAAAAGCTATTCTAGATATATTAAAATAATTAGGTTCAATAAACATATAGGTTGTATAATGTTTGAATCATTGTGAACATGCTTCCCCCCTCAAATAATTAGAATTTCCAAATCCTTCCTCTTATATTTCTAAAATATGCAATTTCTAACCATTATCTACACTCACACTGCTGTGTGGCAGATGCTAAGACTTCTTGCTCCTATAATTTGGCACTTATTGAGCAACCTTTATCCATCTCTCCCTTATTTTATTTTTTTCCCAGCCTCTGATGACAACCATTCTATTCTATTCTTTTTTTCAAAGATTGATTGATTGATTGATTATAAGTACACTGTAGCTGTCTTCAGACACACCAGCAGATGACATCAGATCTTATTACAGATAATTGAGAGACACCATGTGGTTTCTGGGATTTGAACTCAGGACCTCTGGAAGAGAAGTCAGTGCTCTCTCCAGCCCCATTCTATTCTTAAGCTGCATTTGTTTTCAGTTTTTTCTGCTTCATATGAGATTCTGAGGTTATCACTTTCTAGACATTGTCTGTCTCACTTAACTGACTTATCCATGCTGTAACAAATTGCAGAACTTCACCCTTTTATAGCAGAATACTATTCCAGTGTACATATGTGCCAAATTTTCTTTAGTCATGAAATGGATGACAGACACTCTGGTATCCTTTGGCCATGACAAACGAGACTGCAGTCAACACAGAAGCTCCTTTGTGGCTTTACCACATGGCACTAACACAGCCAGATCATCTAGTAGTCCTGTTTGAAGTTCTTTGTGGCACTGTTTCCCATTACGGCTGCTGTAGTTTCCACACCAGACATCTCTGTGTGAGTAACTGCCTCACAAAGTGTTCTAACCTAACTTGTAACTTCTTGCGTCTTACTCTGCTATAGCTAGCCTTGAAAATGTCTTCACTGTTTACTGCGCTAAAGGACTTGCACTGGATGTCTGAACCCAGTGGGAACTGTGATCATTCACCCTTTCCCAAACTCCATAAAAGTTGTTAGTATTCCCACATAAACATAAATGTTTATCTTAGAGGTAATTTGTGAGGGCCTGTAGTTCAGTCTCTTGCTAGAACTCAATGATCCAACACGTACTCTAAATCTCAGCACAGCTAACCTTCTGCCCTTGGTGTTCTAATGCTAAAGTTGGCAAAGATCAGGGATCCTGCCCACGCAGGACCACTGAGGGCACGAAACCAGATAATAAATTGAGAACTCACAATATTATCCGGGGCATATCCAGTGCTTAAGAAATGCTAATTGGTACTTTGGTGAAAGTTGTATAGATAATACAACAGCCACAGGATTCAATGTGCTACTGAAAATTTCTTCTCTCTCAATCTCACTAGGAAATGAATGGATGGAGTAGCAAGATGAAAGCTCAGAAATAGAAGGTGGTGTATCACAGAACTGGGTAGAGATTATACCGAAGTCACCTGGACTGGCTGTAACATCACAAAGCAGATATAAGGACACACATACTAGAAGGCAGGGATGTATGAATTCCTGTGAAGATCTGAATGACTTACCCATGATCTTGCTGACAGCATGCAGCAAGCTCGCAGTATTTGTCTTTCGACTGAAAAGAATAAGGGGAGCACTCCCCAGCATCCTGCTCGCTCTAAAGCAAGTTGCCATCTTGGTTAGGCCTTCCCTGCTAACTCTATGTACACCTACATCATTTCACTAAAATCGGGCAAAGGGAATTTCTATCTCCTTAAAATCTCACTCCCTTGAGATGCCTTTCACTGTAGTCTTCACCTTCTCACACACCACACACATCAGTATCTGACTCATTAAATGTCTGGCTTCCTGACTGAACTGTGAACTGTTATAGACAGTTTTTTTTCCCTTATATTTTTCAAACTACACTCCTAGAACTTATAATTGTAGGTGAATAATAGGACCTCAATGAATATTTAACAAATGAAAAAGTAAGTACAGAAATGGAATAGGTATAGCGTCCTTCAAACCATAGGTGAATGTGTCTTCAATGGATACGGGAAAGTTACAGGGGACCCAAACCACATGGAGTTAACTGAACTTCGGATGCAGGCAGATCAGGGAGCATCTTCCAGCTAGGGGCCATATGAGCAACCTCCACTTGGATCATCCATCTAGAGGCAGACTCTGCCTTCAGCAAGAGTGCAGTGAACAAGAACGTAAAGAAACCCATGTGTCACCTAATCATTCCAGAGATGCTCACTGAAACTTCAAGCTGCATCAAGCAGAAATAAAATAAGTGGTATTTATGAAATAGTTCCTATCACACAAAACACCAAAATTGAATATTTGTTCACATACACACAAAAGAAATTAAATTTGGATTTCAAAAAGTTGACCTAAGCATTTATAAATTAATTTAAGGTATTATAGCTGAATTATGCTGTTGGTTTGTTTGCTTGTTTTAACTTCAGCCAGCTATTGGATTTTATATTTTACCTCATTATTGACATCTACAGAAAGAAAAAGGGAGTTGACACAACCATGGAGAAAGTAAAGTTCAGTCGGCGAGAGCAGACAGTGCCATTCACCCTGAAATTACTAGCATTGTGGCATGTGGGATGAGCCCAGTAAATGAATCAGATCATGACAAATACCTACATCTGAGGATTTCTGGAGACCTTCCTGACTTAAATGGAGTCCTCTGAACACTGGCCTGTATGTTAAATGCACTTTTTAAATGATCAAAATCTACGCAATTTTCAAGACACGATAACACCTTGGAGCCCAGGATTGGTGACAGGCATGAATCGCCAATGCCTGGGGCACTGCATGCTGGTACAGAGGGTTGGATCTGTAGAGCAAAAGCTCTCACGGGTGCCCAGGCGTGTTCCAATGGGCTCTTAACCATCATTTCCATCATCGGTGTCACTTTAGCCATTCAGTGTGAGAAACTGTTGCCATAACCATTTCATCAGCCTTTAACTTCTTCCCAAGAGTGGGAAGGTTTGCCTGCAGAAAGGCTCTTGTTCCTATAACAAAGGCCCAGAGTTTGCAGCATATTTTCTAGGAGTGAATGTCCAGTTTTTCAGAGATAAAATTCTACAGCAAAAGCAAAATAAGTAACTGAGATCAACTCTGCCCTGAATAGAATTTTAGCAGATATCTTAGTTTTGTTCAAAAACTCATCAATTTTATGTTATTTCCAACATCATCATTTGGGCTTTTGAATACAGAGGGTGCATATGTTTGGAGAGACAGCATTTAGGTGAGTTTGTCAGAGCCTGTATTCAATTGCCTGAAATTCAATTAATGTCACTGACAGAGTGCTAATTTCTTTCAACCTGCCATGGAGAAATCTACCCGAAGTCACAGATACACACTAAAATTTGAAAGATAAGCACTTTCAAGAATAAGATAAGAATGCATTATTTCTTGAGTATCACTGACAACAGGGTAAATTTCATTATACTAACTGCATAAAAAACCAAGTAAGTAACAAGAACCAAGTTCTTGTGAAGAACTGTAAAATAAACTTTTAAAATGAAAGCAGTATATTTATGAGCATAAACACAAGGAAAGTTTCAAAAAATTACAAACAAGGCAGAGCTCCTTCAGCGACAATATCCAAAACTAGGCTGGGATCTCAGCTGGTGAGTGCATGGCCGAGTAAGTGTGCACAATAAGAGCATTGTGCATAAAGCTACATAAAAAGGTACATAAAGGAAAAGCCATTAATGTCTGTGCCCTGAGAGCCTGGATTGTGTCCTATTCAAATTATTATATCAAACCATTACTAATTAAACTTGAGTGGACTATTTTCCCTCAATATGTTTGTGAAATAAAACAGCAGAATTGGAAATTCTAAAACATGAATGCACTATCTTATGAAAAACTAATGTGTATGAAACGGGATATATGCCCTTGATTGTCACTTCTGCTTTCTAACACAGTGTCTCCCTCTGAACTTCACGGCTGACTTTCTGGTCTGACTCAGTTGGTGGTTCATCTCCTATACTACCACCTTTCCTTTGAAAAGGTTAAAAATCAAACCTTTTAATTAAAAAAAATTACCCATTTGAAGAAAACCAGGTCTGTTCCCAAGATCTCCACACCATCTGAGAGGTTCTGAACTCGTATCTATCTGTCTGTGGTTAAAACAGAGCAAACAGAAATATGTCTGTAATTATTAGAACTAGGAAATAGACTTTAGCTTAAGAATCTAACAGGTAATAAAAACTCACTTGTTGGAAAAGGCAAAGGGCTTTAGCTTAGTCACCATCTAACAAAGTACTACAACATAGGTCATAACCTCCATTTTAATACCGTCTCCGGGATACAAATTTGTCATCCATAATGTGATACCACCAGAACTCCTCAGAAAAGAAATGGCAGCCTAAGCAGCTTCAACCCCAATGGTTGCTCCAAGAGGTGCTGTAAGAAGAGAAGCAGAGAGGGAGGAATGAACTTGGGAATCTCTGCCATGGAGCACAGGAAGTAGGCTTCCAGTAAAGAGTCAATAGTCAAGCAGCATCAGTACCTGTACAAGGTCCAGAAAAAAGGAGGATTAAATAATAACCATCTATAATGAGTCTTAGATCAAGATCAGAAAATTCATGTTTTAAGAATCTACCCCTCTGAAAGAGAGAAATAAGATACTAAAGAGGAATTGAAATGTGGAAGATTTAAGGACTCATGGTGATTTGTTCTGGTTTTCTCCTTGATACTTGGTGATACAAAAGAGATGCATTTCAATACTTGTTTTACTACCATGGTTGCCATAACAACCTGATTCCTCTCATGTCTATGTTTCTGAAACACAGTGTAGAGAAATCTAGGCACTCCTCTCTCTTCCAAAACAGTCTTGTAGCTCAGGATGGTGTCAAACTCACTGCATAGTAGAAACTGGCCTTGATCTACTTCCCAAGGGCTAGAATTAGAATTTTGCCACTGAGCCAGTCTATATAATGGTAGAGATTGAAGCCAGAGTTTTGTGCATGTCAGGCAAACAACCTATAATCTGAGCTGTGTCCCTAGTTCCTAGCACTGTTGATCTTGTATGACAGAGCTACTTCCAAGAGGAAAGAGGATGCTACCTCCCCTAACTGAACCCTAGTGAAACTAGACTTTAAGCTTCTAATCTTACCTCTTAGACAAGTGACTGAATCTAGGCCTGAATGTAATATCTGAGCTAACCAGTACTTAGTCTTCTAAATACAGTGATTTCTTTTTTCCTTTTCTTCCAATAATTATTATTTTTTATTCACTTTACATCCCAATCACAGCCCCATTCCTCCTCTCCTCCAAGTTCCACCCTTATAAATCCCTTCCCCCATTGCACCCTCAGAGAATGGGAGCCTCCTTTGGATACCATCCCACCCAGAGATATTTAGTTGCAGCAGGACAAGTCATGTCCTCTCCCACTGAAGCCCAACAAGGCAGTCCAGGTAGAGGGAAGAGGACCCAATGGCAGGGAACAGAGAACAAGACAGCCACTGCTCCTCTTGTTAGAGGACTCACATGAAGACTAAGCTGCACATTTGCTATAAATGTGTAGGGGTCCTAGGTCCAGCTCTTGTATGCTCTTCGAGTGGTTCAGTCTCTGTGAACCTCCAAGGTCCCAGGTTAGTTGACTCTCTAGGTCTTCTTGTGGTGTCCTTTCCCCTCCAGCTTTCTCATTTCTTCCACAAGATTTCCAAAGCTCTGCCTGATGTTTGACTGTCAGTCTCCGCATCTGCCTCTGTCATTGCTGGAACCTCTCAGGAGACAGTTTTGCTAGGTTCCTGTCAGCAAGCATAGCAAAGTATCATTAATAGTGTCTGGGGTTGGCTCTTTTCTATGAGATGGGTCTCAAGTTGGGGCAATCATTGGTTGGCTGTTCCCTCAGTCTCCACTCCTCCTTTATCCCTGCACATCTTGCAGGCAATTCTGTAACTCCTACTTTTTCCTCCATTATTCACCTAGCACTAAGCACACATTTCCCTCCTTGCTCTGTCTGTCTGCAAAATATTTGTTCACTTGCACTAATGCTTCACTTACCCACTTATTTGTTTTAGAGCCAAGCTCACTACTCTGTCTACAAAGGGTAAGGATAATTTTGTGACTGAGTTGCTGACAGTCTGACATCAACATTTTGGCATGAGCTCTTCAAGCCTTATTTCCGTTGAGAACAAGAGCAGAAGCAGGGGGCTCAGAAGAAGGGCTCTTCATGGACATGCTGCCATTCACTGATCCTTGGCCCTCTGCTATATGTCCTCTGGCTAGAATTTTAGCCCAACTTAGGCAGTGAATGGTATAGATAACTTACTGACTTGGAAGTAGAGATGTAGTGTCCTGGTGCAAAGATAAAATCATCAGGTTCATACTCACTTCTAAAATAAGTTTTCTGAAGCCTGGATTTAGTGTGAGGAGGGTACACCATATAATCACAGAACTTTAGAGAAGTTGCATCATGTCATTATTACTGCGTGTGTGTGTGTGTGTGTGTGTGTGTGTGTGTGTGTGTGTGTGTGCATGTGCCCATGCATGTGTGGCTATATATGTGTATACTGGTAACACGCACATGTGTTTAGAAAGCAAGTACAACCTCAAGTGTCACTCCTCAGAAACCTTCCATTTTCTTTGTTTCTTTTTCAAGACATTCTCTGACTGGCTTAGAGCTTACCAAGTAGCTAGTCTGGTTGTTTAGTAAGCTAAAAGGATCCATGTGTCTCTGCCAACATGTCTACTTTTTTTTTTCCTCTATGTGTTCTATGGGTACAACTTGGGTCCTCATGCCAGTGAGGCAAGCACTTTGCCTACTAACAGCTCCTAGCCCCACCATCTTTATCAGGGAGCCATTTTGATTTGGTTTGATTCTCTGCTCTCCCCTTTATGACAACTGCAACTGTGCATAAATTAGCAGCTTTCCTAAGACTCTGTTTGTTCATCTGCATCCCGGTACTAGCACTTACTACGACCCAATCTAAATAGCCAGGAAGCAGATGTATTGTGTATCATGGAGTCAACAGATTCATGTCTTACCAGCTGAACCCTGAGTTCAAGCAAACATTTTTTTAATGCCCTTTGATTTCCCTGTTTAAGTAGAGCAATACAGAGTAATCCTGTAGTTTAATTGGCTGATTAATACAGTCTGGGAAAGTATACTGGAATTCTTTTTATCAGTTACAGAATTTGACGCAAATACAGAAAAGCAAACAAAACATGCCCAGGTGTGGTGGTAAAGACTGGCAGGATGTGGGCTACTGCCGAGTTCGGACTGACTGTAAGTGCTTGCAGCAAACAATGCTGTGTCTGAGGCTTGTTGAAAGATCCAACGCTGAGAGCTGGGAGCTCACCATCTGCTGCAAGTTTTCCAGCAGGAGACTGTAATCCACCAGGTCCCACCATTGCAGGGCTCTGATATGTAGAGTACTAGGTGATGTGGCTGGCAACAGAACACTCAGCCACAGATGGGACATGGATATCACACACCCTTCCCCCAAGGCTCAGGGAGCATCACAGAAAGGGGTAAGAAACATCGTAAGGGACAAGGAACTGCTGTCAAGCAGCATCTTCTGGACATGACAGGACTTCTGACTCGTGATCTCACAGCAACTGCAGCTGCCTGAACAAAACATGCACAAGATCAAGTTAGTCAACATCAAAAGATGGGGAGGACACTCATGAGGCCATGAGGATGCCTTATGAGCTTTGAACTGTTGAGGGCTTCTTGGAGAAGAAGAGTCAGTTTCCTTTAAGGATGTGGTCCTGGTAGGTTGACCATGCTGTAGTGGATGGCTTCTAGTAGATGTATGTGGGCAACACAACATGAACTCTGTGGGTTATAAAAATATAAACAAAGGAGAACACGAAGTTGGGATGGGTAGGGGAGTAGAGATGGATCTGGGTGGAGTTAGGGATAAGAGAGGGGTTAATATGATCAAAGTATACTGCATGCATGCATGCAAAGTATGTAAGAATTCATAAAAATATTTAAAAGTGAAAAAAGAGAATCTAGCCTTCTGAAAGAGAAATGAGGGGTGAAAGGTTGATGTCAAAGGGTCTGTACTTCTCATTGCAAAATAAAGTAATAATAGTCATCTGATACTTAAATATTCAAGCTTCAGGAGATTCAAGCCTTGTTATCACAGCAATGCTAAAATCCTATTTCTGAAAACAAGATACTGCATGAACATGAAATAAAGATAAACATACTAATGCATTAATTATATTTCTGGTGGTTATGATTATACACAATTTTGTATTGTCTCCCTTATGCACTCTGTACTTTCTAAACTTTTCTATACTGAACATGCCTAATTCTACAGTTAAGGGTAAACATTATTTACAGTTTTTTAAATTTTTTCTATCAAAAAGTGCTTCAAGGATACATCTTTGGTTGGTGACCAGACACACTACCAGGCTTTCATTGGGTTCGTTCTGACAGAATAAAAACAGAGGTCAACAGTGGAAGGGGAAGCCCTGGGTCCTGCTAAGACTGAACCCCCAGTGAACTAGACTGTTGGGGGGAGGGCGGCAATGGGGGGAGGGTTGGGAGGGGAACACCCATAAGGAAGGGGAGGGGGGAGGGGGAGGGGGATTTTTGCCCGGAAACCGGGAAAGGGAATAACACTCGAAATGTATATAAGAAATACTCAAGTTAATAAAAAAAAAGAGTATTACAAAAATAAAGTGTATTTTCAATTAAAAAAACAAAAAAATAAGAAAAAAAACAGAGGTCAAAAGATTGACGCGAATTTGCATAGATCTGTTGAGCACATGGTGATCTGTAAAGCAGTCAAAGTATTTCAGATGCCAAAGTAAGTTAAAGATGGACAAATAAGCCAGGCTCCAAGTTCTATTGACCCCGTGGGCCATTCTTTTAAAAACAAAACAAAACTCGAAGCACCATTGTTGATCTTCTCAGCTTCAGTGTGTTCTAAAGTTCTCAACATAAGTGTGAAAAATGGTGGTGATAACAAGTTTTAGGTAAAGAGTATTTGATGCATGGTTATAAGAGTTTGAAAAACAAAGAAAGGAGAAGAATATAAAGGATAGGAGAAAAGGGCCATGAGAGAGAACAGAGAAGACCAGGGAAGGATAGAAAAGATGGCCGTCACAACACTCTAATCTCTGATATACTAAAGCAGAAAGTATTTGGATCCAGATCTTTAACTCCAGCTAATGGATTTTTTATTTTTTTATTATTTATTAATACATAGACAGAAAACTCTTGCTTATTAATGATGCATGGAAAGAGGGGTTTTGATCTATTGAGATGATTCCGCTCTGTTCTGCCCTCACCTCAACCAGAATCATAACTGCTGTGTCAGAGGATATTCATTTTGGCCAAGTCCTCTATGACTAATACGAGGCTCACTGCCTTGGTATGAGTCTGGTTATTAAGCCTTGATGATGTTTGTATACTTTAGAGAGAGAGACAATAATCTGTGCTTCAGCGGTTCATGTTTAAATGTCAAAAATGTGTCATGGAAAATCTCCCCACCTCCTCAAAACTCACAAGGTAACTGAAGAGTCGAAAGGAGGGAAGGAAAGGAGGAAGGAGCAGAGGAGAGTGAAACAGAGAAACAAGAATGGGGGCAAGGAATGGAGAGAAAAAGAGAGAAATGTATTATTATCTGCAAAGATCCGAAATAATATGAAAAGTCATAATTTAGGTCAAGGAAATCATTAAGATTCTTCAACAAAACATATCAGTTGATGTTTAGATCTTAATCATCTTTCCAAATGTCTTATGACCAAAAACTGCAGGCAGACAATTCTTGCATGCTTCCTTCAATACGATGCATTCAAACGGTTATTTACAGGATGGTGGAAGGCGGGGTCAAAAATAATTCCAGTAATAGTCTAAAAGTGCAATTTGCACAGTGTATGCGTTTGAACTTGAAAGGCATCTGCTGCGAAGCCTTGCTTTATTTACACCCAGCACTGAGTCAGTCACACTGACAGTAAGCAGCACACAGTGGAGACCAGTGCTCTCTTTATTGCTTTGTCATCATGAGATATTCCAACAGTTTGTACAAGTTTTGAGGAAGCAGCTACAGCTACAGTACATTGGCAATTATCATCTACCCCTCTCTTCTGAATAATCAAAGTAGATCCCTACAACTATGGTCAACACTTTGAAATATCTTATCTTCAATATTCGGAGTGTATAAAATTATTTCATTGTTCTTTCTAGATCTGCTAAATGGGCACGTCTTTTAGCAAGTGCTACATGTATTAATTTTCATTTTTAGTAAAGGTTTTTAAGGTTGTACATTTCTATAGATGTCTGACTATGGGAAAAGACAATAATGTTTTCCAGTTGTCTCTGCTTAACGAAAGAATCATAACTAACAATTCTCCACAGTGATACTTCAAGTTATCGAAAAGAACCCTTTCATTTTCTGACGACAAGTTTTCAAGGAGCCACAATTTTGATTTTTACTCCCCTTGTATGTCGTAGGAAAATAGGCCTCACCTATATGTTTAGGAATAAATCTTTAACTATAACTCACACATGTTTTTCAAACATTAAGGAAAAATCTAAGTCTTTCAAAAAGGAAGGTCTTATAAAGATATAAACTAACATTATCGAAGCTGTTATCTAAATGTATAGGGCTTTCTCTCAATTCTTGCTGATTTTTTTTTCTAGCAATGCTTCTGATTGCCACATGTCTACATACAATATACAGATATATAAGGATCTGCTAGCTATCTTTGTGCAGACACACACACACACACACACACACACACACACACACACTCTGCAGTAAGCATAGTAAACACAAACCCCCTTTCTCATAACTATAACTGACTATCCCTGCCTATATTCGATGTAAAAATAGCTGAAGATGAGCAGAGAAAGTCTGAGTATGATCCTTGTCTCAGAGAACAGGTTCTAACAGAATGGCTCAGTATGTCCAACACATGCATGAGTGCTTGAAAATGCCCTTTAAAAATAAAATCTATGGCAAAATGTAGATTGGATCCTTGTATTATTGTTCATAGAGAAATTTAAAGTGATTGGCTCTTGTAAAATGTTAGGGATGTTATATAATTGGTTGTTTTGTTTATAGTTAATTTGACTAGTATGCCACAAAGGATTGTTATCAAGTTCTTCCTTAATAAAATTAAGCCTGATGGGTGTAGCTTTGTTTTGATGTGGACCATGCTACTACCTGACCGTAGCACTATCTTTGTAACTCTGTGGTGACGAGGATATGACTCTTCTCCACTCAAAAGGTCACTCTAAAAAGCATTCCTGTGGATACACAGTTTACTTTACGGAATGTATTCTATTTTCTGTGCCAAAAATTCTATTTGAAACAGAGTCAATATCTCATTCCAGGAAGAGGAAACGACACCAAGAGTTTCCATGGTAATCAGTCAATGGAATTAAATCAAGCAGGAAACCTCTTCAGAATGCAAAGTCATCTTGGAAAACAGAGAGGCTTGAAATATCCAGGAAGTGTGTCATGGCCAAATGAATGAAATGGAGATGCGAATACCTCCATAACGTAAACTCCCCAACCCTAAAGTAAACACTCAAAAGCTAGCCTTTGTCCTACAAAATTAAACTCCAAAACAACTGTCATTTCTAATCAGATCCTTTGTTCCAGTTGTTTTTAAGTTGCTTTTGGTATCCTTATCTCTTGTGATCAACATCATGTAAGACTATGAATCCGTGTGTTTATGTGAATAGAAAAAAATCTCTCATGCCTCTGCTCTAAGGTTTACTTTACATAAAACTGTGTAAAGTTTATAAGCTATGTTCTTATCAGGAAGAGCAGAAGAAACCCCAAAAATGCATCTTAGTCCAAGAAAATACGATGAATCTCTTAGTTGAGACAAAGGGATTTCACTTTGTGACTCTTACTGGAAATCGAAGTTATTGACAGTTTTACATCACTCCATTTCCTAGACTCTGAAAAAGAAGCAAGTCTTGGAATCAGGAGTGACAGAGACTAAAGCAGGATTCCTCACCATCCAGTGCCTTTGTAACAGTGTGCCTGGAGACACCGCCTTTAGCTACTCTTAGTAACTCTTCCCAGGGAATACTCACAGCACAGAACATAACTAAATGTCCCTTTTCCTTGCCGAGGGCTATAAGAGAAAACATTTTGAAAACAAATGTATTTAAAATACAAAATAGGAAAAGCAAGCGTTCCTAAAAACACATGAGTCACTAGTTATTCCGATTTTCTAAATTAAGTCTTTATATCTATTCTAACTAAAATGAAATGGTTTCTTTTGATGGTGAATACATGAACAATGATCTCTCTCTCTCTCTCTCTCTCTCTCTCTCTCTCTCTCTCTCTCCTTCAGAACCTGGCATTAATTTCAATGTACATATTTGTGTACAGTCTTCACAATGTTTGTTGATTGTAATATACACAGTAGGAAGACAGGGTTTTTACGACAGCTGCCAAATGTAACTTTCTTATAGTCATGGTGCTGTGTCCCCCCAACACCCTGGACAAGACACTTCCTGTCACACAAACAGACATCTGTACACATCCCTGTCATGCACACAGAGAACACAAGGTGCAGTGGCAGCATTCAGCAGTTATGGCCACCAGAGTGTGGTCCTGGACTGGAGACCTTCTTAGTGTTGGATGGCTTTTCTGGGACTTTAGTACATTTTACTCCAAATAGAGAGGTAAACAACAAAGTAAAGAAAATATCCATCTAAGTCCAGCTTGGTGAACCAATGAGTTTACTGGGGTTCCCTATAGAAGCATGGCTGACCTGGGCAGCAGCATCACCAAAAAAGCCTAATCCTAGAAGGAATGCACGACTGAGTCACCAACCCTAGCTAAGCTACTACTTATGACTCTTCCTTTCTTTCAAAAAGGAGATATTAACAGGCACAAGAGTATGAGAGTCACATGGAGATAATCACAGTTGTTCTGGTTTCAAGAGTTGCAACAGCCCTGTTATGCCTGGAAATAGAATTCCACAAACCTTGGTCACTCAACATACGTCATAAGGTCCTAACCAATTACGTTACCCAAATCAAAGTCGACCAGAGATGAAATAGATAGCATAAGATCTCTGTCATCATTGTGTTTCCTATTGCTGAGATTAAATATCATGTGATAAAACAACTTAAGGGAGAAAGGGCCTCTTGGGTCTCACAAGTCCAGATAATAGTTCATTGTTGCAGCAGCAAAGTCAAGGTAGCAGGAACTTGCAGCAGCCAATCACGCCACAGTCCCTCAACCAATTCCCTAATACAAGCACAGTAGGATTCAACTCTTCGAAGACGCAGTTCAGAATCCCTTGCCCAGGGAATGGAGCCACACATAATGGGTAGGTCCTCCCACCTTAATTTATCTAATCAAGATAATCTCCTACAGATGTTTATATGCCCATGTGATCTAGTCAATCCCTTGATTAGACTCCCTTCCCAGGTAATTCTAGATTGTGTCACCCTGACAATCAAAACTGACCACCACAATCACTTTAGCCATAATCTCTGTACACTTTAATTTAGAAAACGATTTCTTTTAGGTACTGGGTAAAAACAAAATCCAATGTTTACTTAAATTGGTTTAGTAGACGCGGAGACAAATATTCAAATACACATGTGTTTTCTTGGAAGATGACCCCAGGCAGAACAGGGAAGAGCTAAGCAAAGGAAGGACTACAGAAAAGGAAGTAAATCCAAGATGTGAGGAAGTGCACAACTAGCAGCTGTGTTCTGTGTTTGTCTGTCTCGGAAGTTCATATACACACGACCTTGATAATCCACTCCCTATTCCTTCCTCTCCGATTCCTGCTCACAGTCCCCTCCCAACATCATACAATTTTCTTTCAAACCTACTGGGTCCACTTAGTGCTACCTATATGTGCACTAGTTCTACTGCAGCATAAATATCTTCTCAAGGGCCACACACCTAAAGAAAACTGACTTCCCTTCCTCCAGCAGCCATTCCATAGCTTCTTACCTAGATGTGAGATGTCACGAGGCCTTTCCCATCCACACTGGGATATTCGGCTACATTGATCATGTGCAGTCTTCTCATAAATGCAGTCATAGCCACTGTTGGTGAGCTCATGGGTGCAACAGGCCCATGATATCCAGAGTTGAGAACACCACAATCTCTTATTCTCTGCACACTGACCTGCTTCAGTGTCTTGGTTAGGGTTACTCTTGAGTTGATGAAACACCATAACTAAGACAACTTGGGAAGGAAAGGGTGAATTTAAGCTTACATTTCCAGGTACTAGTCCTGAAAGAGACAGAGTTGAGGTCAATCTAAGGCCAATGGGAAAGTTCCACCGCAAACCTCCAAGCACAAAGACCCCTCCCTTCCAGGGAGTAGTTAGCTCCTGGAGCAACTGCAAACCAAAGTTTCAAACAAAGCTACCTGTGACTCCCAACTGACCTCCCCCTTGACTCCCAACCATCCTCCCTGGAAAGTCCAGAATGGTTCACTGACTACAAGTCAGCTTGGAGGTCACATTACCCCACCAATAATTCCCTGCCTAGTTACCAATTGTTTGAATTCCACCCCGATTGTTTGCAAGGTATATAACTCCCTGTCAGAGTCTGTTCAGGGTCATCTCCTCTTGAAGTGGGAGGACCCTGGCATGCCGGAATTAAACTTCTCTTGCTATTTCATCGATCACTGTCTCCGTGAGTCTCATTCAAGAGGTCCTTGGAAGAGGTTCAATTCGGACCTCATAGTCCTTCACTGAGGGAGGGCAGGGCAGGAACAAAAACAGGACAGGAATCTGGACCAGGAGCTGAAGCAGAGGCCAGGGATGGATGCTGCTTACTGGTTTGTTCCCAATAGCTTGCTCAGCCTACTTTTCTTATAGAACCCAGGTCCATCAGCCCAGGGGTGGCCCCACCCAACCCACAATGGACTACATCCTTCCCCATCAATCACTAAGAAAATGCTCCCAGACTGGCCTATGGTACTATCTTATGAAGGCATTTTCTCAATCTAGGTTCCCTCCACTCAAATGACTACAGTTTCTGTGAATTTAACATAAAACTATCCAAAGCATACTGTAAAAAGAAAAACGTCTCTGATAAGGGTTGAAAGACAGAGAAATCTAGGGATAAAATGTTAAAAATTTAGGGGGCAGTTCTCCTTTATGGCCTACAACCTAGGCAGCCATGGGTTTGGGGCCATTTAATGGTTCTGTCCTGTGTACAGGTTTTGAATCCAATCAGAAAATTATCCTCGGAACACCCATTCCACCATTGTTCGTACCAGTGGGTGTAACTCAACTGACCAGCCATTATGTAATCTCAGGGTTCCCAGGTGGATAAGACTATATGTTTTCTCCCACTGCAGTGTGCACAGCACATTTCTGCAGTGTGAAACCCAGATGACCAGAATGACATTTTCAACTTGGCACCAACTTGATTTCTCCATGTCCTGTGACCCAAGTGTACAGCATCTTCAGAAAAAGGGTTTTAACATCATGTTGTGAGGGGTAAGGAAGACTAATGGCAGTAGCCTATAATGTTAGGGATGGAGGGCTATGGGTCTCCCCTGACCAACAACTTAAAAAGCAGTAGCCCTTACCTGGCTCTGGGCTTTTTATTGGATAGCCTATGGTATTTAGGAGCCATTGTCCCTTCTTATAGGGTAACTATATTTGTTCTCCTTTTACATGTGTGCATGTATATAGTTTAAGACACTTCTACAGGAGCAGTTTTCAATGGACTTTTATGTTAGTCAATCCCCTCCAGCACCCATACACTTTCAGTAGTCATTTCTGTAACAGTCTATTACATCTGTATTCTTAGCAATCACATGCTACTATGGGAATCAGGGCTTGGCTCCTCTGAAATCCTCTGGGAAACTTTTCAGAACACCCTTTAAGACTGTATGGGCAAGGAAGCTGGGGTATTTACTCTCCAGTTCCCATTCCTCATGGACTCAGGGTCATCTCTGGGGTATTAACTCCCTCATATCTCTGGTCTTCATTTCTTAGACCTAACACATTTCTGTGGTCTGTGGATTCTTTCAGGCAGACTCAGAAGCTTCACTTTCTCTAAATAGATGAGTGACTCATTGCTCATAAATGTCAGTGATCCAGTGTATTCTGGTACCATCTGCAATATCTAGGAAACTTGAGCAAAATAGACCAAGCCTTTTTCAGGGGTACTCCTTTTTCAGGGATACTCCACAAAATGTACTTGCTCACAGCTGCCGGAGACAACCAAGTTTCGTCTACGATAACAGGTAGAGAGCCCCTAACTCAAATTCTGAGTATATCTGAAGGGAATCATAAACTAGAATTATATATGAAAGTGAGAAAATGGCAGGAGAAAGAATATTGAATGGAAGTTATTTTGTCTTTCCTACATTGCTACTATTTTTTTTTACTTTTTCAAAGTTCTTTATGTTTTTATTGAATATTTTTTATTTACATTTTAAATGTTATCCTCTTTCCCGGTTTCCCATCCATAAACCCCTCCCCATCCTGTCCCTCCTCCCCCTGCTTTTATGAGGTTGTTTCCCCACCCAAACACTCACCCCTTCCTGCCTCCCTGCCCTGACATTACCTACACTGGGGAGTCCAGTCTTGGCAGGAACAAGGGCTTCTCCTCCCATTGGTGCCCAACAAGGTTGTCCTCTGCTATATATACAGTTGGAGCCATGGTTCTGTCCATGTGTACTCTTTGGGTAGTGGTTTAGTCCCTGGGAGCTCTGGTTGGTTGGTAGTGTTGTTCTTATGGGGTTGCAAACCCCTTCCGCTCCTTCAATCCTTTCTCTTACTCCTCCAGTGGGGACCCCCCTACATTGCTACTTATGCACAGGACCCTAAGGGTACTACAGCAGCACATCCTTTAACATCTAACTTCTCTTGACACAGTGCAGGTGTTTTAGATGAGAAGAGCCTCACTTGGTCTCTCTGTTCTAACTCTCATTCCTTCTGCACCTGAGCTGCTTCTGTCTATGACATTCATGTTCCCCCTGGGACCACATGAAAAAGGATCACCTCCTTGAAGTAGTGCCCTTGATCATGACTTCAGAAAAATCAGACTCCATCTGTCCCTGCTGAACAACAAAAGGACACAAAAAGTCTTGCCCAACACTATGGGCTGAGAGTCCCTTCTCCAACACACTTGTAGCCATGACATTTAGGATTTGGAATTTTGACTTTTTATTGAAAATGGAAAAGTTCAACATCTTAATACTATATGTAGAACTCTTCAAATTCTGGGATATTACCTTGAACCCCTAACCTAATCTGTCCTTCAAGTCGGTTATCTAAAGAGTTTCTATTCGGGGATGTCATGCACATTAATAAAAAGATTAGGATATCATTAAATAAAGAAGCTGAAGAAATCCATCTAACTTATTATAACCAGAACCTGAGTATAATAAAAATAAATAAATATTTAGGGTGGGAATGTAATTCAGGCAACAAAGTGTTTATTATTCAAACAAAAAGACTTACATTCAGATATGAGGACCCACATAAAATGCCAGGTGCTGCAGCATACATCTTGAATCCCAGAGCAGGGGAGGCAGATTTAAAAAGGGTGATACCAGCTCACTGGCCAACTGCTTTAGCCAAATCTGAGTACCAGTTTCAGTGAGGGAACCTTATCAAAAATAGGTGGGAAGTGACTGAGGAAGGCAATCGATGTCTACTACTGGCTTCCACATTCACATACATACACATGTTCACATACCCACACACATACGTGCACACATGCACATAAACAGACAATAAGTAAACCAAAAAGTTAAAAAAAAGATAATAAATACCCGTGGAAAGCATTCGAAAATCTTCCTGCAGAAGTTAGGACTTGTAGCCCATTTCTGGGGCATAGTAGCAAGTGGTCTAAGGGAAGACAGTCGTTATTCCTACCCATCTAAGAAACACAATGCTGTCATGTATATCAAAGGAGTGTGCCGGTACTAGATAGCCACAGTACCCTTCATCGCTAGGCATTATGGGCTCACAGGAAAGTATTGATTCTCTTTCTTTCCTACAAAATACAAAACAGCATGTACTTTGAGAGATGAATGTTCACTTCAACAGGAATGCAACTGGTTCTTTTTCCATGTTTTGAGTAAGCCGCTGAAAATTTACCCATTTATCCTCATGCCACACTTTGCTTAGAGGACAGTGTGTATTTCCCTTCCTAAATGCCGTCCATCAGAGCAGCCTTTCCTGTTTCTGAGTAAATGACTCGAAGTCTCAGTGCAAACATATAAAAAGACTGGGGCTAACACAGCAGGAAATCTGGATATGAGATTAAGGATATGTTAATCAATCTTGATTGCCGCTTTACTAGGAAACTGAAGAGCCTTGTAAATAAATTGTTCTGAAATTAAGTGATTGACCCTATATTGCAACCAGGAGGTAGGGAAAAGGAGAAATTCAACTGGGCATCTTATCAGCAATGTAATTCTTTCTCTGAATAGCTCTTTATTTGCATATCAGAGACACATGAAATAATGAATGGTTGAAGATGTCTATATGGTCACATGGAAAGCATGTTGCTCCCTGTCTATGGGGATGCCGTTCTGGGATTTGGTGGAGGGTGTGCTATGGGTAATTCTATGATTTTATCCGGGCACCAGTCAGACCATCTGGGTCTTGGCAAAGATCCAATGTGGGCAAAAATACCTAATGTAACCAGTTTGATATCTTTAGTTGTTAGGACAACAAATAAAATAACATAGAGAATTACAGGTGAGAGGGTGTTGGTGTAAGAGTTGTGGGGCAGGGGAGATTCATATATGGAAAATTATATTTGGTGAGTTCACTAGTGTAAGAGACATCAGATGTTCTGACAGAAGTCACAAGCTAAATGGAAAGGAAGCTGTGGCTTGGGTTATGTTCACGAGTTGTTTAAACACTACTAGGAGCATTATTGTTCATTGTTAAAGAACCATTTAATTGTCCAGTGCCTACCATATTCAGACACTATGCGCAGAAATGTACATGTTTTTTCCAGTCCCCACCAGCAATGCTGCCTGGTGGATATTAGCACTCCCTTTATTGTTAAAATTCCTGTGAGATGGAGGGTTGATGAAGATCTTTTCCTATTCTATAGGCTGTTGTTTTTCCCAATTGATGGTTCTCAGAAGCTTCTCAGTTTCATGAGGTCCCATTTATTAATTGTTGATCTTAGTGCCTGAGCTGTGGTGTTCTGTTCAAGAAGTCTCCCATACCAATGAGTTCAAGGCTATCCCCCCACTTTCTCCTTTATTAGATTTAGTGTATTCAGTTTTATGTTGAGGTTTCTGATCTACTTGGACTTGAGAGTTTTGCAGGGTGATAAATAGATTTGCATTCTTCTACATGCAGACATCCAGTTAAACCAGCACCAAATGGTTGAAGATGCTCTCCTTTTTCCACTGTATGGTTAGGGGAGCCTATACTAGGCTCTCCCTTGAGCAGATTCATCCAGCAGCTGATGGAAACAGATGCAGAGGCCACCGTCAAACATTAGGCAGAGCTCTGGGAATCTTGTGGGAAGGCATGGAGACAGAGGTGTCAAGGACACTACAAGACTTACAGAGCCAACTAACCTGGGCCCATAGGAGCTTACAGAGACTAAACCACCAACCAAAGAGCATGCAGGGGCTGGACCTAGGCCTCTGTAGCAGATGTGCAGCAATGTGGTCTTCATGTGGGCGGGTGCCATAACCATTTGAAGGGGGGTAGGGATGGAGGGCTGCCTCTGACTCCGACTCTGTTCCCTGCCTTTGAATACCATTCCTCTAGCTGTCCTGCCTTATTTAGCCTCAGTGGGAGAGGGTGCAGTCAGTTCTGATGTGACTTGATGTGCCATGGCAGGTTAGTATGGGGCTGGGGTTGTTCCCCTTCTCTGAGAAGGAGAGAAGGAGATGGGAAAAGGAGAGGGGAGGGTGGAACTGGGAGGAAAGAAGGGAGGAGCTGTGGTAAAGTGGCTAAATAAATAAATTAATGAAAAATAGTAAAATATCTGTAGCCTAGCCATTGTCTACAGCCTCCCAATTACACTGAAAATTTTATCTACTATCTCTAAAAACCTTTTGTTTTCATTAATTACACTAAGTATTACATATAACCTGTCTTACATATATTAACAGATGAACTATAACCAGATAAGATGTGGTCTTCCCATATCTAGTGGGGTTTAATTCCAGAAAATTTTCATGTGTGCTAATCTCTGTGACTGCTCAAGTCCCTTAAATCAAATAGTGTTTGTAGTATAATTGTGGTGGTTTGCTGGAGAATGGCTGGGGCTCATAGTCGAATGTTTAGTTCCCAGTTGGTGCAACTGTTCGGAAACAATTAAGAGGTATGACTTTGTTGGAGAAAGTGTGTCATGGGGTGGACTTGGAGGTTTCAAGAGTCTATCCTGTTCCCATCATTATACTCTATTATCTATCTATCTATCTATCTATCTATCTATCTATCTATCTATCTATCTATCTACCTATCTATCTATCTATCCTGTCTGTCTCTGTCTCTCTGTCTCTCTCTTTCTGCCTTGTGGTTGTTGTCTCCACATGTAAGAGCTCAGTTACTGCCTCGGGAACATGCCTACCTTTTTGCTGCCCAGTTGGCTGCCCTCCCTGCATCCCTGCCAGGATAGTCATAGACTTCAACCGTCTGGAACTTGGAGCACCCAAATTAATACTTCCTTTTCTGTGTTACCTTGCTCATGGTGTTTTGTCACAGCAATATAAAAGTAACTATGCATATCCTCCTATATACTTGAAATCATCTCTAGGTCAATGATAATATCTAATATGAGGTAAATTCCATGTAGATAGTTGTTACACTGTTTTGTAGGGGGAGTAGCAATAAGGAAAAAGCCTGCACATGAATACTATAGGTGCAATTTTAAAACTACTTCTCATCCATGTTGGTTGGATCCACAATTGTGGAACATGGTAGTTGTGAGAGTCTGCTGTGAAAACATCATTAATTGAGGTGATTGTGCTATGGTTTCTATCTTTCAGTGTGTGAATCCATGGACATCATGCCAGGGAACATGGCAGCAGACAGGCAGGAATGTACTGGAGAAGTAGATGAGAGCTCACACTCTGATCCAGCATGAGGCAGAGAGAGAGAGAGACTGGGCCAGGTACTGGACTTAGAAACCTGAAAGCCCATCCCAGTGACACATCCCCAATGAGGCAACATCTCCCAAACTTTCCCAAACCATTCCAATAATAGGTGACCCAAAATCCAAATATATGAGTCTATGGCGGCTATTCTCATTCAATCTGTCACAAGCAGGATATCAATATGAGTGTCTCTTGCTGATAACCACAGCTGTTCTGATTAAGATAGTAATAACTGCTAAACTCAGAGGATGGCATGGGTCGTTGCAGCTGCATAAACTATCGAAGAAGATGAATATGCAAGACAAATACCCATGGGTTATTTATGTAGGGCCACATAGTAGGATAGTACATAGTCACAGTATCCCTCTATCACTATTGTATAATCATATATACCCCCAAAGTTAAACTACGTAAATCTCTGTGTTCATAAGTTTGTATCATATTCTGAAGTTAGTAAGTAACTCTTCTTCCCTTGAGTATCTTAATTCTAGTTCTCCAAAATTTTAGTCATCAGCAAACAAATTATTTATTTGATAATATTATTTGCATATATCATTAAATGGGATATTTCAATATATGTTTTAGGATGAGAATAAATACTTACTATTATGATATGGGTTAAGTTTCACTGACAGAACAACTTGATCAACTTGAACAGTGTTTGGAGTTGACATTATGAAATTATTCCCTCTTGGGGTTTCTATTGCTATGACAGAGATAAGGACCAAAAGCAATTTGGGGAAGAAAGTATTTATTCATCTTATAACACTCATGCTATACTCTATCACTGAGGGCAGCCAGGGCAGGATTTCCAGGCAGAAACATGGAAGCAGGAATTGCAGCAGAAGCTATAGTGGAATGGTACTACTTTCTTGCAACTCCTGACTTGTTCAGATTGTTTTCTTTCTTTCTTTTTCTATTGGATTTTTTTATTTACATTTCAAATGTTATTCCCTTTCCCAGTTTTCCGGACATAAGCCCCCATCCCATCCTCCTCCCCTTCTTCTACAAGGGCATTCCCCTCCTCAACCACCCCACCTTCCTGCCCCTGACCGACATTCACAGTCCACAGACCACATGAAGCTCAAGAAGAAGGACGACCAAAGTACCGATGCTTCACTCCTTTTTTAAAAGGGGGAACAAAACTATTCATAGGAGGGGATATGGAGACAAAGTTTGGAACAGATTGCTTTCTTATACTTCACAGGACCATCTGCCCAGCATGGGATCACCTGCAGTGGGCTGGACCTTCCCACATCCATCTAATCAAGACAATACCACCAACAGACTTGCCTACTGGCAAATCTAATGAAGGCATTTTTTTTCTCAGCTAAGATTCCCTTTTCTCAGATGACTGTATCTTGCATCGAGCTGACAAGGAAACAAAAAACCAATCAAAACAAAGCAAAACGAAATGGGGCATCTTTATTTCATAGATTGGGTTTGGATTTAAATTCATACTATTTCTCAGTGTTCATACTATTTCTCAGAAGGCAAAACTTTACCACTAGAAAGCAAACTATTGTCAAGTACTACAGTATCATCTTTGGGGTTTTGTGGGGATTTTTCAAACGGTAAAAGGGAAAGCAATCAGCCACATTCAGAAGTCTGAATCAATGTTTCTTTACTAGCAACAAACCAGACTAGACCTCCTTAAATAAACCCCCAAGGAAAACAGCTGCCTTCTTGGTAACACAGAGTGGCTTCCTCACTTTTAATCAGTGTTACAGTTACAAAAGCATTTTCTACATCATATTTTTCCTAAGAATGATTATTGTCTTAAAGATAAAGAACCAAAGACCCACAGCATGTTTATGCCTTGCTATATCATATAATTCACAGTGACTGCACTTTTTTATATATGAGGTGCCTCCAAGTTACCATTTATATTTGTCTGATCATGGTTGGTGAGAGGAACTCGAGTTTGCAGCAAGCAAATGGGCTCTTTATAGCCTCTATTTAAGGCTAATACTCTCAGACAACAGGAAAACCACAGAGACACCACTGTTTGCAACCCATGATGGCCTAATATTAATATAAAAATCTTGTACAAATACTTAGAAAAAATAATTCCATGCCCCTTGCTTCCCTCTGAGAAAAAAGTATATCAACCACATAGATCAGGTCCATTCCAGTCAGAATTTGGAAAAATTGAAATGAGTAGCAGATTTTAACAAGGGCTTGTGCTTTGGAAGTTCTGTGGGCACTAACAGAACTGTAATCAGCCTGCTGACCAATAGACAGTTACTGCATTGTTCATTCAGATGAGAAAATCATTTTAAAAATTTATTCCTGATTTTTGACATGTAGAGTGGGAAATGGATTTGTACTCTCAAATTTTAACCTTTAAGTAATGTCATTAGCTTCTCTAAGGCTCAATTTACACTTGCACCTTTATAAAGTTGAGACAATAAAGGGCACTGTGTGTAGAATTACATGTCTGTGGTCTGCATTTGTATTTTCTATAATGCATGCAGTACACACAAAGTTATGAGTGGTAGGGATAGTACTAGAGATGAAAAAGCTGTAATAGTAAAATCAACACCAATGGAAGCTGTGGCACTGACAGAATGAGATTTATATTTTCTATTATTTAAATAAATAATTCTCTCTATAATTCAAAATCACCTCCACCAAGACCAAAATATTATCTGGCTACTGTCTCACACATTTTCCAAATCTATAGCCCATTAGTCAATTGCTTCTCAAAGAAAATAGCAAGCAGAACAAAACCTGAACTGATTTGCCATATCAAGAAAGCATCATACAGGTAAAAACAATCAAACAATGTTATATAATAAAATTTTATCTCTTGGAAGTAAATATTAAGCTTCTGCCATTGAGTGTTCTTCCAAATAATTTCCAAGTGCATTAAACAATGCAGTGTAAAAGTAAAACCAAAGAAAATGTATCTGAGTGTTATCTGTTCTCCTGTCAAGCAAGTTTTCTTAGTTAGTGTTTCTAAAAAACTAAAAAAAAAATGACCA
The DNA here is from genome assembly GCF_021556685.1 of Rattus norvegicus. Taxonomy (NCBI): domain Eukaryota; kingdom Metazoa; phylum Chordata; class Mammalia; order Rodentia; family Muridae; genus Rattus; species Rattus norvegicus. The sequence goes on from NC_141539.1 coordinate 58,719,932, forward strand.
AAAAGCAAGTTGGGAAGAAAAGTGTTTATTTAGCATACACTCCCGGTCATAGTCTATCAGAGGAGGAAGTCAGGACAAGAAATTAAGCAGGGCACAAACCTGAAGCAGAAGCTGATACAGAGACTATGGAGGGGTGTTGCTTACTGGTTTGCTTCCCATGACTTGTTCAGCCTACTTTATTATAGAACCAAGAACCACTAGCCCAGAGATGGCACTACCCATCATGGGTTGTGCCCTCCCCATTGATCACTAAGTAGAAAATTCCTTTTTTTTTTTCAGAGCTGGGGACCAAACCCAGGGCCTTCTGCTTGCTAGGCAAGCGCTCTACCACTGAGCTAAATCCCCAAACCCTAGAAAATACCTTATAGTTGGATCTCACAGAGCCATTTATTCAACTGACGCTCACTCCTTTTCAATAACTCTAGTGTGTGTCAAGTTGACACACTAGCTAGCCAGTGCAGAAGTATTGTTTAAAATTGCTGTAACTATATAAAAATGAAATTACTAATAAATTTGACTATATTAAACATTAAAAAGAATGTATGTTAAAATCAGTATGGAATAAGTTAAAGTACTTACACATATCAACATACTAATAAATATATTAATGAACTGATATTCTACACAAATAGCCAAAGAATAAAGTTAAAGTTAAGCATAATCAAATAAATAAAGATTACCTCAAAGTTACACTAATTTCTTTATTAAATGCATAAAATTAAGAGGAGCATAATATTCCCTATATTACCATAAGACAAAGCATGATCACTTACACACACAAACACATCTTTATGGGCTTAGGATGTGACTCAGTAGTAGAGTGCTTGCCTAGCAGATGTGAGACCTTCAGTTCCTTCTTTTGTAAGACAAAAATAATAAAGTGTAAATCATTAATTCATGTTTTGGTCTGCTTAAGAAGCAATTGACTAATGGGCTGTAGATTGGAAATTTTGTAAAGCAGTAGTCAGATAATTCTTTTTTGTCTTGGTAGGGGTGATTTTGAGTTGTAGAGAGAACTATCTATTTAAATAACAGCAAATACAAATCTCATTCTGCACTACCCACAGCTTCTATATATATATACCACCACCCAAAGAATACACATTACACATGGAGGGATGACCCAAGGCTCCAGCTGCATATGTAGCAGAGGATGGCCTTATCTGGCATTCTGGCATTGATGAGAGGGGAGGTCCTTGGTCCTGTGACGATTTGATGCCCCAGCATAGGGGAATGCTAGGGCAGTGAGGAAGTAGTGGGTGGGTGACTAGGGGAGTACCCCCATAGAAGCAGGGGGAGGGGTGGGATAGGGTGTTGGAGGAAGGGGAACAGGGAAGGGGATATAACATTTGAAATGTAAATAAAACAACCAATAAAAATTAAAGAAACAAGAAGTGTGACCTTGTTGGAAAAGTCATGTCACTTGGGGTAGGCTTTGAGATTTCAAAAGCCCCTGCCATTCCTTGTTAGCTCTCTCTGCCCGGCATTTGTGAATCAAAATACAAGCTCTCAGCTACTACGCCAGTGCCAGACCTGACTGATTGAGTGCCTGCTGCCATATTTCCAGTCATGATGGGCAGGAACCTACTCTTTGAAACTATAAGCCCAAAATAAACTCTTGTATATGATGTTTTGGTCATAATGTCTTATCATAGAAAAGAAAAGTAAGTCAAAAGATAGATAAGTACCTTTAATTGGTATTAAAAAAAACCCAAAACAGTAACAGTAACAACAGCAAAAGAAAGGACTGACTGAGCTGACAGAAATAGTCTAGCCATGGGCCAGGAAAGGGAAACAGACAAGTGTATAGCTTTCACTGTAATTTTAATCCCTTCAAAATTCCTACCTGTCTTCCTATCCACTGGAATGCTGTACAATGAAGGACATATTTGCAATCTGTAGGCTTAGATTTTTTCAAAACTTATTTTAATAAGAATTCTCAAACACTTTGACCCCTCTTCTAGCCCACTGACCAAAGGTACAGGAGAAAAAAATGGTAAATAGGACAAGGGGATGTGGACCTGTTTAGAAGTAGTTCTTTTGGGTGATTCCAATCTCTGTTTCTCAGGATACCATCATTCCAGTTCAAAAGTGTCACCAAACACAAATCAGCAACAGCAGCAGGATCCAGTAGAAACCACCAGGCCTCCTCTGAATTGGCACAAGTCAGTTATAGTGACCAGAAACAATCAGAATACCAGGAGTTTTCTGCCATGCCTCTTTCAACAAAGTGAAGATCGGCAAAAATGAGAGACCAATAAAGAGTTGCACAGCTAGCTATGCAAATGCCCCATTACTATCCATTGAGTCCTACTTATACTCTTTCCAAACAGCATGTGTCCTCTCATGGATCTTGCCTCAGGAAAACATCACACGAGTCTGCTTCAGCAAAATATCACATGAGTCAACATAACATGAGTCTTAATCACGTGACATAAACAGAAATTTCCATTTTAGTAGTCTCTGCTCTCTAACTTACCTACAATATAAACAGTATATTTATTTATATAAAGGCGATTTAGTTTTACCTCAGACCAACTTCTCCAAATTACAGCTATTATAAAAGACACCAGGGATGGAAAACAAGAAATGCCAGTATTTCCAGAATCCAGAATGTGGTATAAGTGCTATAAAAGGCCTAGATGCTGGGAAAAGAGTGAGCCTTTTCACTTTTTGATCAGTGCCCACCACTAAGGGACATCACTGCAATATTCATGCACTGGAAATTTGAGTGACCCCTAAGATCCTGCTAGCACTTTGGTGTCTGCTGTTTGTGGGGGACTTGGGTTGTATTGTCCTTTCCCAGTGCCCAGGAGAATCAAGCTATGCTTTTCTCTCTGTGGTGTGAATTGGGGTAAGGAGATTTCAACAGGAGACAACCCACAACTGAGAACCAGAAACAAAGTTAGGGCTATAGATCTCACTGAAAACCCAAGGTGTGAGTTTAGTGGCCTTCTAAATTTTTCCCTGAGCGAGAGCATGTAGCTGGTAGAAAAGATGAGTGTAGTGTTTTTTGTTTTTTGTTTTTAAGACTCCCCTCACTCATCCTTCAACCATGCTTCCTTTGGAGAAATGGAAGCCCTCGGGATAATTCTCTATTTACAATATAAATCTAATTATCCTTATTAGCTATTCTGCTTTTCTTGACAAATTAACATTTGATAGACTTGATAATTCTATTTGGAGATTTTGCAATGGAAAAACAACCCTGAACAAATGACTACATTCCCTAAGCTTACCTCAGACATAATTATGTGATATACATGCAGACTGCTGTGGTATTTCCGTAAATGGAATTAAGGTTTCTAAGATACCCTCTTTCTGTCCTGCTCTCCCTCATTTGCAAGAATATAGCTAAGGGAAGACGGATTGCAGCTATAGCCATTAGAAACTTGCTAGACAAGGGAAATATGCAACTTGGTTGACCATAAAGTCCCTTTTGGCTTTTCTGTGAAAGCCTTGGCTCTACAGGGAAGAATTGTGTTACAGGAAAGTTGCAGTGTTTTCTTTATCTCAGACTCCATCTCTAGGCCGGAATAGAACAGAACAAAGACTAATGTCACTTCCTGCCTCCTTAGGTTAGTGCTAATACTTCAGCAGTGACCACAGAGTAGATGGTGCCGATTGTAAAGTTAGTGTGGGTCAGTAGATCCTGTTTCGATTTGAAACAGCAAATGCCACTAATCCCATTGAGAAAGTTCAGTTTCCCAGGGCACTGAAGAAAAATGTCTCTCAGGAGAAGCTCTGACCTAAAAGAATTAAAGCCTGATTCTCTCCAATATAACATTTCATTGGCCTCTCAGTCAGAAAAATAATGAGTTCAACAGAAATCTACAACTTCTCTCCCACCTCCCGTGTGTGTGTGTGTGTGTGTGTGTGAGACTGTGTCTGTGTGTCTGTATGTCTGTCTGTGTCTATGTGTGTGTCTGAGTGTGTAAGTATATATATGTGTTTTAGTGTATGTATGTGTGTGTCTGTATGTATGTTTGTCTGCATCTGTATGCTTAAATATGTATGTTAATGGATGTGTGCGTGTGTATCAGTGAGCATGTGTGTATATGTATGTAAGTATATGTGTATGTAAATGTGCCCATGTTTAAGTGTGAGACTGCTTGTAGGATATCCGACTAAGCACTGAATTCACAACCTTATGAACAAACTAAAGCATTTCTATATATAAGTTTTTGCTTTTGTGGCTTTTTTCCTGCCACAGGTGTCTATAGTCTCTGTTATATTGGTGGGGGGGAGGCTAAAACCATATAGGCCAAGGCACAGTTCAGAGACACTATTTTTCTTTTATGAAATTTTTCTCAGTAGATAAATATTGCTTATTTATTTTATTCCATAGAATAACCTCTTTATCACTGTTCATCTGATAATTTGCTACCTGAATCAACTCATCCATCCATTCAACATTCATCCAGTTCTATACCCTGCAGGGCATCATATCCATTCCTGAGTACACAGTGGTGATAAAAAAACTGAGACACAAATGCCCTGGTGACTTTTAATTTGTCATTACTTCTGAGAGAATAAGATTTAAGAAACTTTGGACAGAACGTGAAGGGACACACACTTTAACTGTAGCATCAATTGCAGTGGATGGAGAAGGGTTTTGTCTCACATCTTTTGGATACACTCTCTACATGATAGCTTTGCACCCTGTGAACAACAGTAACAACAGCAAAAGAAAGGACTGACTGAGCTGACAGAAATAGTCTAGCCATGGGCCAGGAAAGGGAAACAGACAAGTGTATAGCTTTCACTGTAATTTTAATCCCTTCAAAATTCCTACCTGTCTTCCTATCCACTGGAATGCTGTACAATGAAGGACATATTTGCAATCTGTAGGCTTAGATTTTTTCAAAACTTATTTTAATAAGAATTCTCAAACACTTTGACCCCTCTTCTAGCCCACTGACCAAAGGTACAGGAGAAAAAAATGGTAAATAGGACAAGGGGATGTGGACCTGTTTAGAAGTAGTTCTTTTGGGTGATTCCAATCTCTGTTTCTCAGGATACCATCATTCCAGTTCAAAAGTGTCACCAAACACAAATCAGCAACAGCAGCAGGATCCAGTAGAAACCACCAGGCCTCCTCTGAATTGGCACAAGTCAGTTATAGTGACCAGAAACAATCAGAATACCAGGAGTTTTCTGCCATGCCTCTTTCAACAAAGTGAAGATCGGCAAAAATGAGAGACCAATAAAGAGTTGCACAGCTAGCTATGCAAATGCCCCATTACTATCCATTGAGTCCTACTTATACTCTTTCCAAACAGCATGTGTCCTCTCATGGATCTTGCCTCAGGAAAACATCACACGAGTCTGCTTCAGCAAAATATCACATGAGTCAACATAACATGAGTCTTAATCACGTGACATAAACAGAAATTTCCATTTTAGTAGTCTCTGCTCTCTAACTTACCTACAATATAAACAGTATATTTATTTATATAAAGGCGATTTAGTTTTACCTCAGACCAACTTCTCCAAATTACAGCTATTATAAAAGACACCAGGGATGGAAAACAAGAAATGCCAGTATTTCCAGAATCCAGAATGTGGTATAAGTGCTATAAAAGGCCTAGATGCTGGGAAAAGAGTGAGCCTTTTCACTTTTTGATCAGTGCCCACCACTAAGGGACATCACTGCAATATTCATGCACTGGAAATTTGAGTGACCCCTAAGATCCTGCTAGCACTTTGGTGTCTGCTGTTTGTGGGGGACTTGGGTTGTATTGTCCTTTCCCAGTGCCCAGGAGAATCAAGCTATGCTTTTCTCTCTGTGGTGTGAATTGGGGTAAGGAGATTTCAACAGGAGACAACCCACAACTGAGAACCAGAAACAAAGTTAGGGCTATAGATCTCACTGAAAACCCAAGGTGTGAGTTTAGTGGCCTTCTAAATTTTTCCCTGAGCGAGAGCATGTAGCTGGTAGAAAAGATGAGTGTAGTGTTTTTTGTTTTTTGTTTTTAAGACTCCCCTCACTCATCCTTCAACCATGCTTCCTTTGGAGAAATGGAAGCCCTCGGGATAATTCTCTATTTACAATATAAATCTAATTATCCTTATTAGCTATTCTGCTTTTCTTGACAAATTAACATTTGATAGACTTGATAATTCTATTTGGAGATTTTGCAATGGAAAAACAACCCTGAACAAATGACTACATTCCCTAAGCTTACCTCAGACATAATTATGTGATATACATGCAGACTGCTGTGGTATTTCCGTAAATGGAATTAAGGTTTCTAAGATACCCTCTTTCTGTCCTGCTCTCCCTCATTTGCAAGAATATAGCTAAGGGAAGACGGATTGCAGCTATAGCCATTAGAAACTTGCTAGACAAGGGAAATATGCAACTTGGTTGACCATAAAGTCCCTTTTGGCTTTTCTGTGAAAGCCTTGGCTCTACAGGGAAGAATTGTGTTACAGGAAAGTTGCAGTGTTTTCTTTATCTCAGACTCCATCTCTAGGCCGGAATAGAACAGAACAAAGACTAATGTCACTTCCTGCCTCCTTAGGTTAGTGCTAATACTTCAGCAGTGACCACAGAGTAGATGGTGCCGATTGTAAAGTTAGTGTGGGTCAGTAGATCCTGTTTCGATTTGAAACAGCAAATGCCACTAATCCCATTGAGAAAGTTCAGTTTCCCAGGGCACTGAAGAAAAATGTCTCTCAGGAGAAGCTCTGACCTAAAAGAATTAAAGCCTGATTCTCTCCAATATAACATTTCATTGGCCTCTCAGTCAGAAAAATAATGAGTTCAACAGAAATCTACAACTTCTCTCCCACCTCCCGTGTGTGTGTGTGTGTGTGTGTGTGAGACTGTGTCTGTGTGTCTGTATGTCTGTCTGTGTCTATGTGTGTGTCTGAGTGTGTAAGTATATATATGTGTTTTAGTGTATGTATGTGTGTGTCTGTATGTATGTTTGTCTGCATCTGTATGCTTAAATATGTATGTTAATGGATGTGTGCGTGTGTATCAGTGAGCATGTGTGTATATGTATGTAAGTATATGTGTATGTAAATGTGCCCATGTTTAAGTGTGAGACTGCTTGTAGGATATCCGACTAAGCACTGAATTCACAACCTTATGAACAAACTAAAGCATTTCTATATATAAGTTTTTGCTTTTGTGGCTTTTTTCCTGCCACAGGTGTCTATAGTCTCTGTTATATTGGTGGGGGGGAGGCTAAAACCATATAGGCCAAGGCACAGTTCAGAGACACTATTTTTCTTTTATGAAATTTTTCTCAGTAGATAAATATTGCTTATTTATTTTATTCCATAGAATAACCTCTTTATCACTGTTCATCTGATAATTTGCTACCTGAATCAACTCATCCATCCATTCAACATTCATCCAGTTCTATACCCTGCAGGGCATCATATCCATTCCTGAGTACACAGTGGTGATAAAAAAACTGAGACACAAATGCCCTGGTGACTTTTAATTTGTCATTACTTCTGAGAGAATAAGATTTAAGAAACTTTGGACAGAACGTGAAGGGACACACACTTTAACTGTAGCATCAATTGCAGTGGATGGAGAAGGGTTTTGTCTCACATCTTTTGGATACACTCTCTACATGATAGCTTTGCACCCTGTGAAAACGGCTTTCTCTTCTCTTTAGCTAGAAACTGCCAAACTTTATTGTATATGAAACCCTCCGAAGCCTGCTTGGATCGTCCCTCCTGCTTCTTTCTCCACTCTTCTGTAGACTCCATCTTGAGTACAGAGGACACCTAGAGACAAAAAGAACTGCAAGACCATGTGCTCCACATCCTGAGGGTGTTGACACTATCACACTAAGTTGCTCTTTACCTTCCAGACAGAACTATCCCTGCGTAAGGAATGGGATCTGGCTTCTGGGATGCTCACTAGTGGCCTGGCTTATACAATTTGAAAGCCTGATGGGACTGGTCTTGGTGACACTGACTACAAGGAAGAGATGAACATGGGAATAAACTTCAGAAAAATTCTCCTTGTCTTCTCCTTCTCAGGATTACCTTGAATCCATTTCTCATTTTGGTCCTTCTGAAGTATAACATGCCCATGGACATCTGTCCTGAGCTAGTATTACAGTACGGACCTAAGCAGAAATGAAATGTCAGCATGGTTACTATCTCTGCATCGCCTCTACTCAACCTCCTCTTCATCCTTCCATTATATCTCTTATAGCAAAGGGACTTGAACTTTGGGCTCTGTTCTCTGAATAACCTGGATTATTTCCCAGGTTGTTTCCCAGACTTATTTCCCAGGACCCTTTGCAATTGTAAGTGGAGGCACATCTAGGTTTCACTAATCAGACACAACACGGGTCTGGCTGCCGACAAAAGTGAGATGAATGGTTATTAGCAGGAATGTCTCTTGATAGGCAGTGTCATGGCAGTACTATAGTGAAGATGCTGGCTCCATATGCAACAACAGTGAATGACTACTGCCAACCACACACAGCAGCTGCTGTGATATTTCTACTGGAAGGTGTCTGCAGTGCACTGGGTATGCCTCTCAACCAAATTATTAGATTTTATAATGAAGGAGCTCAGTTGTTTACTCAGTCTCCTTCCAATATTTCTGTTGAAATTAAATATTGAGAATCTATTGATTGCAACAAGGAATCCTGGCCACCAGAAGGTTGGTGTATCTAAGACTTACCTTAACCCTTTGTTTTTCATGATAACCCTCAAAAAGGAAATAGTAAGATGTGCAAGGTGCGTACTCACATTCTCTCCTGCAGCACGAGGTACCCCTGTAAGTAGTGCTCCCTAGAAGGTAGAAGACATGGTCAGGGTTTCACTTCCTGGATGAAAACAAAAAGGATGTGTGTGACTCCATCTTTTTCTTTGAGTGTGTTAAAAGCAAATGATGTGCTGCTTGCCATGAGAGTCATCTTGCAACCATGGGAGACTCAGCAAATCCACAAAAAGAGGAAAGAAAAAAGGAACTCAGGGCATGGGTGATAGAGACTTGGACACTCATGAGAGACTGTAACCAATGAGATATTACACTGCTTTCTATATGGGAGGCTGGGTTTAGGACCTCAGATACTTATATCCTGTACCCTGAAGCCAACAAATATGGTGTTACATGGGACAGAAGAGTTTGCAGCTGTGATAACTATGAAAGATTTTCTAGTAGGAAGACCAATATGTATTATCCACATGCACCCAGTGTAATTATTAGAAAGAGGCAGGACCACAATCAGAGAATACCTAAGAATGGAGAGGAGAAAAGACGCTGAGCTGATTTTGAAGGTGGAGGAGGACTGGACTCATTCCACTCCTAGAAGACTGTCCCTAGAAACCAAGAGCAGTCAGGAAAGGGATTTGTTCTTTACACTTCCAGAAGAAACACAGTCCTGTGGACATCTTGATTTGGACATCTAAAGCTGCAAGGTAACAAATTTGAGATGTTAGGAATTAGATTAATGTTGATGTATTTGTTTATCCCCATCACTCAGCTGACTTCATGGATCTCACAGAGCCACATCTGATGGGCATTGCAACAATTTTCTGACTTACCATGGGGAGGATTTTGTTAGAAGATAGAAAGGCATTTGTTCTTTGTGTGCATTTTAAACATTAACAACATAGCGTGCTTTACAAGAATGTAAGACTCGTCTGTCAGCATATGTGAAGAAGTTGTACAATCTCAGAAACTTTATATTAATGCCTGGGATCTTCCTTAAGAAATCTGGATATTGACATAGATTGAAGATCAAAACATGCAATATACTTTCCACCATTCTCTATACTGTGTTCATGTAGGTTTAATCAATCAAAGAGTTATTACTCTGCAGAACCTATCTGTAAAACCATGCCATTCAGCCATTATCATTACTGATACAGGAGTAGAAACCTATACACAATCTCAATGTTATCTTGTTTCTAAAATCTAATCTATGTTAACCTATAAGTAAGATATATGCAAATGAGAGTATTACAAAGAAAGTCCTACATACTTATTGCTATTTCAATGATACATGTGGTGAATGTTTCAATTAAGGAATATATTTAGTGAAATACTGATAGTATAAATTTCAAAATGTACTATAGAATGGAAAACAGAGTTCTCAAAAATAGAAATAAAAATGGCTAATAAACATTTTTCAAAGTGTTAAATATCACTTTACATAAGGTAACTGAGTAACACTGGGAGCGAGAGAGATGGCCTTCCATATGGAAGAGTACAGCAATTGGCTGTCCAGTGACAAATGATCAGCCCTGAAAACATACACACAAGTGATATTATATAGAATGAACAGAATACATTTAAGAATTGTGTGTGTGTCCTTCTCTAAAAGGGGAACAAGAATACCCTTGGCAGGGAAGAGAGAGGCAAAGATTAAAACAGAGACTGAAGGAACACCCATTCAGAGCCTGCCCCACATGTGGCCCATGCATATACAGCCACCCAATTAGACAAGATGGATGAAGCAAAGAAGTGCAGGCCGACAGGAGCCGGATGTAGATCGCTCCTGAGAGACACAGCCAGAATACAGCAAATACAGAGGCGAATGCCAGCAGCAAACCACTGAACTGAGAATAGGACCCCCGTTGAAGGAATCAGAGAAAGGACTGGAAGAGCTTGAAGGGGCTCGAGACCCCATATGTACAACAATGCCAAGCAACCAGAGCTTCCAGGGACTAAGCTACTACCTAAAGACTATACATGGACTGACCCTGGACTCTGACCTCATAGGTAGCAATGAATATCCTAGTAAGAGCACCAGTGGAAGGGGAAGCCCTGGGTCCTGCTAAGACTGAACCCCCAGTGAACTAGACTGTTGGGGGGAGGGCGGCAATGGGGGGAGGGTTGGGAAGGGGAACACCCAATAAGGAAGGGGAGGGGGGAGGGGGATGTTTGCCCGGAAACCAAAGAATTATTATTAAGTATTAAATAAATTTTAAAAAAAAGTAAGTAAAGAAATATATAATAAAAAAAATTAAAAAAAAGAATTGTGTGTGTGTGTGTGCGCGCGCGCGCGCGCGTGTGCGTGCACACGAGCAGGAGGATGTGGTGAGGGATATAGGCATGTGTATGAAATGACAATTAGTGAAAAAGAGAGGCTATGAATTTGAAGAAGAGCAGGAAGGAATAAATGGAGTGATTTGAGGGGAGAATAGGAAATGGAGAAATATTATAATTACAGCATAATCTCAAAAACAGAAAAGGAAGGAAGGAAGGGAGGAGGGGGGAAGGAAAGAAGACTAGTAAGGATATGGGGAAAAGGAATCCTTATGCATTGTTGGTGAAAGTATAATAAACTGGTCCAGCCAGCACAAAATTCAGTGTAGAGGTTTCTCACAGAGCTAAAAATAGTAGCACCAATGACCATGGTATAACACTCCTATGTGTATACCCCACGGAACTTCATACCTTCCAAGAGAAGTCCTTGCACATCCATGTCTATGGCAGCTGTAATCACAATAGATGGGAAGTGGAATCGGAATAGATGTCCGTCAGATAATAGGCTACTAATAAAAATATAATGTATATTAATTTTATAATTAATGGAATTCATTATAATAATTATCGAAGTAGTTTCTTAATATTGATTTAAAATAATTAATATAATGGAATTTATCACTGAAGAAAAATGAAATTAAAATTTCAGAAAAATTATAGAACTGGAAAAATATTATACTGAACCAGATAACCCAGACCCAGAAAGACAAATGCTGTTTCTTTTTATCACATATGAGTTCTTAGATTTCTATATTTATAGAGTGCCTAAAGAGTCCAGGAAGCAAAAACTAGGGCATAAGGTAGAAGACCTTAAAGAGGGAGATACAAAGATAGAGGAAAGAATACTGTAATAGAAAAGTTTAAATGGGGACTAGGAAGGGGATGTGGGAAGCTGTGGGTTTGGTGAGAGCTAACACCAAACAGGAATCTATGACAGGACCCTTTCATCACTCCTTCCAGTGCCCACGAAAGATCGCAGAAGATGGGCAAGAAGAATGGAAGTGCTAGAAACCAGGAAGAAGGGCTAGGAAGTGCTGTCTTCTGGGTACAGCATGGTCATTTTACCCATGAAAAACTACTGACAGCTAATGGCTGCTAAGGGAGTAGTTACAGTTTTCTTCAGTGGTGCAGTCACTGGTAAGTTACCTATAACATTGTAAATAATCACAAACCCATGCTCATGTAAGCAATCCTACCTAAACTCAAATGGCCAATAGAATACAAGGTCCACTATGATGACTCCTGCCATGGCCCCATAAACACCATGTGGAACTAAGCACCTTACAGATACTGTCCGGGCTGCTGATCCCATGCCGGACACAGAAGGACCTTTTAGATGCTTGTGAATCTCCCACAGACTTCTGAAGCTATGCACCTAGACCTACTATGTGTATAGAGGATTTGTTCTCAGTCTCCAAAGTTCCATAGTCTCACCTAGTGCTAGCTAAGCTAGCATTATTTCTTACTCTCTAACCACATATTAGCACAGAGGGTGTATATAGTGTATAGTATATAATATGTAATATAGTAATATAATGTGTAATGCATAATATATAATATGTAACATATGACATGATATATAACATATAATATGTAATATATAATGTATAATATAATGCATTTATGTATATATGTATATGTGTATGTGTATATATGTATACATGTATATGTGTATATGTATATATACAGTGCATGTGTGACATATATACATATGTAAATGTATGTCAAAATTTTAGTTGATCAAGAATTATGGGCTCTAAACATGCATTAATTTTTATTTCATTTATTTTTGAGGTATGTATCACTCCTTATATCTATCTACCTTTTGTCTGGTTTCTCTTATTTATCTCTTACTTTTTGCAGTCCTCTTTCTCCCTTTTTGTCTCTGTTCCCCATCTTTCATTCCCATTTTTCAAGACAAAAATTGCACAATTCAGAGTGCATATGTGTAAGAAGTATTTTAAGTTCTCAGTCTAAAAACTCAAAAGAGCCTACACAAAAATGACATACAATGGAGTATTTTTATTAATCATTTTATTCATTTACATTTCAAATGATATCCCCCTTCCTAGTTTCCCCTCCACAAACCCTCTATTCCATCCTTCCCCCCACTTTTGCCTCTATAAAGGGGCTTCTCCACCCACTCACCCACTCCCACCTCACTGCTCTAGCATCCAATTAAAAACATCCAAAGGTACAGATAGCAATAACTGCAAGACAATGCTAGATGCTAAATAGAATCTAGGAGTCAGTGTGAATCCAGTTAAGCACTCTCTAAAATCTCCAGAAATTAGCAATTTACTCAAAATGCACAGCTGCTTAAATTTGAGGTTCTCCAAGAAGTATATTCTATACTTCAAGATTCAACTTCCAATCTAAAAACATTAGCTACACTTCTAACCTAAGCCTGCAAACTAGGGAGAGAAAAGGTCCACTCACAACAGAGTTCTAAAACCTACCCCAACTGTAAGAGGAAGCCACAGACTGTCACCTGCTCATCTCAGAGGTTTCCTGAGTCACTGAAGATCCCACACCTGGGTCTGCCATCTGAGGCCCTGCCCTAATCAACTACTCTGATGTAAAAGACACTGTTCATGGGTTCCTCATGTCTGAACAAGTAGGATTCAGTCTGGATCAAATGCAATTTGATTACTGTACATTTGTTAAGAAGAGTCCAGCCAATCTTTTATTGAGTAAGTATTCCTTCGGAGCTCAATCTTCATATTATCTCTCTCTCTTGCCTTTCCACTTTACATGAATAATTTATGAGTAGGAAATGAACCATTGGATCATAAGACTCAGCTATTATTTATATGGAAGAGAAATGAATTTCCACCACCCCCAATTCCACAGAAGGAATGAAGCTGAGGAGGAAAAATAGTTAAGGAGAAAGGAATTTTTTTCACTTGCTGACTTGTAGTTGTTGACTTCTACCCATGTCCAAAAAATAATTCTTTCATTCCAGTTGACACCATAGAAGAAAAAGTGATTGTCACTAAAAAGAGAAAAATCTACTTGTAGATTTAATCTGGCAGCACACACCCACAGTTACACTGATTATCACAGTCTAAGAAGCAGAAATCCATTTGGCCTGGCCCCAAAGTCAGTGTCTGGAAAAAACAATAACTTAAATGCTAATCCACATTTTCTGGTACAGTAAAGAATTTCTTAAGATTGTCTATGCTAATTACATTCAATACATCAGCATTATGATATTATTAAAAGTGAAAGAAAGAAGACAAGTCAAATCCCATTATCACAAATAAGGTTTTGTGTTTCCATGCTAGAATAGTTAGCTTGTTCACTTATGCGGTAATTTCAGTGATGGGCTAACCTCCAGATAGAGAGGGATGGTTTTAGTAACAGTAGCTATGCCTATTCAAATATCTGTATCTGTGTACCAAATCTTGGACATGAGATTCATAAGAATGGAAATTTGCAACTAAAATGTAGTGAAATGTTTTAAATAACCAATGAATTTTTATGAAATTTGGATGAAAATAGAATTATATTCTTCATATACATTGTAGCATAGAGTACTGTATGATGATCTTAGAAAAAACTTACACCCAGAAACACTGCCGAATATCAATGGCTGTGATTTTTCTCAGAGATGGAAACATATACTCAAGGAGAACTCATCTTTAGCTGGATAAGACTAAAATCTTTAACGTCTCAATAAAGGTCTTGATCTAAACATTTGAGACCATTTCATCTCATGACTGTTTTGCCTAAAATGCATAGTATACATACATAGAGAAAATTATCATCTACCAAGAGAAAGTACATGAATCTTGCTATAACCACTAATTTTAGCTCTGTTGGTAATATGCTAGAATGTCTTGTTTTATGGTGTCAAAAACATACTGCAGTGAAAATGCAATCTGTTCAATAAATAGTACTGGGAAATTTGAATATTATGATACAGAAAAATCAAGCTACATTCCTTTCTCTCATAATGCACAAAAACCAATTCAATAACATAAATGTTAACTAAGAAGCTAGGAATCCAGCACAAGCAACATAGAAGAAACATGTCAAGAGCTTGAATAGACGCTGGTCTGACAACAGAGTGTAGAAGTACTTGGAAACAAACTCCAAAAAACTGACAGTTAACAGTAGGCTAAAAACAGACACATGCTACTCAAAGGAGACATACAAGACAATCAAACGTGGAAAACCACTCTATCTAACTTATGCTTGAAGTCAAAACTAAACAAAATATCATCTCATTCCACATAGAATGGTTACTGGCAGGATGGTAAGAGGTAAGAGATGCTAGAAAGATCTAAAGTAGAGGACACTTAAACCCATGAGAAGGAATGTAAGTCAGAAAGTCATTGTAGAAAAAAGTATAAAGTCTGTTCTAAGAAACAAGAGAAAACAAAACAAAAATCTACCATATTATCTAACAATTGCACTACAAATTATCAAAAAGAAATTTCATCTTCACACCAAAAAAAGATACCTTCACTCCAATGGTTACTGCCGCACTTCTTGTAACAGCCAAAATGTGGGATCGATCTTAATAGCCCTTAGGGGATTCATGGTATTTTTAATGTGGTAATGTCTGATGCTGGTATGGAACTCACCATAAAAAAAGGAATGAAGTTTTGCCATTTGCAACATGGAGAGAATTAGAGACCATTATATTTATTGACGCAAGCCAGACACAAAATAATAAATGTTATATGTCCTCACTCTTATGTAAACTCATAAATCAATCTTTCAGCTGTATGGGACAAGAGAGTAGTGACTAAACACAAGGGAGGGAAGAGGGACAGGAAGAAATTAAGAGGGGCATGCAAGGACTTAGAGGGGCTTTGGATGAAAAGTTGGGAGCCAAAAATAGAAAAGCTAGAATTACAGCTCATGGGTAGACCTTTGCCTAGCATTCATAAAAACCTAAATTAAATCCTGATATAGAAAAATAAAATAGAAAAGTAGAAGAACAGGTGGGCAGGGAGATATGACTGATGCTCAGGGCATGCATGGACAGGAAATCCTACTAACATATAAAATTGATATGTGATGATTATAATAATAAAGTAAATGACAGTTTTGTTCTACTGAATGTATTATACTAGAGTAGCTTTTTACTGCGGTAGAATTGCTCAGATGATACCAACAATTTAAGAACAGGACCGCTTAAACTATAATGCAAGCGGTACTGCTGAGACTGTGTAACACAGGAAGTACATGTAAACAAAGGAATACATGTACAAAGAAGAAAATGAGACTTGGGGATGGTAGAACCTAGAATTGATCTTTAAGGGCATTCACAATGCCAATAGATCAAAAGACAAGTGTGGCCTCTGGTTACTAGAAAATACAGATAACCAATCTAGCATAGAAAATGAACAAGCATAATGAAGAGAGGGAGTTCTTACTGGGCCCAACTTTCAGTGTGAACTATCCAGAGTCTATGGGCTCTCAATGAGCCTGGTAGTCACCTCTTCACCTTGGGTGGTTGGCCAGGAAACCATAGGATCCATCAACTTCTGTCTCCCCTTCATTAGGATTATAGATACATACACATACCTGGCTTTTATGTCGATGCTAAAGGTTCTAAATCCTGGTCTTCATACTTCCACAGCCAACATTTCATTCACTGAGTCCTTTCCCCACTCCTCAGATTTCTAATACTAATAAATAACTCATTTTTGGCAACTTAGTAGTTAATTACTTGTTATCAGCACATTAATTTTAAGATAGCTTTTCTATTTAGACTGTCCATTGCTCAGTTTTGTTGACTAATAAAAAATATTGGAATTATAGCTTTGGTTGGGGCTCTAGTAAGTTCCACAAGAAAATGATCCTCAGAAGTGGTAGTATGGTAAATTGGCCTCTATGGCCTCAGTCTTCAAATGAGACCTTCAGTGTCAATCCCAGACCAGGAAGACTTGATTTGGAATGTAGAGAATGGATACTCAAGATGTCTTCCAACTTAGCCACTCAAAGATAATTTTCCCATGATTGGTAAAGTATATTAAAAGTGGAACCAGAGGTTGAAGGGATGGGTCATTTATTAAAACTGTACACTGCTCTGGCAGAGGACCCCAATTTGGTTCCCAGTACACATGTCAGGTGGCTTATAATTGCCTGTAATGACAGCTCCAGGGAATCCAACGCCTTCTTTTGGCCTGAGAGGGTTTGTTCTCACACATGTGTGTGCACATATACACATGCAAATGCATATGCACATAGATACATTTACTTCAAAAGAAATATAATATCTTTAAAATTAACCTAGAAGTGCACTCAATCACTCACAGAATTGTGGAAAAGCAATAAAATGGGTCATTCTATTTTTTGTCTAAAACATAAGATCACACAGGATATTTGTCACAAATCTCTTCATGCCCGCAGTTGTAGCAGTTCTAGAAAGATGACCTCAATGTCACACACTGGGACAGGTGATGATGACAAAATGCTTAGAAGAGAATGTGCTAGAAAACTAAACCAGAATTTCCTTAGCTGAGAAGGTAGAGTCCAAAGTCAAAAGAAGTGATAGTGACCATCTTACCATGACCACTCATCATTTGTCATAGCAGTCACAGCACAGCTAACAACCTGACAGTCAATGGCCCTATTCACTGAAAGGTTTCAATTGCGTAAAAATGAACACTGAGTGTAAAGATTGCAATCATTCTAGTGAAAGAACATCTACTTCAGTTGTCTAGAATGTAATAGCACTAATGTTTGTTTGAGTAGAGCTGGACTAGTGGTACGCAAGGCTTTGAAGAGCCCTTTTAAGCAAAGCCAATGAGAACAATGATAAAGACCAGATTTCAGATTTGAAAGGCACTTTACTTAAAAGAAGCAAAACCTATTTTGATTGAAGTTGCAGGTCATTGCAAGATGCAAAGAAGTCACTCACTCAGTCAAAATTCAAGATCTGAGAAGATCATTCTATGTGCCGGAAACATTGCTCTCTGCCAAGAAGAAACTGGCAAATGAAAACAGGTATGGCTTCATTGTGTCCCTGGAAGACAGTGAGGTAGAGGGAATGATTTTCTGTTAATAATTATTCAAACATTGTATTGCTCTAGGCAATATTAAAATCTACAAAGGGTCTATTTAGAAAGAGCTTGTACCATATCAACCCAACGGAGCACAAAGCATCACACAACCCGTGCTAGGTAGGATGCCTGAGAGTTAACAATTGAAAGACACATGAGACATTCCTGGTGGTGAAAAGTCTGCAGGCAGTGGAGAGATTCCATCACAGCCTAGAGTTTTAAAGGTTACTGTAGATTCCTCACAGCATGGTGAGAGAGAAGCAGGGGAAAAGAAGCAAGTCTAAGGTTAGTAGGAGAAAATACATGTTGTGTGTCAGACCCTTCAAATTTAGAATGTCTATAAAAATCTGCCCTATCCATCCAGGCAAGCAGGTAGACAGTGTTAGAATATGAAGTGCATCTATTAGTATACATGTGACATTTATAAAGCAGTGAAAGTGCCCTGGATATTGAAACACAATCAAGATAAAAAGTGGGACCCAAGAGAAAAGGAAATGGAGAAGAAACACCAAGGACAAAAGAGAGGTCCTGAGACTGAAAGTGGTTGGGAACCTTAGGGGAAGGGCACAACAATGCTGTCATAAAAACAAGGGACAGCAATGAAAACTAGAGACAGCAATTTCCATCTGAAGATGGCCCCAGGAACCAAATGCCATAAGCTAGTCAAGTACAATGCACAGTCAAAACCCTTGTGTGTTCATACCTTAAAATAGTAGATGCTTACTTCCATTCAGGAACAACTTGAAAAGGTATTAAACAATAAAAAATATGTAAATTCAATACACATTAAGAGAGAAAGAAAATTATTTCTTCCTATAGTTCTTACCCACCCTTAAACTTCTTACAAATAAAATATTCCATCTTCTCTGAGTCTTCGAAGCCAAATCCATGGGACACCAGTAGACGGATGTGGACAGTGCACAGGTATTAAAACTAGCCTCATACTGTTTAGAAACACACAAATCTGATAATACTTGAGAGAACAATATTTTCATTTTTATCATTTCCTTGTAGAATAATATTTGGTTTTGAGAAAGGCCAAAGTTACCTGCCTGAGGCAGATAGCATCTTAGGCACACAGCAGATTCCAAGAGAGCATTCAGGTAGTGTGGGTGGTTAGAAAATACTCTTCTCTTAGTTTTGGTAGTGGTTGCTAGACTTTCACCTTCTCAGTCTGAACTTGCCTATTAGGCAAGCAAAGAAAGTGGCAGAGACAAAGTGGCAGAGACGTGTGTTAGCGTGAGAATGTTTATCTCCAAGCAGCACTAAAGAGTGACATGTGGAAGAGATAGTGACTGTGCTGGTCTACATCTCAAATGGAAATGACCCTCACCAACTGAATGTCAAATATAGACTTAAGGAAAGTAAGGCTTTTGGATCTTTTTATAACAGCATTATTGAAGCATGATTGGTTTATAAAGGGCACAAACATTTAATGTGCACAATTTCATACAAACGTTCTTGCTAACATCACCATAATAACCACAATAGGTACATCTATCTAATACCTACCAAAGCCTTCTTTGTTTCTTTTCATTGTTTTATGGCTTTTATTTGTTTTATGGTAAAAAATAAAGGGAGATCTTTAATCCTACAGTGTACAGTCCTGTGTGGTTGGCTGTAGGCATTGTAATGCACAGCGGATCTCTAGAACTTTTTTGCCTAGCAGAGCTGAAATTTTATGTTCAATGAACAGCAATACACAACCCTCTACTACTCCTGGCAATAAGTAGCAGCAGTTGCTCCATGAGTTTGCCTACTAACTTGTTCCACTTAGCATAATACTCGCTGGCTTCACCCATGTTATCATAAGTAAAAGTTGCTTATTTTCTTAAAGCTAAACACTACTACTGTGATGTATATGATATGTCTTCTTTATCCACTTGCTGGCCAGCAGACTCAAGATTCTATATCTTGACTGTTGTGGATAATTCTGTAATGAGCATGCTTAGGCTACTGTCTCTCAGTGATTATGATTAATATTCTTTAGGATATACATCCAGGATTAAGAAAAGTACTTTTCTTCTATGGATAATGTAATTTTGTAATAATATTTATATTTGTGTTTTAAAACTATACATGTTTCTTAACTCATTTCCCAAAACCAACTGTTGTCCTCATTACCCTAAGGTATGAGGAATACAGGTACAAGTGTGCGCGCACACACACACACACACAGAAAGAGAGAGAGAGAGAGAGAGAGAGAGAGAGAGAGAGAGAGAGAGAAATATACAGTATCCAGAAGAAAAAAACAAACCATACAATTCCCAAGCTAAAAATGAATGAACAGAACACATAATTTATTCCATATTGGCATACTGATATTAATAAAATTTAATTTTCTAAAGGTTGAGAGTGAAACCATATTGTATAACATGGAATATATCTGCAGATTTTGTACACTGAGCTGATATTTTAAGCTGTGCACCTTTGCTTTGTTTTGACCCCTTATATTTTTATGTCATTCCCATAAATCTATTATACTATTTCACTAAACACCTTCCAATACTCACTTAGCCTAATCTTCAGAATACTTAGGCATATAAGTAATAAAAACAGCCACCATTGTGCCTGTCCCCTGCATGGCAGAAAACATGTAGCAAGTGCTTTATAGATATTATGCTTCTGTTTTGATTTGTGGTGTGTGGTGTGTGGTGTGGGGTGTGGGGTGTGGGGTGTGTGTGTGTGTGTACATGTGTGTGTGTAGCTGCCTATAGAGGCCACAAAGAGGCATCAGGTTCCCAGAAGCTGGAATGATGAGTCATTCAACATGGGTGTTTGGAAGCAAGCCCAAGTCCTCTAGAAGAGCTTTATGAGCTCTTAAATGCTGAGCTATCTTTCCAGCCCATTATCACATGTTAAAGAAAAAACTCAGGCTTAGAGAGCTAAGACAGCCTGTCCAAGGCCATGAACAAATGTATGAGCAGTTATGGAAACTCGGGCACTAACGTGGACCTAAAACTCTTGCCTTTGGATGCTGTGATCACCATTATGCCAGAAGTCAATGGAACGTGAATAGGAAACATGGATATAATGCATCACCAAATGAGAGAGGAAACATATTGGTAGACAGAAAGCAAAGGGGGAAACTGTTAAAATATGCAAAGCCAGAGCTTCTTATGTGGTTTGGACATTTGTTGTTGCAGATGAAAATGATTAAATTTAGAAATCCCAATCAAGTGTTCAGAAAATGACTTTTATTCTGGAATCAGTTTCCATACTACAACCATTTTTATGATTTTCTTAAGCAATATGCTTGGCTTGACCACCCTTTGATTAAAACCATTTCCCTTGGATCATTTTTAGACTTTGCTTCCTTCAAAGCCACCCTTCCGGCTTCCATGATTTCTGTTGGTTCTTCTTTGACTTTGGACATGGACTAGGCTCCAACCTCCCATCTCTGTGCCCACCTTGTCTATCTGCCAGGATACTTCACTGAAGACAAAAATCTGATTTGCCTAATGTCATCCCTATTGGGTCCTGGGAACTTCTCACATTCCTAGCATCTGGGACTTTCTAGTGGTCTCCCCCACCATCCCTTACCCCATTATCCTCTCCTTCCCCTCTCCCACCCAGGTCCCTTCCTCCCTCTGCCTCCCATGATTATTTTGTTCCCCCTTCTAAGAGGATTGAAGCATCTACACATTGGCCTTCCTTCTTGTTAAGCTTCATATGGTTTGTGAATTATATCATGGGTATTTCTGAACTTTCAGCCTAATATCCACTTATCACTGAGTACATACTATGCATGTTCTTTGGGGTCTGGGTTACCTCACTCAGGATGATATTTTCTAGTTCCATCCATTTGCCTGCAAAATTTGTGGTGTCCTCATTTTTGATAGCTGAGTAGTATTCTATTGTATAAATGTACCATGTCTTTGGTATCCATTCTTCTGTTGAGGGACATCTGGGCTGTTTCTAGCTTCTGGCTGTGAGCCTGGTTATCATTAGCCAAAATGCTCAATAGAGAAGAGATAGAACTTGAAGAGAACACCTCCAGTAGATAGACATGGCCCCCAGTGGTGGGATGGGGCCACCCATCCATCTCAAAATCTTTAACCCATGATTGTTCCTGTCTAAAGGAATGCAGAGACAAAAATGGAGCAGAGACTGAAGGAAAGGCCATCCAGAGACTGCTCCACCAGGGATCTATCCTATTTGCAAACACCAAACCCCAACACTATTGCTAATGCCAAGATGTTCTTGCAGATAGGAGCCTGGCATGGCTGTCCTCTAAGAGGCTCTGCCAGTACATGAATATGACAGATACAGATACTCACAGTCAACCACTGAACTGAGCCCACATACCCAAGTGGAAGAGTTAGGGGAAGAACTGAAGGAGCTGAAAGGGATTGCAACCTCATAGGAAGAACAACAGTATCAACTAACCAAACCACTCAGAACTCCCAGGGATGAAACCACTAACCAAAGAGTATTTATGGGCCAGGCCATGACTCCTGTAAAATATGTAGCAGAGGAATGCCTCATCTGGTATCAATGGGAGGAAAGGCACTTGTTCTGTGGAGGCTTGATGCCCCAGAAAAGGAGGATGCTAGAGGGGTGAGGCAGGAGTGGATGGGTGGTGGAGGAGCACCCTTTTAGAGGCAAAGGGGATGGGGGTGGGGTGGGGGATTCGTGGAAGGAAGCCCAGGAAGGGGACAACATTTGAAATGTAAACAAAGAAAATAATTATTAAAAATATCTGATTTGCCTTCATTACCTGGCAGGCCACTCACTGTGTGCTTGGGAGATAAACTGGTGATTTCCAATTTCCTCCCACTCAAAGCCTCAGAGTATTTCCAGTTTTATTATTCTATGTTACAAACATCTCACTCATGGTGTACCAATTACTACATGAGAGAAAGCAAGGAGAAAGAACTACATGTTTGCAGAAGCATTTGGGAGATCGAAGCTTGGCTGTACTTTAAGGTCCCATCTGTATGCAGATTGCTTCAATATCAAGGCTGCTCGGTTTTAACAAAGCCCAACCAAACCTTGGGGCTCAAACGGCAACTGCTGATATGGTCTGCGACCACATCAAAACAGAGACACCCAATGTGCACTATGGGGAAAGGCTGGGGATCCACACCCACTCACTGATAACATCTCCTTGCCTGTGTCTGCAGGACAGAAGCCTTAGCACTTGACTAACCAGGAAGAACAGTGCAGACCTGAGTCTCAGGATCAAAGCAAGCTTCAGTTCCCTGAAGGATATTTATCAATACACATGCTTTTAGAATGAGGACATCCTGGGATCGTGTATCCATAACCCCAAGATACTGCTGGCTGGCACCCTAGCCTGGGCCACACCCTCTGAGCGCCACAAGAATGCAGGGAAATAAGTCAGACTTTGCCAGCTCACTTGTTTGTAGCTTTAAGGTTGAAAACCTTGAAATTCTTCAGATTTCTTCCAAATCAAGATATTTAGATCTCTTTTCATCTCACTTTACAGTTTGGAATGTCTCAGTGCCCATCCAGGTTTTCAATTAGGACCAGGGACTGAGGAACATTCTGGCATCTGTCACTAAGGCAATAAACTGAAAACAGATTAAAATATACTTTATAAAAAATAGCACATTTTACTTTAACTTCCGGTGAAATATTAAAGACAGCCTAAACCACAAAACATCAGTTTCTGAAACATCACTCACTTTTATTTTTGCCAGACGCAGTAACTAGAACTAGCCATTAAATGCGGATTTTAAGCATATTGCTGTTTTACAAAAAGGATAGATTCATAAACAGGGAGAAGACTGTGAAAAAGAAAGAGAAATGACTCTCAGAAGACGTAAGGCAGTACATCTTGGAAGCTCTAAATCGCTTTGAACTAATAGATCAAAACTAAAATAGGAGCATGCTACACTGTTAAAAATCTAGGTCAAAGCTATACTCTGTTTCCATAGACAGTCAGTGGAGGTCTACTGTAGCTGTTTCAAGAAAAGCAATTCCTCTGTAACACTTCTGTCTCATTGTCTCAGTCAAACCTCCGTCTTTACCCTTGCACAGTATGTCACATACCCACAAAGAACCTGACACTACAAACAACTCTCCTGGTGTCTGGAGAAAAATCTGCTTTTACGTTATCATCCATTGCATTAATTTCCTTATATTTTTACTTAATTTCAGAGTCAATATTGTTTAGACCTTAATTATACTAAATTCTTTCCAGGGTTTAAAAGAGGAAATTGTACACTGAAGATATTTTACTTATGCTGAAATCTCACCCAGGAAATGTCTTATTCATGTGACAAATCAATATTTCACATATAAAAGTGGCTCAAGAAAGAGTCACAGTATGTAAATTTAGTGTCTACCTATAACAAAACTGAGATTTACAAACGTTTTGACAGAGGAAAATTGACTCAATCTTCCAATTAACTCAGTTTCTTAGATCCAACTTGAACTATAACTTTAGCCAAATATATAAGTCCTTGCTTTAAAGATGATGTCACGGTGTTTGCTAATTTGATGTCTGAAGAATTAGCGTTTACCATTGTATTTTATTTGGTACACTAAGTAAAGTTTACTTAATGTAGTGGTTCTATTAGTTCACTTTTTATTGATGTAACAAAATGCCTGTGTGGGTTAATAGAGTAAAAAAAAAAGAAGTTTATTTAGCTCACAGTTCTGGAAAGTCTAGAGTAGTATGTCAGGAACAACTTGGCTCACTCTGGTGAGGACTTTGTGACAAATATCAAGAGTTCATACAAGAGTGAAAGAACACTTCACAGAGCTACCAGAGAGCAATTCTGGGTCATCTTCATTCTTATAACAACCGACTCTCACAAGAGCTCAGTGTTCTCTTCAGGAAGTTATCTTTTGTACCAATTCATTCAAGGCTATTCCCCACTTTCTCTTACATCATATTAGTATATCTGGTTTTATGATGAGGTCTTTGATCCAGGTGGATGTGAGTTTTGTGTAGGGTGATAAATATGAATATATTTTCATTCTTCTACATGCAGACATCCAGTTAGGCCAACAACATTTGGTGAGGGCAGGCGTCTCTGGTCTGAGCTAGAAATCTAGGACAATAGAAACTCCAGGAATCTATGAAGGTGACCCTAGCTAAGACTCCTAGGAATAGGGGATATAGAATCTGAAACAGCCACTTCCTGTAACCAGACAAGAGTTCGAATAGAGAAATAGGAACACCAATCCAGCCACAAAAACTTCAACCAACAATTCATCCTGTCTACAAAGTGGTCAAGGATAAAGATGGAGCTGAAGTTGAGGGAAAGGCCAACCAATGATTGGCCCCACTTGAGACCCAAGCTATGAGAGAGTGCCCATCCCTGACACTATTAATGATACTTTGCTATACTTGCAGACCAGAGCCTAGTGTAACTGTCATGTAAGAGACTCCACCCCACAACTGATGGAAACAGATGTAGAGACCCATAGCCAAACATTAGGTGGAGCTCAGGAAATTTTATGGAGGGGGAGGGGTGGCTGAAGGATCCAGGAAGGTCAAGGACACTGCAAGAAAGCCTACAGAATCAACTAAGCCCATTAGGTGCTCACAGAGACTGAAGCACCAACCAGAGAACACTCTTGAAACAGACCTGAGCCCTTCTACACATATGTAGCAGATGTCCAACTTGGTCCTCATGGGGGAACCCTAATAGCAAGAGCAGGAGATGTCTCTGACTCTGACTTCTTTCCCATAGCTGGGCTGCTTATCTACCCTCAACAGAAGAAGTTGTGCCTAGTCTTATTGCAACTTAATATGCCAAAGCAGGTTGATATCCATTGAAAGTCTCCCCTTCTCTTAGGAGAAAGGGAGGGGGATCGGGGCCAGGGGAGATAAGAGGGAAGGATCCTAACATACTATATCTGTGAGGAAAGAAAGAAGGAAAGACAGAAAGAAAAAAGGAAAGAAGGAAAGAAGGAGAGAAGGAGAGAAGGAAGGAAGGAAGGAAGGAAGGAAGGAAGGAAGGAAGGAAGGAGAGAAAGAAAGAAAGAAAGAAAGAAAGAAAGAAAGAAAGAAAGAAAGAAAGAGAGAATATGACTGCTCATGTGGTAATTTTTAACTTATTGTAGATAAAAGACAGAGCATAGCCAGAGGCAGAGACATCTGGGAGAGTCCAGACCCTGAGCTGGACCTTGTAGTGAGGTATGAGGGTTAAAGTTATGTTTTAAGTTTTAAATTACTGTGCTTAAGAGATCTATAAAACAAAAATTCCTCTAACCTGTAAACTCCACTTGCCCGAGGACAGATAGCTTTCTGGAATACTGGTTGCTGTTGTTCATGTAAGTGAAAGCCATGTGTTTTCATTTCATTTTTTAAAACTTGAATTGATTCTTCTTGAAGTGTACACCATGCACCCCAATCCCACTCATCTCCTGAGCCCTTCTTATCCTCCCTCTGCCCTGGCAATCTGCCCCACAAAAGAAAATTTAAAAAAAAACAACAACAACAAAAATCACAAGACCAAGATGCCAAAAGGGCAAAATGAAAATAAATAAGAAAATAAACAAACAAACAAAGCCAGCATAGCCAAAATGATTGGCTTATATAGCAGATGAGCAGCTGGGGGAAGGGCAGCCCATCCTCTGTCCTCTGGCTTGAGACTTCAGGAGAGGGAGCAGGGTATACCAGCCAGGAGGACCCTGTAACAGGCAGGGACTGAGAGAACGTACGGGAACCAGGCAGGCGCCCAGCATCAACTCTGATAGGTTTAAAGGCATCTCAGCTGTTTGTCCCAGGTTTGAGGCCTAACCATTTGAGGCTTCTGGCCACCTGCGGTATAAAGAACCAAAAGACTTGAAGGAAGCTCAGAGCGCTCCTCCAGTTCCTACTTAATGACAGGAACATGTTTGTAGAAGCAAAATGATGACTCCAGCACGGGTTTTACTTAGGTCACAGAGATGGGAACTGGTAGATAGACACCTGAACAGTCCTGACCTGTAGTTCCCATGCTCAGGACTTGCTGTGCTTTCTGTTCATGTCTTACTCTAGAGTAACTACCTCTCCAGGGGAAAGAGGATGTGAAGTAGTTGAAGAATCCTGAACTGAGTGTTCAAAGCCTTTCTGTGACACAAATGAACTATTTCTCAACCACTGGCAGGTCAGATCATTCTTTCCTTCTGGAAAACATTCCGGTGTGTTGTCAGTCACACAGGGACATCTTTACAAGTGGAGACTGAGGTCTCAGCTCCAGGTCACTAGAGGTGCTTGAAGGTGACGTTTCTAGCAGTGATAAGAGCAGAAGCATACTTGTTCAAGCAAGGGTATAGTTGAAGAAAGCATGATTAACCAAGAAAAAAGGGGGCAAGAATCAGAAGGAAGGGATCTTACCTCTTGGTTTGAATTCTGTGAGAAAATTGGCAAAATTCAGAAGGTGCCAAGATCAATTACACTAGGCCCTTAAACAAGCAGATCTGTGACTCTATGGAGAAGTGGGAGAAATGTGTCTTACCTGTCTGCTTTATATATGCCCACCTTAACATGTTCTTACTAAGTCTCCTGGACCTTCAGTTGAATATTTAGTTTATGATTGCATTTTCTTCATGGACAGAAAAATGCCACATAGGTTCTTGTCAAAACCCAAGTCTCTCTATTGTCTTTGTGCCCTATGTCTTAAGCTAGACATATGCCCATGAATCTTACTCATATGGTGATTTTTAATGCTTTGGAATATTTTTTAGCTGTGAGTCACTCTGTATATATGTATAGAATAACCACCCCAATGTGTATATGATGTATAAGTGCAGGGTAAACATCCTGCTGTATATATGAGCAGCGTGGCCACCTCACTGTGTATATGTGAAGGGTAATGACCCTACTGTGTATATGTGTAGGGTAATGACCCTACTGTGCGAATGGGTAGGGTCCCCACCACATTGTGTAGATCTATATTTCTCATAACTGCTAAAATATCTTAATTTTATTTTTAGCATTTAAAGTTGATGTCAAAAGACTTGGTTTTCAGCTTAAATACGGTTCTGCTCTTATCGAAGAACGTTACCTTCAAGCACCTCTAGTAACCTGGAGTTGAAATGTCAGTTGTCCCCACATGTAAAGATGTGTATCTGTGATTAAAAAGGCCACTGGACTGTCTTTTCCAGAAAGAAGGAATAATCCTCCCTGTGAATTGTTGAGAAATATTTCATTTGTGTCACAGAAAAGCTTTGAAAACTCAGCTCAGGATTCTTTGACTACTTCATACCCCGCCTGCCCCTGAAGAAGTAGGTAGTCTCACACTAGAGTGAGACATGAATAGAAAGCAGAGAAATGAAGTTCTTTTCTGCCCTTCCCTTTTCCTCCCCAAACTTCCACACACAAAGATCTTTCCCATTCTTGCCTTAATCATGTTACTTTCTCAAAGGAAAAAACATGACGTATTTAATTGCTTCCAAAAGCAAACTGTGAAGAGAAGTTGCTATTCATTTTTCAAACTCATTAATATTCTCCTGGCCAAGCAGAAAACAAGAGTCAACATTTGTCGCCAGGAACTGAACCGAAAGCTTCACACATGTAGACATGTCCTCTGTGTACCCTCCCTGACCCCAAGGGGACAAAACAAAAATGTATGGAAACAATTTAACATAAAATAAATCACAGGTAATAAAATTTACATAATTAGATGAAAATGTGATATGTTTACACAATGGAATATTGTTCAGCCATTAACAACAATGAGATTATAAAATGTTCAGGTTAATGGATAGAGCTGGAAGCAATCCTACTGAGTGAGGTAACCCAGGCCCAGAAAGGTAAATGTGCTTTATCTCATCTCTGGGTGTTAGCTTTGAATCTTCTGATATATTTTACCACCTGGAATGTCCACAAAAGACATGAAATTAATAAGAAGTCATGTGGGGGCAAAAGGTCATTCAAGGAAGAGGAGAGAAAAATGCACTGTTGCAAAGGGTAAGAGGGGACTAATGGAACAGAAAGGGCTAAACTGGAGTGTTGGAGTGGAGGACTGGTAAAGGAGGGAGTCTAGGAAGGGATAAATAACACTAAAGGCCATTCAAAAAGACATACGGAAACCTCTGATAGAAGTTTCACATGTATATTCAGAAACTCAAATACACACACATGTAAAAAAAAAGAGCTAAAATGGAATTACGTTATAATAGCCAACAATGTCCCATTAGACACTAAGAACAAAGCTAGATTAACAAATAAAAAACCCAGTTGCCAGGAATGGGTTACTTCTTTTGAGGTCTTTGCCCAGTGAGGTCCTATAGACCACACACACACACACACATACACACAGACACACAGACACACACACACACACACACACACACCCCACAATCTATTGCTATTACTCTTGGTTTCCATCCAGAACTTGATGGTAAGAACCCATTGTTAAAAACACCTCATAATTTCGCTGTAAAACATCATTAAATCAAAGTAGTAAGGATGTGGAAGATTCATTCCCACTGGCTAACTTTATGCTGTTAGAATGTGCTGTGTAAGCTACCAGAGGAGAATAGTAGTCATCAATCATACCCAGATGTGAGTGAGCTCTGTGAGCTACAATAATGACTGGCTATACAAACATGGGAGCAGCGAACTACTTTCTGATTGTATTTAAGTCCTGTTCTAAGAGATGAAACATATATGGCACTATTATTTATCTAAGAGCTTAAGGCTAGCCAGGCAATATGCCCCATGAAGAGAATATACTACTTCTGTGCTATATAAAGTTAGTGTAAACCAGCTCCCCGTGAGTGATCAGTATACCTAAAGGTCAATGGATCTCTTCACTCTCACATGAGAAGTTTTTATTTGCACTGAGTGGAGATTAACTCAGAGACCTGCAACTGACCAAAGTTGCAGAAAATCAGAGACTACAGAATGCCCATTCCTAAAATGAACATGTACACTGTACACCCTTTCTCCAAGGTTTCAGGACCATTGAGAAGGAAGAGAATGGAGTGCAAACATCAGAGGTGGTACATGACGACAGGGAGACACACAGCAGGAGAGCAGCACACAAACTCACAGCAGCTGGGACAGAATGAGCAGAATCTGTGAACCCCAAGGCAGACTGAATCCCAAGGTGGAAAGAAGAGCTGGGCACACAGTCCTAGCCCGAGGCATGGAGCAATGGCAAATGCTATGTGCTGGGAGAGGGGAGGCAGTTTTCTGTAAGTTCCTTCAGGCCATCCTATTAAGTGTATTTTCTTACTTCCATCTCCTCTCCTTCTGTTCTAAGATTCTGTTGTCTTGTTCTCACTTTACTGCTTTCAAACAGTCGAGAGAGTGGGGCGGGAGAGAGTGCAGGGGTGTGGCCTGTGCAGAAGACGGTGTCCTACATTCTTTCAGGCTCTCATAAATGATTGTCTGCTGCTGGTGACTGTATCCCAGACTTGATCTGATTTTGACAGTGCTAGCCCAAAGCGCGAGCTGCTTCTATCCCTTTTTGCTGATTCCATTCACTCAAACATCTACAAAGCTATAAATTATAGATTTGTTGTTTGTTTCAGGATACTGGTCTTGGGTAACTTGGGACTGTGCTCCCAACTGTACCAGCTAATCTGCCAGGCGCTGGGGTCTTCAAAGTGGATTATAATGTCGAATCTCTCTGATCCTATCCTGTGGGTGTTTCCGATGTACTAAATCACTCAACAGCAGAGAAAATGGCATCTGGATGTTTACATACCAGTTTAACAAACATGATGGCTTTGTGGCTTTTTTTTTTTATATGAAATCAAGAATAGTTCTTTGTTCAGCTAACAGCAAACTTTCTACACCTGATATAAACCAATTCCCTTACCTCCACCTTTAGGGAGGGTCACAGGGGATAAAAACCATACAGGGCGAGGAACTGACTTGTAAGGTCAGTGCCTGGCAGAGGACAAAGGCTTCTGAGTGTTCTCTTGAAAGACCAGCTGAGGAGATTTGTTGAATTTGTGCGGCTTCCTGCTAAAATGAGAATAGAGGAGCATATCTTTCCTATTTTGCAGAAAAGACAAAAGTCAATATTTTTTAATCTCATCTTTGCTATTTATCATGCTTTTTATTTTCCTATGGAGTTAGATACCATTAATAAAAGCTCTCACTGATGAAGGTTAATACATAGTTTGAGTTTAATTCCCATCTAAACCACTGTATTTGTTCTCACAATGAACACTCAAGCAACACGCACATACCTGTGTACACACAGAGAAACACACACATATACACATTTCTCTCCTTATCATTTTCCTTGAAATAAATCAGTAGAGGCCCATCTACACAGGTTTCCATATCAGTCAGAAGTAACAGAAGAAACATGAGGAGAAAGTACTAATAATTCCTCTGTAATAAACTGAAGTGAATTATAATGAGAGATGAGCTATAGATAAAAGAGCAGCACGTGAGTATTGTGTGCTCTGAGAAAACAGGAAGAATGTATCCTTAGATGTGGGAAAAGTGTAAAGAGAACATGGAATGACTACACTCCTTACTGTGTAGTAAAAAGAAAAAGTCCAATTATACCATTTACACCTTAAGAATGAAAATACATGAGAAATCTTTCATGTCTTTTGGACAGAAGGCATTTTAAACATCAATAGCGCAATCCACAGAATAAACGAGTAAATTAGGGTTTTTTTTTTTTATCCAAATGAAGACTTCAGAGCCGTGGCACATTCTAAAAAGAAAATGAGGGAAGACAAAGAAAAGATTTATAAACAATACATATGGAGGAGTTTTATTCAGAACATATAAAAAACATCCAATATTCAACAATATAAAAATAAAGATTTCAATTAAAACAGAAGCAAGAGACAAACAGATTCTCCATCAAGAATCTCTAGAGTTAGGAACCACACACGTGAGATTATCTTTAGTAATGGAAGGCATTGCCAACTGAGGGCAGGCACGAGCAGCCAGACCACTCCTCCACTGCAGGTGAGGATTCAAAATGAGCACCCTTTTGTAAATGTTTTGGAAGGGCAGTTTTTGTTTTTCTTTTTAATATGTACTTACCGTGTGGACTTACCAGCCATGTCTAGATATTTAGAGAAATAATAACTTAGGTTTACATAAAATTTATGTATAAATATTTTCAGTGTCATTATTTTTTAACTTAGAAGAACCTTCATTTATCATGATCATTACCAGTATTCAACTATAGTAGCTTTCATTTACTTTTAAAGATCATAATTGATTTTATTTTATTTTTTCTTCCATTTTTATTAAATTGGGTATTTCCTATTTACATTTCAAATGTTATTCCCTTTCCCAGTTTCCTATCCATCAGCCCCCTAACCTGTCCCCCTTCCCTTCTATATGGGTGTTCCCCTCCCCAACCACCCTCCCATTACTGCCCCCCCAACAGTCCCCAGCCTTGGCAGGACCAAGGGCTTCCCCTTCCACTAGTGCCCCAACAAAATTGTTCACTGCTACCTATGCAGTTGGAGCCCAGGGTCAGTCCATGTACAGTCTTTGTATAGTGGATTAGTCCATGGAAGCTCTGGTTGGTTGGCATAGTTGTTCTTATGGAGTCGCGAGCCCCTTCAGCTCTTTCAGTCCTTTCTCTAATTCCTCCAACTGGGGTCCTGTTTTCAGTTCAGTGGTTTGCTGCTGGCATTTGCCTCTGTATTTGACATGTTCTGGCTATGTCTCTCAGGAGAGAGCAATATCTGGTTCCTGTCAACATGTACTTCTTAGCTTCATCCATCTTATCTCGTTTTGGTGGATATATATATATATATATATATATATATATATATATATATATATATATATATATATGCCACATGTGGAGCAGGCTCTGAATGGCTGTTCCTTCAGTCTCTGTTCTAAACTTTGCCTCCCTATCCCCTCCTATGGGTATTTTTTGTTCTCCTTTTAAAGAAGGAGTGAAGCATCCACATTTTGGTCATCCTCCTTAAGTTTCATGTGTTCTGTGCATCTTGAGTAATTTGAGCATTTGGGCTAATATCCACTTATCAATGAGTGCATACCATGTGTGTTTTTCTGTGATTGGGTTACCTCACTCAGGATGATATTTTCCAGTTCCATCCATTTGCCTATGAATTTCATGAAGTCATTGTTTTTGATAGCTGAGTAGTACTCCATTGTGTAGATGTACCACATTTTCTGTATCCATTACTCTGTTGAAGAGCATCTGGGATCTTTCCAGCTTCTGGCTATTATAAATAAGGCTGCTATGAACACAGTGAAGCATGTGTCTTTGTTATATGTTGGGGCATCTTTTGGGTATATGCCCAAGAGAGGTATAGCTGGGTCCTCAGGTAGTGCAATGTCCAATTTTCTGAGGAACCTCCAGACTGATTTCCAGAGTGGTTGTACCAGTTTGCAATCCCACTAACAATGGAGGAGTGTTCCTCTTTCTCCACATCCTCGCCAGCATCTGCTATTACCAGAGATTTTTATCTTAGCCATTATCACTGGTGTGAGGTGGAACCTCAGGGTTGTTTAGATTTGCATTTCCGTGATGACAAAGGATGTTGAACATTTCTTTAGGTGCTTCTCAGCCATTTGATATTCCTCAGGTGTGAATTCTTTGTTTAGTCCTGTACCCCATTTTTTGCACTGTCATTATTTATAACCACTAAATCCTGGAAACAATTCCAATCTCCTGTAGTAAACACATAGATGTAAAAAGGCAGTATATCTTTATAACTGAATATTTGGAAGTACATGAAGTTTTGATACAGTAGACGTCATGGGATATAGAGAGTTATGCAATGTGAAGAAAGTCCATTTTGAGCACAGTGTTGATTCTGTTCCTATGACATTCTGCAAAGGAACCACACCTTAGTGCCCAGTTATTCTCAGTACAGTCAGCAGGGTTGATGATTACCATGCTGCTGTGATAGAGCAAGTTCACAGAAAAGCATTTCAAGGAAAAGTAGTGAAGGGGTGAATTTGTCCTATATCCTGGTGACAGTGACAGATACATGCATCAACATGTATGTTTAGACTCATACTGCTAGTTGCTAATTTTTAAAATTAGCTAACCCAACAGGGATGAGATTAGCTAAAATACCCACCAAAGGGAAGGGAGAACCTGTAGAGACCAGAGGTTAGGCAAGGCCCTGGGTTGGGGCATGGGGCCACCCACTTATCTCCAAATTTTTAGCCCAGAATTGCTCCTGTCTAAAGGAAATGCAGACATCCTGGTGGAGAAGGAGAGGGCAGGGGGAGGGGTGAGGAGATATGAGATGTGGGACAGTCGGAGGGTGGACTGGGAAGGGAATACAATCTGGAGCATAAAAATAAATGAATAAATTAAAAACAATAAAGGAAATATGGGGACAAAATGTGGAGAAGAAACTGAAGGAATGGCCATCCAGAGTCTGCCCCACCTGGGAATCCATCCCATATGCATACACCAACCCAGACACTATTGTGAATGCCAAGAAGTGCTTGCTGACAGGAGCCTCTTATAGCTGTCTCCTGAGAGGCTCTGCCAGAGTATGACAAATACAGAGGCAAATTCTCCCACCCAACCATTGAAATGAGAACGGGGACTCCAACGGAGGAATTAGAGAAAGGACTGAAGGGGCTGAAGGGGTTTACAACCCTATAGGAAGAGCAACAATATCAACCAACCAGACACCACCACCACCACCACCAACACCACCACCACCACCACCACGTCCTCCCTGAGCCCCCAGGGTCTAAACCAACAACCAAAGAGTACACTTGGAGGGACCCATGGCTCCAGCTGCATATGTAGCAGAGGATGGCATTGTTTGACTTCAGTAGGAGGAGAGGCTCTTTGTCCTCTAAAGGCTCGATTACCCAGTGTAGGGGAATGCCAAGGCAGTGAGCTGGGAGTGGGTGGGTAGGAGTATGGGTGAAAGAACCTGTATTCATCACTTTTCTAATCACTGTGACAGAGTACCCAACAGAAATGGCCTAAGGAGAAAAGTCATGGTTCCAGGACTGTCAGTCTTTCATGGTGGGAGGGCAGAACAGACACATCATGGCAGCAGAGAAAAGTAGCACACAAGGAGAGAAGTTGTATGAGGTCAGCTACAGCTCCCAAGGATGTGCATTTATAACCAAGTTCCCCACTCAGCTCCTCCCTCTACCTTACACCATGTCCCAGTAAAGCCAACAAGAATCCATCAGAGAAGGTCCATTCATTAGGCAACTGACATAAGAGGTACGCAGTACCAAACTGTCACTAGAAATGCCACCACAAACATGTATCGAGGTATGCTTTGCTAACTCCCAG
Organism: Rattus norvegicus; assembly: GCF_021556685.1. Classification (NCBI taxonomy): domain Eukaryota; kingdom Metazoa; phylum Chordata; class Mammalia; order Rodentia; family Muridae; genus Rattus; species Rattus norvegicus. Next base: position 58,755,091 of record NC_141539.1, read on the forward strand.
CCGTTTTCTCTTCATCCAATCAGCTTGACAATCAAACTCAGTGATTTCAAAGCCCAAAAGTGAAAATCAGTTTTTAGCAATGCCTGACTCTGGAAAAGGCTGTTGCTATGATTTTATTGACAAGAGCAAAAGACATTTTGATAGAACTTTTAGTACTGACCTCATAGAAACTGATCTTTTGTATATAAGTAGTAGGATGGTTTTGTTGTAAATTATTCTTAGAATTTGGAGGTCTATGTCGAGATACTTAGAGAAAATTTTTTCAGTGGTAACTAGTTGTCTTCCATTAGCCCAACCAAAAAATGCACAAATATGTGAATATCTGTATGAGGCATTGGTGAATATAGGCAACTAGAAACTCGTTATTTAACTATCTTTGTAAATTTTCACACTTGAATAATTTATTCTTTTCTTTCCTTTTTTTTGGTAAATGTTAGAAAACCACCATTTTGAGAACACACAGAAATACTTCCATATAGTAGAGATGTTATATGATACACTTCTCATTTTGTTGTTCATTTTGATGCCTTTGTGAATTTGTGTTTACTTTTACAAAGGGATCGATCATGTTACATAGGAAATCTTCTCTTTTATGAGGAACACCCAGCATTGGAAGACAGGAATCCAGGAAACACAGATCTCCAGAGTGAGGGGGAATGGTCACCTCGGAATGGCACAGCATACCATCACAGCAATAGAACTGATAAGCACCTCAGGGGAATATAGAACTGGGAGAATTTCCATACTGAGAAGATATTTGTAGCATTAGTAGAGATCTGAATCTGTGGCAGTGATTGACAGGCAAGGGAAAAAATCAGTAGGAAATGGATAAAACGGAAAAGCTGAGAAGTAGTAGGGTAAGAACATGGACTCATCATGGAGTTGAATATCAATGCAGCATGAAAGATCAAGAATTGTCATGGCACTGGGTAGGTCTGACTAAACCATTGGCTTTTGTGTACATGAGGAATTCGATCAAAAATAATTTTAAGTGATGCTTTGGGGCTGTAGATGCAGCTTGGTGGTAGAATTCTTACCTAGCCTTGGGTTTGATCTATGCCAAAAAGGGAGAAACATGGTTTTGAGGATATAATTTCCCTAAAATAGAGACACATGGAGATTATAAAGGTAGACTTAGTTCAGTGCTCCTTCCTATGCCCAAGGATTTCTCTCACTAAAGACTTAGAATCTAATACATTTCCCAAATTCTTTATATATCTAGACCCTAAGAGCCCTAAAAACGTAAAATGAATGAGGCCATTAACTCCAGTGTATGTGAATTCACCACAGGCAGAACTAATGCACTGAAATTCAGGCCCATTCATGGTAGAGCACTACAGCAATAAGCCTATCTCACAGACATACAGGATGAAGCAACGGTGGGTGCTCTTCAAGTGAAAAGGAGATGTGAGGAAAGCCTGGTTTCCACAGCTGCTTCCTCACCAGCACTGGGCGAATAAGAGGAAATAATTGATGTATTTTCATTGTCTAGTTGGGTCACACTCATTTCTAGGAATCCCCCTGCCTCACGAGCTGAGTTGACATTTGTGGTTAAGTAGTTCAATGAATGCAAACACTTTGAGGAGGAAGGAAATGGTAGCAGACATTACACAGTCAGCAAATGCACTCATGTTTCCACCCTAACTGGGTCTTGGGCACCAGGGCCTGCACTTGGGTGGACTTCTCATTTGGCCTTCATTCTGAGAAATGTTGTGATATCATCTATGCTACCGGTTCTCTTAGCAGTTAGTTAGAAAACACAAACATACACAAAGAAGACAAAAGAAATATCCCCAAATTGCAGAACCTTCTCTGCAGTCACAGAATTCCAACACAGTTGCCTGTTTTTTCTTTCCCAGTGCTTACTTTAAACAGTTTTGTGGGAGTTTCCTGTTGTTCGGTATTGTTTGTTTGTTTTCTCATTGTGTGTGTGTGTGTGTGTGTGTGTGTGTGTGTGTGTGTGTGTGTGTATTTTACCCATAGTGCTGCCTAGTAAGACTGATACAGAGGTCATGATCTACGGAAAGTGTTTAAAATTCTCACCATTTGCTAAACAAAGGTTAGCTGCCATTAGCTGCTGTTGTTACTGAAGACTAAGGAAAAGTACTTGAGTCAATGAGATGGATCTAGCTGTACAAACAGGCCTAGAGGAGAGGGGAGGGGAGGTTCATTGCACCCCTCCCCCCAGCAGGGCCTGGCCCAGCTTCCAGTGAAACCAGCTCTCTATATTAGTCCTGACAGCTGGAGGCAGAGAAAGGAAATGCAATTTAATAAAGTGACAGTCACCGCCACTTACTGAACTCCTCTTATGTGGCAGGTGCCTTTTCAAGGTTTTTCATGCATAAATTATTCCTTACTTCTGACAGTCATGAAATAAAAGGAAGGTTTGTTTTTGGAAGAAATCTCTTTCCTGAGATGAAGTAACAGGCAGACAGCTTAACTAACTTATGTCCAGCCATACTCATGGTAAGTAGTATAGGTAGCTGTACTGGCTGGTTTGGTGTGTCAACTTGACAGGAGCGGGAGTCATCACAGAGAAAGGACCCTCAGTTGAGGAAATGCCACCATGAGATACAACTGTGGGACGTCTTCTCAATTAGTAATCAGTGAGGAAGGCCCAACCCATCGTGTGCCGTGCCATCCCTGGGATGGTAGTCCTGGGTTCTAGAAGAAGACAGGCTGAGCGGGGCTAGGGGAAACAAGCCAATAAGCAGCATCCCTCCATAACCTATGCATCAGTTCCGGCCTCCGAGTTCCAGCCCTGCTTGAGTTCCTGTCCTGACTTCCTCCAATGTAACTTTTCCCCCATGACTTGCTTTTTGGCCATGGTGATTCATCACAGTAGAAAAAAAACCCTAAGACAACGGCTCAGCCTCCTGCCTACAACTAGAAAGCTGTGCTTCCAGGTTTGCCTTCCATCTCTAGCAGCTAAAGGAGGATGAGCCAATCAGCTTCCCACTACTGTTCTGAAGAGTCTCATTGGTGTCTCTAAAGACTGTTTCTAGGGTCCCCTTACTTCAGGTCCAGATCCAAGATATTCCCTAGGCTCTTGTGTGAGAAGGCTCTTAGGCTTTCGTCTTCGTTAACAGAGGTCATGCCCCACGCTACACAGTAGTCTTTGCACTGTCCCAGGACCATTATCACTCACACAGAGTAAATGAAAAGCGAAAGGGGAGAGAATTGTTGCAACCACATGGGTAAGAATGTAGACACTGCCAGGCCAGATGACCCAAACCAAATCTTTTGCTCAGCCATTCAGTAGGAAGCCTCTAAGCCTCAATGTTCTTGTCTGCTCACTGGGAGTAAACACAGCATTCACTAGATGAGGCTACTCTAGATATGATGGTGGCAGTGTTACATAAAAAGTATATATAAACCATCCTAAAATAGATTATTTCCCTCATTGAAATATCATTTCCTTGTTGGTTAAGGAAAGGTGGGCCATTCTTCCACCTAAATTAATTGTAACCATATTTCTGTAATAAACCAGACTAGTATTTGATATGACCATGAGTTTGATTGTCTAACTATTAACTTGCATTTCTAAATTATCCTAAATAGCTTGTAATAGCAGCTTTCAAATGGACTAGAAATTAACAATGCACTCTTTTAAAGAATTACATAGGAGAAATACCTTTAAAAGAGTTGATACATAGTATGTTGTAACCAAACAAAACCTTAATTTTATATCATTATACCAAGATGTATACCAATGGAAGATTTTTGGTTAGTAATATTCTATAGTTTAAGGGTAGATTCAGTAATTTATACTTCTATGTCTATTATTCCTTCTCCCTCCTTCCCCCCTTACAAACAGATAGGAGAAAAAAGAAGATAGAAGAAAGAAAAGGAAAAGGAAAAAGAAATCCTTGAGTCTGAACTCTCTCATTTTGTTTCCTTACTGGCTAAGACAATAACAACTTGTAACTAATCCCCCTTAAATGACAATTGAACAACCAAACACCATCTACCCCAACTCTTGGGAATGGGGATATCACTCTTTTATAGATACTTCCTGCTGTCTGGGTGAATCATTTTTCTTTTGCAGGGGCCCTAAGAAAATTGGGATATTGTTGGATCTTCACAAAGCTAGCTATAGCATTTGTTGCCCAGTCTCTGTATGCTGAGAAAGTTCGGGGCTTAACTGAAGTCCTGTCTGGAACAGTCTGTGATGCTGGATTTTGAAATTCTCTTGGATGCAGATTTTGAGAAAACATCATTGAGGCAGTCTGAGGCCTCAAATCTTTTGTAGATCTATCTTATGTCCTAGATAATTAGTAGAAGCTCATCTTTGTTTTTTTTTCAGGAGCAATTTGTAATCCCTAACAAGGCAAAATTCTCTTTCAAAGGTATTTGTATCTAAATCAGCCAGAAAGAGAATATCCATACAATGATAACTTACGGATTGAGGAAGCTGCTTACAAATTTTGAATGGCTACTGTATAAAATATTGGCATAAGGTAGGACTATTCAAAATCCTTATGGTAAGACTTTCCAGTGATATCTCTTTATTGGATAACTTCTATTAAAAGTAGATACGGAGAAAGCAAACCTTTCCCTATCACACTCATTGAGGGAATTGTGAAAAAAGCAACCTTTTCAATCAATCACTATAACAGGCCATGCCTTCAGTAGTAAGAAAGGCAATGGGATTCCAGGTTGTAAAGAGTCTGAATAATTTTTGCTGAATAATTTTATTAATGCACACAGATCTGTCCACACTTTCCATTTGCCAGATTTTTTAATGACAAATACATGAGAATTCTGAGAACTGGTAGACTTTTCTATATGTTTGGCCTCCAGATATTCTTTTTTTTTCTCCATCTTTATTAAATTGGGTTTTTCTTATTTACATTTCAATTGTTATTCCCTTTCCCGGTTTCCATGTCAACATCCCTCTAACTCCTCCCCCTTCCCTTCCATATGGGTGTTCCCCTCCCCATCCCCATTACCGCCCTCCCCCAACAATCCCGTTTACTGGGGGTTCAGTCTTGACAGGACCAAGGGCTTCCCCTTCCACTGGTGCCCTTACTAGGCTATTCATTGCTACCTATGAGTTCAGAGTCCAGGGTCAGTCCATGTATAGTCTTTAGGTAGTGGCTTAGTCCCTGGAAGCTCTGGTTGGTTAGCATTGTTGTTCATATGGGGACTCAAGCCTCTTCAAGCTCTTTCAGTCCTTTCTCTGATTCCTTTAACAGGGGGTCCCGTTCTCAGTTCAGTGGTTTGCTGCTGGCATAATGCCTATGTATTTGCCATATTCTGGCTGTGTCTCTCAGGAGAGAGCTACATCCGGTTCCTGTCAGCCTGCACCTCTTTGCTTCATCCATCTTATCTAGTTTGGTGGCTGTATATGTATGGGCCACATGTGGGGCAGGCTCTGAATGGGCATGTTCCTTCAGCCTCTGTTCTAAACTTTATCTCCCTATTCCCTCCCAAGGGTATTCTTGTTCCCCTTTTAAAGAAGGAGTGAAGCATTCGCATTTTGGTCATCCTTCTTGAGTTCCATGTGTTCTGTGCATCTAGGGTAATTCGAACATTTGGGCTAATGTCCACTTATCAATGAGTGCATACCATGTGTGTTTTTCTGTGATTGGATTACCTCACTCAGGATGATATTTTCCAGTTCCATCCATTTGCCTATGAATTTCATAAAGTCATTGTTTTTGATAGCTGAGTAGTATTCCATTGTGTAGATGTACTACATTTTCTGTATCCATTACTCTGTTGAAAGGCATCTGGGTTCTTTCCAGTTTCTAGCTATTATAAATAAGGCTGCTATGAACATAGTGGAGCATGAGTCTTTGTTATTTGTTGGAGCATCTTTTGGGTATATGCCCAAGAGAGGTATAGCTGGGTCCTCAGGTAGTGCAATGTCCAATTTTCTGTGGAACCTCCAGACTGATTTCCAGGAAGGTTGTACCAGTCTGCAATCCCACCAACAATGGAGGAGTGTTCCTCTTTCTCCACATCCTTGCCAGCATCTGCTGTCACAGGAGTTTTTTATCTTAGCCATTCTGACTGGTGTGAGGTAGAATCTCATGGTTGTTTTGATTTGCATTTCCTTTATGACTAAAGACGTTGAACATTTCTTTAGGTGCTGCTCAGCCATTGGGCATTCCTCAGCTGTGGATTCTTTGTTTAGCTCTGAACCCCATTTTCAACAGAGTTATTTGTCTCCCTGCAGTCTAACTTCATGAGTTCTTGTATATTTTGGATATAAGCCTTCTTGAACTAGAACTAACTAGTTCTTAGTATCTTAAACTTTTCCTTTCTTATAGGTCAATGTTCTATCCAAACAGGTTTGTCAGTTTGCTACTTTCGTCCTAGGGCAAGTGGTGATCTACCAGCAGTGACTCCCCCATACAAAATGTTATCCTGCTATGGACAGTTTGGACAGTCTATAACTGTCTTTGATTACAATTTTTAATTCCTTTATTAGGATCATCTCCTATGTTGCAGCTTGTCTCTGAAGTTGGAAAATGCTAATCTGTGTTTCCCACTATTGCAGTAGATCTCTTTCCCTTAAATTTATGGCTATATTAGTCCTATATGGCCTTAATTTTCCTATTTGACCTTCTGGTCCTATGCAGTTAATCTCTTTTTAGACTTTGTTTTACCTGAGAAAATGTACCACTTTCTAGGAGCTGTGTAGATACCCTTTGAAGTGGCAAAGCTGGATTCCAGGAATCTTGTGATATAATCACATCAACTCCAGTGTCCACTAATCCATGAATCCCAATTCCATCTAACTAATTTTAACATTGATTTCTTATTGTTTATAGTAGTTTACCAAAATGTCTTTTTTTTTTTTTTTTTGGTATCCTTAGGATTGCTTTTTTAATGTGTAGGAGCTGTTCTATCTCTGTTAAATGGCTTATTTAAGTTTCAAGCAACTGTATTTGTTCTATCAGGCTTTGATTTTTCACGTTGTTTTTCAGAATAGTCTTTCCTTAGTAGACAGGAAATGAATGGCTCTCGTTCTTTTTTTGTCAAGTCTTGAGCCAGGCTCCTTAGTCAGTTTTCCAACTTTAAGGAAGTGCCTTGAATATCTTTGGATAACCTACATTCATGACCTGTTGCTCATGAGTCTGTTGCTTCCACATTTTCTACATTTCACAGGAAAATTTCTCCCAAAATTGTTTCAATAGTATTAGTAATAGTAGTTAGTAGTAGTAGTAGTAGTAGTAGTAGTAGTAGTAGTATAAAAAAATTATCCTTAGGAACTGTTTGTCTGCAGTCCTTTAGGGAAGGACCTGATCTTTCACAGCCACAACAATGGACATTTTGTGTTTTTATATCTCCCATAATTGTTTATCCAACCGTAACTGAATTGTGAGTATTATATTCTATATCTGTAGTAGTATAAATCCATTCATAAAGAGGTGTAGATCTGTCCCTTAAAGGTCTAATAGCCTTTTACTATTAGACATTAGCATTTCAAAAGCTAAAGATTCAATTAAAATTTCTCTAGCAGTTGAATCTGATATTGTTTTATTCAGAGATGTAGTTGGTCTTTGTAAAAAAAGTTAGTAAAAAATTCATTTGAACCCTGGATTCTCTTTGCAAATGATTCAGGTTGTCCCAAGCATTTAAGGCTATTGTTCTAGATGAGCATCATCGAGGTCAATCTCTACTCTCAATTCAGAATATGGGCCTTCTGATCCTGACAGTATCAATTCGTCTAGTCCTACTTCCTTGCTCCATGATTGAAACCTCATATTTCTACCATATTAGTCATTGTAATTGAGGGCCAGGCTCTAAGATGGATATCATCAAATCTCTCAATCTTTTGGAATTAGATGCTTTTGATACCCACTGAAGCATCTGTTTCACTCATAGTGAATGTAAGCCATAGGTTGGTTTTGGTTCCTTAAATAATTTTAAATCTTGTGTCTCTACGAGTTACCACTCAGATTCTTGACAACCCTGTAGATTTCTTTCATCTCCTTTTAATTCCCTTATCAGAGCTGGAAAAAATCACTTTAGGCTTTTTAACTGATATAGACTGCCTTTTTGCAGTCTTGTTACAACGTGGTGCTATAGGTTCTGGCCTTGCCTCCCCTCTCTCTATCTCAGTATCTTTCCTCAATTTCATTTATAGTTTTTTCTTCTAAGACTTGTCTCCATTTTTCATCTTTTCCCTTTTATATATCTCTATCATTTTGATATCATTTTCATTCTTATTATAAACCTCTCTAATTTTTCTTCTAAGGCTTCCAATCTAGCATTTAATTTTTTAGTTTTTACTTTCCTAATTCTGTTTCATTCTGATCTTTCTTTTAAGGGATATATAAATTGTAATTGTTTCAAAAAATTATTTCTATGCTGATAACTGAAACAAAATCATATGGGATCCAGAAGCATCATGTCATTGTGTCTCTCTCCACTTTTTAACTCAGAAAATATTTTCCTTTTAATCTGTAACTCTCTCTTTAAGGACTTACCAGGTATCTTATCAAATCAGTTGACTTTTCACCTTTTCCCGAAGTTTACTACGTCTCTGCTGCTCAGCTAGCATGTTGCACTGGTTATTGGCTCCTGGCTCTGCCCCCTTAGAGGACTAGAGCAGTTGCTTGTCCTTCTGTGAGAGCCAAGCCTCATGCCTGCATATGCACTGAGTCTAACCACCCCAGCTCTAGGAAGTTCCGCCTGGGGCAGGCACAGGACTTGGTCCCTGACTAGTTATCCCCTGCCCACAGGAGATAGTTCCCAACATGAAACAACCCCAGTGACAGTTTTCTGGACTTTTTTGTTTCATTTTACTTTGTTTGGGTTTTTTTTTAAATCTTACTGGTCATTTGTTTGTTTTGTCTTTATGTTGGGCTGCTTCTGGTTTGTTTTCATGTTTTTCTGTTTGTTTGTAAGAGAGAAAGAAAATAAACATAAATGTGGGTGGGTTCAATGTCTCCTTGTCATATTTACTGCTCTTGTTTCTGGGGAAAGCCCTGCCATCTCCTGGGAGGTCTTCATGGTCCCTGTCATCACTATGTTTTAGAGAATACAACTTGGGATGGCTAGGAGGCATCTTCAGCCTATGTCCAACTGGAACCCAAAAATATGTTGCCAGTACCTTTCTTCAAATATTTGTAGGCTCCTCCACCACCAAAAACAAACGAAATCCACCTACCCTATAGTGACCCTATAATAATATTCTTAAGAATTCAGTAAGTTATCATTTCATTTGTTTCTAATTTGATAAGTATCCAAATTATTAAAGGGGAATTAGCTCACATTTTGGCTAACCTTGATGTTAACTGTGATAAAGGTAATTGGCACTCATTCTATACCTAGAATACATAATTACTTTATTTAATTACGTCTCCTCTTCATGAGTTGAAACATTTTTTCTTAATAGCTAACCCAAATTAAATTTTGTCTTGTAGAATATGTGCCAAATAACCACACCAAAAATGATGATCTATCTAAAATACATTTCTTATAGCTAATGTTACCCAGTGATGCTCGTGACTGGATAGTGTCTTATTGTTTGCAGTGTTTAAGTGCTTGACTATTGTTATTTTCCAAAATAAAGGATCCTATGGTTCTCTCCTGTGTTGTTTTCTTTTCTTCTTGGACTATTGCTAAGCTGGACACCAGAGCTTGCTAAAGCCTTTGGTGTTTAAAAATTAATTGTATGTATTTGAAATTGAATACAAACCTTCTTTCTTTCCTATGAGTGTTACTGGCTTGATCTATTTAATCTTTCAGAAAATGCAGGAAATAATTGCTTGTGGAGAAGGACCACACAAAAAGTTAGGTCTGAAGGGAAAACCGAACCTCAGAGCTTCAAGCTCGGTCCTAAACTCAAAACAAAAGGCCGTTCGTTTGACCTCCTATGCAATTCTATTAAGAGATCCTCCAGAAAAGCAGAGAGGCCCTTGTCTCAGGGAAAGTCTATGAGAACTCTTTGAAGAAAACAAAGACCATGAGTCTTATTAAAAGAATCCGAGGGCTGGGTACTAGAGATACTGTAGTATAAACATTCCTGCAGATGACCTGGACTTTGTAGTCTGCAGAGAAATCCTGTCTGCTATACCACTCACACAAGGCTCCGCCACTCTGACGGGAGTGTTGTTTTGTTGTGTGTAGACAGCTGAGAGTCATTTCCTCATTTTGATTCTAAACGAAGCTGGACACTCCCTTTCCATTTCTGAAAAGTAATCTCTGTGAGAAGGTTGCTGGCATGTTTACCCAGTGGGCTTGGAGCCAGTCAGACAACACCTACATTTCTTGGTCCTTCCCCTCTCTGTTTCCCAACCTCTCCTGCTTTAAGATGGCCAGATATAAAAAGCTGCCAGTCGGGATGCCAGAACTTCAAAGGGCTGTCACAAGTGTACACAAAAGCCCATTTGTTCAGCTCTTGGATGGAGACACCAGTGGCTCCCAGGCACAGAGAACCCAAGGTTTTGCTTCTTTTAACTTTTTGCTTGTACCATCTGGCAGACGAAGGAGCCTTTATTTCACTCCATAACTTGTCCAGAGGCTGACTGAATCAATGCACCATTTTGGTCTTATAATCTATCTTGGCCTTTATATCGTCTCTGCTTGTGGAACTAATTACATGATAGAATTTTCCAAATAAACCCTATTTGCCTTTCAATGTACAGGACCCTAGATTTAAGAGACAAGCATAGCAGATAACTGTCTAAGCACCTACATTTGGGCCCTAAAGATATGTATTGAAGTCCCATCAAACAGAAATGTTACCAAGAGTATAAAGAACATTAGATTTTATTCTCTCAAGATCTATTTTTACTGATAATATATTTTATTTTATTCTAAACTGTGTAATGTAAACCAAGCCAGGTCTCTAACATTGGATGAGGTAAAAAACACAAGCCTAGAATAAAGCGGTTGCACTTATATAGTCACAGATTTGTTAATGACTATGTGTCGTAAAGGTCATCTCACAATGTGGCCCAGGAAGGATGTAGCTATTTAAAAGGATGAAGGTATATAGACCTTGTGAAATAAAGTGAAAACACATTCTGTCTTCAAATAAGAAGTCAAATATATCAGAAGTCAAATTCAAGGCAGACGTATCTATATCTTACTAGGTCACCCCTAGCTAATTAATTCTGCAAACCTCTATGGTGCAACCAAAACGTCCAGCCAGGACCTCTGGTGCTTCTCTTCATAATACCCTTCCTTAATGCTAAAGATGGAAAACTAGTTCACTAGTATAAGAGATAATATGTATTCAGGGTCACACAGAACTTTTAGTGAACACGGCAGTGAGAGTTTTTCTAACTTTTACAGTCAAGATAGATTTATTTCCTCTCCTCCATGTAATAACTTAAAAATAAACAATATACAGATAGCTATGACTTAGACACTGTATATCAGGTAGTATATGACACGAAGAGAAGAAATAACAACTAACTCCTATGATAACCCTGGCTTAGCTCTCTGGAGAGTTTTCAGGCAAACACTGAACAAGCGATAACCTAGTGGGAGCCCCAAAAAACCCTGAATTGAGCCACCAGAGCTGAGTGTCCAGGGAAGCCAGACAGCTAGAGCTACGAGGCCAAGACTCAAAAGAAGAGAGCTGGGAGAAAGGTACATAGTCTTCAGCTGAAGTTAAGCCAGCATGGAGTAGGGAGAAATAACACATGTCAGGTGGAGGAGCCACAGCCTGAGACATCAGTCCTGAGATCACAGGGGAACGAAATGGAGGTGGTACTCAATAGATACAGTGGAACATCTTCATAATTCACAGAACATCAAGCAGCATGCGGAGAGTGCTATGTCAGACCAACCAGACCCACAGGGACTAAACCACCAACCAATGAGTACACATAGAGGGATCCATGGCACCAGACACATATGTAACAGAGGATAGCCTTGTCAGACATCAGTGGGAGGAAAAGCCCTTGGTCCTGTGAAGGCTCGATGCCCCAGTGTAGGGCAATGTCAGGGCAGGGAAGCAGGAGTGAGGGGCGGGAAAGCACTCTCATAGAAGCAAGGGGAGGGAAGATGGGATAGGAGATTGCTGGAGGGGAAATCAGGAAAGGGGATAACATTTAAAATGAAAATAAATAAACTACTCAATATAAAGAGAGAGAGTGCTGTGTCAGAGTGGGGAAAGATCAGACTGAGACTGGGGGTTGACTGTTCCTGACCCAGTAAGAACACTGAGCATGTGTCAGAATAACTCATGGTTTCTCACTCTTGGGGACAGTTATTAGGGGACCATCAGATCTTTCCACAAATACTCATCCTTCATTATCTCTTGTGTCCATGGAAGTTTGACTAGAGCTTGTCACTTTGTCCTGACTCCAGCATCTGACTCCCCAGTTAAACAAAAGCAGAGGACTGAGAGGAAGCATGAAGTGGAAAACCCAGACTGCTACTCTCTCCACCTGACTGGTTCCACTCAGCAACAGATGAATCCAATCTGCTGGGTAGTATTATGAAACTTGATATCTCCGTGAGCTATGAGGAACTTGTGACGGCAACAACCGAGCTGGCCTCCTTCCTTATGGTGAACAGTGCATCTATTGTTCAGCAAGACTGCTGCCGAATCCTTGTTCTGCAGTCACCCACACAAGGTGACCGAAGCTGTGCCCCTCCCAACATGCTGCTCACCTGTGACACAGGCTTGGGGCTTAGTTTTGATGATAATGGAATCCTGAATCTAATGCAGTCACCCGCGCTATTAGAATTTCATGGTGCTCTTATAAAGTTGGTCTTAGGAGCCTTTTGCTGAAAAGGTATTTTCTTCCTTGGTTTGTTTCTTTGCCATTTAGCCTTGAAAGATTCCATACTGGTTTTTTTCTTCTTCTTTTTTTTTTTTTTTTTTTTATTATTAACTTGAGTATTTCTTATATACATTTCAAGTGTTATTCCCTTTCCCGGTTTCTGGGCAAAATCCCCCTCCCCCCTCCCCTTCCTTATGGGTGTTCCCCTCCCAACCCTCCCCCCATTGCCGCCCTCCCCCCATAGTCTAGTTCACTGGGGGTTCAGTCTTAGCAGGACCCAGGGCTTCCCCTTCCACTGGTGCTCTTACTAGGATATTCATTGCTACCTATGGGGTCAGAGTCCAGGGTCAGTCCATATATAGTCTTTAGGTAGTGGCTTAGTCCCTGGAAGCTCTGGTTGCTTGACATTGTTGTACTTTTGGGGTCTCGAGCCCCTTCAAGCTCTTCCAGTTCTTTCTCTGATTCCTTCAACGGGGGACCTATTCTCAGCTCAGTGGTTTGCTGCTGGCATTCGCCTCTGTATTTGCTGTATTCTGGCTGTGTCTCTCAGGAGCGATCTACATCCGGCTCCTGTCGGCCTGCACTTCTTTGCTTCATCCATCTTGTCCAATTGGGTGGCTGTATATGTATGGGCCACCTGTGGGGCAGGCTCTGAATGGGTGTTCCTTCAGTCTCTGTTTTAATCTTTGCCTCTCCCTTCCCAGCCAAGGGTATTCTTTTTCCTCATTTAAAGAAGGAGTGAAGCATTCACATTTTGATCATCCGTCTTGAGTTTCGTTTGTTCTAAGCATCTAGGGTAATTCAAGCATTTGGGCTAATAGCCACTTATCAATGAGTGCATACCATGTATGTCTTTCTGTGATTGGGTTAGCTCACTCAGGATGATATTTTCCAGTTCCAACCATTTGCCTACGAATTTCATAGACTCGTTGTTTTTGATAGCTGAGTAATATTCCATTGTGTAGATGTACCACATTTTCTGTATCCATTCCTCTGTTGAAGGGCATCTCGGTTCTTTCCATTTTCTGGCTATTATAAATAAGGCTGCGATGAACATAGTGGAGCACGTGTCTCTTTTATATGTTGAGGCATCTTTTGGGTATATGCCCAAGAGAGGTATAGCTGGATCCTCAGGCAGTTCAATGTCCAATTTTCTGAGGAACCTCCAGACTGATTTCCAGAATGGTTTTACCAGTCTGCAATCCCACCAACAATGGAGGAGTGTTCCTCTTTCTCCACATCCTCGCCAGCATCTGCTGTCACCTGAGTTTTTGATCTTAGCCATTCTCACTGGTGTGAGGTGAAATCTCAGGGTTGTTTTGATTTGCATTTCCCTTATGACTAAAGATGTTGAACATTTCTTTAGGTGTTTCTCAGCCATTCGGCATTCCTCAGCTGTGAATTCTTTGTTTAGCTCTGAACCCCATTTTTTAATAGGGTTATTTGTTTCCCTGCGGTCTAACTTCTTGAGTTCTTTGTATATTTTCGATATAAGGCCTCTATCTGTTGTAGGATTGGTAAAGATCTTTTCCCAATCTGTTGGTTGCCGTTTTGTCCTAACCACCGTGTCCTTTGCCTTACAGAAGCTTTGCAGTTTTATGAGATCCCATTTGTCGATTCTTGATCTTAGAGCATAAGCCATTGGTGTTTTGTTCAGGAAATTTTTTCCAGTGCCCATGTGTTCCAGATGCTTCCCTAGTTTTTCTTCTATTAGTTTGAGTGTGTCTGGTTTGATGTGGAGGTCCTTGATCCACTTGGACTTAAGCTTTGTACAGGGTGATAAGCATGGATCGATCTGCATTCTTCTACATGTTGACCTCCAGTTGAACCAGCACCATTTGCTGAAAATGCTATCTTTTTTCCATTGGATGGTTTTGGCTCCTTTGTCAAAAATCAAGTGACCATAGGTGTGTGGGTTCATTTCTGGGTCTTCAATTCTATTCCATTGGTCTATCTGTCTGTCTCTGTACCAATACCATGCAGTTTTTATCACTATTGCTCTGTAATACTGCTTGAGTTCAGGGATAGTGATTCCCCCTGAAGTCCTTTTATTGTTGAGGATAGCTTTAGCTATCCTGGGTTTTTTGTTATTCCAGATGAATTTGCAAATTGTTCTGTCTAACTCTTTGAAGAATTGGATTGGTATTTTGATGGGGATTGCATTGAATCTGTAGATTGCTTTTGGTAAAATGGCCATTTTTACTATATTAATCCTGCCAATCCATGAGCATGGGAGATCTTTCCATCTTCTGAGGTCTTCTTCAATTTCTTTCCTCAGTGTCTTGAAGTTCTTATTGTACAGATCTTTTACTCGCTTGGTTAAAGTCACACCGAGGTACTTTATATTATTTGGGTCTATTATGAAGGGTGTCGTTTCCCTAATTTCTTTCTCGGCTTGTTTCTCTTTTGTATAGAGGAAGGCAACTGATTTATTTGAGTTAATTTTATACCCAGCCACTTTGCTGAAGTTGTTTATCAGCTTTAGTAGTTCTCTGGTGGAACTTTTGGGATCACTTAAATATACTATCATGTCATCTGCAAACAGTGATATTTTGACTTCTTCTTTTCCGATCTGTATCCCCTTGATCTCCTTTTGTTGTCTGATTGCTCTGGCTAGAACTTCAAGAACTATATTGAATAAGTAGGGAGAGAGTGGGCAGCCTTGTCTAGTCCCTGATTTTAGTGGGATTGCTTCGAGTTTCTCTCCATTTAGTTTAATGTTAGCAACTGGTTTGCTGTATATGGCTTTTACTATGTTTAGGTATGGGCCTTGAATTCCTATTCTTTCCAGGACTTTTATCATGAAGGGGTGTTGAATTTTGTCAAATGCTTTCTCAGCATCTAATGAAATGATCATGTGGTTTTGTTCTTTCAGTTTGTTTATATGATGGATCACGTTGATGGTTTTCCGTATATTAAACCATCCCTGCATGCCTGGGATGAAGCCTACTTGATCATGGTGGATGATTGTTTTGATGTGCTCTTGAATTCGGTTTGCCAGAATTTTATTGAGTATTTTTGCGTCGATATTCATAAGGGAAATTGGTCTGAAGTTCTCTTTCTTTGTTGTGTCTTTGTGTGGTTTAGGTATAAGAGTAATTGTGGCTTCGTAGAAGGAATTCGGTAGTGCTCCATCTGTTTCAATTTTGTGGAATAGTTTGGATAATATTGGTATGAGGTCTTCTATGAAGGTTTGATAGAATTCTGCACTAAACCCATCTGGACCTGGGCTCTTTTTGGTTGGAAGACCTTTAATGACTGCTTCTATTTCCTTAGGAGTTATGGGGTTGTTTAACTGGTTTCTCTGTTCCTGATTTAACTTCGATACCTGGTATCTGTCTAGGAAATTGTCCATTTCCTGAAGATTTTCAAATTTTGTTGAATATAGGTTTTTATAGTAAGATCTGATGATTTTTTGAATTTCCTCTGAATCTGTAGTTATGTCTCCCTTTTCATTTCTAATTTTGTTAATTTGGACGCACTCTCTGTGTCCTCTCGTTAGTCTGGCTAAGGGTTTATTTATCTTGTTGATTTTCTCAAAGAACCAACTTTTGGTTCTGTTGATTCTTTCTATGGTCCTTTTTGTTTCTACTTGGTTGATTTCAGCTCTGAGTTTGATTATTTCCTGCCTTCTACTCCTCCTGGGTGTATTTGCTTCTTTTTGTTCTAGAGCTTTTAGGTGTGCTGTCAAGCTGCTGACATATGCTCTTTCCTGTTTCTTTCTGCAGGCACTCAGCGCTATGAGTTTTCCTCTTAGCACAGCTTTCATTGTGTCCCATAAGTTTGGGTATGTTGTATCTTCATTTTCATTAAATTCTAAAAAGTTTTTAATTTCTTTCTTTATTTCTTCCTTGACCAGGTTATCATTGAGTAGAGCATTGTTCAATTTCCACGTATATGTGGGCATTCTTCCCATATTGTTATTGAAGACCAGTTTTAGGCCGTGGTGGTCCGATAGCATGCATGGGATTATCTCTATCTTTCTGTACCTGTTGAGGCCCGTTTTTTGACCAATTATATGGTCAATTTTGGAGAAAGTACCATGAGGAGCTGAGAAGAAGGTATATTCTTTTGCTTTAGGATAGAATGTTCTATAAATATCCGTTAAGTCCATTTGGCTCATGACTTCTCTTAGTCTGTCGACATCACTGTTTAATTTCTGTTTCCATGATCTGTCCATTGATGAGAGTGGGGTGTTGAAGTCTCCCACTATTATTGTGTGAGGTGCAATGTGTGCTTTGAGCTTTAGTAAGGTTTCTTTTACATATGTAGGTGCCCTTGTATTTGGGGCATAGATATTTAGGATTGAGAGTTCATCTTGGTGGATTTTTCCTTTGATGAATATGAAGTGTCCTTCCTTATCTTTTTTGATGACTTTTAGTCGGAAATTGATTTTATTTGATATTAGAATGGCTACTCCAGCTTGCTTCTTCTGACCATTTGCTTGGAAAGTTGTTTTCCAGCCTTTCACTCTGAGGTAGTGTCTGTCTTTGTCTCTGAGGTGTGTTTCCTGTAGGCAGCAGAATGCAGGGTCCTCATTGCGTATCCAGTTTGTTAATCTATGTCTTTTTATTGGGGAGTTGAGGCCATTGATATTGAGAGATATTAAGGAATAGTGATTATTGCTTCCCTTTATATTCATATTTGGATGTGAGGTTATGTTTGTGTGCTTTCATTCTCTTTGTTTTGTTGCCAAGACGATTAGTTTCTTGCTTCTTCTAGGGTATAGCTTGCCTCCTTATGTTGGGCTTTACCATTTATTATCCTTTGTAGTGCTGGATTTGTAGAAAGATATTGTGTAAATTTGGTTTTGTCATGGAATATCTTGGTTTCTCCATCAATGTTAATTGAGAGTTTTGCTGGATACAGTAACCTGGGCTGGCATTTGTGTTCTCTTGTGTTCCTGTATGACATCAGTCCAGGATCTTCTGGCCTTCATAGTTTCTGGCGAGAAGTCTGGTGTGATTCTGATAGGTCTCCCTTTATATGTTACTTGACCTTTTTCCCTTACTGCTTTTAATATTCTTTCTTTATTTTGTGCGTTTGGTGTTTTGACAATTATGTGACGGGAGGTGTTTCTTTTCTGGTCCAATCTATTTGGAGTTCTGTAGGCTTCTTGTATGTCTATGGGTATCTCTTTTTTTAGGTTAGGGAAGTTTTCTTCTATGATTTTATTGAAGACATTTACTGGTCCTTTGAGCTGGGAGTCTTCACTCTCTTCTATACCTATTATCCTTAGGTTTGATCTTCTCATTGAGTCCTGGATTTCCTGTATGTTTTGGACCAGTAGCTTTTTCTGCTTTACATTATCTTTGACAGTTGAGTCAATGATTTCTATGGAATCTTCTGCTCCTGAGATTCTCTCTTCCATCTCTTGTATTCTGTTGGTGAGGCTTGTATCTACAGCTCCTTGTCTCTTCTTTTGGTTTTCTATATCCAGGGTTGTTTCCATGTGTTCTTTCTTGATTGCTTCTATTTCCATTTTTAATTCCTTCAACTGTTTGATTGTGTTTTCCTGGAATTCTTTCAGGGATTTTTGCGATTCCTCTCTGTAGGCTTTTACTTGTTTATTAATGTTTTCCTGTGCTTCCCTAAGTGTGTTCATGTCTTTCTTGAAGTCCTCCAGCATCATGATCAAATATGATTTTGTAACTAGATCTTGCTTTTCTGGTGTGTTTGGATATTC
This sequence comes from Rattus norvegicus, assembly GCF_021556685.1. Classification (NCBI taxonomy): domain Eukaryota; kingdom Metazoa; phylum Chordata; class Mammalia; order Rodentia; family Muridae; genus Rattus; species Rattus norvegicus. The sequence continues at coordinate 58,773,478 of NC_141539.1, forward strand.
CATGTTTGTTTTGGTGGGAGAATTGGGCTCCGATGATGGCATGTAGTCTTGGTTTCTGTTGCTTGGGTTCCTGCGCTTGCCTCTCGCCATCAGATTATCTCTAGTGTTACTTTGTTCTGCTATTTCTGACAGTGGCTAGACTGTCCTATAAGCCTGTGTGACAGGAGTGCTGTAGACCTGTTTTCCTCTCTTTCAGTCAGTTATGGGGACAGAGTGTTCTGCTTTCTGGCGTGTAGTTTTTCCTCTCTACAGGTCTTCAGCTGTTCCTGTGGGCCTGTGTCTTGAGTTCACCAGGCAGCTTTCTTGCAGCAGAAAATTTGGTCTTACCTGTGGTCCCGAGGCTCAGGTTCGCTCGTGGGTTGCTGCCCAGGGGCTCTCTGCAGCGGCAGCAACCAGGAAGACCTGTGCCGCCCCTTCCGGGAGCTTCAGTGCACCAGGGTTCCAGATGGTCTTTGGCTTTTTCCTCTGGCGTCCGAGATGTGTGTGCAGGGAGCAGTCTCTTCTGGTTTCCCAGGCTTGTCTGCCTCTCTGAAGGTTTAGCTCTCCCTCCCACGGGATTTGGGTGCAGAGAACTGTTTATCCGGTCTGTTTCTTTCAGGTTCCGGCGGTGTCTCAGGCGCAGAAGTCCTGCCGCTCCTGGGCCCTCCCCCACGGGAGCCCAGAGGCCTTATACAGTTTCCTCTTGGGCCAGGGATGTGGGCAGGGGTGAGCAGTGTTGGTGGTCTCTTCCGCTCTGCAGCCTCAGGAGTGCCCACCTGACCAGGCGGTTGGGTCTCTCTCTCACCGGGTCTGGGAGCAGAGAGCTGCTGCGGGCCGGGATCCGCGGGTGTGGGACTTCCGGTCTTCTTCTTCTTTTAAACAGAAGAATCCTAGTTATAGACTTCATTCAGCTTTCTAGCTGTCAGGATAAAAGTCTCATGTTTTGGGGGGCCCGGGGAACATGACTCTGGACTAACTTGCTATGACTTGCCATCTCAGCCAAGCAGAGAAGAATACAAAATCCCATTACCACCTTGTGGTATCCTTTGGTTTCTGAACTCAACTGCTATCACCAGAAAGTGACTGTAGACAATTCCAGTGGCTGGTACTATTTTTTAATATACTTTTTACATATTTTTCTGCCCCCCTCCAAGTCACTCCCTTCCATAATTCTTCCCCCATCTCCTCTCACTCTAATGGTGTGAGAGGAAGGCCCTATGTTTCATAAATATTTCATTACCAGAGTATGGACTAAAAGGAGACCCTGAGACTACTTCTCATACACAGAGCTTAGAATAAATTACCAATTGGCATAAATTTCTCCCAGGATTTTTTTAACTGTCTTAGAAAATATGTCCATTAGAGCCCAGTAGCTTTGATGGCTAACAAGTTTTCATGAGAAATGCAGGAATTTCTTGCTTCACATTCGTTCTTCTGTTACATGTAATGAAATATAAACCCGTTGTCTTAGAATTACATTACCCTGTGGTGATGTTTTTATAATGATGTCTCCATCCACCTACCAGGCAGCTCTGTGTGCATACACATGTATACATTTTTCACAGAAGGAGAACCTGGGAAAGGGAGGAAGCAAGGGCGAGGGGGGAGAGAAAAGAGGGGGAAGAGAAAGAAAATGGAGGAAGGAGAACAGAGGAGAGGAGAGTGAGAGAAGAAGAGAGGAGAGGAGAGGAGAGGAGAGGAGAGGAGAGGAGAGGAAAGAGGGAGGGGAGGGGGAAGGGAGGGGACAGGATCGGACAGAATGTTGAGAAACACTTAACTGATGTCCATAATGGTGGTTTAATAGTGTTGAGTTCAGGTGAACACCTTCACTTACCTACATCCTAAAGTTTTTCAGTGTCTCTTGAACGAGATGTGGAGAATCCATTGATTTTTGAAATTCAGGATAATTGTTCCTACTTCATAATATCTCTAGAATATTTCTTCATAATACTTCGTTGTTTTCAAACATCTATTCATAATATAGCTGCTGCACTTTAGGAAAAAATGAAAGTGATTTTTAAAAATTCTTGCAAAGGCGTTCAAGTCTTTGGGGACCCCTTGGACAGTATGGAAAGTGTGTCTCCAAATCTCTAACTGGAGGAAGAAGTGTGAGATGTAAGGTCATGAGAAGCAGCCACCTTGCCTTCTGCACAAGCCAGGCTAAAATGTGGGTGCCCTCAGCCCACAATCTCCAATGCACTCACACGGCATCTGGATGCACATCCTTGGCTGTGTCCCTTGCCTTCGCTTAAGGCCACCTCCAGAAACAGAAACAGGGACCTTAGTTCACCAACTGCTTCCTAATTTCTTTTGACCTGGCCAAGAAAAATAAAAATAAACACCCTATACATGTGGTAACTTGATCTCAAAGGAGACTGATTATCTGCATTAAAACCTATTGGTATGGCATTCAGAGGGCAAAGACTTTTTTTTAAGATGTTACTATCATTAAATTTATTTCCTTTCTTTTTTTTATTAACTTGAGTATTTCTTATTTACATTTCGAATGTTATTCCCTTTCCCAGTTTCCAGGCCAACATCCCCTCTCCTTCCCCTTCTTTATGGGTGTTCCCCTCCCAATCCTCCCCCCATTACCACCCTCCCCCAACAATCAAGTTCACTGGGGGTTCAGTCTTAGCAGGACCCAGGGCTTCCCCTTCCACTGGTGCTCTTACTAGGATATTCATTGCTACCTATGAGGTTGGAGCCCAGGGTCACTCCATGTATAGTCTTTGGGTAGTGGCTTAGTCCCTGGAAGCTCTGGTTGGTTGGCATTGTTGTTCATATGGGGTCTCGAGCCCCTTTAAGCTCTTCCAGTCCTTTCTCTGATTCCTTCAACGGGGGTCCCGTTCTCAGTTCAGTGGTTTGCTGCTGGCATTCGCCTCTGTATTTGCTGTATTCTGGCTGTGTCTCTCAGGAGCGATCTACATCCGGCTCCTGTCGGCCTGCACTTCTTTGCTTCATCCATCTTGTCTAATTGGGTGGCTGTATATGTATGGGCCACCTGTGGGGCAGGCTCTGAATGGGTGTTCCTTCTGCCTCTGTTTTAATCGAGGGCAAAGACTCTTAAAGCTGTAGTAGAAATAGATAGTTTGACCAATGGAAAGGTCTTTACTATTATACTGAGGTTTTAAGACAAGCAATAAAAGAAATCAAGCTAAGGAGCCTGAGAGATGGCTCAGCAGGTAAGAGCATTCTGTGCTTGCAGGGGACCAGAGTTAGGTCCTCCAAATGGCTCATAGCCTCCTGTAACTCCAGCTCCGGGGAATCTAATGCTTCCAGACTCCCAGCGCACTTGCATTTATGTGCACATACCCAGACAGAGACACTCATAACTAAAAATAGTAGAAAGTAAGTTTTTAAAAGAAAGAAAAATCTCAGGATTCAAAAAAGGGGGGGAGAGAATCATGATAGAAACATGCACAAGGGAACACGAGAAGAAACTTCAAGAGAAGTGGGCAGAAAAGCAGCTGTTATAATTGCACAAGAGAGTCTTTAATCCTTCTAGAATATATTTTATTAATGCTCCTAATGAGGAGGGGATCAAGAGAAACTTGAGAACTACATTTGGTTAGTTATAAATATTTTAAAATTTGACCAACTTTCCAGAACTCAGAGAGAATAATAATGAGGAAAATACACAAGTTATAATGGGAAGTGGGGAAGACAGCATGTCCATGTGTATTTTATTTATTAGGTAATTTTATAAAAATTTGAAAAGAGAAGCAAACAACTGTCTTGACGATTCTGTGCTGATGAAACGAACTGTTAACCAGTGACCAAACTCTACACAGAAAAACAGAAAACACAAGACGATTCAACAAAATCCACAACAGATTCATATTTCTCTCTCTCTCTCTCTCTCTCTCTCTCTCTCTCTCTCTCTCTCTCTCTCTCTTCTCTCATTTGTCTGATTCTATGATGTAAAGATCTAAATTGAAAAATGTAATAATAATAATTGATTATTCCCTAATCATCTCTTTAAGGGCTATGAAGGAATACTCAATGGCTATTAGTAGACTGTTCGTGTCAGAACAAACAGCTGCCAAATTCTTGACCTGTTAGAGAGAGGTGCGACTGTCCACATATGCACGGGATAATATTTTAATTTCTTTAAAAGGAAAAGTTTGATATCTGTGTGCAAGAAAACCATGCGCTGATAGGAATATTCTGGAACAGTGTCCAATTCGTTTTAAAGTGGTTGAGTATGTCAGCACGCACTTGTGCTGTTAAATTCTTAGCTCCAGTGTGATTCTAGAAGGCGTGAGCATTCCTCCCTTTTCTCTATTCTTAACAAGTAAATGGGATTTTGTTCTATTTAGGAAACTACCCTGCTTTGTCCCTTGTAAATTCCAGGAACTCCAATTTAGGACCAAGTCTCTAAGGAAGTCTATCCATTTGTAAGAACTATGCTGTGGGTATATCTCGGATAAAAAGCCTAATTGGCTCCATTGCTCTTTGGATATTTTGTTTATCCATCTAATTATCTTGGGAAATCTGTTATATGCTTACTAAATAAAACAAATAAGGAATTATACAGTATTTCCGATCAGTAAAGCAGGCACGTGCTGAAAAGTCCCCCGAGTTGGTACTTGTCTTCTTTTGATAGAGTATCCTATTCAGGACTAAAGAGCTTTAAAATAATTGCTTTTCATAGCGGTACCTCACTGACCACGCTGTTAAAATGATTTGTCTTATGAGCCATCTGATCATGTCAGATCCGTGTAAATCACTGTAATTGTACTCCAATAAACACTCGTGTAGGTAACAACTTTTATGAGCTCATTTTCTCGTTGAGTTCAAACACCACTTTGTCTTTTCAGGTACTTGATGTTCAGACTGGCTGCACCATAGTGCCCTCTTCTGGTCACTTTGAAACACTGCATTACAAGAAAATGACTCGGAAAAGAAGGCAAGCAGGAAAGGAAGGGGGAATGCTGGGATGATCAAGGAAAGAGAATGAAGGTAAAAGTGACAGTTAGTAAGCTAATATGGGACATATCTCCAACCTCTGGCTTGGTCACATATTAGAACTAAAGTGATATTTAGTAAACTGAGATTGTTTTCATTGTAAAATAAATTAGGTTTGAAAGATCAAAAACTGTTTTGCTATTGAATATGTTCTAAAATTGCTATATGGCATTTAATGTTTTATCATGTTCAAAGAGAAACAACTCAACTAGCCGTTCTCTCATCCAAGAGTTGCCACAAAGGTCCCTGAGGCCAAGAGTCTCTCATTCTGATGGACATCAAGAACTTGCTCTGAAACACACCATGTTAAGATTCTGAGTTACTGCGATCCCAGATTTAAGAATCTCAAGTGCCATATCTATCTTTGAGGGCAATTATGCATTTCTCTATTTCTCTCAGTCAGAATGCAATGGTCACTGTGCACCCCGACCAACTCCTGTAAACCTCGACTAGACACTGTGTACCCCTACTAGATACCATGCACCTTTACTAAGTAAGTACTGTGTATGTAAATCAACTACTGAGCCTCCTGGCTAGACACTGTGCACCCAGACCCAGCCACTGTGCACCCAGACCAGACCTTATGTACCCAGGCCAGCCACTGTGCACCCAGATAAGACACTGTGCACCCAGACCCAGCCACTGTGCACCCAGACCAGACCTTATGTACCCAGGCCAGCCACTGTGCACCCAGATAAGACACTGTGCACACAGACCCAGCCAGTGTGCACCCAGACCCAGACACTGTGCATCCAGACCAGACACTGTGCACCCAGGCCAGACACTGTGCACCCAGGCCAGACACTGTGCACCCAGACCAGACACTGTGCACCCAGACCAGACACTGTGCACCCAGACCAGACACTGTGCACCCAGGCCAGACACTGTGCACCCAGACCAGACACTGTGCACCCAGACCAGACACTGTGCACCCAGGCCAGACACTGTGCACCCAGGCCAGACACTGTGCACCCAGACCAGACACTGTGCACCCAGACCAGACACTGTGCACCCAGACCAGACACTGTGCACTCAGAACCAGCCTCTGCGTGCCCTGCCCAGGCCTTGTGCGTACCCTGGCTAGCCTCTGTCCTCTGTGAGTACTTCCCTCAGCAGGCATGTGAGCAGCATTATTGACAACAGCCACAGTTAACTGGTTTTCTCTGAATAGTTCTTATACCACAGAAACGTAGTTCCCCTTTCTTTATATTTCCATAACTCTTAGACAGCTGTAGCTTTGGATATGCATCTTTTCTTTCTTTATTACAAATTCTGTGTAGGATAAAGCAAAACCCTACCACAAGTGGCAAGTGTAACCCCCCCTTCTCCTATGCTTTGTCATGTAAATTAAATAAGAATTAATTTTAGATTAATTAGATTGGGGTCCTTACTAACCTTGGAGAACTAGTTGCCTTCAGAGTTTTTCAAAGATCAAGTTCTAGGGAACAGAGAAATCAGTAACTGATGTTAACTTCCTTACAAATATAATAATCATTCCATTCCTTATACTCTAAAACTAATCAATCCATGCCCCATTCTACTGTTCCCTTTCCAGGAAGTGGAGTCATGTTCTGATCCATTATCTCTGGGTTATTTGTGGAGTGAGATAAGGAGATCCAGAAGAGAACACTTGAGGTTATTTCTCCTGGAGTCAAGTCCTTTCTTAGGATTTCTACTCAGATCCCAGTCCTCTTCTGCAGCACTGGTAGCAGACACTATCATGCTTTGCTAAAGAATGGTTTCACCCCACCTGCTCGATAACACATTTGCCAGCTGTCACGTCACTTACTCCTTATCCTCCCTCCCCTGTCTGTGGAGGTGGGTGGGAGAGGTGTAGATCAGAAAGATCTACAATGCCCCTGGCAGCAGTTTCAATAAGAGAGTCTGGTTGGGTTGTTTACTGTCCTGGTAGCAACACTAGACAGGAGATGAGAAGAAAAGAGGTGAACTGGAGTCATACACCCAGAGTTCCAGACAAATCACATTGCTTGGGAACAGGGCAAGGACCTAGCAGGAAATAAAACTGCTTACTAAATGCTCCGTCTTGAAAACTTACAGAAGAAGATTTTTCAAGAAGTAAAAGATTCATAACTCTATGACTCAAGAATCTGGAAGTGAATGTGACTCAGTCTGGTTGCAAGCCAGAGAAAAGGCTGTTCTGATTGAGTAACTAGCAAGCTCCAGAGAGGAGCAGGGAGAAGAGGAAGTTGAAGAATCCACTGTGGAAATACAGACCACAGGAACAAAAACAAACAGAAAAGTAGGCTAACAAGACTAATTTCCAGATGAAACATCTCTACATTTTTATAGTCAGTAGAGGGGCCTTATTGATAATTTTTGCAGCAAGTTCAATGGTCAGAAACAGATTTACTTCTTAGGGCTAATACAAGACTGAAGGACATAAGGAAAGAATGCCTGCGGGCTGGGGTTGTAACTCGGTGTGTAGAATGTTTGCCTGGAATGCACAACACCCTGAGTTTGATCCCCTGTAATCCCAGCACTTGAGAGGTAAAGGCAAGAAGATTGAAAGTCCAAGAGAGTCTTAGGCTACATGACAAGTTGGGGGCGGCCTGAGCTACGTGAGACCTTCTCTAAAAGAGGAAAGGGGAAAGGGAAGGGGAGAAAAGGAGAAGAAAGGGGACGGGAAAGGAGGGTAAGGGAAGAGAGGGGACAGGAGAAGAGAACATAAGAACTCCTACTGAGCCTCTTTTAGTCAGGGGAGAGATGAGTCTGCATCACCAAGTAGCTGTTCATATCCTAAGTAATCTAAATCAACTTCATAGAGTGAAAATGAAGCTGCTCAGATATCGTATGATCTGTTCTCTTACTGCCACCTCGTGAAGCTCTAGACAAAGTGGATAAAGACAGTTGTCTCCTTAGCGAATGCCTTGTTCCTTCTTAGAAGATGGAAGCCACGGAGGGGGCACCGACAGCCTGTTGCACCTTGATACTGAAAGACAAGGACTAGAATGCTGAGGAGCACAATGGCAGCAACTGGCTCTCTCCTCCTCTGGAACGTGTTTGCCACTGGGTGATAAAAGGGTAACGTGTTCCCCATCTTAGAACCAATTTTAACAACATTGAAAAAGGCTGATCCAACTCTTGAACCAACAAGATAGAGGAGAAAGGTATTTGTTTAATACAGCCAAGAGTCAGTGTGGTGCGACTTGGCTGGAGCAACCCTGCCCTCTAGGGACTCTCATGATCACCAAACGACTTCACATTAACTGTATTTCCTAGTAGACAAAGTGCAGCTTGGACAAGCATGAATTCTCAAAATGTGACTTGATATAGCTTGACAGGGACAAAGAAGGAAAAGCTAGGAGAATTGGGGTTTGGGGTTCTTTTGTTTTGTTTTCAGCATCAGGGTCTGAGGGCACAGTCTCTATCCAGAAGATTGGGAATGTGAGAAGCACAACTGGTTCCTCTGGCTGTCTGAGCACACCTGACTCTTCAGAACTACATGACACATAATGGGCTTTGACATACCAAAGACCCACAAAATGATAGCAAGCCCAGGGCATTGCCTGCTTCTTCAGACACACTGCCAGGACATGCTGTTCCTCACATACACCCTCACATGACACAGTTGCACACCATTCAGGATTATTGGATGAGAGTGCAATATATATATTATATATATATATATATATATATATATATATATATATATAATTAGATCTGCACTCCACTCTGGTGCTGGTCTCCAAAGTCTTCTTCCCAGATAACTCATTGTGTTTCCATGACCCTCCCCCTCCAAGCCACCAGAACAACTCCCCACAAAGGTCTGCTTTTGAAATAGTGAGTTTGTATAACAAGGTCCAGGACAGGTGATTGGAGGCTTCTAAAAATGGACAAGACATGAGCATCTGGATACCCTGGAGATTTGCAGTCATATAAAATTATCTTCACTTCTTGCTTTAATAGAGATGGGTGTTCTGTGGATTTTCCATCAAGAGTATTATCAATATGGTTGGTAACATTGTTTAAGAAAAATGGGAGTGGGGGCGGTGACTTAATGTTTCTATGATCCGGTGAAATGTAGTTGACTGGGTAACTATGAGGTACTCCAGGTAAAGGATGGACATTGAAAATGGGATTTCTAGAGACAGTTTGGGGGACTCTCATTCACATCTTGTTGGCCATGTATGCGTTGATGATCCTACGAAAGGTCTATTTACAAAGCACAGAGGACATGTGAAGTCAAAGGGGAGAGTGAACACATTACACTCAGAAAATAGACTTAAAATAATAGTTCCTTTCAAGAAGATAAAATAGTACATGAATAAGCACCATATGCTGGTAAGATGTCTGGAACACCTACCACATAAACATAAAATGAGTCACAGGAGAATTAATACTTAAAACTTGAGAACTGTACATCACAATCTCCTTGAGACACATTTTATGCCCACTAACACACTCAAGAGTGTTTTGAGTTTTTGCGGTTCTCATTTCAAAAGTAATAACGAGGCGATCAGTGATAAGACATCATCCCTAGACGTGATCAACTCCTGTTACGGGAACTAGAAACAGACTCTTGGTGAATGAACCGCTTCTCAAGCTGGCAGTAGGAACACAGAAGTGGAACAGAGGGAAGTGGGAACGGGCACTCTGCCTGGAAGACTGAGGGCCAATGAGCCTCTCCTGCAGAGACTCAAAGTAGAAATGAAGATTGGCTGTCTCAGATGCCAGCCACAAAGAGAGAGAAAACAACAAGAAAAGTACTTTCTGTCAGACCTGAACAAATGTAGCAGGGACTGCCTCAAAAGTAGTGAGTCCCCCAGGCCTATGAGGATTCAAGTAGAGAACATTTGTACATAGATGAGAAAAGCAACTTTTTGGTCTCCCCTACACAAAGGGTTTATGCTACTTGGTTCTGTAAGTTTAGGCATTAAATGTAATCTGAGTTTAAGCCTGTAATGTACCCAATTTCCATGAAACCATAAAACCTCTTGGTCATATGGAATCCCTGATGCAGGCAGTCAGGCATATCAGGAAGAATCTAATGTGTATTGCTAACCATCACTGATAAAAAGGATTGGAGTCCACAGAGTGGTCCTTCACATTTCTTTGGAGACCTTACTTGAAACCCATGATGCCAAGAGAGTCCATGGAAAAGAAGCAAAGGGAGATAGACAGCCTCTGGTGGCCAGCATGAGCTGAGCGCGACGTGGAAAGCTAGATGACCCTAAAGCAGCAAGGGCTTCCAACCACGCAGGAGCATAAGTACCCACAGGAAACCATCAACCAATTAGAGCAGACCCTCCAATCAAGGAGAAGACAGAAGCTGGTAATGGCTAGGACTTATTGAGTGGGCAGATGGCAAGCAGAGCCCGAGTGAGGTAGGAGGCTGGTGACTCAGGACCCCGTGCAAGCCAAGCTTACTTAAATAAGGATAGTGTGGTCTCCTTCCTCCTCTCTGAGTGTCTGAGAAGTTAATATAGTCATTACTCATCTATCCACACAACCAACTGCATTGTGTGAGCTCCTGAACTAGCTCCTGGGATGCAGTAGGGAAACATAAGAAGATGGGCAACATGGATGCCATTGGTCCCTTGACTGACTCCATCTTTTCCATGGAAAAGAAAAAATAATAATAATTATGTAAGTATGAAGCTTCTGCCCTAGAATCAGCTTTATTGTCTATGCTATTCTTTGTACACCTTCATAAAAGAGAGAAGTTCAGAAGACCAGTTTGTAAAGGAAAATGCCCTCATTCTGAGCCCCTGCAGTTCAGATCAAAGCCATCAGCCTTCATGAGAACACACACAGCCAAGCTCTAAAAGGAGCCAGCGAGCTGAGTCACTGCAGATTAAATAAACACACCAAGTTGGATCAAAAAGTAAATACAAGGCCTCTTCTGAAAAAGTTTGTATTTACAGAAATCCTGTGACTAAAAGCAACTTAAATTTGGATCAACACAAAACAAGTTTCCTAAGTTTACATTAATTGTACAACAGATCCAGGGGCCCAGGGCTTAACTGGGCATGTGGTGAAGTCTTAAAAAGTGGCTGACTCATCAAAAGTATTTTTAGCAAAGAAAAGAACCATCTTTTAAACAGCAGTAAATCTATTCTCAGACTAATTCTGCTTATTGAATATATATATATATGATCATTCTGGTTCCACTGATCATGCTGAGGTCAATGGCAAGGCTGCAGATGCTGTCCATCACAGAGTGCAACATTGTCCAAACATATGTGGTTACTTTGGAAGGAAAATGCTACAGTAAAATTAAATCAGTTATACTTCTAAACAAAGCTAATCTGTGATATATCCCAATGTTTAGAGAATGAGTTGATCTGACTCAATCTTCAACTACCTTTTTGTTTTGTTTTGTTTTTGGTCTCATCAAACAATAATGCAAAAAACAACCAAAAGCACCAACAAAATTCATCTGGAGTCACCAGCCTCCCATTTGACCAGCCTGCATTTGGTGCTGCAGGGTCTCAGATCAGGCAGACAGGGTTTAATGGGTCCTGGCAGAGACTTGACACACCTCATGCATGCTTATGCGGTGAACAAAATGAGGTTTGGTCGGGGAGATGGCAGATAGTGGGGTAAAGGCACTTGCTAAACAAGCCTGATAACCAAAATTTCATCCCTGGGTCCTATCATGGAAGGAGAGAATAGACTCCAAAAAACTGCCCTCTGACCTCCCCTTGCATGCTGTGGCATACTATCTATCTAATCAATCAATCTGTCTGTCTGTTTATCTAGTATGTCTGTCTATTTATCTGTCTCTCTATCATCTATCTATCTTGCTACACACAAACAGACTGTATCTGTCTGCCTATCTATCTATCTATCTATCTATCTATCTATCTATCTATCTATCTACCTACCTATCTTTTTGTTTAAATGTTGATTCAGTAGACAATTAAAGTTCAGTACTGAGTGCTACCAAATGGACCGGTGGAGTTGTGGAAGCACAGGCTATCCACCACACCCAATGTGGGAATAGAGGGGGTTTAGGAAAAGCTTTCTAGAAACTCTTTCTGTGTGAGCTCACTCATGCGTGATCTCACAGAAATTTCTAGCAGAATGGTGGCCTTGGGTTCTAGGGACATTGTGGGAGGAAGAATGGAGAAAGACTGACCTGTATGGAGCAAGTGAAGGCCTAAGAAGACATGTCTTGTTGACATAGGCATGGCCATGTCAAGGATCCCAAGGCCTCAGTGCCATAGGATTGGCAAAGCCTTCCTTGGATGAGGCTCAGAGAAGTGGCAAAACCTTCCTCAGGTCTAGATGCAAATGTTAACAGTGAGTATAGAAAATGCCTACCATGGTTTTTTCCCTCAGGATGTTTACAGTCTGAAGACGGCTCCACTGCAGAGACTGCTCTGACAGAAATGAGCTAAAGCTTCCTCCTTGTTTATCTGTATGTAGTAGTCCCACTTCCCGTTTCAACTGTATATGATAAACATGCTTCGCTTCCAGCATGCTGTGCTTCTCCATCCAAGAGCCCAGGTCACCCATTCCCAGTATTTGTATAAATGTCCTTTGTCGACTCTCTCCTCACCCTTAGTCAGGGTTCTGGAAGTCAGTTTGTATGAGGACTCACCGAGATCTGTTCTGGTGGCAACTGCACTGCAGGGCACTGGTCCCCAGCAGCTATGGACGATAGGTCTCAAAGGGCTGAAAGAAAGGATTGTTAATGTTGTTACCATAAGAACTGGTATGCATTAGAGAAGATGGATTTCATCTGATTTCACTGCATATTCATGTACAGAAACAGCATGCGGCACCTCATCACTGTGTGTGTGTGTGTGTGTGTGTGTGTGTGTGTGTGTGTGTATAAATTAATAAAATAAAATGGGTTTGGCAAAAAGGAAGACAAGTTTCAAAACTACTAGAAGTTATTGAACATAGAAGCAAAGCATCACAAGAGAATGGGACTTCTCAGCTGACAACTTAATGCTGGGCCAGGACACACAAACAGGACCCAGTCTTCTGAAGCTCACTGATCATCGAGGGCCACTGGCAGTAGCTGATGGACATGGGACCTACAAAAGCTGAAGCAGAAAATCAGGCAGGGCCAGACCTTCTACCGCTAAGGATACCAGGGGAAAAAAACATGGCCTCCTCCTCCAGATGCTGAGACCTACAAAGGGAAGTGCTTCATGTTGCTGTAGTTTCTTTTCAAAGGCAGCATCTAGCTTGGGTTTCTTAAGGCCATTCTAGCAGATGTGTTGGTAATCTGGAAGAAGGACATAAGAGATTGTTGATAAGAACTCGAGTGTCTAATATAACAGGCAGTAGAAATGTAAGGAGAAGGAAGAAAATGTGGAAAAGGAACTAAAGAGATATTCTTCACCAGGCTGGTGGCATGTAGAAAGTGAGGAACAGGGCATCTCGACTGCTGGGAGATGTTACACATAGGCCTCTGCAACTCAGAACCTGGAGGTTAACATCCCCTAGAATGTAGCTAGATATGAACTCATTGGTGATTTATATTAGGCAAGTGACGGTGTCAGCCACACGATATGGCAAGAGATACAATAAAAAGCATATATGACCTACTGTGAGAGTCAAAGCAAAGAAGGTAAGGAAGGACAATAAACAGAAAAGAGGAAACACACTGAGGAGAGACATATGGAAGTTTCCAGATCTGTAGCTTTGAGTGCCGTAATAAACCAGAAACATGCAGAACTACCTTTCTCTTTGTTTCCCCGATCAGAGCAAGGGAGCTGCACGAAGCCATTCTTTTAGTCCTTAGAAGTATCAATGCACCCACACCCGCGGATCCCGGCCCATAGCAGCTCTCTGCTCCCAGACCCCGTGGGAAAGAGACCTCACCGCCTGGTCAGGTGGGCACTCCTGAGGCTGCAGAGCGGAAGAGACCACCAACACTGCCCAACCCTGCCCACATCCCTGGCCCAAGAGGAAACTGTATAAGGCCTCTGGGCTCCCGTGGGGGAGGGCCCAGGAGCGGCAGGACCCCTGCCTGAGACACCGCCGGAACCTGAGGGAAACAGACCAGATAAACAGTTCTCTGCACCCAAATCCCATGGGAGGGAGAGCTGAAGGTTCAGAGAGGCAGACAAGCCTGGGAAACCAGAAGAGACTGCTCTCTGTACATACATCTCGGACGCCAGAGGAAAACACCAAAGGCCATCTGGAACCCTGGTGCACTGAAGCTCCCGGAAGAGGTGGCACAGGTCTTCCTGGTTGCTGCCGCAGCAGAGAGCCCTTGGGCAGCACCCCGCGAGCAAACTTGAGCCTCGGGACCACAGGTAAGACCAACTTGTCTGCTGCAAGAAAGCTGCCTGGTGAACTCAAGACACAGGCCCACAGGAACAGCTGAAGACCTGTAGAGAAGAAAAACTACACGCCCGAAAGCAGAACACTCGGTCCCCATAACTGACTGAAAGAGAGGAAAACAGGTCTACAGCACTCCTGACACACAGGCTTATAGGACAGTCTAGCCACTGTTAGAAATAGCAGAACAAAGTAACACTAGAGATAATCTGATGGCAAGAGGCAAACACAGGAACCCAAGCAACAGAAACCAAGACTACATGGCATCATCGGAGCCCAATTCTCCCACCAAAATAAACATGGAAGATCCAAACACACCAGAAAAGCAAGATCTAGTTTCAAAATCATATTTGATCATGATGCTGGAGGACTTCAAGAAAGACGTGAAGAACTCCCTTAGAGAACAAGTAGAAGCCTACAGAGAGGAATCGCAAAAATCCCTGAAAGAATTCCAGGAAAACACAATCAAACAGTTGAAGGAATTAAGAATGGAAATAGAAGCAATCAAGAAAGAACACATGGAAACAACACTGGATATAGAAAACCAAAGGAAGAGACAAGGAGCCGTAGATACAAGCATCACCAACAGAATACAAGAGATGGAAGAGAGAATCTCAGGAGCAGAAGATTCCATAGAAATCATTGACTCAACTGTCAAAGATAATGTAAAGCAGAAAAAGCTACTGGTCCAAAACATACAGGAAATCCAGGACTCAATGAGAAGATCAAACCTAAGGATAATAGGTATAGAAGAGAGTGAAGACTCCCAGCTCAAAGGACCAGTAAATATCTTCAACAAAATCATAGAAGAAAACTTCCCTAACCTAAAAAAAAGAGATACCCATAGGCATACAAGAAGCCTACAGAACTCCAAATAGACTGGACCAGAAAAGAAACACCTCCCGTCACATAACAGTCAAAACACCAAACGCACAAAATAAAGAAAGAATATTAAAAGCAGTAAGGGAAAAGGTCAAGTAACATATAAAGGCAGACCTATCAGAATCACACCAGACTTCTCGCCAGAAACTATGAAGGCCAGAAGATCCTGGACTGATGTCATACAGACCCTAAGAGAACACAAATGCCAGCCCAGGTTACTGTATCCTGCAAAACTCTCAATTAACATAGATGGAGAAAACAAGATATTCCATGACAAAACCAAATTTACACAATATCTTTCTACAAATCCAGCACTACAAAGGATAATAAAGGGTAAAGCCCAACATAAGGAGGCAAGCTATACCCTAGAAGAAGCAAGAAACTAATCATCTTGGCAACAAAACAAAGAGAAGAAAAGCACACAAACATAACCTCACATCCAAATATGAATATAAAGGGAAGCAATAATCACTATTCCTTAATATCTCTCAACATCAATGGCCTCAACTCCCCAATAAAAAGACATAGACTAACAAACTGGATACGCAACGAGGACCCTGCATTCTGCTGCCTACAGGAAACACACCTCAGAGACAAAGACAGACATTACCTCAGAGTGAAAGGCTGGAAAACAATTTTCCAAGCAAATGGTCAGAAGAAGGAAGCTGGAGTAGCCATTCTATATATCAAATAAAATCAATTTTCAACTAAAAGTCATCAAAAAAGATAAGGAAGGACACTTCATATTCATCAAAGGAAAAATCCACCAAGATGAACTCTCAATCCTAAATATCTATGCCCCAAATACAAGGACACCTACATATGTAAAAGAAACCTTACTAAAGCTCAAAACACACATTGCACCTCACACAATAATAGTGGGAGATTTCAACACCCCACTCTCATCAATGGACAGATCATGGAAACAGAAATTGAACAGAGATGTAGACAGACTAAGAGAAGTCATGAGCCAAATGGACTTAACGGATATATATAGAACATTCTATCCTAAAGCAAAAGGATATACCTTCTTCTCAGCTCCTCATGGTACTTTCTCCAAAATTGACCATATAATTGGTCAAAAAACGGGCCTCAACAGGTACAGAAAGATAGAAATAATCCCATGCGTGCTATCAGACAACCACGGCCTAAAACTGGTCTTCAAAAACAATCAAGGAAGAATGCCCACATATACTTGGAAATTGAACAATGCTCTACTCAATGATAACCTGGTCAAGGAAGAAATAAAGAAAGAAATTAAAAACTTTTTAGAATTTAATGAAAATGAAGATACAACATACTCAAACTTATGGGACACAATGAAAGCTGTGCTAAGAGGAAAACTCATAGCGCTGAGTGCCTGCAGAAAGAAACAGGAAAGAGCATATGTCAGCAGCTTGACAGCACACCTAAAAGCTCTAGAACAAAAAGAAGCAAATACACCCAGGAGGAGTAGAAGGCAGGAAATAATCAAACTCAGAGCTGAAATCAACCAAGTAGAAACAAAAAGGACCATAGAAAGAATCAACAGAACCAAAAGTTGGTTCTTTGAGAAAATCAACAAGATAGATAAACCCTTAGCCAGACTAACGAGAGGACACAGAAAGTGCGTCCAAATTAACAAAATCAGAAATGAAAAGGGAGACATAACTACAGATTCAGAGGAAATTCAAAAAATCATCAGATCTTACTATAAAAACCTATATTCAACAAAACTTGAAAATCTTCAGGAAATGGACAATTTCCTAGACAGATACCAGGTACCGAAGTTAAATCAGGAACAGATAAACCAGTTAAACAACCCCATAACTCCTAAGGAAATAGAAGCAGTCATTAAAGGTCTCCCAACCAAAAAGAGCCCAGGTCCAGACGGGTTTAGTGCAGAATTCTATCAAACCTTCATAGAAGACCTCATACCAATATTATCCAAACTATTCCACAAAATTGAAACAGATGAATCACTACCGAATACCTTCTACGAAGCCACAATTACTCTTACACCTAAACCACACAAAGACACAACAAAGAAAGAGAACTTCAGACCAATCTCCCTTATGAATATCGACGCAAAAATACTCAACAAAATTCTGGCAAACCGAATCCAAGAGCACATCAAAACAATCATCCACCATGACCAAGTAGGCTTCATCCCAGGCATGCAGGGATGGTTTAATATACAGAAAACCATCAACGTGATCCATTATATAAACAAACTGAAAGAACAAAACCACATGATCATTTCATTAGACGCTGAGAAAGCATTTGACAAAATTCAACACCCCTTCATGATAAAAGTCCTGGAAAGAATAGGAATTCAAGGCCCATACCTGAACATAGTAAAAGCCATATACAGCAAACCAGTTGCTAACATTAAACTAAATGGAGAGAAACTTGAAGCAATCCCACTAAAATCAGGGACTAGACAAGGCTGCCCACTCTCTCCCTACTTATTCAATATAGTTCTTGAAGTTCTAGCCAGAGCAATCAGACAACAAAAGGAGGTCAAGGGGATACAGATCGGAAAAGAAGAAGTCAAAATATCACTATTTGCAGATGATATGATAGTATATTTACGTGATCCCAAACGTTCCACCAGAGAACTACTAAAGCTGATAGACAACTTCAGCAAAGTGGCTTGGTATAAAATTAACTCAAATAAATCAGTTGCCTTCCTCTATACAAAAGAGAAACAAGCCGAGAAAGAAATTAGGGAAATGACACCCTTCATAATAGACCCAAATAATATAAAGTACCTCGGTGTGACTTTATCCAAGCAAGTAAAAGATCTGTACAATAAGAACTTCAAGACACTGAAGAAGGAAATTGAAGAAGACCTCAGAAGATGGAAAGATCTCCCATGCTCATGGATTGGCAGGATTAATATAGTAAAAATGGCCATTTTACCAAAAGCAATCTACAGATTCAATGCAATCCCCATCAAATACCAATCCAATTCTTCAAAGAGTTAGACAGAACAATTTGCAAATTCATCTGGAATAACAAAAAACCCAGGATAGCTAAAGCTATCCTCAACAATAAAAGGACTTCAGGGGGAATCACTATCCCTGAACTCAAGCAGTATTACAGAGCAATAGTGATAAAAACTGCATGGTATTGGTACAGAGACAGACAGATAGACCAATGGAATAGAATTGAAGACCCAGAAATGAACCCACACACCTATGGTCACTTGATTTTTGACAAAGGAGCCAAAACCATCCAATGGAAAAAAGATAGCATTTTCAGCAAATGGTGCTGGTTCAACTGGAGGTCAACATGTAGAAGAATGCAGATCGATCCATGCTTATCACCCTGTACAAAGCTTAAGTCCAAGTGGATCAAGGACCTCCACATCAAACCAGACACACTCAAACTAATAGAAGAAAAACTAGGGAAGCATCTGGAACACATGGGCACTGGAAAAAATTTCCTAAACAAAACACCAATGGCTTACGATCAAGAATCGACAAATGGGATCTCATAAAACTGCAAAGCTTCTGTAAGGCAAAGGACACTGTGGTTAGGACAAAACGGCAACCAACAGATTGGGAAAAGATCTTTACCAATCCTACAACAGATAGAGGCCTTATATCGAAAATATACAAAGAACTCAAGAAGTTAGACCGCAGGGAAACAAATAACCCTATTAAAAAATGGGGTTCAGAGCTAAACAAAGAATTCACAGCTGAGGAATGCCGAATGGCTGAGAAACACCTAAAGAAATGTTCAACATCTTTAGTCATAAGGGAAATGCAAATCAAAACAACCCTGAGATTTCACCTCACACCAGTGAGAATGGCTAAGATCAAAAACTCAGGTGACAGCAGATGCTGGCGAGGATGTGGAGAAAGAGGAACACTCCTCCATTGTTGGTGGGATTGCAGACTGGTAAAACCATTCTGGAAATCAGTCTGGAGGTTCCTCAGAAAATTGGACATTGAACTGCCTGAGGATCCAGCTATACCTCTCTTGGGCATATACCCAAAAGATGCCTCAACATATACAAAAGGCACGTGCTCCACTATGTTCATCGCAGCCTTATTTATAATAGCCAGAAGCTGGAAAGAACCCAGATGCCCTTCAACAGAGGAATGGATACAGAAAATGTGGTACATCTACACAATGGAATATTACTCATCTATCAAAAACAACGACTTTATGAAATTCGTAGGCAAATGGTTGGAACTGGAAAATATCATCCTGAGTGAGCTAACCCAATCACAGAAAGACATACATGGTATGCACTCATTGATAAGTGGCTATTAGCCCAAATGCTTGAATTACCCTAGATGCCTAGAACAAATGAAACTCAAGACGGATGATCAAAATGTGAATGCTTCACTCCTTCTTTAAAAGGGGAACAAGAATACCCTTCGCAGGGAAGAGAGAGGCAAAGATTAAAACAGAGACTGAAGGAACACCCATTCAGAGCCTGCCCCACATGTGGCCCATACATATACAGCCACCCAATTAGACAAGATGGATGAAGCAAAGAAGTGCAGACCGACAGGAGCCGGATGTAGATTGCTCCTGAGAGACACAGCCAGAATACAGCAAATACAGAGGCGAATGCCAGCAGCAAACCACTGAACTGAGAATAGGACCCCCGTTGAAGGAATCAGAGAAAGAACTGGAAGAGCTTGAAGGGGCTCGAGACCCCATAGGTACAACAATGCCAAGCAACCAGAGCTTCCAGGGACTAAGCCACTACCTAAAGACTATACATGGACTGACCCTGGGCTCTGACCTCATAGGTAGCAATGAATATCCTAGTAAGAGCACCAGTGGAAGGGGAAGCCCTGGGTCCTGCTAAGACTGAACCCCCAGTGAACTAGACTGGTGGGGGGAGGGCGGCAATGGGGGGAGGGTTGGGAGGGGAACACCCATAAGGAATGGGAGGGGGAGGGGGATTTTTGCCCGGAAACCGGGAAAGGGAATAACACTCGAAATGTATATAAGAAATACTCAAGTTAATAAAAAAAATGAAATGTAAAAAAAAAAAAAGAAGTATCAATGCAGGCATCTATTAATCTGCCAGTCCCTTGTGCTGAAAAAGGTTCCTGAAACAAAATAAAGGACAAGTAAACATTTGCACATATGTCTGCAAACACTGGGTAGGAACAGCATTAACCCTGATCTGAGTGCACTCAGATGTAACTGACTTGATAGTCTACACACTATTTCTGAAAGCTGTGGACACTGCAATCATCTGGAGCAATGACAAGACCTGGTGTTAATGCTAAAGAAAATGTTTTGGCCTCCTTTCTTTAAAGATTTGTTTTATTTCATTCGTATGAATCATTTGCCTGCACATAGACAACTGTAGTGTGTGCACGCAGGGCCTGCAGAGTTCAGAAAAAGGCATTGGATTCTCTGAAACTGGAGGTGCAGACAGTTGTCGGCTACCTGTTGTTTATTAGAAACCGAAACTGAGGCCTTGTGCAAGGACAGCCTGTACTCTGAACTGCTGAGCAATTTCTCCAGCCCTGCAACCATGTTTACGAATCAAAACAATTTAGACAATAATAATGGCATTCAATTCCCATATGACTATAAGAAGTCTCAGGATAACCCAATGGAATTTTCATAAGCAGCATCCCAGAATTGTTCTCGAGTTCTTCACTTGTTTAACGTGAATGAAATCAGGCATTTAAGATGAATTTATTAAAGCTAGAGAAACATTAGAAAGTGCATTCTTTTTGATGTGTAGACATTTTGAAGATTGCCTAAGACTGTCTAGGAAATGGGGACTCCACTCTTGGTAGTATTAAGGGACAACTCGTCAAGTTGTTGGTAGCCTGGAGAAGAAGGGACATCTTCCTTTAAGTCTCCTTTTAAAGAAAGGTGAGTGGAAAGCTTCTGGAATCTCTCTAATCCCCATTTCTGCTCACTCTAAAGAAGGAAAGAGTGGCTAACAGAATTGTGCAGAGCTTGGCAGCCATAGACTATGCTTCAGTGTTAGAGGGAGGTTTACAGTAGCTCAAATGAAAGCATCAGTGCTAGTGCTAGTCCCCTTGCTCTTCTTCCTCATCTTCACCCGGCACCACCGCCATCTCCTCCTCCTCCTCCTCCTCCTCCTCCTCCTCCTCCTCCTCCTCATCATCATCATCATCATCATCATCATCATCATCATCATCCACCATCTCCTTCCTCCTTCTTCTCCTCCTTCTCCTCCTCATCCTCCACCGCCACCTCCACCTCACCCTTCCCTTCATCCTCCCTGTCCATTTCTCCTCCTCCCTCTCCTTTTACTTCCTCTTTCTCCCTCCTCCTCCTCTCTCTCCTTACTTTTCCTTGAGGTATGGCCTCCTTCCTCTAATTCTTCCAGGATTAAATGTCAAGTGAAGATGAACAACCCATTCCCTGAGCCTGAGGAAGAGGAGCTCAATCATTCACACTCCCTCCATTCTTCCAAGAGCCATGCTTGCCATGTAGAGTGCTTTCCTCCCTGTGTATTCTGCAACTGCCTTGTTAAATATAACGTGATTATTCACTATCTGTCCATATTTTAGAAGAACGCTTTCTGCCTGCTCTTTCAGGGTGCTGCCTGCTAATAAATAAAGCCTTCCTCTTTTTGCACATCTGTTTGATAACTCACAACTCATCAGACTCTTACACTAACACTAAACTTTGAAGATAGAATATCTCGGGTTTGCAATTTCCATAAAATAAAGCTTTTTATTAATTCTATGCCATTATTTCTATTTTTACAAATATCTTAAATTAATAAAATAACTTTCTAGTTTTTCTATAACCTTAAAAAAGTACAGTAATAGGAAATTTAACTTTTTTAACTTTACAAACAAAATTCAGAGGTAAAACCATGTGGCCCTGGTGGACCTTTGAACGATGTCTTTAGTCTTCTTCCCTGCGTCTTCTGTACCAATTACTTTGAGATTTGTGTTAGTGACTTCACTAAAACTTTGATAATTTGTATTTTTTAGATAGTGTCTATTAAATTTAGACTTTCCAAGTTGTGCCTACTAAACTGAAGGCATTCCCTTAGATAATTTAAACCATCTATTTAACCTATATCAAATTATTGAAAGACAAAGGTAGATTGGATTAGTTGCCAAAAATTATAAAAATGGTCTAACTAGATGGACCACAGAAGACATCATGCTCCTGGGGGCCAGAATGAGTAGTGGACTAACGAAGGCCCATTACTCTTTTCTATATTTTCTTTTTGCTTTTCTTTGGGTTTTTTTGGAAACTTTTATATAGTAAAAACAGAAATGTGGAGATGTGCTCTATTATCTGTAAGTGATACTTGGTTAATACTAAACTTATACATATCCCTTCCACTGTTCTTAAGCTGCTGTGAATACAGAAACCACAAGCAAACGCTCTGCTGGTGGCCTTCCATTCGTTACAATGGTGGAGACCATCACAAGACTAGCTCAACTGATGAGTGCTGGTGTGTACAAACCCTTGGGCTCAATTCCCAGCACTGGACAAGCTGAATGTCATATTACATATCAATAATATCAACAACTGGGAGATTAGAGCAGGAAAACGAAACATTCAGGGTCACCATTAGCTATTTAGTGAGTATGATGCCAGACTGCGTCATATGAGACCCTGACTTGAGAGAGGGGAGAAGGAAGGAGAGGATGAAGAGGGGGAGAAGAAATTGGAGGAAGAGGGAGAGGAAGAGAGAAAGGAGGGGAGGAGGGAGTAGAGAAAGGAGGAAGAGGGGGTAGGATGAGTCAATCACCAACTCTGAATTTTCCATCAGTGAATACTCACTCCAGTAGTGTTTTCTTTTGCCTTTGGATTTAGAATGAAGAGGAGACTCTCCTTTCCCAAAAGTAAACACTTGCATGACCCACACCCCACTCCCACATCCACGCCCACAGGACGATGATTTTGTGTGCCTTCAATACATTTCCCCAGTCCTCCAGAAGGCTAAGCTGATTTGGCTTTGTTAAATCAAAAGGGAAATTTTGAATTTCTTCTTTATCAAAAGAGATATCAGAGTATCAAGTTGAGATGAATGGCATCTGTTGGAGTCCCAGTAACAAAACATAGATATGTGGTACTTGGGAATTGCCTCTCAGAAGGAGTGGGTACAGATGAGGCCGTCAGCAGTGTCCCCTTTTATGAATCTGGATATGAAATTACCTGCACAGGGCAAGTGTGTTGTTCTGTACCTAATGGTTCATATTTTTTTTAAAGGACCAAACTGTGTCTTGGAATTTAGTCCATGTTGGAAACAAGCTTTCCCAGTGTCTTTTGTTTTTTCCTGGTGGATACAAACAGTTCCTTAGGGTAGCCAAATTATAATTTTTAACCATACACTTTTGCATTCTGGGTATAAATAGAAACAGTTTCTCATTGAGAGGTTGGGACAGGAGAAAATTAGAATGAACCACCTAAGTGCCATTCCAGAAGGATTCAGTTTCTGTCCCTCAGTCACAGGGAGCAGTGGTCATAGACCATTCATTCATCCTATTAGGGATGTAAATATAAGAATGTTCTGCCTGGGACAAAAGGAGTGTGTGCAATCCTACGTAACTGAAATGAGAAGAGGGCTTAGAGAGCAGAAACCAAGACATCAACTGCAAAAGGAGATGGATGTTTTAATAAGCTATTGAAACCCTCCCCAAAAGATTATGCTATGCTTTAAGCTTGTCTGTTTTCTATAGAAAATATTGTATTCTCAACAACTAAATTTCACAAACAATATTAGTTAAATCTGATGTGTATATTTTTTTCACTTTTAATTGTATTTTATGTATATGGGCGTCTTGTCTGTGTGTACGTCTGTGTATCACATACATGCCTGGTGCCCACAAAGGTCAGAGGAGGGCAGCATGCTCCCTGGAACTGGAGTTAGTAGTTGTTCGCCCTATGTGGGTGCTAGAAATTGAACCATTTCCTCTAGGAAACATAGTGGGTGTTCTTAACTGCTGATCCATCTCTTCGGGCCCCACTTGTTTCTTTTTGGTGATAGTTATTTAGTTAAGCTTGTGGTATGCTACTAAAAAATACTCAAAACTTATTAATTAAAGCATAGCACTGAACCCAACCTTCCATTGATCTCTATTTGCCCTTGTTCCTCTACAGTGTGGCAAGTGTCTCTGTGAAAGCTTAATTTGCCATCCTGCTTGAAATACTTAGTTTCCCCATTTTTTCCAGCTTTCTTCTTCTTTCTTCTTCCTTTTCTTCTCCTGCCCCCTCCTTCTCCTCCTCCTCCTTCTGACCCTTCTCTGACCCTTTCCTATCTCTGCTTACTCTTTTTCATTAAATTTTGACCTTCTCAACTCTGACTTCCTATACCTTCAGGTACACTAGGAATCCTTATAACTAGGAGATAGAATAAGGACAAAAAGATAATAAAGGCTTACCATTCAAACCACTAACCAAAAGAAAACTATGTGGTTACAATGATATTAGATAAACTGGATTTCAATATAAGAAATTGTGCTGACAAGAAATTCATTCCTAGATGAAAAATCTCATTTACAATCTCATTTACATAATACAATGAACTTACCTTTCTTCAACCATTAAGAAAATTTCAAATCTATAAGGCAAGAGATAGTTTGTAGATAGATGTTAGGTAAGTAGATAGATAGATAGATAGATAGATAGATAGATAGATAGATAGATAGATAGATAGATAGATAGATGATACATAGATGAATAGACAGACCGACAGACAGACAGACAGACAGAGACAGCATTAGCAGAACTAAGTAAATTGAAAGCAGAGGGAAATATATTCTCTGTGACTGGATAAGCAATTAAACGAAGCATCTGAGAGGACTTGTCAGAACAATATGAGGTACAAATCACCTGACTGACACTTACGGAACACTGTACTTAACTTTCCAGTGTAATGGAACATTTACCAAAATAGAAAATACCCTAGGCCATAAAGCAAGTCTCAACAAATTTCAGAGAACTGAAGTAATACCAAGGATGTTCTCTGACTTCAGCAGGATTAAGTTAAATCAATAACAGAAAGAAATTAGAAGACTTCAAAATTTGTTAAAATTAAGTAATTCTTTCTGAAAGACTCATGGGTCAAATTACAAAAGATATGTTTTACAGCCGTAGTACTGAGAAGAGAAGCCAGGCACACCGGGGTACAGACTGTTGAATCCAATTTTGAAGGGCTCCTCTGGGCATTGGCTCCATCATTCTACGCTGTGCTCTATTGCATGTGTCATTCCTAATCTGAGCGGTAATGGGTTTAAATTTCATTTCTGCTCCAACTAGTCTTCTGGTTTCCCAAAGCTCTCCATGAGCCCACTTACACAGCCTCACCATAAGACGTAGTATCTAAAGTCTCGTTCTTTATGAGCTCATATCACGTCATGAAGAGCTAAAGATTTTCTTGTCAATGGTCTCTTGGGTGCCTCCTCTAATACCATCACTACCGCTCTGACGGAGGGTCCAAGCCTATGGATAGAGTAGCCATGTGTCTGTGACTTCCTGCGATGCCTCAGATTTCGGCTATCCCT
The DNA here is from genome assembly GCF_021556685.1 of Rattus norvegicus. Lineage (NCBI taxonomy): Eukaryota > Metazoa > Chordata > Mammalia > Rodentia > Muridae > Rattus > Rattus norvegicus. The sequence goes on from NC_141539.1 coordinate 58,799,046, forward strand.
CCCCCTAAACCACTGTTCCACAGATGCTGCCAGAGGTTTCGTAAGCTACAATGTTAAGCATATCTTTCTATTATTAAAAATATCTCCTGTGAGCTGGAATGGAGAAAAGCGTGTGCTGCTCTTGCAGGAGCTCTCAGCCTCGTTCCCAGCACATATTGAGCAGCTCCACAAGCACCTGTAGCCTTGTCATCACAGTGTCTCTAGGCTCCAAGGTTACCCGCACTCACATGCACATACCCACAACAAACACATGCGCACACTTATTTCTAAAAGCAATAAAGGTACATTTTTAAATCTTCAATTGCTTTCTATTAAATAAAATAGTAGTGACGTCTTGAGGCTATCAGAGCTTTACATATGGTCCCAACGTGGCTTTTTAGTTCTTGGGGTTTTTTTTTTAATCACTACACAGCTAAGCCGCCCTTCTGTTTCTCCCCCTGTGAACTTCCTCATGTTCACTCTCCTCTTGGCCTTCCCTTGTCATTTTTCTCCAAACCTGTGACTCATAGCCACTCCTGTAGAGTGTCATACCACAAGAGAATCTATGTTTGCGAGTACATAAACAGATATGCTTAACCCTGGAATCCTGGTTCTTTACTTATTTTTTACATTTTACTACATTTCTTTATTGCATGTGTGTATACACACAGAGTTTGTGCATGTGTTCATTCACACATGACATGGCATGTTTATGGAGATCAATAGACAAGTTGTAAAAATTGGCTCCCCTACCATGTGGAGCCTAGAGCTCCAACTCAGGTCATTAGACCTAATGGCAAACCCTGTGCCCCGTTAGCCATATCTCTAGCCCCTCAGTTCCTCAGTTCTAATCCACTAATAATTATTAGCACTTTCAAGATCAGTACTTTCTCTGTCCAAAAAAAAAGAAAAGGTAAACAGGAGCAAATAAACGAATGCTAAATCATTCCCATGGATCTTCTAGGCTAACAAATGATAAATATTAATAAATCATATGATTGTAACTGTTAATTAGTGACTGATGTTTGATGTGGAAGGAAACACAAGACTCCACAAGTGCAACTCACTTTCTCTCGCTTCTGTGCATAGAACTGGCAGTCTCCAATGTTCCAGAACATACCCTGTCCAACACTTCATCCTTTCTAAAAATTCATTTGAGCCCTTATGATTCCCTTGCTTTCCTTGTTACTATTCTTTTAGTAGTTGTTGTTGTTGTTTTGGTTTTTTTTTTACTTTGTAAAAATTGGCTCTTCTACCATGTGGAGCCTAGAGCTTGTGTTGTGGCGGTTACATGTGTAGGTTGCATGTGTACATGGTACTAGCACAGGTGTGCAGGTAAGGTGCTCCTGCACACACAAGCAGAAGCAAAAGCAGAACATTGGTGTCTTTCTCTTTGACTCTCTGCCTTGTTGCACTGAGACAAGGTCTCTCACAGAATTCCAGTTTCCCATTTCTGGATAAACTGGCTGGCCAAAAAAATTCTCATAATCCCTCCGTCTCTAACCCCAGTGATGGGGACACAAACACAGATTGGTGCGGCTGGTTCTTACATGAGTGCTAGAGTGGTGCCCAAATCTTCACGATTGCAGAGCCACCTCCCTAGCCTACTTTGCTGCATTCGTTCAGTTCTGTTTTCATTTTCCATTTCATTTCATACATTAATCTAACTTTGTTTACTTTAAAATAAATCATTGGACAATCCATTTTCTCATCTGCAGTCCTCCCTCTTTCTTTTACCCATGTTTTTTTCCTTTTCTTTCACCTTGCTACTACCATGTTCATGGTGTCTTGACATAACTTTAACATCATTTAACACTCTTCTCCCTTTGTTTTTATTCCTCTTCTTGTTTTTATCTATTTTGATTGTCTAGCTTTTCATTATTAGGAAATCTTTTAGTGTAGTTTTTTCCGTGTGTGTGTGTGTGTGTGTGTGTGTGTGTGTGTGCGCGCGCGCGCGCGCGCGTGTCTTCCTAATGGTTTGTGTGGAGCGGTGAGTTGTGAAAGATACCCTGATTCCTAGTTGAGACAGATGGCAGGCACATTCCCAGCCTCCCAGATCAAGATCTCGCTAGCTGCAACCCCCCTCCCCCCCACCACAAACACTTGTAAAGAGGTTTGAGACAGACCAAGTCACGTAGAGCCCCTCCTCCACAGATGAGGACGTGACCACAGGTTACATAGGCTCAAGACAAGATTAGCTATAGAGACAGGACCAGCCCCCAAATATGTAGATGAGGCGACCCACCCAAAAATCTCTATTTAAGGGTCCTGTGCAGAATTAAAGTTGTGCAGGAATCACTCTGTCATCTGAGAGCTTCTGTCATAAGAGCTGTAACGCTGCCGCCTGGGGAAGAGATCTGCTCTCCCAAAATCACCCCCAGAAGCCCTCCTGCACCCCTCGCTGGCTAGTCTGTCTCCTTCTGGCTAAACCCGGCCTGAAACGGAGGCGGAACAACACCTGCCCAAGTTCTCTTCCTTTCTCCTGGACCCCGGAACCTAGCCAGACCAGAGATCTCTGGGGAAAACCTCCAGCGTGGAGGCCCACGATTTGTTCTTTCCTCTTCTGTTCCAGGCATCCTGTTCTCCTTTTCCCTCTCTTCTAGCTTCGTTCCGCCTCCATTTCCACAGGCCTGCTTTCTCTCTACTATTTGCACACTTGCCTAGATAACTCTTAACTTCGTAGCACATGCTCCATAGCACTGTCATTCTCTGGTGGTATGTTACTGTGCTTTAATCAATTTTATATGGTTTATAAATCTTATGGTTTACCATATAAATCTTACATGGTTTATTAGTCTTATATGGTTTGGTATTAGCACTATTGCAACAGTTTACTCTCTCTTCTCTGGGTGGTATAAGAGTATGAGTCCTGAAGAACAGACTCCTCAATGAGATGGTTCCCAAAATAAAATCAGAAGAGGTATTGGACTAACAGATCCAAAAATAAAAACATAGAGAGACAAAATATACATAATAGATGATAGATAGATAGATGGATAGATAGATGACAGACAGACAGGTAAATAATAGATGATAGATGGATACATAGAAAGACAGATAAATAATAGATGGTAGATTAGATAATACATAAATGATAAATGATAAATAATGATAGATAGATAGATAGATAGATAGATAGATAGATAGACAGACAGACAAATTCTACACAGCAAATGGATAATCACCAGAGTAAAGAGACACCCTACAGAATGGAAAAAAAAACTTTACAACTGCATTTTAAGACAGGGTATTGATATCTAGAATATATCAAGAACTGCAAAAATTAAACCTTCAAAATAAATCTTCTAATCAACAAATGAGCAAGTGATCTGAAGAAACTTCCCAAAAGAAGAAATATAAATGGCCAATGAACACTAAAAAAGTCTCAACATCCTTAGTGTTCAGGAACATGCAAATTAACCTTCTTTGAGAATCCATCTCATTCCAGCCTGAATGGCTATCAGCAAGAAAGCAGATGACAACAAAAGCCAGTAAGGACATAGGAAAGAGAAGGGCCTATGTACCCAACCAGTGAGGTAGAACCAGTGAGTAAGATAGATAGAGACAGTAAGCTGGAGCCAGTAGGGGAATTACACTGTGTGGGAATTTAGTGTGGAAGTCTTAAAAAAAAAAACAGTAACAATAGATCGAGCCATAGCACTCTTCCATATAATTCTGAAGGACCCTAAGTCAACATACCCCGGAAATGCTAACACAGCAGATTTTTCAACTTATCACTGTCCTATTCACAGTAGCTATGAAAATTAACCAACATAAAAGTATATCCATAGATAGACACCAGACAGACTGACAGACAGGCTAAGTATATATACACAATGGTATTTTGTACAGATATAAAGAAAAATGAGACCATGACATTTACAGGAAGATGAGTTGAACTGGTGCTCATTGTGCTAAGCAAAACAAGCCAGTATCAGAAAGATAAATATGCTCTTTTCATATGCAAAATGTAGATTCATTTAAAAATCATGTGGTACCCACTTTTCACTGTGTTTGTCATAAAGAAAATGTGTGTATTACATGTAACACATGCTGGGCACACTGTGGTCAGACAAATCACAAGAGTTATTCCTGCCAGGAACAGTGACCCTTGCCTTAATTCTAGTACTCAGGAGGATGACATAGGTACACTTTGAAATTTAAGGCCATACTTGGCTACACATCATGCACACATAGGAGCATGCAAACACACACACACACACACACACACACACACACACACACACACACACACACACACACCTCCATTGATAGTATTATCATAATTCTTCAAGATGTGATCAAATATCTATCTTCTGCAACACATTCCTTTTTATTTCATAGAAGTTTAAAAATGAATCATCCCACAAAACTTCCTATTCTCAGAGGTCTCCCCTTACTGTTTCTGTTATGCATTCAGCAACTAACTGTTGAATTTTAGAGTAATTTTTATGTGCTATACTGCCGCTAACCATTGCAAGTGTGGTGTCGCCACAGCTGGACCAAGCATATTAAAAGTACAGCTTGTGCTATTAAAGTTCTAGATAGACCATGTCTCCAGCACGTGCTACATATTTGTTGATTTAATGTACCCAGCTCTTTGAATTTCTGTGGAGTGCTTGAAATGATTCCAGCATTTTCTCCTCCCACACAGAAAACCGATCTGGGGCCAAGAATACAGGGAGATGGAAACATCATTTCTCACTTATCCTCTTTGTAAGTTCCTCCCACCCGTTTCCCTCTTAAGCTTGCCAAAATCTTTCAAGTCCTTAGGAGCCCAGGAAAAAGCTGGTTTGGGAAGTTGACAAGAAAGGAATGTAACATTGATTGAGAACGGGGAAGGGAGAAAATATTTGAGAGCTGGAGCCAGAACCCCTGAAAAAAATTATTTAAAATTGAATTTCTAAAAGGAGCCTTGATTCTTGGAGTATGTTTATTTCCCTCCAAGCTTGGGAGATCTTCCAAAGGACGCCAAAGCCAAAATAATTCCAATTAGGAGTAGTAGACCTCGGCCAGCCAAGACTCTGCTAACTCACTTGGAAACAGCCACAAAGAATACTGTCACCGGCTTCCCTTGGGAGATCAGCTCCAGTTTCAAAGCCTAAAAGTGTTCCAAGATGTTTTCTCAAGTGATAATTTATAATTTCCAAGTAATAACTCATAGTAATATTAATAGATAAAGACACAAGGACTCAGTTTTCTGTCGATACATTTATATTTGAAAACAGATAAGATTATTTAGTAAGTTTACATTTTTTAAAGAAACAAGAGGATAAATATTAAATTTAATTTAACATATATTTATTTCTTTATGTGTTTGTTTACTTACTTTCTGTGCATGTGACATGGAGGGGCTCTCCTTCCACTATGCCATTTCCAGAAATTGAACTCAGGTTGTCACCCTTAGTGGCAAACACCTTCACCCACTGAGCCATCTCTGTAGCTCATGGTATTAAGAACTTCACACCTATACTCCAAGCAGTAATATTTCTAGTGGCTGGTTCCCCTGTAGTCCCCCTCAAAATATTTGAAGCCAATATTCTAAGAATGGCTTTAAAATATTCTATTATATCTACCCTTAAACCAGAGAGTGAACATGTGTAACATTAACTGTCAATTTTGACTGATTAAGAGGTAGGCATGGTAGGCACATACTGGTAATCCATGCACTTGAAAGGCAGAGGCCAAACAACTGCCATTTCAAGGCTTGGCAAGACTACAGAGTAAAGACAAAGCAAACGGACAAACAAAAATAGTTGCTGATTAGCCATATCTTGTTCCCAGTTTCTTTTAAATTCCACTGATGTAGTGAGTGCCAGGGGTCTACAGGAATCTAGGTTAAGTTCTCTGAGAATTACAAAAGTGAATAAGAAAGCCCTGGTCCCTCAGAGACAGAACTTGGTGTAGTCTGACGCCTGCGGCCACTAATAATAACAAGAAAACTGGCACAAAAGAGCATTTACAAACCATGGGAATAGACATACATTCCTAGGAGAAGAGGCGGGTAGATGGGAAACCAGAACGTTGGCATTCATCTGAAGAAATCACAGGAGGTTCCATACAGAGATGGCCTCTAATCAGTGGTCAAGAGGAAATTTGATGGGGCAAAACCTTTCCAGATAGAAGAAACAGCTCAAAACAAACAAAAACTTACAAAAAAGGAATTTGAGCAGAGCTAGAGAAATGATTCAGCTGTTAAAACCACACACTGCTTTTGCAGAGGACAGCCAGCTCACAGTCACCCACAACTCCACTTCCAGGGGCTCTGACACTTGCTTCCAACCTTGTGTATACCTGTACAAATATGCACATAAAATGCACGTGAATAGAAAAGGAACAGTTGTTTTTTCATGTTGAAGTTTCTAAGTGTGTCCATTTGCAGGTTGCTGGTGCTGGTGCACAAAGGATAATGTGGCAGAAGCCTGTTTGTACAAAGAGTGAGATGACCAAGAGTCCCACATCAGGGCCATCCACGTGCCTGTGGACTCAGGTCTAACATAGTTCTAATTACAAAGGGCAGGCACGGGCTCTGGCTCACAGAAGGTAGTGGTGAAACTTACCATATTTGGCAGGCAATGCTACATGGAACAGGGAAGAAGGTTCTCAACCCAGGGAACTAGAGACTCATGAGGGAGTCAATGGGCCAAGGTTAAGCCTATGTCCCCGAAGCTTCCAACAGTGGCCATGCTGCCTACAACAGGCAACAGTGGGGGAAAACAGTTGATGTAGTAACCACAGAGCCAAGGTTCAATGACTTGATTGTCAGCTGTTAGAAAAGCTGATACGGGCCAATCATTTGATTATTCTTATCTACTCAATGCAAAGCAACTGGTCACCTTAATTTGGAGGTTTTGTATGGCTAATTCTTTGAAAAATGTACCAAGTTAGCCTTCCTTTCAGGGAGACTTGGGAATGGCACAGGGCATGTCACAGCACACACTGTCCTGCCATGACAGCTTTCTTCATAAGTATGATTCAAACTATGTTTCCCTTGCAAATTATATCTGAAGCATTTTATGTTTGCATTATGAAAACAAGCAATACTGCTCGTAACTCTTATTATTAAAAAGCTATTTTACGAAGGACTGGATGGATGGCTTAGTAGGGAAGAACACTTGCTGCACAAACATAAGCACATGAGTTCAAATCCCAGAAGCGACATAAAAACCCAAGAGAGGGATGGGGTATAAAGAGCAGAGAGAGGAGGACATTTGTTCTTGTTGGCTGCCAGCCTACTTCCAGGTTCAGGGGCATCCTGTCTTAATAAAGTAGAAACTGATGGAACAGGACATTCAATATCCTCCACTGGCCTCTACCCACACACATACACATCAACTCTACCCAAACATACATGCACATAAAACACACACACACACACACACACACACACACTCTCTCTCTCTCTCTCTCTCTCTCTCTCTCTCTCTCTCTCTCACTCACTTACATAAACTATATACACAAAAATATTTTCAAGGTTTATTTTTCTTATTTTTAGTTATATACATGTGGGGAATGGGGGTATATGCACATGAGTGCAGATCCCCAGAAGCCAGAGGTGTTGGCTCCTGCTGGAGCTGGACAGGTAGTTGTGAGCCACCAAACATGGGCACTGGGGACCAAGCTCAGCTCCTCTACAAGAGCACTTGAGGTCCTCTACTGAGCAATCTCCCCAGCAGCAACATAATTATTTTTAAATAATGTTTGCTAAGAGAAGGATTCAAGATGGTGGCCAACACCAGTGCCCACCAGGTCTGGAGGTAATCTTGAAGAAGCCTGAGAGACCCACTGGGGTTTCAAGGAATGATACAGCTGTGGAGAATGGCTTTGTAGTGCTTACAGTATCTCCAGAACAACTTAAAAAAACATGTCTTATGGGAAGATGCTTTTAAAAAATGATTTCATAGAATTGGAAAAAAGATGGTAGAGCCTAAGAGGTGGTGAGAGGTGGAACTAGAGATTCAATAGGAGGCTCTGACCATGACCAAGCCTGCTTTGCCATTCATCAGCCAGCCTTATGCTGCCAATCAGCCTACAAGGCTAGCTGGTGGTCTGCAGCTGCTGCTGCTGCTGCTGCTGCTGATGATGATGATGATGATGATGATGATGATGATGATGATGATGACGACGACGATGACGACAATGATGACGATGATGACGATGATGTTTTTACATGGCCTGCTGGAGGCCATGGAGCTGCCCATGAACAGCAGCCTGGAGCTAATGCAAGTCCCACCCCAGGACCTGCTGTCCAGCTACCCTATCACTTGGAATCTGAGCAACAAAATATAGGAGATAGGTTTGTTTTCCAGATTAAGCCCTCTTGAAAGATCTCAATGGTATGTACTGCCGTGGAGGCCATGTTGATGGCTGTAGCCCATGCTGCTGGGGACCATGTTGAGGTCCTCAATCCGAGCTGCCACAGGAAATCATATGGAAGTCTACGATCCAGGCTGCCTGCAACTCCTATAGGCAAGGAAGCTTCTTTCGTAGTGGTATCAATGACTGCGTACTCATAACTGAGCACCAGAGACATTGAAGGCTTTTGTAACAACCACTCCCATTTCCTCTCCCAAAAAAAGAAGAAACAGTCCAGACAAGAAGCTATTGAGAGAGTCCTTTAAAACTGTGATAAAGATGCTGAAGTATAGCTTCACAGTTGATGGTTTCTAGTGAGCGTGGAGGGGTAAGGAAAGTGGAAGGACTCGGTTATCTTTAAGGGGCTTGTCTCTGGAAGTGTGATCGTTCTCCATTGAGTATATGGGCAACACAAATTGAACTTGGTGTATTTTGAGTGGGGGAAGCAAAGGTGGGGGTGGAACTGGAAGGAATGGGAAGTCAGTGAGATCATGGTGCATTAGAAGATTCCTAAATAATTAATAAAAATATTATGCTGTGTGTTGGGGGGGGTGTTGCTAAAGCCAATTAATTAAAAGTGACAGACCTAAGTCTTAAATTGAAGCAAATCTAATTTTCATGCCCATAGCCTTAAACTCTTTACTCTGACAGACTTCCAGCTATCATCCTGGATATGATGTCCAAAAGCATCAAACACAGCCATTGCCACTAACAATGATGCAGTCATAATAAACCACATATACCAGGTCAGTCCCTTAGGACTGAACCACTTAATGATGTCCTATCCATCTTAACTTGCATGAGTCCACTCCATTTTATTCACACAATGACAAAACCCTCTAATAGTGCATTTCCTGAATATTTCCTCTTCTTTACACAATTCATGTCAGTGCAGTATGTCTATTCTCTTACATTACTTATCATTTACACCTTCAGATTACCATACTGTATACATCAGACCACTTAGTAACTCTAGAAAGTTGATAACAAAGTTGTAACCAGCTCTAACAGGATGTTCTGGCTGTTTGGTTGAAGTTAATAAATAGTAATCCACATCTTTCTGTACATTTCTACCTCTCTGCAGAAGAGATATCGTGACTTACAAGAAAGAGATTACATTTCAGGCAAAGTTCTACCATATACAAATGAGCAGAACTTCTAACAGGGGGAAGGAATAGGAGTTACTTTATGAAGAGAGGTCTGGTTTCTTTCTACTAGCACACCTGGATAGACAAGACATTGGACTAGAATCTTAACGTTCTCCAACTTCTCTATTCTTGCATTTGATATTGCTCATATTGCCTTAATCTTGATAAAAATATCTTTATGTTATAGAAAGAATCCTATACTCTGGATGGTAAAACTTAAGAATCCACATGTTAAAACTTCCTTGCTCGGGAAGAAGTAAGACTCAATATCCCACTAAATTCCTATTGCTCTAAGAAAATGAAAGAAAAAATAGCTCCTACATATTGCATCTAATACTCATTGGTAATTCCAAGTCGATGATGCAAGCTGCCTTTATTGGCCATCCAAGAGCCTATGATTCAGTGCATAGTTTAGCATTGACTTTGTAGACTCAAAGTAGAACTCTGCCAGGCCCCTTTCCACAGCTTTCATGTGTCTTAAATCCAGCCCATCCCCAGGAGAGCTGTTAACATGGCCATCTGTTTGTTGAGTGCCGATGCACACCCTGAGCCATATCACCAGAGTGAGACAAATGTTTGTCAGAAGGCACAAGTAACTGCATACAGCTTTCTTTAAAGCTTGGTCTACGGTGCGTTTAACCCCATTTAGAAACATTCTTCAAAATAATCTTTCTTCACTGTGATTGTGAGACTATTACATGTGTTTTTCTAACTCTTCACTCCCCAATGAGAATATTCTGTAAATTCATGACTTAAGATGTTCTAAACCCTTCATAGCAAACACAGGATTGTTTCTGAAATTTAGGTTATTAACATTAAAAATAAAACACATGCAGGGATAAAGAAATGGCTTGTGTTTAAGAGTCATGTATATATGCAAACAAGGCCCTGAGTTCTGATTCCCAGCACTGATAAAAACACCTGGTATGGCTGTCACAACTACACTGTGGTGGTGGAAGGCAGATCCTGAGAGCTCACTGGCCAGACAGCCTAGCCAAGATAACAAGCTTCCTGTGCAGTGAGAGACCCTGTTTTCAAGGCAATAAGGAAGAAAGCAATGGAGGAAGAAACCTGATATACTGTCTGGCTTCCACATGAACACGTGAGTCCACATACCCAAATATCCACTCATGCAACTCATACAAAGCAACAATTTTTATGAAAATGTTATAGCAAGATGTTCTCAATCACATGATTAGTATTCAGTTTCAAATATTCCAAGTGATTCTACTATTATGTACTTTCATAAGTTAAAAAGCCTCCGTTTCTCAAAATTTTATAACTGAATTAAGGGTCTCTGTCAACTTCATCTCATTATCTTATCTTAGAGATGAGGTGCATAATAAGGTATCATGGGATACTAAGAATGCAGAAGCAATTTTCAGGCTACAAAAGGAACTAGAGATAGAGAAGAATACACAGAAACAGAAGGCCAGTGATGTCAAGAGAGAGCAAACTAGAAGCAGGACAAGGTTACTAACTTCCATAGACCACCCAATACTTTCTTTAACAAGGTTAAAAATCTCCAAATGACACCAGCAACCAAGGACCGTGGGTTCAAATGCATCATCCCTGGGGGATATTTCCTTATTGAAATGATTACACTGGGAAACAGCACTGTTGATTAGCATATCATACTGAGATTGACAGTAATTTTTTTCTGAACAATTGTTCATTCATGTGACTAAAATCTAAAGTGCATGATAGCACAGGTGAGACCACAATTTCTGCTCAGAGGGACCCACCTAGAACACTCGGTACCCACGAACGGAGAAATGATCTGGGACATGATCCTTCTAATTTTCATCTGCACTCAGAGCTGACCATTAGCCACAGCTCTCTGTACCTAGATCTGGCCAGGAGAGAGCTGGTCCCCCAGGAATACTGACACACCTGAGAGCACAGATAAGACTTCAGAAGGACCCGTCTGGAGCCCTCAGGATTCAGGAACCTAGAAGCAGTCCGGGACAGGATCCTTCCGGTTACCATCAGTGCCAAGAGCCGACTCTGTGCCACAACACTCAGCACCCAAATCCTCTGGGAGAGAGGTGATCTCCCATAAGTGCTTACAGCAGGGTCAAGCCATTGTCAGAGACAGCAAGACCAGCCAACAACAGATAACCAGATGGTGAGAGGAAAGTGCAAGAGCCTAAGCAACACAAACCATCTACTTGGCATCATCAGAACCCAGTTATCCTACCACAACAAGTTCTGGATACCCAAACACACCAGAAAAGCAAGATTCTGATTTAAAATCACATCTCATGATGATGTCAGAGGACGTTAGGAAGGACATAAATAAATCTGTTGAAGAAATACAGGACAACACAGGTAAACAGGTAGAAGCCCTTAAGGAGGAAACACAAAAATCCCTTAAAGAGTTACAGGAAAACACAACCAAACAGGTGAAGTAATTGAACAAAACCATCCAGGATCTAAAAATGGAAATAGAAATAATAAAGAAATCACAAACAGAGACAACTCTGGACATAGAAAACCTAGGAAAGAGATCAGGAGTCATAGACCAAAGCATCACCAACAGAATACAAGAGATAGAAGAGAGAATCTCAGGGGCAGAAAATATCATAGAAAACATTGACACAACTGTCAAAGATAATGTAAAACACAAAGAGCTCCTAACCCAAAACATCCAGGAAACCAATACACAATGATAAGATCAAACCTAAGGATAATAGGTATAGAAGAAAGCAAAGATTCCCAACGTAAAGAGCCAGTAAATATCTTCAACAAGATTATGGAAGAAAATTTTCCTAACCTAAAAAAAGAGATGCCGATAAGCATAAAAGAAGCCTTCGGAACTCCAAATAGATTGAACCAGAAAAGAAATTCCTCCTGTCCCATAATAGTCAAAACACCAAATGCACTAAACAAAGAACGAATATTGAAAACAGTAATGGAAAAAGGTCAAATGACATATAAAGGAAGACCTATTAGAATTACACCAGACGGGCTGGAGAGATGGCTCAGCCGTTAAAGGCTAGGCTCACAACCAAAAATATAAGAATTATACCAGACTTCTCAACAGAGACTAGGAAAGCCAGAAGTGCCTGGGCAGTTGTCATACAGACCCTAAGAGAACACAAATGCCAGCCAGGCTACTATATCCAGCAAAACTCCATTACCATAGATGGAGAAACCAAGATATTCCATGACAAAACAAAATTAACACAATATCTTTCTACAAATCCAGCCCCACAAAGTATAATCAATAGAAAACTCCAACACAAGGAGGAAAACTACACCCTAGAAAAAGCAAGTAACTTCTTTCAACTAACCCAAAAGAAGATAGCCACATAAACATAATTCCAACCTTAAAAACAAAAGTAATAGGAAACAACAACCATTGGTCCCTAATATCTCTCAACAAACAATGGACTCAATTCCCCAATAAAAAGACACAGACTAACAGACTGGATAGCTAAACAGAACCCAGCATTTTTCTGCACACAGGAAATATACCTCAGTGACAAAGACAGACACGTCCTCAGAGTCAAAGGCTGGGAAAAAAATTTTCCACGCTAATTGTCCCAAGAAAAAAGCTGGAGTACCCATTCTAATATCAAATAAAATCGAGTATCAACCAAAAGTTATCAATAATTAAGGGAGGACACATCATACTCATCTATCAAGATGAACTTTCAATTCTGAATATCTATGCTCCAAATGCAAGGGACCCACATTTATAAAAGAAACTTTAATGAAGCTCAAAGCACACATTGCACCTCACACAATAATACTTGGAGATTTCAACACCCCATTCTCATCAATGGACAGATCATGGAAACAGAAACTAAACAGAGACACAGTGAAACTAACAGAACTTATGACCCAAATGGATTTAACAGACATCTCTAGAACATTTCATGCTAAAAACAAAAAAATATACTGTCTTCTCAGCACTTCATGGTACTCTCCAAAACTGACCATATAATTGGTCACAAAACAGGCCTCTACAGATACAAAAAGATTGAAATAATCCCGTGCATTCTATCAGATCACCATAGTCTAAGGTTGGTTTTCAGTAACAACAAAAATGACAGAAAGTCCACACGGACATGGAATCTGGACAACGCTCTACTCAATGATGACCTGGTCAAGGAAGAAATAAAGAGAAAAATTAAAGACTTTTAAAATGTAATGAATATGAAGGCACAACATACCCAAACTTAAGGGACACAATGAAATCAGTGCTAAGAGGAAAACTCATAGCTCTGAGTGCCTCCAAAAAGAACCTGGAGAGAGCATACAGTAGCAGCTTGACAGCATACATAAAAGCTCTAGAACAAAAATACACCCAAGAGGAGCACAAGGCAGGAAATAATCAAACTCAGGGCTGAAATCAAGCAAGTAGAAACAAAAAGAACTATACAAAGAATCAACAAAACCAGGAGCTGCTTCTTTGAGAAAATCAACAAGATAGATAAACCCTTAGCCAGACTAACCAGAGGGCAGAGAGACAGTATTAAAATTAACAAAATCAGAAATGAAAAGGGTATATAACAACAGAAACTGAGGAAATTCAAGACATCATCAGATCCTACTAAAAAAAGACTATACTCATCAAAACTGGAAAAAATGAATGAAATGGACAATTTTCTAGACAGATATCAAGTACCAAAGATAAATCGTGATCAGATAAACTATTTAAAGAGTCCCGTAACTACTAAGGAAATAGAAGCAGTCATTAAAATTCTCAGGAAAAAAAAAAACAAGGACCAAATAGGTTTAATGCTGAATTGTATAAGACCTTCATAGAAGACGTAATACCAACACTCTCCAAATTACTCCACAAAATAGAAATAGAAGAAACACTTCCCAACTCATTCTATGAAGCCACAATTATGCTTATACCTAAACTGCACAAAGACCCAACAAAGAAAGAGAACTTCAGACCAATTTCCCTTATAGATTTGATCCAAAAGTACTCAATAAAATTCTTGCAAACTGAATCCAAGAACACATCAAAATGATCATTCATCATGATCAAGTAGGCTTCATCCCAGGGATGCAGGAATGGTTCAATATACATAAATAAACTCAAAGAAAAAACTCACACGAACATCTCATTAGATGCTGAGAAACCATTTGACAAAATTCAACACCCCTTCATGATAAAAGCCTTGGAAAGGTCAGGAATCCAAGGCCCATATCCAAACATAGTAAAAGCAATATACAGCCAAGCAGTAGCCAACATCAAGCTAAACGGAGAGAAACTTGAAGCAATCCCAGTAAAATCAGGAACTAGACAAGGTTGCCCACTCTCTCCCTACCTCTTCAATATAGTACATGATAACCTAGCCAGAGCAATTAAACAACAAAAAGTGGTGAAAGGGATAAAAAATGAAAAAGGAGAAGTAAAATGTCTCTGAAGAAAGAAATGGAAGATCTCAGAAGATGAAAAGATCTCCCATACTCATGGATGGGCAGGATTAATATAATAAAAATAGCCATCTTGCCGAAAGCAATGTACAGTTTCAATGCAATCCCCATTAAAATTCCAACTCAATTCTCCACAGTGTTAGAAAGAGAAATTTGCAAATTCATTTGGAATAACAAAAAACCAGAAAAGCAAAAACTATTCTCAACAATCAAAGGACTTCTGGGGGAATCACCATCCCTGACTTCAAGCAGTATTACAAAGCAATAGTGATAAAAACTGTATGGTACTGGTACAGACAGGCAAGTAGATAAATGGAATGGAACACTCAGAAATGAACCCACACACCTGTGGTCACTTGATCTTCGACAAAGGGGCTAAAACCATCCAGTGAAAAAAGACAGCATTTTCAACAAATGGTGCTGGTTCAACCGGTGGCCAGCATGTAGAAGAATGCAAATCGATCCATTCTTATCGCCTCATCTAAAGCTTATGTACAAGTGGATCAAGAACCTCAATATAAAACCAGGTACACAGAAACCAGTAGAAGAGAATGTGGGGAAGAGTCTCAAACACATGGGAAGAGGGGAAAATCTCCTGAACAGAACAACAAGCATCTTGGCTTATGCTCCAAGATCAGAATTGACAAATGAGACCTCATAAAATTGCAAAGCTTTTGTAAGGCAAAGGATACTGTCATTAGGACTAAATGGCAACCAACAGATTGGGAAACAATCCTTACCAATCCTACATCCAATAGAGGGCTAATATATAATATATACAAAGAACTCAAGACTCCAGAGAATCAAATAATCCTATTTAAAACTGGAGTATAAACAAAAAATTCTCAGCGGAGAATATCAAACAGCCGAGAAGCATCTAAAGAAATGTTCAACATCCTTAGTCACCAGGGAAATGCAAATCAAAACAACCCTGAGATTCCACCTCACACCAGTCAGAATGGCTAAGATCAAAAACTCAGGTGACAACAGATGCTGGCAAGGATATGGAAAAAGAGGAACACTCCCCCATTATTGGTGGGACTGCAAGCTGGTACAACCACTCTGAAAATCAGCCAGGCAGTTCCTCAGAAAATTGTACATGGTGCTACCTGAGGACCCAGCTATACCACTCCGGGGCATATATCCAAAAGATGTTCCAACATATAACAAGGACACATGCTCCATTATGTTCATAGAAGCCTTATTTATAATAGCCAGAAGCTGGAATGATCCCAGATGTTCTTCAACAGAGAAATGGATACAGAAAATTTGGAACATTTATACAATGGAATACTACTCAGCTATTTAAAACAATTACTCCATGAAATTCATAGGCAAATGGATGGAACTATCATCCTGAGTAAGGTAATACAAAAGAACACACATAGTATGCACTCATTGATAAGTAAATATTAGCCCAAAAGCTAATACTCAGGATTCAATTCACAAACCACATGAAGCTCGAGAAGAAGGAAGACCAAAGTGTGGATGTTTCAGACCTTCCTAGAAGGGGGACCAAAAGTACTTACAGGAGAAAATATGGAGACAAGGTGTGGAGCAGAGACTGAAGGAAAGGCCATCCAGAGACTGCCCCACCTGGGGGACACCAAACCCAGACAATATTGTGGATGCCAAGAAGTGCATACTGACAGAAGCCTTATATAGTTTTCTCCTGAGAGTCTCTGTCAGAGCATAACAAATGCAGAGTTGAATGCTCATAGTCAACCATTGAACTGAGAATGAGGTCCCCAATGGAGAAGTTAGAGAAAGGACTGAAGGAGTTGAAGGAATTCGCAACCCCATAAGAACAACAACAATATCAACCAACCGTACCCCTCAGGGCTCCCAGGTACTAAACCACCATCCAAAGATTACACAGGCATGAACCTATGGCTCCAGCTGCATATGTAGCAGAGGATGCCTTGTCGGTCGTCAATGGGAGGACAGCCCCTTGGTCCTGTCAAGGAGAGTTGCCCCAGTGATGGGGAATGTCAGGGCAGAGAGGTGGGAGGAAGTGGGTGGGTGGATGAGGAAGTGGGGAAGTGGGTCATAGAAGCAGGGGGAGGTGGGGTGGAATAACAGGTTTCTGGAGGAGAAACCAAGAAAGGGAATAACATTTAAAATGTAAATTTAAAAATCCAATAAAAGGAAAAAAACAAAAAAGAGCTTAAAAAAGAATGAATGTCATTTTATTCAAAAAAATCTAAGGTGCAGAATGTTTCAAGAAATCAGAAACTGGGGTGTATAACTATATTTTTAGTGATGCAGTTAAAGTTTACGCTGGTCAGATAATCTGCTTATATTGAGGGAATTAATTTTTGTGAAGAGTTAAAATATGGTTACACTTACAAAAATGAATGGATCGTAATACATAAGGAAGACAATTTAGCTCCTACAGAAAAAAATTTCTGTCTGCAGTTTTAGAAGGTATGTTTGGTTGTTTCCGGTTTTATTTGAAGAGCAAAAGACATACTTGGGTTTAAAAATAAATTTTAGCTGGGCAGTGGTGATGCATGCCTTTAATCCCAGCACTCAGAAAGCAGAGGCAGGTGGATATCTGAGTTTGAGGCCAGCCTGGTCTACAGAGAAAATTACAGGAGAGTCAAGACTACTTAGAGAAACTCTGTCTTGAAAATTCAAAATAAATAGACAAATATAGGATAGTTAGATGGATAGAATTTAAATTATTTAATATACAGAAATATCTATATCTGAATGACATGTTATCATGAATTTTTTCAAAATACATAAGTGCATTTAGGCAGATCAAGTTTAATTAAATAAGAGTATTCATGTGCAGATTATTGTTGAAGCCATATGATAAATCAGGCTTATCTCTTTGATTTATTAATGTGCCTAAACTTTAATAATAGAAATTTTATACAGGTAATTTTTAGGACACCAACCTAGTAACTATAGATTTCCACCAAAATTAGAATTTATATATGAATTAACAAGAGTCAGGGTGTTATGTACCATAGACAATGTTTTATGAGAGGAAGTTATGCAACTTACACACAGATATACGCATACATACATACTTGCATTCATATATATATATGGAGAGAGAGAGAGAGAGAGAGAGAGAAGAGTCTAGAACTCTAGAACTCAGTATTCAGCCTACATTATACTGGCCTGGAATTATTATCTTCCACCTAAGCTCCCTGGCTACTGGTATTAGATAGTGTAACACCCTATCCAGCAAGTTATACAATATTGATATCTGAGATTGAGAGTCCTGGCTAGAATTCTGGATTCTACCACTGATTGCTATGAATAGCTTGGCCCCTGCCAGTGGGTCCCTCATATATTCTCATTGTGTACATGAAGAAAAAAAACAGCAAAAATCCAAAGTTGAGGCTGTGCATATGTATGTGTTTGCTCTGTGTGTGCATGTTTAGTATGTGTGTGTTTTATTGAGTGTGTATAAACAACCTTTCATGTTACTTCTTGGATAATGTTTGTAGTTTTTGTTTTTTAGTTTTTTGATGTGTTTGCTTGTTTGTTTGGTTTTTGACACAGTGTTTCTCATTTGCCTGGAGGTCATGGAGATAAGTAATCCAGATGGCCAAAGAACCCAGTACTGGATTCTAAGCATGTGTCATTGTGCTCAGCTTGTTTCTTGTGGGCTAGGGAACCACCTCACATGTATATGTTCGCATGGCAAGCACTTCACCAGCTGGACTGAGCCATCTCTGGAAACTCAAAGGACAGGTTTTTACCTGAATACACATGAACACCTCTCCATGGCAGGCTGTTTACCCCAAGTGCTGCCTTAAGCAAAGGGAGAAGACAATTCCCTTATCCTCTCTCCCAGGAAGAACCCAAAGGACTCCCTTAGTCCATTTCCTCAGCTCACACACTAACTGAGGACTAGTAGTAGAGATTTGAAAGGGAGGACCCACAGAAAATGAGCTTAAATGAAAGAATACTGGGAAGAAAGGCATTTTTCAGGCCATGAGCAGTAGACTACAGTATTGCAGTAGGACGTACGACCTCACAAACTGAAGCTCATCCTGCAGTTCTCTCCAGCTATGTAGGAGAAAGGTAAAAAGTTTATCCCAAATGGAATTCGTTAGCAAGCCAACGACGCCATACTGCCAAAAAGATTCTCACTTTCAAGTCACATGCAAGCATTAACATATCAATGTCTCATGTCACTGTCCCATAATGCCCTCTGTCCCTACCCCAAGTCATTAGAGCACTCTTCCTCCTTCTGTACAGATGAGGCAAAAAGTAGATGATAGCCTTGCTTTCCCACTCCAGGAACACAGTGGACAATGAAGAATATAGTGGGTTTCTGCTAGAATCCTGCTAGACTTACAGTTGTGTCCTTTATACATTCCTACCTTATGATATGAAATCAAAAGGGGAAGTCTTAAATGCTAGAAGTACTTCTGGCCTGATTCGGGCTCTTATCTACAATTTAATTGTATGTACTTCTCCTTCAAATACAAACACACACACACACACACACACACACACACACACACACACACACTTCAAGCATTGTTTTCTCAGTGCAGGACCAAACTAATCTCACCATTCAGTGATCTCTGACAACATAAGAAAGGTTCGTCGAGCTCAGTGTGTGTCCTGAGTAGACTCAGTGCATTCCATAAACTACGTATAGTTTAACATATAATAACAACAGATAATTCTCATTACACTCATGGAGTGCTGTTCTATTATGATCTCAGCTGTTCTGTTTCTGTTACAGACCAAAAGATAGCTTTCAAGGGTAGTGAAAGGTTTGCTATGTGTCACTGTCTAAACAACACTAAAATGGTAGCTAACTACAAACCTGGGAGTTGGCAGTGTCACGACCCATGTCCTTAATTCCAGCACTCAGAGGTGGAAGCAAGTGAGTCCCTGTAAGTTCGAGGGCCACCTCTTCCACATATCACATGACAGGTCACTCAGAACTACACAAGTGGAACCTTGTCTTACAAACAAAAAAACAGCACACAGCAAGTAATCCGGGACTTGGCCATCTTCACACAGCACTCTGTCCTGTCTGTCAGGGACAACATTTTTTCACAATCACAAGGACTATTGAGAAAGTGGCACATCTGGAAAAGTGTGCTAAAGTATATTTTCTAGCTATAAAATTGTGCCACATAAGATACACTTGCCTAAAAAGCAGAATGTTTTCCACTGACATCAGTCACTCCAGATGACTAGACCCTGTGTCTGGTTCAGGCAACAATTGGAATCAGAATAATTTACCGAAGTGATAGGCTACAGAAACATAAAGAACCCTGTTGACTGTGCTATGAAAAGCTCTCTGCCTGACCCTGTCTGATCTTAGGGGTTCGGGGCGAGTTAACATAAAGTCAACAACACAAACTCCAAAAACAGATTTTAAAAAATGTTACAACAAACTCATTTAAGCACTACGACAAACTCCTTTAATACCCTCCACCCACAACTCCATTAGTCCCCCAAAAATATCTATTCAAAACAATAGTTCTTAATTGACTGACATTATTTATACTAACAATCCTTAGTCTCTCAGACAGTCCTCAATTAAGTCCTCCTATAAGAGATACTACATGGCCTCCAATGTTTACATAGAGGTGGCCCTGCCATTCCTACTACAGAACCCCTTGCTGCTTTGAGCTTACTACACATCATTTTACCTGCCACCAGCACTTTGAAACAGAGGCCAAGGAAACCTGTTCAGTGGTCAAGGTTCTGTCATTACTCACACTGCTTCTGTTTCAGCTAGGGAAGGTCTTTTAATTACACTTAGCAGTGGGGAGAGACCGGAAAATCAATAGAGCATCCCGAACCCCACCCACCTTAGCGTGGCTGTCATGGAGGCAGTAAGTCAAGTTGCCCACTGGAGTCCTCACAAGAACTCAGTTTCAATAAGTGGGGAGCTTGATACTGAGCTTAATGAAAACATTATAAAGGCTCCCTGGTGGCTTTTAAGAGGATAATTCATGCTAATATATTCTACAGCATAATAAGAATCACATGCACAGCAATATGATATCAGTTAAAGTAATATTCACTATCATCCGAAGTTAGGGGTGAACCTTTTAACCCATTGCATAAAAAGCAGAATGTGGTTTTCTGCTCATTGATCTCATTTAAAAAGAAATATCTCAGCGTTTTATCAAATTAAATTGGCTTGGAGGTCCAGAAGGCCCTTGATTTTGCCGAAGTACGTCTGAATTTATTCAATAATATTGACATTGTGTTCTAGAATGCTGTTCGTTTTACCCAAGTAAACAATACTAAGAAAATAATACCACTCACACTACTGAAGTGAAATTTGTAAGAACCTTTCACAGTGAGCCAAGTTGGCAATGATGTCATAGTTGGAAATGCATATGCGTACAAAGGAGCAATTAAAAATACATGCGGCTGTAGAACTGGCTATCACTTATTCCCTTCAGTATAAAGCTAAATAAACATGGCTACCACTTATTCCCTTCAATATAAAGGTATACATTTAGTGATCTTAAAGAATGCATCCATTCCAGCTAATCAGTTTTGTAAATTTTTTACCCTTCTTCCAGGAAATTTTTCATTTTTTTTTCTCTTTTTAAAATTTTATTTTCTGTATGTTTTGCACGCAAATACGCCTGGGCACTATGTGTGAGTCTGGTACCCACAGTTCAGAAGAGGGTGTTGCAAGCCCTGGAACTGGAGTTACATGCGCTGTAAACTACCATATGAGTGTTGGGAATTGAACCCTGGTACTAGGGAAAGACAGACAGTGTACTTAACTGCTGAGCCATCTTTCTGGATCCTGCAGAAAATTGTTTAAATGGTTGCTTTAGCAGAGTGAAAGTAGCCTTTTCCTCCACTTGGGCCAGAGGCATGCACTCGAGTCCAGCCTACCCTAGAGTATGTGATCCAACTGTGTGCATTGTGCAAATGTAATCCTCTTGCATGGCCACAAGAGAAGACAGAAAAATCAAACCATAGAGACTTTTCTGGCAAATTCATCAATGCTGACAATATTTTCCTTTTTATGTAAGATGCTAGTTCTATAGGAGATCCAGGCCTTGGCCCATCTAGCCTTTGCATCTTCCTGTTTATAAACAAATTCATATGTTTAGAATGTGAGGGACTTCACTTTAATCTTAGCTAAGGAACCCAAACTACATAAACAGGAAGACTGAAAAATTATTTTTTAACTAGACCCAGATTAGATATAGCAATAAATCAAGGCTTAGATTTAGAAAATGCAATAATTAGCCTCTGGGTAACTATTTATATTCTTTTGATCTTTCATCTTTATAGGCTATTTAAAACTAATAGATATAATTGAACCATGTTTTGTAATAATATCTGTACTGTCCAGAGTGAATTATTTTATGTTTTATTTTATTCACTTATTTTTCTGTGTATGAGGGCTCTGTCTACATGTATTATGTGCATACCTGGTGCCCAGGGACTTCAAAAAAGGATGAGACAGACAGGTAGACACACAGAATAACAGACAGATACTTGGCCTGGTTCTAATGACATACCTCTTCCATAAAGGCTATATTTCTTTATACTTCTCAGTTCATTACAGTTCACCAGCTGGGGACCAACTTCCCCATTCAAGCATAATAAATTTCAAACCATCACACCTCCCTTGTAAGACTGCACATACACAGTCATAGTCAACTGTATTATTAAGAAAAGAACATGGCAAATACATAGGAAGTTCTTTCTAAGTAAGAAGTAAACACAGATACTAGGAGTTGGTAAAAAGCATTTCCATTAAATGCAGCCATTTATAATATAGACACTTCTTATCAATTTCTGTTAAAGATTAAGTCAACGTGGTAGAAGGGTATAGCCCAGTCTGTCAAGTACTTACTATTATAAGGTCCTAAATTCAACCTCTAAAATCCATGTACAAAAACAAGGTGTGATGGAACATGCCTACACTGTCAGAGCTGAAGAGGCAGGGGTTGACAGGCCTCTGGGCTCTGGGCTCAGCCTACCTAGCCAACTTGATAAACTTCAGAACAGTGAGAGCCAATCTTAAAGAAATTAAAAAATTAAAAATAAACTGAAAAAAAAGATGGGATGGACAATGTCTGATGAATATCCAAGGGTGTTCCCTAGCACACATATAAAGACACACACAGAGACACACACACAAACAGATTCACAAAGAGATACAGATACTGATATTTGAATAGAAGACATACTACACTAAAAAAAATGGACTGTACTTAATAAAAATGACCAAAGCACAGATACTTTGCCCACTTTACAGATGAATAAAGTTACTTATAACTTAGAAGTTACTTATAACTTCCCTCAGATCTCATACTGTCTTTTTTCTCCAAACAGTAAGAAATGTATTAGAATTTAAATATATTTTCACAAGCATTAGTTATTACCATTCTGAAGAATGTATTATTGGTTAAACCTGCATGTCATTGGTTATTTGACTCTAGTAAGCAAGTTATAAAACAAATGAGTCTATAAAAAGCTTCCCCCTGTTATTATAGGAGTGAGATGTTGCATAGAAATAGTTTTCTATGAAACAAAATGAGACAGCAAATGAGGAGACAGGAAAGTAGGAAAGGGGCATCTCAAGGCCAAACTCCACATGTCTGCTGTTCCCCTCCTATGCAGGCACATCTCTGTGGTTTCTACAACTAGAACCCAATCCCCTTCTGTAGGTCACATATGTTTTGCCCACCCTGGCTGGCCTCAGAGTCTATACACAAAGACCTCTGAGGTGCTCTTCATAGAGGCTAATGGAATACAGCAAAGTCATCTATGGCCGAGGAAGATAGACTGTTCCTCCTGTTGTGATGAAGGAACAGTCCTTCCTGATTCCTCCAGCAGAAAACAACAACAGAAGTAAATTCTCAGTCAGTTTTCCAAAGGGAGAAACGGAAGAGACAGACAAAGCAACAGAGGAGATCATATATAATATTCTGTTGCAAGTAATACTACTTTTATGCTGTGTATAAATGACAACAGATACATGTTAAAAGCTTCAAGAAAGATTTTATTTAAGTACATTATAATAGGAGACAAAATAATAAGAAAGGTAAACTGAACTCTCTTCATAGATTTAAGCTCTGGGTAAGTGAACTGGTAGAATTAGGAAGAGACTTGACAATTGGGCTGCCTGTGCTCTCTAATCAGGGACAAGCAAAGCTAGACTCCTGCTCTCAAAGACACTTATTCTTTCTCAAGCACATGTACATCAGAGGTTCCTACACCCTAGAAAAAGATACTCCTAGATTGTGGAAGACTTACATCTCACAGAAAACAAACCCAATGTAAATCATATAAGAGGCCACAACCTGCAATTATGAAGAAGTCTGCTAAGTTTATTTCACTGATTTCACTGCAGGAGGACACGATGACCCCCAAGGGGCCTCAGCCTTCAGTCCATATCAGGATTCTACTGATACCCACTGTTCAAGTTGCCATGGTTCCTCCCTCATAGAACCACAGCTTCCTCACCAGTCTGTCTTGGGTTCCTTCACGGATCTTGGTGGGATACAGCTCTTGGGAACCATTGAGAACATCTTCCTTCCTAATCATCCCTATTACCCACTAACAAAAAATAAAACATAAAAGTTTTAGTAACAACTACAAAAAGTACATTTTTATCCAAGGGTGGCATGCCTTGCCTACCTCTGTTGTGTGTGGCTGTAGCTACCCTGCCTTGTGTTCCCAATGGGTCACACACTCACACTCTCACACTCACCTAGAAGCTAGCACAGATCCATGGATACACACACACACACACATACACACACACCAGTTATTCTCAGAATGCCTTGTCTAATAATGACTGGGCATACCTAATACTCCCCCTGCTATACCAGGCCCAGTCAGGGAAGTGGCCAAAGGCCACTTACCCAAGTTCTTACATTTCTGGTGGCTCTGTCTCCCTCCAAGGACAGTGGTAAATCCCTTTCCAGTGTCTCTCTCCTCCCTCTGGTAACCTGGAGGTCCCGCCTTTTCTGCTCAGCCATTGGCCAACATCTTTATTGATAGATCAAGAACCAATTGGGGAACAGGACCTTCAGCGTCAGTACTCGAAGATTCCCAATTAAAGCAAAGGGTCAGAACTTCCCCTTCAACCTCAGCTCACATTTTTCCAAAAACAAACATAAATGGAGATTATCTTAAGTTATAAACTAAAATAATAACTAAGAATGTTGGGGCATAGCGTTAAGCTACTTTCTTGATGCACTGATATGGTTCTATACATTTTCAGCAGACAATAAACAAAACATAATGACAGCAAATTCCGCTGTGTGTTTGTCAGTTCTTTAGAAATAAAATTTGGGCATTGAGACATCAAAGGATTATAATGTTTTCTTTTCATGCATATATTAATGATAATGGCCTAAAATTCAAATTTTATGTTTTCTTCTCTTTTTATTTTTCTGTATTTTTCCAATAATCAAAAAATATGGACTTCTTGTAAAGAAAGAATAAAATTAAGAAAATCATTGAAAAATGATTCAACTTGAAGAAAGCTTGATAATTCATTTTAGCACTTTAAGGGAAATAATATCTTTTAGTTTTTTACTTTTATTAATTTTCACTATATGTTTATTTGTGAATCTGTATGTGACTATGTGCACATGAGTGCAGCTACTCATGGGGTTCAGAAGAGGGCACTGGATATCATGCAGCTGAAGTTACAGGTGATTGGGAGCAGCACCACATAGGTGCAGGGAACCAAACTCAGGTCCTCTACAAAAACGTTACATGCTCTTAACCACTGAGCCATCTCTCCAGCCCCAAATTATTATTTTCAGGTTAAACCCTAAAATTCCAAGCTAAAGTGAAGTTTAAGACTACAAACCCATTTTTCTACCAAATAACTTTATCCATAATTGCCTTATAGTGAAAAGTTACCCATACTTCATTAGAAGCTTAAGCATGTATTAGGACATGCTAGAATACAGTCTCACCCATTAGAGGCCCTGTGTCACTGGTAGAACATTGCTTATGAGCAGGCTTCTGTCCCTTACACAATACAGAGCCTGTACTATGTCTCATCTACTGAAATACTCCTGTAGCTCACCAAGGTCTGTCTTTGCTTTTAAGCTATGCATGAGTTGGTAGAGCTCTACATTCTGTGGAGATTTGATAGCAGAGAAAGCTGTGGCTTAGAGGACAAAGCTGCCACACTATGATGAGCTCTCACTTCATATTTGCATTGTGTGCTCTTGTAGTGCTCACTTCTGAGTTCCTGCCACTCAACTTCCAAAGAACAAAAAAGGAAGTCTTGTCTGGACCAGATAACATCAGACTGTTCTTGTCGAATGGACAATACTCCTTTTTAGCACTGATTAGTGTGGTAGATTAGTGTGTCTACATTCCAAAGAGAATGTTAGTTATATTCTTTTGCCTGAATTCAGGAAAAGAGGAAGGCTGCTTCACAGTGATTGGCCTTAATAAACATCATTACTTTTTAAAAACAACAAGACAATAATAATAATTACCTAGAAATTTGATTCAAATTTTACATTCAGCTAACATGTGATCACATGCCAGGCTACAATCTACCCTAAGGTGTTAGTACATTAAAAGAAAAAAAGCAAGCATAAATAACCCAATGACAATGTTAAGATAGATGGATAAATAGACAAATAAAAGATAGGATAGAGGAGTAGATAGAGAAAATGGGGAAAGAGAGACAGTCTAGAGCATTTTTCAGTATTAGAATACTTTTCTTTCTCTGTCTTTCTTTCTCTCTGTCTCTGTCTCTGTGTCTGTCTCTTTGTCTCTGTCTCTCTCTCCCTCGCTCTCTCTCTGCATATGTGTGTGTATGTGTGTGTGTGAAATAGTGTGTGTGTGTATAAGCATGCATGCAGCAGCCAGAGAAGACTATGAATATCCTAATATAGCACTCGCATTCCTTTGAGATAAGGTCTCTCATTTAACCTAGAACTGGGCTGGTAGCCAGCAAGCCCCAGAAACCTCTTGTCCCTTTCCCCCAAAGCACTGGTAATATACCCACCCACATAGCTATGTCTGAATTTTTAACATGAGTTCTTGGGATCCAAACTCAGGTCCTCATATATTCTTACCTGTTGGATCATCTTAAAACATTTTATTAGGAACTATAAGTCAAGTCAGTTAGATAAGGAATTTAGTTTATCCTCCACATACCATGAAATCTCAGCAGTAGGGTTGCATAAGCAAGGCCTGCACAGTGACAACACCAGTTGACATGTCACTTGAGTGGGGGAAATCTTATAAGACTCACCCTAGAAAAAGAGCTACAGGTAGTTAATGACCAGTAAGAAAGAGAGAATTAGCCTTCCCCAATGGTGAGACCCCTTATTTGTTCACACAACATCAAGAGTTCAGCCTCCAAGAAAAATATATGTAAACAACAGTAAACAAATTGTACTTATATATGTATATTTATGTAACTATAATAAAGAAAAGAGCCAGGAACTTGTGAGGGATTAGGGAGACTCAGAGTTGAAACAAGGAAAGGAAGTAGGTAAATTATATAAATACCATACTCATATATGAAATTCCCAAATGAATGAATAAAATGTTTTAAGAATGAGGGAGACATGTATATTTGATTTTCATTTTCATTCAATATTTTCATTTGAGTTCCTTAGGAAAACATTTGTTTTGCATTTATGAAACATAAATTCAATTTCAACTCTAATAATATAATTGATGGCCTTTTACGCAAAGGGAAACATTTTAGTTTTATATATTTTAAAACTATGTGACTGGGGATTAAGTTATAGTAAACCTCCTTATTTTATGTTCAGCTTCCTAAAGTTTCAATTATCCATTCATAACCATGGTCCGAGAATATTCAATGGAAAATTCTAGAAATAAACAATTCAAAAGCTGTGTGTGGTAGCATATATCTGCCACCCCAGCACTTAGAAGTGGAGGGTTCCTGGCCAGCCTAGGTCCAAAAGGAAACAAAAAATGGCAACTTTAAAAAAAATTAAAAAAGCAATAGGTTTCTCTTAGGGTTTTACTGCATGACCAAGGCAACTCTTATAAAGGACAACATTTATTTGGGGCTGGCTTACAGGTTCAGAGGTTCGGTCCATTATCTCAAAGCAGGAACATGGAAACATCCAGGCAGGCATGGTGCAGGAGGAGCTACATCTTCACTGAAGGCTTGTAGAAGACTGGCTTCCAGGCTGCTAAAATGAGGGTATTAAAGCCCACAGACACGGTGACATGGTGACACACTTTCTCCAGGACCATGCCTACTCCAACAGGGCCACACCTCCAAATAGTGCCACTCCCTGGGCCAAGCATATTCAAATCACCACAATGTTTTAAACTGCATCACTTTAAGCAATAGTAAAGTTCACAGCTCTCTGGTGCGTTTCATAACAAAGAGAATCATCCTTTCCCGCAGTGTGTCTACAGTCTATATTTCATCCACCAATTAGTCCCTGAGCAGAAATGTTTCACTCTGACTGTCACAAGAGCTCAAGGCTCTTAAGTTTTGTTTTGTTTTGTTTTTAACAATGGCTCCAAAGATAGAGTACTGTGGCTGGCAATTAAGTATATCCAAGGACTTTCTGTAAGCAAACTGTTGGAAATACTAAACTCAATGAGCAAAGAGGAAACAATGCTCAAGTTTCTAAGGGCTGTGCTAAGAACACACTTTGTATCTTGAACAGAGGAAAGGAATTACTTTGCAATGAGTAACACCACAAACGGCAAAAGTTACAGGGGAAGCACCATTGTTGCTCAGTTCTAACATTCAATGTTATCTGAAGTTGCAAGCTGCTGGGGCTGCATGATGCTTCCCAAGAAGTAGCTCTGTGCTTGCTTTAGTTCTGAGGAGGAAGCATTGGTCTTTGGAACCTGTCCTGCTTCCTCTGCAGCATGGCTGCTAAGGATTGCAAAAGGTTTCACAATTTTTACACCTACTCAGAGCTGCCCCAGGGATCTCCTTCCTGCACTATACAGCAAAGTTGAATTTTACTAAACTAATTATTTTACTGTCCACTTATTTTACCTAAATACTGACTCTTCTGCCTAAATGTCACCATACCCTTTTCTACTTTTTTGGTTAAGCTCATAACTGATTGATTCAGTCTCCCGAATTTCTAAAACATATTCCACAGAATTTTAGTCCTATAAAATGCCTACTGGAATAAGGATGCCATAATTTCCTTTGATATTCACAGTCTGTTCAAATGAACTGTAGAGATGGCATTTGGTTTTTTTAAAAATGGGAATAGTTTCACTGTGTGTGTGTATTTTTTTTAAACCCTGCAAAACAAATTGCCCCTCATTAGTGGCAAACATGGTCATATGACAATTGGTTCTTGGTCCTCATTATTCAAACTCTGACTAAAATTTTGCGGAGGAAAAGGCAGGCACTGATTTGGAAACATCATTATGTCCTAATCATTTCTCTTTTTTCCTCCACTTATTTGTTTTCCTTTTTTATTCGATTTTTTATTTACATTTCAAATATAATGTAAACCCTTTCTTGGTTTTGCGCCCATAAATCCCCTATCCCATCCCCCACCCCCATTCTTCTATGAGAGTGTTCCCCCATCCAAGCATCCATCCCTTCCTGCCTCCCCACCTGACATTCCCCTACACTGGTGGGGGGGGGTATCAAACCTTGACAGGACCAAGGGCTTCTCCTCCCATTGGTGCCCAACAAAGCCGTCCTCTGCTACATATCTAGCTTGAGTCATGGGTTTGTCCATGTGTTGTCTTTGGGTAGTGGTTTAGTCCCTGGGAGCTCTGGTTGGTTGGCATTGTTGTTCTTATGGGGTTGCAAACCCCTTCAGCTCCTTCAGTCCTTTCTCTAACTCCTCCATTGGGAACCCCATTCTCAGTTCAATGATTGGCTGTGAGCATTCGCCCCTGTATTTGTCACACTCTGGCAGAGCCTCAAAGGAGACAGCTATATCAGGCTCCTGTCAGCATGCAGGATGCTGATTCTCAGCATCAGCAATATTGTCTGTGTTTGATGGCTGTATGTATACGGGCTGGAACCCCAGGTGAGGCCAGTGTGTTTAAATAAAAGACTTTTCCTAACCTTGTTTTGCCTTGGATGTCTCCCTTAGAGAAGACTCTTTCTAATTCACAGATACCACTTATAAAGCAACTCATAGATGCTATATATGTATATTCAGGCGTATACATTCCTATAAATGGTCCATCACTAAACCCCTTCCTCTCATGCCTGCAAAGCTAAGGTAACATTCGATCTAACTGGTTACGTCTGGGTCTTCATCCTAGTCCCACTTTCTGACACAGTCTGTGAGTCTTTCCTGCAGTTGGGGACATATGGGTAGCAATTAAAAGGTCAGAGACAGTGATGCAAATGAAAGAGAGACAAATTTCAATATCACTAGGAAACCAAACCTTGATGCCAATGGAGACAAATAACTTCAATAATTCATCGAAGTGGGAGTCATCATTAAAGAAATGTTTTATAAATACATTCTTTAAAGTATCTTGAGTAATATTGTTAAAAGCCATAGTAAAAGAATAGCCTTTTACGACCTTTTAAGATAAAATGTGAACATTACTTTTTAAAACAAAACACTATGAAAAGGACCTTAAAGTGAAAGGCAATAATCTTAACCTCCACCCTCCCCATCCCCTCTCCCTATCTACCGCTTCCTGCTTTTGTTTCTGTTTTTATTTCGTGTGTGGTTCCCTCTCCCCCCTCAAAATAATATGCATATGACACATCCCTTTTTTTTTAATCTAAAATACTTACATCATTTGCCCTCTTCCTTTTCTTCTCTCCAACCTCTCCCTCTCTTCTTCCCTCTCGAATGCCTGGCCTCTTTTTCTTTAGCTTTTACTGTTACACATATATTCATAAATACATAAATGTAGCTTGTTCGGTTCATTTAGGTCATTTGAATGAATGTTTTCAGGACTGACCATTTAATATTCAATAGCCAATTAGGGGGCTCTTCTCTGGGGAAGATTATTTCTCCTGCTCTCATCATCCCTTAATTACCTGTAGCCCCAGGACATTTTTCCCTTTTGTGTTATTATGTCTATTACAGTTGTCCCTGGCATATAAAACAGTCTTTATCAGTACTTAAATATTTGTTGCTGTTCAGAAAAATAAGGATTTGTTTTTATTCTTCTCCGATGGTTGTATTTTCATTTGTCAACAGTCTTTAATTGCCTGCTATTCTATTAGGTTTAAGCCTGTAAAAATTTATAAGTCTTCTATATTTGAATATCCCATATTCTGCCTATTGGACTGATATTACCCCCTGGTGAAATCCTCATTGGTAATATAAATTCATTCTGTCAGGACTAAGCTCTGCCTGTTCCTGACAAGTAGGACACCTCAAACCACATTTCTAGACTCAACAACTTGACATATTTATCTCACAAAGCAATGGTATTCTAACCCCTTCAAGTCTAAAATAGTGTGGGTAGAAAGCTCTAGAATCAATTTAGTGGTTATCCAATGTGATGCTCTTGAAGAAATGCTAGAAGTTAGAATCTGGGAGGAGTTACTCCACCAGAAGTGGCAGCTAATATATTTGGCCTATATAGCATAAGATTTTTAAATAGCCAGCTGAATGTGCTCGCTCTCTCTCTCTCTCTCTCTCTCTCTCTCTCTCTCTCTCTCTCTCTCTCTCTCTCTCTCTCACACACACACACACACACACACACACACACACACTCACCTGTCCCTTGGACATAGAATGTGACTCTGGCTTTTGTGATGATTTCATACAACTTTTATGCCATCCTCTCCATCACCAAGAGCAATTATGGTTTCCCAACCTCCTGGTCCAATGTGTGAAGAGAAGAACAAAGACCTGAGTGACGGTGCCTCAGTTTTCAGCCTCCAGTTTTTTCATGGTTAGGGTAGCGCCTCATTCCCCTACCTTGGAGCCCATTCTCCTATAAAAGGTTTTTCTGCTACTTTTTCCTCAGTGAACCCTGACTGACACATGTATATAATCATATCACTCCCAGATAGGCCAAGTACCATGATAGGAATGCAGTCCTTCCCAATACGGCCAACAGCAGCCCTCTATGCTGCATGAAGGAGAGCACTCTTTATCCATGTCCCTTGCTCAACAATCATGGCCTCACCATGCTGGCAGCATGCTTGAGCTGTGACTCTTCAATGAAGCTGAGCTTTCTGCTTTGTTGAGGAAGAAGCTGACCTAAGCTTTTGTCTCTGCCCTACACATTCCCCAACATCATATCCTTAATGATTTCACTGTTCTTTAAAATAATCTTCCTGTGGGTTAGAAAGAGAGCTTAGCAGTTACTGGAGCTTGCCGCTTCGATAGGTGATTAGAGTTGAGCTCCCAGCAGCAATCTCGAGTAGTTCGTAAGCACATGCAATTCCAGCTGTAGGGGAGCTGATTCCTTCTTCTGGCCACCATGGGCATTTGCACAAATGTAAGCATCCCGTACAGACACACACATGCATGTATAACAATTTTGAAAAGCATAGCAAAATGAATGTCAAAACAACACTACAAAGTCTTTGAGACTTCTTTTTTCAGGCTTACTCATTTAACTGCTATCCTAGTGTTAACCAGACCCCTCCTCAACCAGTACTGTTAACTGTATCCTTTTAAGTCATCTTGAATGTTTTTGCCTTCCTTTCTTTTTTCTCTTTGCACGCAAAAATACTGAAGAGAATTTTTCCCTTGGGTGCTGAAGTGTTTGCTAGTGGTGAAGTGTTCCTGCAACACAAATAGGAGAAGCCGAGCTCAGATCCTTGCACCCATGCAACAAGGTGGTTGTGGGCTTATGTGCAAAGCAACCCCAGAGCTGTGGGGACAGAGGAAAGAGGAGTCGCTGAAGCTTGCTGGCTGCTTTCAGTCTGGCTGAAATCATGAGTTCTGGGTTCAGGAAGAGACCTTCCCTTAAAACAATAATGTTGACAGTAATAGAAGACATCTAAGGACCTCCTCTGGCCTGCACATGTGCACATACGAGAGAGAGAGAGAGAGAGAGAGAGAGAGAGAGAGAGAGAGAGAGAGAGAGAGAGAGAGAGAGAGAGAGAATGTTAGCAAAACAGTTACAAAACCTCTGGATATAATTTTATTTACTTCTCCATAGAAGAATTTAAAGCTCTACCCGCAATCCATTTTTCAGAACTTTTATAACATTGGGTTATTGCTTCCTAACATCTAAAATGTATCCTATTCTGATTCTCCCTAACATCGGTTGGGGCATCTTCTCCGTCTCTTATGGGCAGCATGAAAGACTTGCTCCCTCCTAGGTGAAATTTCTTCTTTGTTTCAGCCCCAAGTCACTCCAAGGCCTTGTGTCTTTTTAGCTATGGGAAACACCATTTTTATATTTCATATTTTCCACCCACCCTTTGCTTCGCTCCCCATTTCTGGACCTCTTGTGCTGTAACTCTCGGAGTGCGGGTTTGGTTATGTTTCTCTCTCCTGTATCTTTCAGGTCTCCCTTGTTTATGTCATTGCTCTAATTTCTAGGCAGTTTTCTGAGGACATCCTTCAAGCTCTACCGTGGGAGCCAGTACATGAGTAAAGGTTTGTTCTGCTTACTCAACCTCCTTGGTGCCTGTGTGTCACTGTCATTATTGTTTCATTGTTCTCTGCTTTCCAAATGATGTCCTCTATTATCATCTGCCCTGGGTCGGTTTCATTTCTCTCTCATGCTATTGGCTTTCTCCATCTCTCTCTCAGACAACTTCCAGTTTTATGAATGAGCATCTAGATTGTATTGTCCGAATAGCTAAAGAAGGTTTTGTGTGACTTCCAGTTTGACTCCTTTCACCTGAGCATACAAACACGTGTAGCTTTAACCAATGTTTCAGTTGCGTTCCAGGGAGAGAATCCTATGTCCATGAGTAGGATACATGACTTACTGGCTTTGTGTCCTCAGCAGGAAAGTGCTCTTAAGGTAAGTGAGACCTCCAAATGGCAGAATTGGGAGAGGACGGCCCTGCTACAGAGTCTCACCCTAGGAAACTTAACCTCTAAAATTTGCATTAGTATATTATATATAATACTGGGCTCCATTGGGGTCTTTCTCGATCATGCACTGTGGTCATGTTCACCCCCCACTGCCCTCTCTTGTCTACTGTCTCTCTCACTGAATAGCTCTCCTATTCCCAACCAGTCTCTTCTGTTTTCGCATCTTCTTTTTAAATTTCTTTTCTTTCCTTTTGTTTTATGACCTGGTGGACTTATAAATTTTCTCTTTCTTTCTTTCTTTCCTTTCTGAAAGGAAGGGTCATCTCTGAACACAACAACAGGAAATAGAAAGAAAAAGAATGTGAAAAGCACAGTGCCAGAGGTCACAGGGGATTTTGACAACAGTACTCAAGGGGTTAAAAGGATGAGAAAACCACTGCAGGAGAACCCAAGGGGGCATTGGGCATCCTAAGTAGATCTGAGGGAAAACAGAAGGCACTACCTCAGAGGAACAGAACATACCAATGTCAGTTGTCTTAAACAGCCACAGACAATATCGGTGCCTCTCTCTCTCTCTCTCTCTCTCTCTCTCTCTCTCTCTCTCACCATGTCCAACCATTGGACATTGTTTAATTCTGTTAATTGATTGTCGTCTTTCATTTAATTTGTTTGTCTCATTGTGAATAAGTAGTTCTACATACTCTCTTATCAGTCTGTTTTTCTTTATGCTTCCTGCCCCCTCAGAAAACTATAGCACAGGTTAGCATGGCACGATCATGTCAGTACCTGTTGACCTGGCCCTGGACACTGCATGGCAGAGGCAGGCCCTGACACAGATGGCATATCCAGCACCCTAGCTGAGCTCCATGAGGAAGTTCCACAAATCCGAGGCCTCGGGGAAACTAATCCCGGTTTGCAGCACATGAAATGCTTGCATGATCTTGTTTGACATTATGATTTACCTACAAATTTATTACTTGACTTATATAAATTCTAACCTATACAGTACTATGGCTTGCCACACTGTTATTATAAATGTATGTCTTTACTACTTTGTTTACTCTTGGATCCCTGAGAAATCCAATGGTCTTTATTTTTTTTTTAATTTTTCTTCACTAAGTCAACATTCCGCAAAATTTATGACCAGGGGCATGTGGTAATCATATCCTGGGCCCTTTTTAAACCCTAACTATTGAAAATGGACCTTCTGGGCATCTATACTCATCTGATCCCCATCTGATATACTAGTTCTTCAGTCTGTGTGTAATTAAGGACTAAAATGACCTGAGCCACCCATGTACTGTGAGAGTGGGAGCCCGAAACACTGTAACAGTTCATCGGGGTCCTCTTGTGGGAGTTGTAGCTGTGGGAGTTTAAGGGTGAAGAAGCTGATTGGAACTGAGGAAGTAGAAGGTCCAAGTTTTGTCCAGGACATGCCTAGACAGAAACGGGAAAATATGCCGGTCAGCAGTACTCTTAGTAATTTAAGGAAGTGCCACTGTTGGCATTTATATTTTGACCTTCATATAAACAAGTTCTTAAAAGTAATTATCATCATCTTTTTCTTTCCCTGAGACACTATACAGCCTTGCAGGCCTGGAGCTTGTTATATAGACCAGACTGACTTCATACTCCTAAAGATCTGCCTGCCTCTGCCGCCCAAGTGCTGGCTGACATTAAAGGTGCAACCGCAGCCAGCAAACCGATCTCTCTTTGGATCTTTAGAAACATTTCTAGAAAGGGTATGGGAGCTTTGGGACTGCAAGCCCACGTCCAAGGAGCAATAATTAGTTACACAGACACTGGGAAAACATTCAAAGAACAAGAAGCATTGCCATCTTCTGCCTATATGAGAATGTTGCTTTTCTTTCTTCAAAAACAAGAGCTTTGTTTTGATCAAGACCACACTACTCTTAGAGTACGTGGTCAGTGAGCACACAGCGCCACCTTGTGCAACCAGGGTGCCCTGTAAATGTCTCCTGTGCAGTAGAAATGGAAGCAGCAAAAGTGGAGGTTGTCTCACCGTGGAAGCCAATTCAAGGGCAAGCATAACCCTGTGAACAAATTCGGTGTTCTTTTCAAAGCAGTGGGACCCATAGAAAAACAAGAATGGTTTCCAAGTTGAGCAGGGGATGAGTCTGTCACAAAAGTAAAGTCGGGGGAAGGATTAACACGTGGAGGAACCGAGGGAAGGGGAAGCGGGGTCTTAAAAAGGGAAGCAGCTTGAAAAGAATATGAGCGGTGTGGGAAGAGAGAATGGAGCAGAGGAAGTAACTGGGGCAGCCTCTAAACCACAGCAATGAAGACACGTGTGCGTATCCCCACCTGCACCCCTCCCCTCCGAGTGGATGTTTGAAGGTACACAGTGATTTCCAAGTTCTGGCCCCCTCAGCCTCTGGAACGCCCAGTTTGCCCATTCAACTGTGCAAATCGGGGGTCAGGGGGAAGGATCACACAGTGAAATCATGACTGTTTTAACAAAACTCCAAGTCTCTGATGAAACTCTAGAAAAGCCCTCAAGAAATCATGTTAGGTACCCGTTGCTGTTTGTTTAATTGTTGTTGGGAACCAAGAGAAAATGTTTGCGCTCGCCATGGGCAATCTCTGTAGGCATCTATGTGGTCGCATCGGAATGTAGTAGGGAGCTGTATGGAGAAGTCAGGAAAGGCTAGTGGTGGTCCAGGTGCTCAGCAGCCGTTATCCCCATTTGGCCCCATTTTAACATATTAAAGTTACCTTTCCATTAACCTTAAAAACTAACCATGATGCTGGTCCTCTAATCCTGGGGACTGTGTTCACAGTTGCTTCTTCCTATGCTAAGGCAGAAGCCATCTCTCTGCTCTCTTTCCTCTTTGCTTAGAGAGATCTAAACGGTCCTGCGTTCTTTGAGGAAACACAAACTTATTGTCTCCTTAGAAGAGTCAATAATGGGTGACCATTTTTTTAAATTATTCGTTAGTTATTTAGTTATTTAATTAGCATACCCTTTATTCTAGTGAAGAATAAATTGGTTTTGGTCCCATGTCTAAGAGAGGAGTGTTGGTAGAAACCGGCAAAAACTTATGGGCTGAGAGATGGCACACCTCTTAAGAGCCCTTTTGACGCTCTTTCTGAGGACGTGAGTTCGATTCCCAGCACCCAAGTTATATGGCTCACAACTACACATAACTACAGTTCCAGGAGATCCAATACTGCGGGTTCTTGCATACATGTGCCATAAAAACACTGAGACAAATGTGCATGCTCAAATTAAAGTCTTTTTTAAAAAAAAATTAAACCCTAAGCAGATTTTGTGTTACAGCCTTTTCCTGTCCATCTAGATCCTTGCCCCCCAGGACGGTCTGCACAAACAAGACAGAATTTTTGCCCCCAAGTAATACTGGATGGAAGATCCCTATGTACATGAATCAAAGTGAAGCAATGGGAAGAGTCCAGGGGAAGTGCAAAGCTCTCTTAAAAGTCAGCACACCTAAGCCCTTGAATGCTCTGCACTGCTGGTGCTGACTAAATAGAAAGCACGCTTATTCCCCTCAGCTTGCCTCAACCATTTGTAATCATAAACGACTCACAAAGTCAGAGATGCCTATGGCTTCTGGTGTTTAAAAAAAATGAAGTCAAGGCTGTAAAGAGTAGGATCTGCTCTACCAGAGGACCTGGGTTCAATTCTTAGCACTCATACAGTGACTCACAACTGTCTGTCACTCTAATTCCAAGGGATCCTACATGGGCACCCTGCATGCAAAACATACAAGGAAAACATGCCCCCACACAAAATAAATAGTAAGAGTTAACTTTTTAAGCAAAGTCTGCTGTGATCTCAGCACTGGGGAGCAAAGGACAGAAAGATCATCAAATACCTGAAGTCAGCCTGAGCCACTGGCAGAATAGAATCGCCTGTCTCAAAACAAAGTAACCTCAACTAAAAAGAAAACAGCCATGAATCTTCTCAGCTAAAAGTGTTAACTACTGTCACATAGCCTTTAAATATGCATATCAATATTAGTAACTGTTTCAAAACATCTTTATTTTGGTTGAAAAAATGTTGTTTTCCCCATATCATTGGATTTTTTTTACACTTTATTTTAGCCAAAAGTTCAGGAATCCAGATAGATAGATAGATAGATAGATAGATAGATAGATAGATAGATAGATAGAGATAGGTAGATAAATGATAGATGATAGGTAGAGAGATAGATAGATGATAGATAGATGATATAGATAGATAGATAGATAGATAGATAGATAGTAGAAATGATAGATGATAGATATAGATAGATAGATAGATAGATAGATGATAGAGAGATGATAGAGATAGATAGATAGATAGATAGATAGATAGATAGATAGATAGATAGATAGATGATAGTTAGATGATAGATAGATAGATAGATAGATAGAGATAGGTAGATAAATGATAGATGATAGGTAGAGAGATAGATAGATGATGGATAGATGATAGATATAGATAGATAGATAGATAGATAGTAGAAATGATAGATGATAGAGATAGATAGATAGATAGATAGATAGATAGATATAGAGATGATAGAGATAGATAGATAGATAGATAGATAGATAGATAGATAGATAGATAGATAGATGATAGATACCTTCCTAAATCCACGTGTGCAAGACTTAAAGCTTTGGAAAAGAAATGCAAAGGTCAGAATACAAAGAGGAAAAACTAAGGAGGAGGAAAAACTAAGGGGGACAGAAGAGGAAGAAGGCATTGTCTACCCTGTAACTATGGTATCACAGGATGTAGCAGAGACTTGTAAACCAGTATTCTCCAGCACCTACCCCGCTTGCCAAGCAAATGACTTTGAGTTCAGAGCAGACCACATCAACAGGCATAACAAACTTTTAAAAGAAGACCAATAAAGCAGAGGTCTGAAAGTAGAGAGACCAGGTGAGGGTTGGCAGGGAGGACTGCTCAGAGGAGACCTGAGTGCCCCTGAAGGGTGAGGACTGGAGAGGAGGGTGCAGTAAGACAATGACAGAATGTTCTAGAAGATGAAGAACAGGTATCTGTGTCCTGTGGCCAGAAAGGCAGACTCTAGAAGTCTGGGAGGGAAGCACTGATCCTGGAGCCCACAGAATGTGAACAGTGTCAGAAAAGTTAATCAAGGAAGGGCAGAAGCAGGCTCATGTTAGCCTGTATGGAGTTCGGACCATTGTCAGCCAGTAGGAAACCATATATTCAGTGGATTATATCTGTTCTTCCTTCTTTAAAAAGTATCACTTTCCCTTCTATAGATTGAAGGAATTGTATCTTTCATGGTAAAGCTTTGTGTTTTGCTTTTGCTTTTTGTTTTTTAAAAATATGTACAGCAGACATGTAGGGAACAGAGAATAACATGTAGACATGAGAAATGCCTGTACGGCATACTCTAATAACCAATGGCCACTTACAAATGAAGTCAAGAAATGGGAGAGAACTTTCCTTCTAGTGCAGTATTCTGCATTAAGCAGACTGTAGGTAAAACATCCCTGACAGTGGTTCTCCTACATGAGATAGGAGGCACGTCCCTGGTCCTTCTGAACTTCTTTATAAGCTTGCTTGATCACATCTCTTAACTACAGAAGGTCATTTCTTCACTGGCGATGGTTTTCCTGGACTTTAATTACAAATACCTTGTCATCACACATTGAATTTATGGTTCATTGTGAAAAAGAAGTCATCGAGAGAAGAGCATTCAGGAACTACACGAAGTCATTTGTCATGGGAGCCTTTGTTCTTTTGTAGTGCACTGTGATTTTGTCTTAGGATCAAATTTGTGTTGAGTAAAGCAGAACTGAATGCCCAGCTGTGACATTTTTTGTCTTTTTCCTGAGTTCCACCGAGTGGCCTGTGCAGACTAACACTGGTACCCAGGACATTACAGACTGGTAGATTCACGGGTCAAAATTTGCCCTGCTGTGTTCAGGGGAAGCTGGAGTTGCTAAGCAGGACATTGCAAGAAACGAAGTCAGTGACTCACAGAATCCCTCTGTTAGATTTCCCCAAAATTTACCCAAAAACTGAAGTGTGCTACTGTGGTATGAAGTCATGTGGAG
This sequence comes from Rattus norvegicus, assembly GCF_021556685.1. Taxonomy (NCBI): domain Eukaryota; kingdom Metazoa; phylum Chordata; class Mammalia; order Rodentia; family Muridae; genus Rattus; species Rattus norvegicus. Next base: position 58,838,845 of record NC_141539.1, read on the forward strand.
CCAAGGAATCGGGATGTACTTGGTGCCTAACACAGGTGCCTGCCAAGCTGCAGACAACTAAAGCTGGGCCAGGGTTTTCAGTATCGCTCTCCCACCCGATGGATGCAAGCCGGGCCCATGGCGGTGAGGATGGATCTCGGTCAGTTCCAGGTTGGAACTGGATTAAACTGAACAACTTAATTCTAACAACAGGAAGATAAACTGGTACTGCTCTCGGTTTTGCTTGGAACTTTCCTCCTTCTATTTATGGATTCCTGCAATGTTGAACAAGTTTTCACACTGACAGCCTAACTGGTTTTCTTATCTTTTTATTAATCCAAACCTAAGCTCAGCAACACACAGAAATGTGCACTTGAAAAGGATAACAAACAAGACAGCACTATCTATCGCTCGCTCTCTCTCCTTGTCTCAAATACAGAGAGGATACTGTTGGGAGGGGAGGAAGGAGCCTTAGAGGAAGAGTTGAGTCAGGGCAACCCTTGAAGAGAAGGCCTCCTAGAGCCTCCGTCTCCAACCAGCCCATTGGACAAGTGCCACCACCCAAAACTAGTAAACAAACAAAAGTAAAAAAAAGAAATTTTAATTAACTAGGATTTGTTCTACATTTTAGGAATTTAAATGTATCTCAAGGTACACTGGTCAAAGAATGGCCTCCATGAGTCATAGCAAGAGGTGCAGATGTCATGCAACAAGTAACCATGTCTGCATACGTCTTATGATTGCACCGTACCCATATAAGAAGACACACGGTTTTTACCAGGAGTACCAAACCCGAGGATCCCGGCCCGCAGCAGCTCTCTGCTCCCAAACCCCGTGGGAGAGAGACCTCGCCGCCTGGTCAGGTGGACACTCCTGAGGCTGCAGAGCGGAAGAGACCACCAACACTGCCCACCCCTGCCCACATCCCTGGCCCAAGAGGAAACTGTATACAGCCTCTGGGTTCCCGTGGGGGAGGGCCCAGGAGCAGCAGGTCCGCTGCATCTGAAACACCGCCAGAACCTGAAGGGACCTACCGGATAAACAGTTCTCTGCACCCAAACCCCTTGGGAGGGAGAGCTAAACCTTCAGAGAGGCAGACATACCTGGGAAACCAGAAGAGACTGCACTCTGCACACATCTCAGACCCCAGAGGAAAACACCAAACGCCATCTGGAACTCTGGTGCACTGAAGCTCCCGGAGAGGGCGGCGCAGATCTTCCTGGTTGCTGCCGCCGCAGAGAGCTCATAGGCAGCACCCCGCGAGCAAACTGGAGCCTCGGGACCACAGGTAAGACCAACTTTTCTGCTGCAAGAGACCTGCCTGGTGAACTCAGGACACACAGAGGCAAAATTCCTCTACGACTGGGCACTTCCGGTGTTTACCGGGAGTCCCACACCCGCGGATCCCGGCCCGCAGCAGCTCTCTGCTCCCAAACCCCGTGGGAGAGGGACCTCACCGCCTGGTCAGGTGGGCACTCCTGAGGCTGCAGAGCAGAAGAGACCACCAACACTGCCCACCCCTGCTCACATCCCTGGCCCAAGAGAAAACTGTATAAGGCCTCTGGGTTCCCGTAGAGGAGGGACCAAGAGCAGCAGGACCACTGCGTCTGAGACACCGCCAGAACCTGAAGGGACCTACCGGATAAACAGTTCTCTGCACCCAAATCCCGTGGGAGGGAGAGCTAAACCTTCAGAGAGGCAGACACGCCTGAGAAACCAGAAGAGACTGCACTCTGCACACATCTCTGACGCCAGAGGAAAACACCAAACTCCATCTGGAACCCTGGCGCACGGAAGCTCCCTGAAAGGGCGGCGCAGATCTTCCTGGTTGCTGCAAACTTGAGCCTCGGGACCACAGGTAAGACCAACTTTTCTGCTGCAAACGACCTGCCTGGTGAACTCAAGACACAGGCCCACAGGAACAGCTGAAGACCTGTAGATAGGAAAAACTACACGCCCGAAAGCAGAACACTCTGTCCCCATAACTGGCTGAAAAAAAAAAAAAAAAAAAACAGGAAAACAGGTCTACAGCACTCCTGACATACAGGCTTATAAGACAGTCTAGCCACTGTCAGAAATAGCAGAACAAAGTAACACTAGAGATAATCTGATGGCAAGAGGCAAGCGCAGGAACCCAAGCAACAGAAACCAAGACTACATGGCATCATCAGAGCCCAATTCTCCCACCAAAACAAACACGGAATATCCAAACACAGCAGAAAAGCAAGATCTAGTTTCAAAATCATATTTGATCATGATGCTGGAGGACTTCAAGAAAGACATGAAGAACTCCCTTAGAGAAACACAGGAAAACATTAATAAACAAGTAGAAGCCTACAGAGAGGAATCGCAAAAATCCCTGAAAGAATTCCAGGAAAACATAAATAAACAAGTAGAAGCCCATAGAGAGGAGTCACAAAAATCCCTGAAAGAATTCCAGGAAAACACACTCAAACAGTTGAAGGAATTAAAAATGGAAATAGAAGCAATCAAGAAAGAACACATGGAAACAACCCTGGATATAGAAAACCAAGAGAAGAGACAAGGAGCTGTAGATACGAGCTTCACCAACAGAATACAAGAGATGGAAAAGAGAATCTCAGGAGCAGAAGATCCCATAGAAACCATTGACTCAACTGTCAAAGATAATGTAAAGCAGAAAAAGCTACTGGTCCAAAACATACAGGAAATCCAGGACTCAATGAGAAGATCAAACCTAAGAATAATAGGTATAGAAGAGAGTGAAGACTCCCAGCTCAAAGGACCAGTAAATATCTTCAACAAAATCATAGAAGAAAACTTCCCTAACCTGAAAAAAGAGATACCCATAGGCATCCAAGAAGCCTAGGGAACTCTAAATAGATTGGACCAGAAAAGAAACACCTCCCGTCACATAATAGTCAAAACACCAAACGCACAAAATAAAGAAAGAATATTAAAAGCAGTAAGGGAAAAAGGTCAAGTAACATATAAAGGCAGACCTATCAGAATCACACCAGACTTTTCACCAGAAAGTATGAAAGCCAGAAGATCCTGGACAGATGTCATACAGACCCTAAGAGAACACAAATGCCAGGCCAGGTTACTGTATCCTGCAAAACTCTCCATTAACATAGGTGGAAAAACCAAGATATTCCATGACAAAACCAAATTTACACAATATCTTTCTACAAATCCAGCACTACAAAGGATAATAAATGGTAAAGCCCAACATAAGGAGGCAAGCTATACCCTAGAAGAAGTAAGAAACTAATCGTCTTGGCAACAAAACAAAGAGAAGAAAAGCACACAAACATAACCTCATATCCAAATATGAATATAACAGGAAGCAATAATCACTATTCCTTAATATCTCTCAACATCAATGGCCTCAACTCCCCAATACAAAGAAATAGACTAACAAACTGGATACACAACGAGGACCCTGCATTCTGCTGCCTACAGGAAACACACCTCAGAGACAAAGACAGACACTACCTCAGAGTGAAAGGCTGGAAAACAACTTTCCAAGCAAATGGTCGGAAGAAGCAAGCTGGAGTAGCCATTCTAATATCAGATAAAGTCAATTTTCAACGAAAAGTCATCAAAAAAGATAAGGAAGGACACTTTCTATTCATCAAAGGAAAAATCCACCAAGATGAACTCTCAATCCTAAATATCTATGCCCCAAATACAAGGGCACCTACATACGTAAAAGAAACCTTACTAAAGCTCAAAACACACATTGCACCTCACACAATAATAGTAGGAGATTTCAACACCCCACTCTCATCAATGGACAGATCATGGAAACAGAAATTAAACAGTGATGTAGACAGACTAAGAGAAGTCATGAGCCAAATGGACTTAACGGATATTTATAGAACATTCTATCCTAAAGCAAAAGGATATACCTTCTTCTCAGCTCCTCATGGTACTTTCTCCAAAATTGACCATATAATTGGTCAAAAAACGGGCCTCAACAGGTACAGAAAGATATAAATAATCCCATGCGTGCTATCGGACCACCACGGCCTAAAACTGGTCTTCAATAACAATAAGGGAAGAATGCCTACATATACGTGGAAATTGAACAATGCTCTACTCAATGATAACCTGGTCAAGGAAGAAATAAAGAAAGAAATTAAAAACTTTTTAGAATTTAATGAAAATGAAGATACAACATACTCAAACTTATGGGACACAATGAAAGCTGTGCTAAGAGGAAAACTCATAGCGCTGAGTGCCTGCAGAAAGAAACAGGAAAGAGCATATGTCAGCAGCTTGACAGCACACCTAAAAGCTCTAGAACAAAAAGAAGCAAATACACCCAGGAGGAGTAGAAGGCAGGAAATAATCAAACTCAGAGCTGAAATCAACCAAGTAGAAACAAAAAGGACCATAGAAAGAATCAACAGAACCAAAAGTTGGTTCTTTGAGAAAATCAACAAGATAGATAAACCCTTAGCCAGACTAACGAGAGGACACAGAGAGTATGTCCAAATTAACAAAATCAGAAATGAAAAGGGAGACATAACTACAGATTCAGAGGAAATTCAAAAAATCATCAGATCTTACTATAAAAGCCTATATTCAACAAAACTTGAAAATCTTCAGGAAATGGACAATTTCCTAGACAGATACCAGGTACCGAAGTTAAATCAGGAACAGATAAACCAGTTAAACAACCCCATAACTCCTAAGGAAATAGAAGCAGTCATTAAAGGTCTCCCAACCAAAAAGAGCCCAGGTCCAGACGGGTTTAGTGCAGAATTCTATCAGACCTTCATAGAAAACCTCATACCAATATTATCCAAACTATTCCACAAAATTGAAACAGATGGATCACTACCGAATACCTTCTACGTAGCCACAATTACTCTTATACCTAAACCACACAAAGACCCAACAAAGAAAGAGAACTTCAGACCAATTTCGCTTATGAATATCGAAGCAAAAATACTTAATAAAATTCTGGCAAACCGAATCCAAGAGCACATCAAAACAATCATCCACCATGATCAAGTAGGCTTCATCCCAGGCATGCAGGGATGGTTCAATATACGGAAAACCATCAACGTGATCCATTTTATAAACAAACTGAAAGAACAAAACCACATGATCATTTCATTAGATGCTGAGAAAGCATTTGACAAAATTCAACACCCCTTCTTGATAAAAGTCCTGGAAAGAATAGGAATTCAAGGCCCATACCTAAACATAGTAAAAGCCATATACAGCAAACCAGTTGCTAACATTAAACTAAATGGAGAGAAACTTGAAGCAATCTCACTAAAATCAGGGACTAGACAAGGCTGCCCACTCTCTCCCTACTTATTCAATATAGTTCTTGAAGTTCTAGCCAGAGCAATCAGACAACAAAAGGAGGTCAAGGGGATACAGATCAGAAAAGAAGAAGTCAAAATATCACTATTTGCAGATGATATGATAGTATATTTAAGTGATCCCAAAAGTTCCACAGAGAACTACTAAAGCTGATAAACAACTTCAGCAAAGTGGTTGGGTATAAAATTAACTCAAATAAATCAGTAGCTTTCCTCTACACAAAAGAGAAACAAGCGGAGAAAGAAATTAGGGAAACGACACCCTGCATAATAGACCCAAATAATATAAAGTACCTCAGTGTGACTTTAACCAAGCAAGTAAAAGATTTGTACAATAAGAACTTCAAGACTCTGAAGAAAGAAATTGAAGAAGACCTCAGAAGATGGAAAGATCTCCCATGCTCATGTATTGGCAGGATTAATATAGTAAAAATGGCCATTTTACCAAAAGCGATCTACAGATTCAATGCAATCCCCATCAGAATACCAATCCAATTCTTCAAAGAGTTAGACAGAACAATTTGCAAATTCATCTGGAATAACAAAAAACCCAGGATAGCTAAAACTATCCTCAACAATAAAAGGACTTCAGGGAGAATCACTATCCCTGAACTCAAGCAGTATTTCAGAGCAATAGTGATAAAAAAAACTGCGTGGTATTGGTACAGAGACAGACAGATAGACCAATGGAAGAGAATTGAAGACCCAGAAATGAACCCACACACCTATGGACACTTGATTTTTGACAAAGGAGCCAAAACCATCCAATGGAAAAAAGATAGCATTTTCAGCAAATGGTGCTGGTTCAACTGGAAGTCAACATGTAGAAGAATGCAGATCGATCCATGCTTATCACCCTGTACAAAGCTTAAGTCCAAGTGGATCAAGGACATCCACATCAAACCAGATACACTCAAACTAATAGAAGAAAAACTAGGGAAGCATCTGGAACACATGGGCACTGGAAAAAATTTCCTGAACAAAACACCAATGGCTTATGTTCTAAGATCAAGAATCGACAAATGGGATCTCATAAAACTGCAAAGCTTCTGTAAGGCAAAGGACACTGTGGTTAGGACAAAACAGCAACCAACAGATTGGGAAAAGATCTTTACCAACCCTACAACAGATAGAGGCCTTATATCCAAAATATACAAAGAACTCAAGAAGTTAGACCGCAGGGAGACAAATAACCCTATTAAAAATGGGGTTCAGACAGATTGGGAAAAGATCTTTACCAATCCTACAACAGATAGAGGCCTTATATCCAAAATATACAAAGAACTCAAGAAGTTAGACCGCAGGGAGACAAATAACCCTATTAAAAAATGGGGTTCAGAGCTAAACAAAGAATTCACAGCTGAGGAATGCCGAATGGCTGAGAAACACCTAAAGAAATGTTCAACATCTTTAGTCATAAGGGAAATGCAAATCAAAACAACCCTGAGATTTCACCTCACACCAGTGAGAATGGCTAAGATCAAAAACTCAGGTGACAGCAGATGCTGGCGAGGATGCGGAGAAAGAGGAACACTCCTCCATTGTTGGTGGGATTGCAGACTGGTACAACCATTCTGGAAATCAGTCTGGAGGTTCCTCAGAAAATTGGACATTGAAGTGCCTGAGGATCCAGCTATACCTCTCTTGGGCATATACCCAAAAGATGCCCCAACATATACAAAAGGCACGTGCTCCACTATGTTCATCGCAGCCTTATTTATAATAGCCAGAAGCTGGAAAGAACCCAGATGCCCTTCAACAGAGGAATGGATACAGAAAATGTGGTACATCTACACAGTGGAATATTACTCAGCTCTCAAAAACAACGGCTTTATGAAATTCGTAGGCAAATGGTTGGAACTGGAAAATATCATCCTGAGTGAGCTAACCCAAACACAGAAAGACATACATGGTATGCACTCACTGATAAGTGGCTATTAGCCCAAATGCTTGAATTACCCTAGATGCCTAGAACAAATGAAACTCAAGACGGATGATCAAAATGTGAATGCTTCACTCCTTCTCTAAAAGGGGAACAAGAATACCCTTGGCAGGGAAGAGAGAGGCAAAGATTAAAACAGAGACTGAAGGAACTCCCATTCAGAGCCTGCCCCACATGTGGCCCATACATATACAGCCACCCAATTAGACAAGATGGATGAAGCAAAGAAGTGCAGACCGACAGGAGCCGGATGTGGATCTCTCCTGAGAGACACAGCCAGAATACAGCAAATGCAGAGGCGAATGCCAGCAGCAAACCACTGAACTGAGAATAGGACCCCCGTTGAAGGAATCAGAGAAAGAACTGGAAGAGCTTGAAGGGGCTCGAGGCCCCATATGTACAACAATGTCAAGCAACCAGAGCCTCCAGGGACTAAGCCACTACCTAAAGACTATACATGGACTGACCCTGGACTCTGACCTCATAGGTAGCAATGAATATCCTAGTAAGAGCACCAGTGGAAGGGGAAGCCCTGGGTCCTGCTAAGACTGAACCCCCAGTGAACTAGACTGTTGGGGGGAGGGCGGCAATGGGGGGATGGTTGGGACGGGAACACCCATAAGGAAGGGGAGGGGGGAGGGGGATGTTTACCGGGAAACCAAAGAATTATTATTACGTATTAAATAAATTAAAAAAAATGAAAAAAAAATGGGGTTCAGAGCTAAACAAAGAATTCACAGCTGAGGAATGCCGAATGGCTGAGAAACACCTAAGGAAATGTTCAACATCTTTAGTCATAAGGGAAATGCAAATCAAAACAACCCTTAGATTTCACCTCACACCAGTGAGAATGGCTAAGATCAAAAACTCAGGTGACAGCAGATGCTGGCGAGGATGCGGAGAAAGAGGAACACTCCTCCATTGTTGGTGGGATTGCAGACTGATACAACCATTCTGGAAATCAGTCTGGAGGTTCCTTAGAAAATTAGACATTGAACTGCCTGAGGATCCAGCTATACCTCTCTTGGGCATATACCCAAAAGATGCCCCAACATATAAAAAACACACGTGCTCCACTATGTTCATAGCAGCCTTATTTATAATAGCCAGATGCCCCTCAACAGAGTAATGGATACAGAAAACGTGGTACATCTACACAATGGAATATTACTCAGCTATCAAAAACAATGACTTTATGAAATTCGTAGGCAAATGGTTGGAACTGGAAAATATCATCCTGAGTGAGGTAACCCAATCACAGAAAAACACACATGGTATGCACTCATTGATAAGTGGCTATTAGCCCAAATGCTTGAATTACCCTACATGCCTAGAACAAATGAAACTCAAGACGGATGATCAAAATGTGAATGTTTCACTCCTTCTTTAAAAGGGGAACAAGAATACCCTTGGCAGGGAATAGTGAGGCAAAGATTAAAACAGAGACTGAAGGAACACCCATTCAGAGCCTGCCCCACATGTGGCCCATACATATACAGCCATCCAATTAGATAAGATGGATGAAGCAAAGAAGTGCAGGCCGACAGGAGCCGGTTGTAGATCTCTCCTGAGAGACACAGCCAGAATACAGCAAACACAGAGGCGAATGCCAGCAGCAAACCACTGAACTGAGAGTAGGACCCCCGTTTGAAGGAATCAGAGAAAGAACTGGAAGAGCTTAAAGGGGCTCGAGACCCCATATGTACAACAATGCCAAGCAACCAGAGCTTCCAGGGACTAAGCCACTACCTAAAGACTATACATGGACTGACCCTGGACTCTGACCTCATAGGTAGCAGTGAATATCCTAGTAAGAGCACCAGTGGAAGGGGAAGCCCTGGGTCCTTCTAAGACTGAACCCCCAGTGAACTATATTGTTGGGGGGAGGGCGGCCATGGGGAGGGGAACACCCATAAGGAAGGGGAGGGGGGAGGGGGATGTTTGCCCGGAAACCGGGAAAGAGAATAACACTGGAAATGTATATAAGAAATAAAGTTAATAAAAAAAGAAGAAGAAGAAGACACACATGCCTGTGTCAGGATGAACAGATTTGTAAATGGTGCCTGGAAATTCCATCCGTGCCACAGAAGCAAGTGGATGGAAGCCTGATACATGTTTCATCTGCCTGTCCACAGTGCCAGGAAACAGCCCTCCCTGCAGGGCACCAGACCCAGGCAAGATGCGCTTTGATCTGGGAGACTTTGCAGCTCTTTAGTGCTACATTTATGGCACCAAAGAATGATGCTGAGACAGCACAGACCCCTTAGTGCATGTGCAGTCTCTCTCTCTCTCTCTCTCTCTCTCTCTCTCTCTCTCTCTCTCTCTCTCTCTCTCTCTCTCTCTCTCTCTCTGTATTAGGCCTTGCCTACCTTGTAACTATAGTCTCCACTTCCCACAGGATGTGTCAGGGTCTTGCAAACCAATGTTCTTCATCATCTGCCCCACCCACAAGCAAATGACTCTGATGACTTTGAGTTAGGGGAGGCTCCCCGAATCCTGGGGAAAGTCATAAAAGTAAAACAGCTCTCTCCCCTCCCTGCTCTCCCTTTCTCTCCCTTTTCTTCCTCTTTCTCTCCCTTGCCCCTTCCCCCTCCTTTAGCTCTGTCTTCCCCTCCCTTTAGCCCCACCATGTCATCCATGGTAACTCTTTCTTAATTACCTAGCTCTCTTCATAAAGGCTCTCTCCAGGTTTTAAGGGGAAGTCTTTCTCTTTAAGCACCCTTCTCTAGCAACATGCTGCAGTGTCCTAAATACCCACCAGCACCTCAAGGTCTGATCACGGCCCCACAGTCGATAGGCTCTCTCTTCTATTAAAGCTCATTCAGGAGTGTACCTGGCCTCAGACTCCTTGTCCACAAACAAGGGGAATCATGAGCTTACTGTTTGTTTGGGTTTTTTTTGTTTTTGTTTTTGTTTTTGTTTTTTTGGTTTTTGTTTTGTTTGGTCTTTTTTATCACAGGCACAAAATGGAAAAAAGCAGCAAGCATCCTTCCTAAGTAACTAAAGACAGCATGGGCCACAATGGGACTTGTACCCTGAATTCAACAGTGCTGCAGCAAGTGATGAGTCCTCCTGAACTTAAAGTTACCCTCCTGATATGGTCCACTGCCACCTTCTCCAATCTCAAAGTTACCTCCTATAAAATGCAAGGCCAGAGTCACTCGGGGTTCTGAAGCAGAAGATATAGCAAGAAAAAAATCTTTTCAGGAATAAAAAAATGGGCTCAGGAAACATTTACATTTTATTCTACATTTAGTCTTTGTTTAGATCTAATCATCAGGAGGAGAACAAACAAAAAAGACATAATATATACATACACAAGCCATAGTTTAAAAAGCAGACTCTAAAGAAAATAACATCTGTAAGGCATCATAAGTTGGAAGGTAATAAAGCGAGAAGTGAGGGTTGCTGAAGCTGTCAACCAAACAAATCAATTAGAATCAGGCACTCTATCTATCTATCTATCTATCTATCTATCTATCTATCTATCTATCTATCTACCTACCTACCTACCTATCTATCTATCTATCTATCTATCTATCTATCTATCTATCTATCTATCTATCTATCTTCTTTCTATCTCTCCTCTCTCTCCCTCTTTCTCTCCACCTTCTTTCTCTCTTTCTTCTCCTTCTTCTCTCGCTCTCTCTCTCTCTCTCCCTTCCTCTCTCTCTCCCCCTTCCTCTCTCTCTCCCTTCCTCTCTCTCTCTCTCTCTCTCTCTCTCTCTCTCTCTCTCTCTCTCTCTCTTTTTCTCTCTCCGCCCCCATGTGTCCCCAGTCAGCCTCTTCCCGTCTCTCTCTTCTCTCTCTCACTGTCCTTCTCTGTGCCACTGCCTCTTTCTCTGCCTCTGCCCCTTCTCAAGTCCCTGTCCCCTCCCTCTCCCAACCAACTTTCTTTATTGTAGGCCTCTGAGTGGTGGGATTGTTCGGGGGAGCACCTAGGCCAGGCTCACCAAAGACCTTTTTATGAGAATTCTAAAAGCATAACAATGAACACAAAGGCAACTTACTTAAAGACTTTATATTGAGTAGCAAGGTGTTTAAAAGAGATAGGAATTCCAAACTGTGTATTTGAAATCAGACGGTAAACAGCCAGGTCTAAGAGTGGGATTTGTACCATGGTATTTAGTTGGAAGCCAAACTTCAGATATTTTAGATCTAAAGCCCTGTGGTTAGGTGGGAGCAGGCTCTGCAGGCCATCTTCCAGCAAACATTCACCAGCTAGCATCTCTTCCAAAAAATGGAGAGAGAGAAAAGTCAGATGGAGTGAGAGCCAACATAGCCCCTAGAGAAGTCAGCCTATGAACTTGGCCCCCAACTAAAGGCTGAGATCCCCCAAAAGAGGAGAGGGCTAGAAAAGGAAAGACGTGTTCATTAGAATGGACTGTTGAATTTTAATTTGGAACAGCTCTCTTCTGCCATGTTGTCTTGCCCTGAGTGGGATGAGGGATGAGCTGAGCTTGCGCTCAAGAGAGCTGTGCTGCTCAGAGAAATGAGTCGGCTCTGAGGAAGAGAGGAAAATGGTGATTTTACAGACAATTGGTGGGCCTGGGCAAGCCCCCTGCACTTTGTCTCATAGATGGGCATCAGGGAGTAAAACATGACCCCAGCCATTTCTCCAGGAGAGAAGGCAACTTTCATGTGCTTACAGTTTGAGTAAGGTACCTAGAGACACAGCCGGGATAAGCATGACCTAAAAGGAAGAGTGTGTGTGTGTGTGTGTGTGTGTGTGTGTGTGTGTGTGTGTGTGTGTGTGTAAACATTTCTGTCGGTCCCAGGCATGGCTCTAGAACAATATTTGAGTAGAAATGGAAATCAGTCTTTTCGCCAGAGAAATACTTTGAACTTATAAGACATTTCAAATAAGCCTCACTTCCTGTCTACTCCCTAGACAAATATATTTAAAAAAAAAAACAAAAAGAAAGAAAAGAAAACCCCGAGGTGTTTTAATCTCTCCGTATAGGTAACACCCCACCCCAGTTTTTCCAACATAAGTTGGCGTTAGAGTCTAAGCAGTTGAACACCTCTGGCAGGTACAGTTCGACTTGGCTCCAGTGTCCTGGGAACATGAGCCCTGTGGGAAAAGGCAAATCTCATGGGAAGTGATTTGACTGAGAAACAAGTCCAGCATAAAAGTGACTCCTGAGAACCTTGCAGCTCTTCAGGAAGGAGAAGTGGGCTATGCGATTTATCTGTTATCCAGAAGGACATAACACACTGCAATTTCTTAAATATTAATGAATCCACCAGGGTTGCCTAACTACCTTTACAACTGTTTCATTACTGTGAGAGATCTACTTCATTAATTTTGAGATATATATATATATATACATATATATATATACATATATATATATATATATATATATATATATATATCGTGTTAGACTCTTTGTGGCTCATTCCCAATGTATTAAATTAAGGCAACGGAGCTATTTATAAACTATAGACCAGTACATAAAATGACAAAAGGACAGTAGACATTTCCAACTGCCCACACTTTTATGAATCATTCCACAATGTGCTTTAGAGCTAAAATCCTGGCTGTGTCATCTCTTAATCGCAGGGACCTTGTGGTGGGCTGACAGATAACTCTCCTGAAGAATGTATACAGAGTCAGTCCTCAGAACCATGATGCTACCTTGTAGGGCAGTAGAATTCTGCAGTATAGATGGGATGCCAGAACAGGGAGCCTCTCCTAGATATCCAGGAGGGACCCATGTTATCACATGGACCCATTTGAAAGGAACATGGAAAGTCCAAGAAACAGAGAAGGCCACATAGTGGTGGAAGCAGGAGGGAGTGGCAGTACCACATGAAAAGGACAGTGGCCTCCAAAAGCTGGAGACACAGGACTTCCTCCCCTGAGCCTCCTGAAGGAAACAATAGCCAATTACTTCCTATGAAATATTTATTACAATATCAAAAGCGATATGTGTATAAGTTGTGGGTGACCCATAATAGACCCTCCATGCATGCCTCAGCCTTGGCAGTTCCTTCGACTCAGAGCTCTGTCAGCCCCTCACACCTTCACAGGTTGGCCTGGCTTCCCCTGATTGGAACACTTGTAACCACACAAAGGCCATGAGACTGTACAGTGCAAAAGGCCAGCCCTGTTGTGAACAGTGATCAACTGAAGGGATCACTTTCTCTCCTGGAGAGGGCGACCCCAGGAGGGCTGCAGAGATGCAAGGACCAGAGCCCAGTGTAGAAAGAGAAGGGTGGGGAGGGAGCATGGAGACGAATGAGATGGGAGAGACAGGAGGATTGAGCAGCAGCTTCCTGCAACCATGACCCCACATTGCCCTGTGGTTTCCATGGCAACCATGACCTGACACAGGCCTCAAATGACCCCTGAAGTGATGAACAATAGCAAGCCGAATTCCAGCTCTTCACAAGACTCAGAGCAGCTGCTCAGACAGGCGGGACCCAGGCTCCCCAACCTTATTACCGAGTAGGTTCTGTTCTTGACAACCTCATGGAGCCCAGACATGGTTTCTTAGTCGTAATTTTTTTAAATTTTATTTACTTATTTTCTGTATGTGATTACACAGTCACTGTCTTCAGCACACCAGAAGAGAGCATCAGTTCTTATTGCAGATGTGGTTGCTGGGAATTGAACTCAGAACCTCTGGAAAAGCAGTCTGTGCTCTTAACCACTGTGCCATCCCTCCAGCCCCCTTAGTCATAATTTTTAGCTTTTAGAAAATCATTGAGAGACAAGGACTTCAATAGAAACATCAATAAGGAAATAAGCTAATGAAAGTATTTCAGTGTCATTAGATATTGAGGCAATATAACCCAAAAGAATAGCAAGAGACCTCCCTCACTGTCCCAGGAGAGCTCTACTCAAAAGACATTGGAATTGAAGGCAGGCTGATCCTGGATATGCATACAATACTGATAGTAAAGTGGTATAGCCCCCAGTGAGAAGAGTTTGGCAATTCAGGCGTTGACAGAATGGCATAGTTAGAACAGAGCAGCATACTCTATGATGTGTTTATAAAAAGATAAAGAGAAGGAGGATATGTTCAATGGAGGTGTGGTCAGGTATGGGGAAAGGGGATGCCTCAGAGGGCCTGTGCTGAGACATCCCTTCTCCCTGAGGGACCAGCCACAGGACAGTATAGTATAGAATAAAGTTTATTCAGGGCATGGGGAGGGGAGTTGAGACAGAGAAAGGCAGAGAGAGAGAGAGAGAGAGAGAGAGAGAGAGAGAGAGAGTAGAGAAGTAGAGGCCAGCCATAAGCACATGGAGAGAGAGGGGGTAGGGAATGGGGAGAGATCGGGAGCAGGAAGTCAAGAGCAAGAAAGCAAGAGAGAGAGGAGGGGTCAAGCAGTCCCTTTTACACTGAGTCAAGCTTACCTGGCTATTGCCAGGTAACTGTGGGGCGGAGCTTAGGCAAAGTGCTAACACTCTACTCCTAACTGTATACCCCAAAAGGTCACAGAAGAGGTATTTAAATAAAACCTGCACAGCTCCCGTGGTGTTGATAGTAACAATCCCATAAAAGTGAAGATAGCAAACCATCCATGAGCTCGGAGGCAACTTTTGGCACAGATGTGACTTAGCTATGAAAGAGACTGAAAATGTGATACACACTGCCTAGTAATGGACCTTGAAAACACTGCTGTAGGAAAGAAATCAGCCACAGAAGGCTATGCAGTGTCTGAGTCCTCTTCCAGGAACCAGCAGTAAGGAGCACATTCACAGAGACACAGAGCTGAAGACCAGCATCTGCCAACGGCTTGAGGAAAATGGGGAGCAACCGTTTGTGGGTATATAGGTTACTGTATGGTGGTGAACAGTTCTAGAAATACTTGTCTACTGTTTGCAGCACACATGGCTGCATAGCCCTGTGCAGCGAAATACTAAGTATTAAATGCACAGTCGCACTCTGCTGAGTGGTTGGGATGATGCAGTTTGTATGAATTTTATATTAATGAAAGAAGTTTGTAGGTAAGTACTTCAGGAGACTTGTTTATTTATCTACTTATATATGTGACGTGCGTGCAAGCATACATGGTGGCATAAGCAGAAATTGAAGTGACATGTACAGCATACGCATATGCATATGTGCATATCAATGATATGCTAATAGGAATGTATATTTAAGTGTTTGTTGTATGTTTCTGAATAGATGCATATGTAATGATCACGTTCATAATTTATAACATGTTGTATAATTATAATTTAGAAGACGTACGTAGTCGTCATTATAATAACCATTCCAACTTAACAATTGTGCTACAGATACAGTAGACACCTTGCATCCAGCTGTGGTTTTGGTGCCTTTGGGACCTGGGCTGTTCTTATGCCCCAGTGGTCCAGCCTTGGGTGAATGACACCCAGATTCTCCGAGTAGTCTCTCAAAGTCTCCAACTTCATATGAACTTTACAGTCAACCTGGAGGTTTTCTACAATGAAATAGAAGTCAATGATTATTAATCTGGTTAATCTGTCTGGTCTAGCCTCTGGGTTAATAGAGGTACTCAGTGCAGCTCACCTGGCCTTTAATGTCACTAATTTAATTTGATAATTTGACCCCACTGTTTAAACTGGTTCAATGATGGGGTCCAGTCGGTAAAGAAATCAAATACTGATATTTGATGCTTCAAAAGAACATTACAGAGCTTTGCAAAAGTAATGTAAATTTCTCAAGCAAATGACACAGTGACCACCTGTATTGAAAAAGACACAAAAGGAAACACCCCTGCATTTTATTTATTTTGCCTATCAAAATAGCCCGGACGCGGTTCTTCCTCTTTATCAGCAGGTGGCGCTGTGAGCGTATCTTTGAAATTGAAAACACAAAGGCCGTTTTCTTTAATCCCTCAATTACGTAGGGCATTTGAAATGATTTGTCTGAATTGGAATAAATGTCACTATTAGTGACATTAGATACTCCTAAAATTCTCAAATCCTCCACAAATGTCTATTCAGTTATTTCATAGAAATAGGTTTTGAAATATTATCCATAAGCTTTATAAACTGGGTTCCTTATGAAAGGGCTGGGTTATTTTCCTGTAGGTCGTTCTTGATTGCCGCTTCACTCACAGCTATCTACTTAATTCTGGAAAACTCAGACGTTATTATTCCTGCTTCTCAAAGAGAAAACTGGATCTCACACGGGTTACATTCTTTACCCAGGTCACTCACCCTATCGAAGAGAATCAAACTTCAGACTCAAGCCTGACTCCCTGGTGCTTAACCGGGGCTGTGCTCTGTAGCACGAAAGCTTTTCAAAGGCAGAGCTAAACTGGTCAATGTGTAGGTAGACTGTCCTGAAGGACTGAACAGACCCGGGGAATTTTCAATGCTAATTTCATTCAACCCTGAATTGCCATTTGTATTCAAATCCCAGAGATTGTTTAAAGCGAAAACATGTCTGACCTTTATTTTCTCCATGGGGAAAGTTTAGTGATATCCCAGGAGTCAGGAGTCAAGCCGAGCTACACAAAGACCTGAAGCCACACTCCCACACTCCTGTAGACACAGACCTTTAGGCTGTGAAAAGGAAATGTCCAGAAAAGAGCAGGGGGTGCCCCGCAGTGAAAGGGGGAGAAAGAGATATGTTATTTACATATCTAGAATTTGACCTTTTTGTGATCAGATAATCTTCTGCACTACGAAGTAGAAAACTCTTTGCCAATTGTGATCCCATTTTGAACTTTAAAAAAATACAGGATGCAAATTTGAAGGGGTTTTTTGTTGTTTTTGTTTGTTTGTTTTGTTTTTGTTTTTTATGAACTAGGAGCAACCAAGCATTCGAAATCTGACACACAGATCCAATGTAATTAATTATAAAGGTTATTAAATGGATATGACATGAGACACTTTTCTTTCTAAATGCAATTGTTACTCAGGTCTGAAGGTTAACTGAGGCTCTTCAGTTCCTAGCACCATGGCTACCCATTGTGAGTCAAGCTACCATTTGTCCTGAGAGAAGGGGCTTAGGGCAGACAGTACAATAGTGAGCCTGCTGGTTTTACGATGTCCCTCTCATTTAAAGCTCTCTACAGCCACACTGGAACACCAGTCCTATGACACCTGTGCTGGCCTAACTGCCAATGTAACAATCTGGAATCACCTGAGAAGAGATTCTTAACAAGGAATTATCTAGAGCAGGATGGCTTGTAGGCTTGCCTGTAGGGTTGGGAGAGTTGTTAATTCACAGAAAAAGAATGAGCTACTAAAGATTCAATGCAATCCCAATCAAAATTCCAATCCAATTCTTCATAGAGCTAGACAGAACAATTTGCAAATTCATCTAGAATGACAAAAAAACCCAGGATAGCTAAAACTGTCCTCAATGAAAGGACTTCCGGGGGAATCACTATCCCTGAACTCAAGCAGTATTACAGAGCAATACTGATAAAAACTGCATGGTATTGGTACAGAGACAGACAGATAGACCAATAGAATAGAATTGAAGACCCAGAAATGAACCCACACACCTATGGTCACTTGATTTTTGACAAAGGAGCCAAAACCATCCAATGGAAAAAAGATAGCATTTTCAGCAAATGGTGCTGGTTCAACTGGAGGTCAACATGTAGAAGAATGCAGATCGATCCATGCTTATCACCCTGTACAAAGCTTAAGTCCAAGTGGATCAAGGACCTCCACATCAAACCAGACACACTCAAACTAATAGAAGAAAAACTAGGGAAGCATCTGGAACACATGGGCACTGGAAAAAATTTCCTGAACAAAACACCAATGACTTATGCTCTAAGATCAAGAATCGACAAATGGGATCTCATAAAACTGCAAAGCTTCTGTAAGGCAAAGGACACTGTGGTTAGGACAAAACGGCAACCAACAGATTAGGAAAAGATCTTTACCAATCCTACAACAGATAGAGGCCTTATATCCAAAATATACAAAGAACTCAAGAAGTTAGACCGCAGGGAAACAAATAACCCTATTAAAAAATGGGGCTCAGAGCTAAACAAAGAATTCACAGCTGAGGAATGCCGAATGGCTGAGAAACACCTAAAGAAATGTTCAACATCTTTAGTCATAAGGGAAATGCAATTCAAAACAACCCTGAGATTCCACCTCACACGAGTCAGAATGGCAAAGATCAAAACCTCCAGCAATAGCAGATGCTGGTGAGGATGTGGAGAAAGAGGAACACTCCTCCATTGTTGGTGGGATTGCAGACTGGTACAACCATTCTGGAAATCAGTCTGGAGGTTCCTCAGAAAATTGGACATTGAACTGCCTGAGGATCCAGCTATACCTCTCTTGGGCATATACCCAAAAGATGCCCCAACATATACAAAAGTCACGTGCTCCACTATGTTCATCACAGCCTTATTTATTATAGCCAGAAGCTGGAAAGAACCCAGATGCCCTTCAACAGAGGAATGGATACAGAAAATGTGGTACGTCTACACAATGGAATATTACTCAGCTATCAAAAACAACGACTTTATGAAATTCGTAGGCAAATGGTTGGAACTGGAAAATATCATCCTGAGTGAGCTAACCCAATCACAGAAAGACATACATGGTATGCACTCATTGATAAGTGGCTATTAGCCCAAATGCTTGAATTACCCTAGATGCCTAGAACAAATGAAACTCAAGACAGATGACCAAAATGTGAATGCTTCACTCCTTCTTTAAATGAGGAAAAAGAATACCCTTGGCAGGGAAGGGAGAGGCAAAGATTAAAACAGAGACTGAAGGAACACCCATTCAGAGCCTGCCCCACATGTGGCCCATACATATAGAGCCACCCAATTAGACAAGATGGATGAAGCAAAGAAGTGCAGACTGACAGGAGCCGGATGTAGATCGCTCCTGAGAGACACAGCCAGAATACAGCAAATACAGAGGCGAATGCCAGCAGCAAACCACTGAACTGAGAATAGGATCCCGGTTGAAGGAATCAGAGAAAGAACTGGAAGAGCTTGAAGGGGCTCGAGACCCCATATGTACAACAATGCCAAGCAACCAGAGCTTCCAGGGACTAAGCCACTACCTAAAGACTATACATGGACTGACTCTGGACTCTGACCTCATAGGTAGCAATGAATATCCTAGTAAGAGCACCAGTGGAAGGGGAAGCCCTGGGTCCTGCTAAGACTGAACCCCCAGTGAACTAGACTGTGGGGGGGAGGGCGGCAATGGGGGGAGGGTTGGGAGGGGAACACCCATATGGAAGGGGAGGGGGGAGGGGGATGTTTGCCCGCAAACCGGGAAAGGGAATAACACTCGAAATGTATATAAGAAATACTCAAGTTAATAAAAAAAAAAAAGAATTGAAGACCCAGAAATGAACCCACACACCTATGGTCACTTGATTTTTGACAAAGAGGCCAAAACCATCCAATGGAAAAAAGATAGCATTTTCAGCAAATGGTGCTGGTTCAACTGGAGGGCAACATGTAGAAGAATGCAGATCGATCCATGCTTATCACCCTGTACAAAGCTTAAGTCCAAGTGGATCAAGGACCTCCACATCAAACCAGACACACTCAAACTAATAGAAGAAAGAGTGGGGGAAGAATCTTGAACACATGGGCACTGGAGAAAATTTCCTGAACAAAACACCAATGACTTATGCTCTAAGATCAAGAATCGACAAATGGGATCTCATAAAACTGCAAAGCTTCTGTAAGGCAAAGGACACTGTGGTTAGGACAAAATGGCAACCAACAGATTGGGAAAAAATCTTTACCAATTCTACAACAGATAGAGGCCTTATATCCAAAATATACAAAGAACGCAAGAAGTTAGACCGCAGGGAGACAAATAACCCTATTAAAAATGGGGTTCAGAGATAAACAAAGGATTCAAAATTGAGGAATATTGAATTGCTGAGAAGAAATGTTCAACATCTTTAGTCATAAGAGAAATGCAAATCAAAACAACCCTGAGATTCCACCTCACACCAGTCAGAATGGCAAAGATCAAAACCTCCAGCAATAGCAGATGCTGGTGAGGATGTGAAGAAAGAGGAACACTCCTCCATTGTTGGTGGGATTGCAGACTGGTACAACCATTCTGGAAATCAGTCTGGAGGTTCCTCAGAAAATTGGACATTGAACTACCTGAGGACCCAGCTATACCTCTCTTGCGCATTTACCCACAAGATGCCCCAACATGTAAAAAAGACACGTGCTCCACTATGTTCATAGCAGCCTTATTTATAAGAACCAGGAGCTGGAAAGAACCCAGATGCCCTTCAACAGAGGAATGGATACAGAAAATGTGGTACATCTATACAATGGAATATTACTCAGCTATCAAAAACAATGACTTTGTGAAATTCATAGGCAAATGGATGGAACTGGAAAATATCATCCTGAGTGAGGTAACCCAATAACAGAAAAACACACATGGTATGCACTCATTGATAAGTGGATATTAGCCCAAATACTCAAATTACCCTAGATGCACAGAACACATGAAACTCAAGAAGGATGATCAAAATGTGGATGCTTCACTCCTTTCAAAGTGGAACAAGAATACCCTGGGGAGTGGATAAGGAGGCAAAGTTTAGAACAGAGGCTGAAGGAACACCCATTCAGAGCCTGCCCCACATGTGGCCCATACTTATACAGCCACCAAACTAGATAAGATGGATGAAGTAAAGAAGTGCAGGCTGACCAGATGTAGATCTCTCCTGAGAGACACAGCCAGAATACAGCAAATACATAGGCGAATGCCAGCAGCAAACCATTAACTGAGAACGGGACCTCCATTGAAGGAATCAGAGAAAGGACTAAAAGAGCTGAAGGCGCTTGAGACCCCATATGAACAACAATGCCAACCAACCAGAGCTTCCAGGGACTAAGCCACTACCCAAAGACTATACATGGACTGACCCTGGACTCCAACTGCATAGGTAGCAATGAATAGCCTAGTAAGGGGACCAGTGGAAGGGGAAGCCCTTGGTCTTGCCCCCAGGATCCCCAGTGAACAGGATTCTTAGGGGCAGGGCAGTGATAGGTGGAGGATGAGAGGGAAACACCCATATAGAAGAGGAGGGGGAGGGGCTAGGGGGATGTTGACCTGGAAACCAGGAAAGGGAATAACATTGAAATATAAGTAAGAAATACCCAATTTAATAAAGATAGGGGGAAAAAGGAAAGAAGTACCCAATTTAATAACTATGGGGAAAAAATAAAAGATTAAATTAAAAAAAAAAAAAAAGACTGAGCCATTTCAGGCGGCACCATTCCCTAGGCAGGTCTCTACTAGCAGAAGAGAGGAGAAAGCTAGCTGAGAGCAAGGCGGACAAGCAAGCATCTGTTTTTTCTCTCTTTGCTCTTGACTATGGATATGATATGAACAGTTGCTCAAGTTCCTGCTGCCTTGACGTCCTCTGCAAGATGAACAATATCCTAGAATTGGGAGCTAAACTAAGCTTGTTCTCCCCTAAGTTGCTAGTTGTTGGGGTATTTGTCACAGCAGCAGGAATGAAACTAGAACATCTTATGTCCTCTGTGGGAAATCAGAACAGAGTCAAGAAGAGAAAAACACCTTAGGCTTGTCCTGAGACAGGGATGGAAAGTCACAGAAGTGTCATGGGGTGAACACTGGACAAGGAGGCCCTGAAAGAGGAACCCAGCTTCTGCCTCACTCCATCCACACCGTCTTTCCAACATAGTCTTTTTTTTTCTTCCCATTAATATCACTTCTGGTATGCAACCAAGTAGAACTCACATTCAAAGCAAATGTTACTTTTGCTTTGTAAGTAAATAGATATTAGCTTCCTAGAAATCCTGGTGACTTAGACACAAGACATCATCCTCCATGCCCCCTGAAAGAACAGTGGGCCTGGTCTTTCTTTGTAGACAATGCACTCTTCTATAAATGATTTTAGCTAACACACACCGCAATTACAAATATTAATCCATTTAGCCGAAAACATGAATCAAACTTTTCTTTTAATTAAACATCAAAACCTTATCCCATGAGATGGCTCGAGTTGTTCACAGTGAGAAAAAGATGTGTTTCTGAAACGTTATTTTCTTATCTCCTTCTATGTCCTAGCCAGTTACTTTTCCCAGAGTCTGTGGGAACTGGATAAGAGAGAGAATGGAGTGAGTGAGAGCTACCACTTCCTGTCAGATCCCAGCTCTCTGGGTCTGGAAGGAACAAAGGCTTAGTGTTTTATAGAGACATCTGTATAGCTTCTTCAGAGAGGCCCAAGCCTTTGGATTCTCTCCCAAAGCACCCTCAAATAAAAGGATTTTTGACCATGTTCTAAATATGATCTAACAGTACGACACCCCAGCCCCATTTCCTGGACCTGCAAGAATTAGGTCTATTCTTCCAAAACCTTGCCATTCTCTTTCTGGTAATTTTCAACAAAAATCAAAATGGCCCTACTGTAGAAGGACGGGTTCGCAGGTAACCTTGGCTAACCTAAATCTCCCTTGTCTCACTATGAGTTCTCAACATAACTGTAGAATGTTCTGTTTACTCAGCATATTAGAAAAGGAAGAGCAGACCAGGACAGGCTCCACTGTGTCCTCATTTCTCCCAGAATAGGAGGGCATGTAATACTTAAGTGGCACCAAAGTAGGGAAGCAAAGACAAGTGCTTTCTGAGACCCTGGGTTGCAGTCCAAGATGAGACAGGCACATACAAGATACTATCACTGTAGAGCAGCTCTCCTGAGGCTTGGAGCACTAGCTCTCCATGAATCCCAGGCTGTGTGCTCTCTATCTATAGTAAGCTTGCCTGACTTGAGCAAGGGCTGTCTCATGTAAATGGCAGAGAACATCTCTCCCTGCCATTGTAACCCATACCAACAGCCTGGGCAACAACCCCTTTCACTAATCCCAGGCTAAGCAACCTTCCTGCTTTATTAAAGGTGCAGAGAAACCATGAACAGCTAATAGTGAAGACGTGAGCTCAAGAGCCACAGAGCAATGGTGTTTATACATTTCTCCCTGCAATACATGTCCTATTAACACTTTAATGCTTTCTCATGAAGCTTCCGTCTGTCTGTGATTCTAGTAAATACACTTTAACTTCTGAGAGATCCTGGGTTGACAGAGGAAATCCTGAAACCTTTGTGGCTTATAATTTTTTTTATTTTTATTCAGCATCTGATACATACCAACATTTTAATTTCATTTCAGGAAATGGTATCCACTGTTCACACAGATCAAACCCTGCTTGGCCATGGGGTTGTTTCCACAAATCTTCTTCCCCTCCCATATTCAGCTTCTATTCAGAGTCTCCCCTCCCCTGTTTTTCAAGACAGGGTTTCTCTAAGCCTTGACTGTCCTAGAACTCGATCTACAGACCAGGCTGGCCTCACACTCACAGAGATCCACCTGCTTCTCCCTCCCAGATTTGGGATCAAAGGTGTGCACCGCCATTGCCCAGCTCCTAATCAGAATCCTACAGCAGAACCTTTGAAAACCTCGGGAGTACCCATCTGTAGTAATGGGATGCTGAAGGGTCTAAGATAAATAATGGAAGCCAAGGAGGACTACGATGTCAGCATGCCAACTCTGTGTGATAGAGAGATGCTGCTCAGAGGCCTGGGGCTCCCCCTACACTATCAGTAGAGGCCCGAATTAAGAAGCCACTTCTTTGCCAGTGTGGGAAAAAGTGGATACTCTCAAACCATAGTTTACTATTGTTCTATTATTACAGAGAACAGAATGAACTGTCCAGAGTGACAGAGATTTTGCTATTATATGAGAAAATACAAGAACTTTATGGTTGGGGCAGATTTTGTTTTTATTGTTTCATTTTGACTTTACAGTTTTTGCAACAGACAGCTTTCCCTATAGTTTTCCATCTGTAAACATAAATTAGTAGGAATCAGGGAAATTCTCCTACGAAAAAGTATATGACAGGACTAGCTAGATGGCTCTTCAGGAGAAGTGCTTGCTATACAAGTGTGAGGACCTGAGTTTAGATCCCTAGTGCACACACAAAAAGCTAGGCATGCTAGTGTATGCCCTAGTAGTTAGGAGGGAGAGACATGTGGGTCCTGGCTGACTTGCCAGCCAGTCTAACCAAACCAGCAAACTCCAGGTTAAATGAGAGACCCTGCCTCAAAGAACAGTGTGGGGAGCAAAGGAGGAAGCATCCTGAGGCCAACCTCTGACCTCCACGTAAGCCTGCAGGGAATAGCATATGAGTGCACCTGAGTATGCACATGTACACTCCTATTGGGGATTGGCTTTAGTGCTTTGTCTTAATTCATCTCCCAAAATCACTCAGGAATCTACATGTCTAAATGCTGAGGGTTCCTGTCCCCACTTGGTTTTGGATTGATCAGTAAAGAACCAGTGGCCAATAGTTGGGAAGAGGGACAGAGATGAGACTTTTAGATTCCCAGGCAAGAGACACAGAGGAGAAAGAGGAGATTCAGCCTGAGAGGAGCGTAACATGGACTACACCATGAAGGAGCACTTGCAACATAGCCCGCTTTCAGTCTCTAGATGTACACTGAGTGGCATTATTAGTCATTAGAGAAAGGAAATTCCCAAGAGACAGCAGAGCCCATCCATGAAGTATCTAATGTTAAGACAACTGACAGAGACAAGTGTAGTTCAATATCCAACTACCAATGGCAACGGAAATTGATACAAACATTGTAGATGAGTAGACTTTATTAAATACATATTAACCATAGTACTCTGTCATTACAAAAGGCATTTACTGATGAGAAGTAAGCACATATCTACACAAAGTCTGTACTCCCAAAAATATATAACAACTTTATTGATTATAAATAATTCTCACTAAAGCAAACAACAGAAATATCTGGTAGGTACATATGTAACCAAATGGAAGCTTATCTTTATAATAGACTAGTATTCTGCAATAACAAGGATATATATATCAAAAGCAACTAACTATTCAAACAATGTATCTTACATGACTTCATTTAGAGCTAAGTCTAACTTATAAATACAGAAAAGGTGAGAATTGGCTGGCACAAGGGAATTTTAAGAGCCTGTAGTTATTTTGTACCATAACTGTGTTACCATTATGTGGATACATACTTTCTTAAAAGCCATTGAGTGAGTGCAAAAATTTTTTTGTTGGTTTCTTTCTTTCTCTCTCTCTTTCTTTCTTTCCTTCTTTCTTTCTTTCTTTCTTTCTTTCTTTCTTTCTTTCTTTCTTTCTCTCTTTCTTCCTTTGAAACAGGATTTCTTTGTGTAGCTCTGACTGGCCTGGAACTTGCTGGCCTGGAACTCACAGAGATCCACCTGCCTCTTCCTACAAAGTGCTGGGATTAAAGGTGTGAGCCACCACCACCAATCTATTGGATACAATTTTAAGTATTAAATGAAATAAACCTCACTGTGCTCATATTAAACATTAATGAAGCCAGGAGAAGGCCATTTTCCTATATCCAAATCATGGCAGCTCCAGTCACATCAGCCTCAAATCAGTTGCTTGTGGTTGATGTACATTCTGGTTCCTCAGGTTTTCTTTCCTTTTTTTCTTCTTTCTTTCTTTTTTTCCATCTTTATTAAATTGGGTATTCCTTATTTACATTTCAAATGTTATTCCCTTTCCCAGTTTCCAGGCCAACATCCCCCTAACTCCTTCCCCTCCCATTCTATATGGGTGTTCCCCTTCCAATACTCCCCCATTACTGCCCTCCCCACAATAATCCCGTTCACTTGGGTTCCAGCTTTGGCAGGACCAAGGGCTTCCCCTTCCATTGGTGCCCCCACTAGGCTATTCATTGCTACCTATGCAGATGGAGTCCAGGGTCAGTCTATGTATAGTCTTTGGGTAGTGGCTTAGTCCCTGGAAGCTCTGGTTGCTTGACATTGTTGTTCATATGGGGTCTCAAACCCCTTCAGCTCTTTCAGTTCTTTCTCTGATTCCTTCAATGGGGGGTCCCATTCTCAGTTCAGTGGTTTGGTGCTGGCATTTGCCTATGTGTTTGCCATATTCTGGCTGTGTCTCTCAGGAGAGATAAATATCTGGTTCCTATCAGCCTGCACTTCTTTGTTTCATCCATCTTATCTAGTTTGGTGGCTGTATATGTATGGGTCACATGTGGGTCAGGCTCTGAATGGGTGTTCCTTCTGCCTCTGTTCTAAACTTTGCCTCCCTATTCCCTCCTATGGGTATTCTTGTTCCCCTTTTAAAGAAGGAGTGAAGCATCCACATTTTGGTCATCCTTCTTGAGTTTCACTTATTCTGTGCAACTAGGGTAATTCGAGCATTTGGGCTAATGTCCACTTATCAATGAGTGCATACCATGTGTGTTTTTCTGTGATTGGGTTACCTCATTCAGGATGATGTTTTCCAGTTCCATCCATTTGCCTATGAATTTCATTAAGTCATTGTTTCTGATAGCTGAGTAGTACTCCATTGTGTAGATGTACCACAATTTCTGTATCCATTCCTCTGTTGAAGGACATCTGGGTTCTTTCCAACTTCTGGCTATTATAAATAAGGCTGCTATTAACAGAGTGGAGCATGTGTCTCTGTTATATGTTGGAGCATCTTTTGGGTATATGCCCAGGAGAGGTATAGCTGGGTCCTCAGGTAGTGCATGTTTCCTAATGCATCAATATGAAAGCCATTGCTGTTGAACAACAGCCATTAGTCAGACACATTGCCCTGTATCTGTCATCTAATGCATGTTGCTTAGGGCCCCATCCTTCTGCTGAGCCTCACTTTTCCGCTTCGGATTCAGTCACTATGGGTCTACTAAGAGCAAGATTATGCAGACTGAAAGGGCAGCACAGGCAACAACCACACAACAGTATTTGATGTCCTGTTTCTCTCTTCAAAAGCCTTTTTCCTTCTTTCCCTTTGTTTCTTGCTAGGTTGGAATTCATTAAACAATATGATATGACTATCTATACCTTTATCCAGACTAAACAGAAGGCACAGACAAAGTTTGCAAGTTAACAAAAATAAGAAATAAAAAGGGAGACATAACAACAGAAACAGAGGAGATTCAAAATATCATCAGATCCTACTATGAAAGCCTATATTCAACAAAACTGAAAAACTGGATGAAATGGACAATTTTCTAGACAGATACCAGGTTCCAAAGTTAAATCAGCATCAGATAAAGCATCTAAACAGTCCCATAACTCCTAAGGAAATAGAAGCAGTCATTAAAAGTCTCCCAACCAAAAAGAGCCCAAGTCCAGATGGGTTCAGTGCAGAATTCTATCAGACCTTCATAGAAGACCTCATACCAATACTGTCCAAACTATTGCACAAAATAGAAATAGAAGGAACACCCAATTACACTTATACCTAAACCACACAAAGACCCAAGGAAAGAGAACTTCTGACCAATTTCCCTTATGAATACTTGTGCAAAAATACTCAATAAAATTCTCACAAACAGAATTCAAGCACAAATCAAAATGATCATCCATCATGATGAAGTAAGCAACATCCCAGGCATGCAGGGATGGTTTAACATATGGAAACCCATCAATGTAATCCACTATGTAAACAAACTCAAAGAAAAAGAACACATGATCAACTCATTAGATGATGAGAAAGCATTTGACAAAATTTAGCATCCCTTCATGATAAAAGTCCTGGAAAGAACAGGATTTCAAGACCCATAACTAAACATAGTAAAAGCAATATACAGCAAACCAGTAACTAACATCAAATTAAATGGAGAGAAACTTGAAGCAAACCCACTAAAATCAGGGACCAGACAAGGCTGACCACTCTCTCCCTACTTATTCAATATAGTACTCAATGTCTTAGCCAGTGCCATCAGACAACAAAAGGAGGTAAAAGGGGTACAAAATAGAAAGGAAGAAGTTAAAATATCACTATTTGTAGATGATATAATAGTAGAATTAAGTGACCCCAAAAGTTCCACCGGAGATCTACTAAGCCTGATAAACAGCTTCAGCAAAGTGGCTGAGTATAAAATTAACTCAATCAAATCAGTAGACTCCCTCTACTCAAAGGATAAACAGGCTGAGAAAGAAATTAGGGAAATGACACCCTTCACAATAGTCACAAATAACATACAACACCTGGCTAACATAAAACTCTAACCAAACAAGTGAAAAATATGTATGACAAGAACTTCAAGCAACTGAAGAAAGAAATTGAAGATCTCAAAAGATAGAAAGATCTCCCATGCTCATGGATTGGCAGGATTAATATTGTAAAAATGGCCATCTTGCCATTGAATCTACAGATTCAATGCAATCCATCAAAATTCCAACTCAGTTCTTCATAGAGTTAAAAAGAGCAATCTGCAAATTCATTTGGAGTAACACAGGATCTCAAAAACTATCCTCAGCAATAAAAGAACTTCAGGGGAATTTCCATCCCTGACCTCAAACTGTACTACAGAGCAATAGTGATAAAAACTGTATGGTATTGGTACAGAGACAGGCAGGTAGATTAATATAATAGAACTGAAGACTCAGACATGAACCCACACGCCTAAGGCCGCTTGATCTTTGACAAAGGAGCGAAAACCATCCAGTGGAAAAAAGATAGGATTTTTAATAAATAGTGCTGGTTCAACTGGAGATCAGCATGTAGAAGAATGCAAATCAATCTATTTGATCACCTTGTACAAAGCTCAAGTCCAAGTGGATCAAGAACCTCCACATAAAACCAGATACACTCAAACTAATAGAAGAAAAAGTGGGGACTGGGGGAAATTTCCTGAACAAAACACCAATGGCTTATGCTCTAAGATTAAGAATGGACAAATAGGACCTCATAAAACTGCAAAGCTTCTGTAAGGAAAAGGACACTGGCAATAGGATAAAACGGCAACCAACAGATTGGGAAAAGATCTGTACCAATCCTACATCTGATAGAAGGCTAATATATAATATATACAAAGAACTCAAGAAGTTAGCCTCCAGAGAGTCAAATAACCCTATTTTAAAAAATGGGGTACAGAGCTAAACAAAAAATTTCTCATCTGAGGAATATCAAATGGCTGAGAAGTACCTAAAGAAATGTTCAACATCCTTAGTCATCAGGGAAATGCAAATCAAAACAACTCTGAGATTCTACCTCACACTAGTTAAAATGGCTAAGATAAAAAACTCAGATAACAACAGATGCTGGTGAGGATGTGGAGAAAGAGGAACACTCTTCCATTGTTGGTGGGATTGCAAGCTGGTACAACCACTCTGGAAATCAGTCTGGAGGTTCCTCAGAAAATTAGACATGGTATTACCTGAGGACCCAGATATACCACTCCTGCGCATATACCCAAAAGATGCTCCAACATGTAACAAGAACACGTGCTCCACTATGTTCATAGCAGCCTTATTTATAATATTCAGAAGCAGAAATGAACCCAGATGTCCTTCAACAGAGGAATGGATACAGAAAATGTGGTACAGCTACACAATGGAGTACTACTCAGCTATTTAAAAACAATGACTTCATGAAATTCATAGGCAAATGGATGGAACTAGAAAATATCATCTGAGTGAGGTAACCCAATCACCAAAACCACACATGTTATGCAGTCACTGATAAGTGGATATTAGCCCAAAAGTTTGAATTACCCAAGATATAATCCACAGAGCACATGAAAGCTCAAGAAGAAGGATTACCAAAGTACGGATGCTTCAGTCCTTCTTAAAAGGGAGAACAAAAATATTCATAGGAGGAGATATGAAGACAAAGTTTGGAGCAGAGACCAAAGGAATGGCCATTCAGAGACTGCCCCACCTGTGGATTCAGCCCATATACATACAATCACCAAACGCAGACACTATTACAGATGTCATGAAGTGCATGCTGACAGGAGCCTGTTATAGCTGTCTCCTGAGAGGCTCTGCCAGAGCCTGACAAATACAGAGGTGAATGCTAGCAGCCAACTATTGAACTGACAGCTGGGTCCCCATTTGAGGAGTTAGAGAAAGGATTGAAGGAAGTGAAGGAGCTTGCAACCCCATAAGGACAACAATACCAACCAACAGAGCTCCCAGGGACTAAACCACTGCCAAAAGAGTACACATGGACAGACCCATGGCTCCAGATGCACATGTAGCCAAGGATGGCCTTGTTGGGCAACAATGGGAGGAGAAGACCTTGATCCTGTCAAGGGTAGATCCCCCCGTGTAGGGGAAAATCAGGGCAGTGAGGCAGGAAGGGGTGGGTGGTTGTAGGGGGGACATAGTCATAGAAGGGGGAGGGGGATGGGATAGGGGTTTTGTGAACAGGAAACAGGGAAAAGGAATAACATTTGAAATGTAAATAAAAAATATCCAATTTTAAAAAGATACAAGTCATAGAGGCTAGAGAGATGGCTCCATTTATAAGGCATTTGCTTTGTCTTCACTGAGACCTGGGATTAATTTCCAGCATCCATGTGAAAACCTGGACACATACTTTGTAATCTCAGCACAAGAGAGGCAGAGACAGGTATGTCTCTGGTGTTTGCTGGCTAGCTTGTAAGCCCTGGGTAACTGAGGGATTCTCAAACAACAGGTGGAAGACACCTGAGGAACACGACACACACACACACACACACACACACACACACACACACACACACACACACTCAGAGGCACATATGCTATAAATATGCATTCACATACATTTAAAAAGAGTTATCAACATACGTCTTGAGGTTAAGAGTAGAAAAGCTATAATTGACTTTTTTTTTCTTTACTATATTGGCAACAAATGAAAAAAAATAGACTCACTGTATAAGAAAAGAATCAGTTAGTTAGAAAAACATATTGAAAAAAATGCAGGATTTTACCAAGGACACTGAAAACTAAAAATTGCAACAAATTCATAGACATTCATCACAGACTTCCAGTGAGTTCTCCAGAAAAGTGAAGCTAAGCTATAAAAATCAATAACCAGCCACAGAGCAAGTAAGAGTATGTCTGGGAGCTAAACCCAACAAATTCACTGAGTTCCCAGAAAAGTAAGGAGTAGTAACTTAGAGTTTCAGCAGTTAAGTAGAGTAGAGACAGCTGGCTTAGGATATCCTAGACCACCAACAGTTCAACATCCAAGCAAATGGCCCTTCCTGCAGCAGGAATAAGGTATTCTAGACTTGCAAACTGCTGAAAACCATGAGTACTTTCCTCTTTTATTTCACATGATCACAGTTTCACATACACTTAAATAACATGCAGGTGAGAAGGCTAACAAAAGTAAATATAGAAAGGGTTGAAATAAGCAAGCACAGTATCTTATCACTTAGGATGCTATTGGCAAAAAACAGCAGAAAAATCTCACTCAGCGACTCAATATTGAAGAGCATTCCTCCCCCTTTGTTTCCTCAGCCCAATCCCTCAGGCCTGTCCCCAGTATTGCAACAAAATGCAATACTGTGCAGCTGTGACCTCCTCTCCTCTCTGCCCACATCTCCAGTGGATTCCAACCGCCATCCCCTGCTGACCTACCTACCTCCACTTCTTACAGCATTTCAGCTTCCGTAGCAGGAGGCATTCTCTATGAGCACAGCAGCTGAACAGACCAGAAAGACAGGTAATACACAGCCATCATGCTCTGAAAATCCAGAGAGGAAACAGAAACCAAGGAACAAAACGCCCACCTACAAAGACAAACTCAGAAATCAGTACCTAGACCTATAACCACCTCAAACCCAGACGCCTGGACACCAGCCTAGGAGCACAACCAATAACGGCTGGATAGTATGTCTGCAGCCCAGCTATCCTGCCACCGCGGGCCCTGAATATTCCAACACAGCTAAATCACAAGAAGAAAGACCTTGAAACCAACTATATGAAGGTGACCAAGGTCCTTAAACAGGAAATGAATAAATCCCTTCATAGAAATCCAGGAAAATACAAACAATTGGAGGAAATGAATAAATCTATTAAATAAAGGCAAGAAAGAAAAAAAAACAGTTCAAAGAAACAAATAAAACCATTCAAGAAGCAATAAAGAAAACACAAACTGAGGGAAATCTGAAAATAAGAAACTTATACGAATTAAAACAGAACTACAGAGGCGAGCTTCTCCAACAGAATACAGAAAGTGAAAGAGAGACTCTTAGGCATAGAAGATACAACAGAAGAAATGGATACATCAGTGAAAAACAGAAAGGTTAAATCTATAAAATTCCTGACACAAAACATTCAAAAAAATCTGGGACATTATCAGAAGAACAAACCTAAGAATAATGGAAAGAGAAGAATCCCTGCTCAAAGAACCAGAAAATATTTTCAACAAATTCATAAAAGAAAATTTCCCTAACCTAAATGAGGACAGGCCTATAAAGGTACAAGAAGCTTACAGAACAACAAATAGATTGGACCAGAAAGTCCCCTTGCCACATAATGATCAAAATACTCAGCATATAGGACAAAGAAAGGATAGAAAAGCCACAAGGGAAAACAGTCAAAAGCAGACCTATTAGAATTACGCCTGACATCTCGATTTAGACTCTTAAAAACTAACAGGGCCTGGACAGATATACTGCTGACTATAAGAGACCACAGATTGCAATAGGGTCCCAGACCTTACTAGGACCCCCAGATCTTAACATAACTGAATTCATGATGAAAGTACCATTCAGGCTGAAAAACCCGGCACATAGACAGCAGCACTGGCCAAAAGTGAAACAAAAGCCTAATCCATCAAAGTCCATATAGTTCCGGGAAAGTCTCGAAATGTACTAACCTTGCTATTTAGTTTCTTTAGTTCCACTTCTGGCTAACTGTTCTGGTTAACTGATGTATGTCAACCCAGAACATGGTTTTTGTGTTCAATACCCTGTATAGTCACTGGCTGGCTAATAAAGACCTTGTATTGGCTTAAACTCATGTCTGAGCAGTCTCCCCTGGTGAATACTCCCACAACATTTCTGGAGTTGCCAGTAAGATTCTAGGGACCAGACCTGGAGAAGTGGGTGAGTGAGTGTGGGGGGAGGGGGCTGGGGGCGCTCAGGTCAGGGGCTTCCTAGGGAATATGCAACCTTAGATGTTCCAGGTCCCCAGGGTTCCCTCTGATTAATCACTACCTAATGCTTCAGAGGGGTCTGACATCTCCACCCCAAAAGGAAACAAATTAGAAAGTCACCTGGTCTGTCCCTTCTGCACATAAGTCCTGTTGAGGTACCTTCTGTTTAAAAAGGTAGGAGAGGTCAGATGGGACAACTGATCCTGTGGGACATCAGCACATAAAGGTCAAGATGGAATGTGGCTTCCTGGTCTGTAGTCACACTAGCTAATACCTTCCCAGGAGTTGACTTCTTCAATTCCTGGGTCCAGGCCTGAGGGTTGATCCATAACCCTGTATTTATAGTAAACACAAGTCTCTGAACGAAGTAGAGGGGCAAAGAGTGTAAGGGCCCAGGGCTCAATGAAACCTTAATTTTAAGTCTTGAGATGGTTCATTTGTCAGCAGCATCTGTGGCTTCTACTTTATTGACCTGGGTAAGGTGGATCCTGATATCTGTTATGATATCTGTAATGCAAGATATCTCCACAGCCATAGAGATCATTGTGTAGGGTCCGTTCCAAGCTGGTTTCAGTGTCCCTTTGGCCACTTGCCCGTGTCACTGGTGGTGTTCTCAAGGGTTGACTGGCTCTCTTGAACAGACAATGAATAGCCTCTATGGAGGACAGGAGTGCCTGTAGTGACTTGAGAAGGAATGATTAGAGAGTTCTGCCAACTGCTGGTCTCTGAGCCTGTGAGGTCTTCCAAATGTAATCTCATAGGAAGCTTACATCCTACTTTATATGGGATCCAGTGGGCTAAAGCAAAGGGAGGAGTTCTATTCACCCTCTGGTAGACTCTAATGAGAGTTTTGTTAAAGTTTCTCTCAATGTCCTGTTTATTCTTTTTACCTGGCCAGAACTCTGAGGTCTATATGCACAATGAAGTTTTCAATCTATGTCTATGGCTTCAGATATCGATTGAGAGATTTTAGCTATAAAAGCTAAGCCAATGTCAAACCCCATTACTAAGGGAGAGGCTAAATCAGTGAATGGTTTCTGGAGGAGCGTCTTAGCTACTATTTGAGCAGCTTCAGCCTGGGTAGGGGATGTCTCTACCTAACCAGAAAAAAGTATCTTTAAAAACTCAGGTGACAGCAGATGCTGGTGAGGATGCGGAGAAAGAGGAACACTCCTCCATTGTTGGTGGGATTGCAGACTGGTACAACCATTCTGGAAATCAGTCTGGAGGTTCCTCAGAAAATTGGACATTGAACTGCCTGAGGATCCAGCTATACCTCTCTTGGGCATATACCCAAAAGATGCCCCAACATATAAAAAAGTCACGTGCTCCACTATGTTCATCGCAGCCTTATTTATTATAGCCAGAAGCTGGAAAGAACCCAGATGCCCTTCAACAGAGGAATGGATACAGAAAATGTGGTACATCTACACAATGGAATATTACTCAGCTATCAAAAACAATGACTTTATGAAATTCGTAGGCAAATGGTTGGAACTGGAAAATATCATCCTGAGTGAGGTAACCCAATCACAGAAAAACACACATGGTATGCACTCATTGATAAGTGGCTATTAGCCCAAATGCTTGAATTACCCTAGATGCCTAGAACAAATGAAACTCAAGATGGATGATCAAAATGTGAATGCTTCACTCCTTCTTTAAAAGGGGAACAAGAATACCCTTGGCAGGGAATAGAGAGGCAAAGATTGGGGCAAACACAGAGGGAACACCCATTCAGAGCCTGCCCCACATGTGGCCCATGCATATACAGCCATCCAATTGGACAGGGTGGATGAAGCAGAGAAGTGCAGACCGACAGGAGCCGGATGTAGATCTCTCCCGAGAGACACAGCCAGAATACAGCAAACACGGAGGCGAATGCCAGCAGCAAACCACTGAATTGAGAATAGGACCTCCGTTGAAGGAATCAGAGAGGGAACTGGAAGAGCTTGAAGGGGCTCGAGACCCCATATGTACAACAATGCCAAGCAACCAGAGATTCCAGGGACTAAGCCACTACCTAAAGACTATACATGGACTGACCCTGGACTCTGACCTCATAGGTAGCAATGAATATCCTAGTAAGAGCACCAGTGGAAGGGGAAGCCCTGGGTCCTGCTAGGACTGAACCCCTAGTGAACTAGATTGTTGGGGGGAGGGTGACAAGGGGGGGAGGATGGGGAGGGGAGCACCCGTAGAGAAGGGGAGGGGGAGGAGATGTTTGCCCGGGGACCGGGAAAGGGAATAACACTCTAAGTGTGTATAGGAAATAGTCAAGTTAATAAAAAAAAAAACAAAAACAAAAAAAAACTAGCAAGTACTTTTATCCTTTCCCTAACCGGCTAGATCCTGGTAAAGCCAGTTTCCCCAGAGTTTGTGGAGTTGTTGGTCTCTCATTTGGACCACTTCCTGGGCAGGGGCTCTCTGTTTGGATTCACTCGAGCACAAAACTGGCATCTGGCTGAGACATCCTGTGCTAGGCCTACAGTCTGGGTATAACATACCTTGTCTGAGCAGCTCAGAGAGTGTCGGATGCCAGAGTCCTGGCATTGTTTCTGGGAGAATGATCTTTCCCTATGGTGTCCTCCATCAACCACTGGATGTGAGATGTCCATTTCTTCTTTACCATGGAGGCATAGGTAGTGCCATATTGTGGCATGTCAACAGAATATCAATAGGCCCCACTGGTCTTCGGGCCATTGGTCCAGCATCCAGGTGCATCCTATTGCACCACATGAATTAAAGTTGGACTTCAACAACAGAAACACACTCATGTCAACTTAACAACTCTCTAGTGAATGAAAAATAGGTCGACAGAAATAAAAAGATTAAATAATTTCTAGCATTCATTTAAAATGAATACACAGCATCCCCATACTTATGGAACACAATGAAAGATATGCTAAGAAAAACCTTTCATACCACTAAGTGCCTACATAAAGAAATTTGAGCAGTCTCATACTAGCAACTTAACAGCACACCTGCAAGCTCTAGAAAAAAGTAAGCACACCCAAGAGAAGTAGATGGCAAGAAATAATCAGACAGGAGGCTGAAATCAGTAACATAGAAACCAAACCATACAAAGAATCAATGGAACAAAGAGTTGGTTCTTTGGAAGAATCAGCAAGATAGACAAACCCTTAGCTGAACTAAAAGAAAAATATCCAAATTAACAAAATCAGAAAATAAAGAGGGCATAATAACAAAAAAATAAGGAAATCTAAAGAATCATATGGATATATGTTCAAAACCTGCACTTCACCAAACTGAAAAATCTAGAAGAAATGGGTCATTTTCTCTAGAGGTACCACTTACCAAAGTGAAATTGAGAACAGACAAACAATGTAAATAGACCTTTAACACCTAGTAAAATAGAAGCAGCCATTAAGTCTCCAATTTAAAAAAACAAAAAAGCAAAGCTTAGAGCTAGATGATTTTAGCTCAGAATTCTACCAGTTTTTCAAAGAAGAACTAATACCAATATTCCTCAAATTATTCCACAATATAGAAAAGAAGAAACATTGCCAAATTCAATTTATGAGGCCACAGTTAGTCTGACATCAAAACCACGTAAAGACTCCACAAAAAAGAGAATTATAGTCTAATTTCCGTTATGAATGCAGATGAAAAAGCACTCAATAAAAATACTTGCGAACAGAATCCAAAAACACATTAAAATGATCATCCACCATGATCAAGTAGTTTTCATCCCAGAGATGCATAGATGATTCAGAATACAAAAATTAATCAATGGAACACACTATCTAAACACACTGAAAGAAAAGAAATACACGATCATTTCATTAAATGCAGAAAAACCTTTGACAAAATCCAATACCCCTGCATTATAAAAGTTCTAGAAAGATCAGGGATACAAAAACATACCTAAACATAATAGCAAGCCTATCGCCACCAACAAAATAAATGGAGTGAAACTAAGCAATTTCACTAAAATCAGGGATAAGCCGAGGTTGTCCACTCTCTTCATATCTCTTCAATAAAGTGCTTGAAGTTTTAGCTAGAGCAATAAAACAACTGAAGGAGATCAAGAAGATACAAATTAGAAAGAAAAGAGTAAATGTATTATTATTTGCAGATGATATAAAAGTACACATAACTGACCCCCAAAAATTCTACCCCAGGGAACTATGGCAGCTGATAAACGCTTTGTGACTGGATAAAAAATTTACTCAAAAAAGATCATTATATACACATGATCTTTTATATATAGCCCTCTTATATACAAATGATAGACTAAATAAAAAATTATGGAAACAACACATTTCACAATATCCTCAAATACTATAAAATATCTTGGTCATACCTCTAACCAAGCAAATTATGTGATAAAAACTTCAAGTGTTTGAAAAAAGAAATTGAAGAAATAGCAAGATGTAAAGATCTCCCTTGCTTGTGGATCAGTAGAATTCTCATAGTAAAGCAGGGCCATCCTACCAAAGCAATCTACAGATTCAATGCAATACCCATCGAAATGCCAACAAAAAATTTTACAGCCCTTTAATGGGCTGTTCTCAACTTAAAATGGAAAAACAAATATACTAACAAGCTATCTAAAACAACCCTGAACAGTTTTAAAAAGAAAAAAACTGTTGTAGGTATCACCATTCCTGATTTCAAGTTTTATTACAGAGCTATAGTAATAATACTTACATGATATTGGTATAAAAGCATATACATTGATCAATGGAATGGAATTATCGATGCAGACATAAATCCAAACATCTGACTTTTGGTAAAGAACCCAGAAACATACACTGGAAAAAAGCATTTTCAACAAATGGTGCTGGTGGAACTGGATGGCTGCACATAAAAGAATGCAAATAGACCCATATTTATCAACTGATAAAACTCAAGTCCAAGTGGATCAAAGACCACAACATAAAACCAGACACACTGAACCTGGTGGAAGAGAAAGTAAGGAATAGCTTGAATGCATTAGCACAGGAGACAACTTCCTGAACAGAACAGGGACTAAGTTCAACAATTAATACATGGAATCTCAAGAAACTTAAAAGCTTCTGACAGGCAAAGGAAACCTTCAATAGGACAAAGCAGAAACCTAAAGAATAGGAGAAGATTTTCACTAACTCCAATCTGATAGAGGGAGAATATCCAAAATATATAAAGAACTCAAGAAGCTAGATATCAATCAATCAATAATTCGATTTAAACATCGGATACAGATCTAAACAGAGCTCTCAATAGAAGAATCTCAAGTGGCTGGAAAACACCTAAAGAAATGCTCAACATTCTTTGTCATCATGGAAATGCAAATAAAACAACTTTGAGATTTCATCTTATACCTGTCAGAATGGCTAATATCAAAAACATAAATGACAGCTCATGCTGGTGGGGATATGGGGGATCCAATGCTGGTGAAAGTAGGAACTTGTTTCATCACTATGGAAATCAATGTGGAAGCTCCTCAGATCATTGGAGATCAATCTACCTCAAGTCCCAGATGTACCATTCTTGGTCATCTACCAAAGAGTATACCTTTGATATATGCCACGAGAACATCCTACCATAAGAACACTTCCTCAGCTCTGCTTGTTGTGGCTCTATTCATAATAGCCAGAAACTGGAAATAACCTAGACAAAACTAGAAACAATCATCCTGAGTGAGGTAACCCACATCCAGAAAGACAAATATGTATGTATTCACTTCTAAGTGGCTATTAGACACTAAGTAAATGATAACGAAGCTAAAGTCCATAGAACCAGAGAGATTAGGTAAAGAGAAGATACATCAATCTCCCTGGAAAAGGAAATAGAATAGATTTTAAGGGTAGACTGGCGCCGCATGGGGACTAGAGGGGGGGAGGATTCATTGTGTGTGACGGGGAAGCAATGGGATAGATAAAACATTATGGGGAGAGAGGTCTGGAATTGGAGGGGCACTAGGGGAGTGGTGTGGAAACCTAGTGCAGGGGCAGCTTCCTGTAATTTATGAGGGTGATTCTAGTGAAGACTCGTAATAAGGGGGGATAAATAAGAAGGAGAGTCTCAGCTTGCCATCTCTTGTAGCCACACTAGGCTTCCACTGGTGGGACTGGGTTGCATTTGGTTGTGTTGTTTGCCAAGAGGGTTCTGTAGAGATCCTTAAACAACCAAGGTGGATGCTAGGAGAGGGGTTTGTTCTTTACAAATGGACTGTGGAGCCCCATTGCCAAGGACAACATCTGCGTTGTTTATTGAATATGGAGAGATTGACTCCGTGACTGCGTGGAGCATTCGCCAGCTACGTTCTAGGCTCTTTTGTGGAGAAAGGTACTCTGCAAGCTAAAACAAAACAAAACAATGGGGGGGATGACAACATCGACAACGACAACAAACAACAACAACAACGAAGTGGATGCCAACCGAGACACCTTTGACCAACCTGTCCTGCCTGCAAGATGTTCTGGGGCAATGTTGTCACCACACTAATAGGAATGACCGACTAATGTCTGATTTAACTTGAGGCCGACAGCACAAGAGAAAATGCTGCTTGACACTGCTTGCTATTTGGATGATCATGAATGGAGAATATATATATATATATAGCACAGAGACCCAAGATAGAATCAAATACGACTCATCTTAAAAGCAAAAAACTCAATAAAATGATTTCTAATGATATTCTGCTAAGCTCACAGGTCAGTGCCTTGCTCAGTTATTATCAGAGATGCTTCCTCTAGTGGCAGAGAGGGGTGGTTGCTGAGAGCCGCATCTAAACATTTTGCAAAGAGAGTCTAACTGGAGGTCATCATTGGGTCCCCGCCCCCAGAGCTTAGAGAATCAATAAGAAATAATAAATTTTTAAAAATGAAAGAAAAAAACTCTTTTCCCAACATATCCTGACTGCCGTTTCCCTCCCTCCACCCGTCCTAGATCCCCTACCCCACCTTCCCTTTCTGCCTGATCCACTCTTCCTCCATTTTCCTTTAGAAAAGAGCAGGCCTCTCAGGGATGTCAACCAAACATAGCCTATAACAAGTCAATAAGACTAAACACAAACACTCATATCAAGGCTGGACAAGGCAATCCAGTAGGAGAAAAGGGGGTCCCAAGAGCAGGCAAAAGCATAAGAGATACATCCATTCCCACTCTTAGAATTCCCACAGTAAGCCCAAGTTACACAATCATTGCATACATGTAAGGAATGAGCTCAGACCCACATAGGGTCTCTGATTGTCTCTTCACTCTCTGTGACACCTGCTTAGTTGATTTGTGTCGCTTGTTCTTTTGGTGTCTTCAACCCCTCTGGATCCTACAATCTTTCTCCCCCCTCTTCTAGCAGGAGGAGGAGGAGTCCCTGAGTTCTGTCTAGTGTTTGCCTAGAATCTCTGCTTCTGTTCCCATCAGATGTTGTATGGCGCCTCTCTGAAGACAATTTGGCTAGGGATCAATCTATGAGTACAACAGAATATCATTAGAATTCATTTCATTGACTTTTTCCTCAGTGATGTTTGGTTCTATCCTAGGTTGCTGGGCAATCTGACCTTTGGTTCCTAGTCCTCCAGGCAGTATCAGGGTTGAGATCCCTTTCCTGGTGTGGACTTTAAGTTGGATCAGTCATTGGTAGTCACTCCCACAAGTTCTGCGCCACCATCACCCAGCACAGCTCATCTTGCAAGAAGGACAAAACTGAAGACCAAAGGTTTTGTCTCTGGATTGATGTCGCCTACCTCTAGAAGACTTGCCAGTTATAGAAGATGGCCAGTTCAGGATCTGTATCCCCATTACCAGGATTCTTCACTAGGGTCGCTCTCATAGATTCCAGGGAGTTTCTGCTGCCCTGGGTTTCCACATTGCTCTCAAAATGGCCCTTAGTTCCAGTGATCTCTCCCATTAGTCTCTCCCTCCATCCCTTGCTCCACATTCCCCCTGTTTCCGTCCCTCTAGCTCCCCATTCCAGGACATCCTCATGGAGTTTGAACTGAGCTAGAAACATCTAACCTAAATATTCTAGAAGAAACTTCTAAGACTTGATGTCTCCAGTTGGCAAGTGTTAGAAAACGGACTGTGTCATCATACTAGAGGCTGGAGGGACAGATGGTATCGGGGAGCCCATCTGCTCACACCCTGTAGATCCCATTGTTCAACTTTGAGGAATTTCACTGCAAATCAGTGAGACACAGTTATTCTCTAGAACTAAATGAGATAAATTCACAGTATATAACAATATCTAAAACAAACAAGAAGGACTGCAGAAAATAACCAAATCATTATTTGGTTATCAAAATATTTTTAAAAAATTTAAAGCATCTCTCTCTCTTTGAGCGAAAAAGAAGGAAGGAAAGACAGAAACTCTGATCTCTTTAGCTCTTTATTATATTCCTGCAATCTGAGTCACCCTGAAGAATTTCTACTTTCTTTGTGTGTAATCCACAAAGCTTGCTGAACTCCCATTGGGAACAATGGAGTACACACGGTTTCTACATTCATCCCCTGCCCCCTTCCTCCCCCCACCCCCCGCCATTTTCTTTCCTTTTTCTTGCAGTGCTGAAACCTAGCCAAATGTCCACTTACCTTGGAAAGTGAAAGGTAGAGAGAGAAAAGCATAAAGAAGTCTTTAGTGTCATTTATAAAGACATGTGATCCTAATTTAGAGCGAGGAGCACGTTCTCCTCCAAAGCCTGAGAACTGGAAAGAAGCCAAGTTCTTTGGACAAGCCTCTGTTTGTGAGCACACAGGTGAGAGCGCTCTTGTTGCCATGCAGGTGAAGTTGTAGGTCAGGTGTGTGTCTATAAATCCACACCCCTTTGTAACGAGTGACACTCAAAGTACATTTCTAACAAGATCGCTGGGCCGCTCAGGTAAGCAGGCAAAACTTCCAGACTACTCACTGTTCAGTCTTTCAACCTCTGCTCTATTGAAACAATTAATTTTTTTTCTATTTAAAAGTAAGACTCTTAGAAGCGTGAGATGTGAAATAATGCTATATTCCGTTGCTGCTACTGACTTGGCTTCCTGGGCTGGCTTCATGGTTTAACTCTCAATTCCTATTAATAATAGAGTAAGTTAAACTTATTTGATAATGATCTCGTTTTAAAAAAAATCAGGCGCTAACAACAATGCTTCCTTGTATTTTTAAGGCTTTACTTGTTTTTTTTTTATTTCTTTAATTTATTTCATGTGCGCTGGTGTTTTGCCTGCATGTATGACTGTGTGTGGATGTCGGATCCCCCTGGAACTGACAGGTGTGATTTGCCATGTGGGCATTGGGAACTGAACCCAGGTCTTTTAGAAGAGCAGTCAGTACTCTTAACTACTGAGCCATCTCTCTCGCCCCTAAAGTTTTATTTTAAAATACAGAAGATTGCAATATTAAAGTAAGTGGTTTATGTTAAATTCCTTTTCAAAAGTACAAGCCTAGAGTTAGAGAGTGCTAATTGGCCAATGCTGTTAAAGCCTCCTGGTAGACGGCAGGGTTGGTGCTTCTTAAAAGAACCTAACCTAAGAACCTAAGAACAAGTAACCTAAGAACAAGTTCTTCCCAATGCCTGTCCCCTACATCTGGAACTTAAGGGTTCTCAACGAGACACACTCAGACCAAGGGAAGCGTCACTGAGTCCCGAACAACCGTAGACAAGCTATATTGTTTTGAATACAGTCAGTACAATTTTTGCAACATCTAACAAAAGTTTCTTAATTGAATATAAAAATGTGCTTGACAATAGTACATAGTTATGTAATAAATGCATAGATGCTAGAAATTAGAGATTATAAGGTTCATCCTCAACTGTGAACTTGACCTAAAATAACACGAATATTGAAGTTACACACCCTCTCCCTTTTCTTGATGTAGATTTTTATCTGTTCATCTCTGGTTCTAACATCAAGAATTTTCCAAATATTTTCTCCAGATTAACTTTCCCTAACTTTTCTTCAAAGATTATAAAAGAATCTGAAGTATTTTTGGACCTTCTCAAGGAAGATGAAGAGAAGATCTCTGGGATTTTTTATTATTATTATTATTATTATTATTATTATTATTATTATTATTATTATTATTTTCTGCCTATAGTTCAGTTATAGACCTTCCAGAAGCTGATAGGATTTTTTTCATCTTTATTAACTTGGGTATTTCTTATTTATATTTTGGTTGTTATTCCCTTTCCCAGTTTCCAGGCCAACATCCCTCTAACCCCTCCCCCTTCTCTTCTATATGGGTGTTCCCCTCCCCATCCTTCCCCCATTACTGCCCTCCCCCCAACAATCTAGTTCACTGGGGGTCAGTCTTAGCAGGACCCAGGGCTTCCCCTTCCACTGGTGCTCTTACTAGGATATTCATTGCTACCTATGAGGTCAGAGTCCAGGGTCAGTCCATGTATAGTCTTTAGGTAGTGGCTTAGTCCCTGGAAGCTCTGGTTGCTTGGCATTGTTGTACATATGGGGTCTCGAGCCCCTTCAAGCTCTTCCAGTTCTTTCTCTGATTCCTTCAACGGGGGTCCCATTCTCAGTTCAGTGGTTTACTGCTGGCATTCGCCTATGTATTTGCCATATTCTGGCTGTGTCTCTCAGGAGAGATCTACATCCGGCTCCTGTCAGCCTGCACTTCTTTGCTTCATCAATCTTGTCTTATTGGGTGGCTGTATATGTATGGGCCACATGTGGGGCAGGCTCTGAATGGGTATTCGTTCAGTCTCTGTTCTGAACTTTGCCTCCCTATTCCTTGCCAAGGGTATTCTTGTTCCCCTTTTAAAGAAGGAGTGAAGCATTCACATTTTGGTCATCCTTCTTGAGTTTCATGTGTTCTGTGTATCTAGGGTAATTC
Organism: Rattus norvegicus; assembly: GCF_021556685.1. Classification (NCBI taxonomy): domain Eukaryota; kingdom Metazoa; phylum Chordata; class Mammalia; order Rodentia; family Muridae; genus Rattus; species Rattus norvegicus. Next base: position 58,882,749 of record NC_141539.1, read on the forward strand.
AAGCATTTGGGCTAATAGCCACTTATCAATGAGTGCATACCATGTGTGTTTTTCTGTGATTGGGTTACCTCACTCAGGATGATATTTTCCAGATCCAACCATTTGCCTACGAATTTCATAAAGTCATTGCTTTTGATAGCTGAGTAACATTCCATTGTGTAGATGTACCACATTTTCTGTATCCATTCCTCTGTTGAAGGGCATCTGGGTTCTTTCCAGCTTCTGGCTATTATAAATAAGGCTGCTATGAACATAGTGGAGCACGTGTCTTTGTTATATGTTGGGCATCTTTTGGGTATATGCCCAAGAGAGGTATAGCTGGGTCCTCAGGTAATGCAATGTCCAATTTTCTGAGGAACCTCCAGACTGATTTCCAGAATGGTTGTACCAGTCTGCAATCCCACCAACAATGGAGGAGTGTCCATCTTTCTCCACATACTCGCCAGATTCTGCTGTTGCCTGAGTTTTTGATCTTAGCCATTCTGACTGGGGTGAGGTGAAATCTCAGGGTTGTTTTGATTTGCATTTCCCTTATGACTAAAGATGTTGAACATTTCTTTAGGTGTTTCTCAGCCATTCGGCATTCCTCAGCTGTGAATTCTTTGTTTAGCTCTGAACCCCATTTTTAATAGGGTTATTTGTCTCTTTGTATATTTTGGATATAAGCCCTCTCTGATAGGACTTTCTTGTAGGTAATTTTTCAACATCACTACTGCAACTTGCATCCTGACTGAAGCTGACCCTCCCAAGTTGGCCTTGTTAGCCCAGGCTGTCCTGTTCCTTGTCCATTGCTTTCTTTTCATTGTCCAGGTCCGAGAATGACATTCTGAAATGTTTTATGACTTAATGAGCTATAAGAACTGAAACTGATAGTGTTATCAGACATGGTTACTGTTTAACATGTTTTTAGACCCTGCATACAAAGAAGACAATAAGTGGTTCTGCTGGCAATTATCGATGGAAGTAATCAATAAGACTAACCAGGAATGGCAAATATCATTGATTCAGAAATGAGACAGGAGAGACATCACTGAGAACATAGTGGAACAAGACAAATAAAGAAGTATCTAGAGAAACCAGGGCCTATAAACCTCCACTGAGCTGTTGCCCTACGAGATCTCAGATGCTATTTTGCATCAACACTCACAGTCACCTGTTGTTTTCTTAGGACCAAATTATTGTGTCTTGTGAATCTTTCCATTTTCCACAATTCTTAATGGAGTTAAATATAGCCACAGTCCAGCAGAATCAGTAAGCAATTGTTGATTGCATTTGGGCTAGGAAATTTCATTACGATGGTGGAATTCACTGTCAAATGATACAAATCTGCAGTCAAAAATGTTTTAAGAATTTTTGAACAAGCACGGAGGATATATGTGCACTGCTTTCTACTCTGCTGTCCCTATGTGTCATCTCGGTAGCCTATAATGCTTGGCCTTTTTAAAGAGAAGAGTTTTAAGTGGAAGGCTATGCGACTGTTGGAGCCATGTGCCTACAGAGCACTGAAAAACAAGGCTTGCCCGTAGTCTATTTTGCTTCTTATTTGTAGCTGAAGAATTGTTTTCATGTCTAATCTCATGCTACTCTACAGTTAAAGATGTTGTCCCAGCTGTTAGGCCCTGAGAGACGAAAAGTCAAAGAATCTTGATGCTAAGAGTCAATCTTGCTTTGCATCATAAAGTTTGAAAATGATAACCAACAGGACAGGGTTTGAGTTTCACGGTAGAGCTATGCACAGCACAGTGACCTCAGGAACAGCTGGGTACCCTCCACCTGCTCTCATTGTCACTCTGCGTCAGGATTTCCAGAACCTTCACAACCTTAATATTTACTAAAATGGTTTTTAAATGATCACCCTGAGATTATCTAATATAAAACTGAAAAATGAAACTGTCAGGTTCTGGTTTGTCCAAATACCTTTGGATAACGGCTGTGAAAAATGACCAGCTTCCGAAAATTATCTTTTAGCTGCCTCTGAGTGACTCTCTAGAAGACATGCTACACTCGGCTCTGGCCCTCTGCCTTTTGCTGATCACAGTTTCTTCCAACCTTGCCATTGCTATCAAGAAGGAAAAGAGACCTCCTCAGACACTCTCAAGAGGTACTGTAATCTCTGTCGTTTCTACACTCAGTCCTTCAACTGTCCTCAATACATTTGCTGTATACATCTATAGTTTGATTATAAGCAGAAATGCCTAGATATTTGTTATGTATGACTTTACAACAAACTATTCTAAAGGGGATGATTGATTTTTAGATAGTAAATAATCGAATTTCAAAGGAATAATGACATTTTGGGGTTTGGGTTTTTTGTTTTGTTTTTGAAACAGGGTCTCTCCATGTAGCCTTGGCTGGCTTGGAACTCGTTATATACACCAGGCTAGCCTCAATCTCATAGATATGGGGCTGCCTCTGTCTCTTAACCACTCTGCCTGGCTTAATAAAAATGGCTTAATAAAAATTCTTTAATGTGTCTTTTGTAGATGTTGTAAAGAACTGGCTTGACGAGTATAGCTTTGATCATAAGAATCTTAGAAAAGAAATGGTTCTTCTATGCCATAATGTTGTCCTAAGAGCAATTTAAGATTCTGCAAAGATTGCTTAAATTCCCAGGCCCCTATTTAAGGCAAGAAAATAATTATTATAATTTTATAGAGGGCTATACCCAGAAAATCATGCTTTCTCTCACCTCCTGATAACTTTGGATAGCTAAGTCTTTCTTAGGACTCCGATAAACAGTTGCACTGACTTTAGACATTTGACATTGGCTTTGGCTTTAGGTAAACACACACACACACACAAACACACACACACACACACACACACACACACACACACACACACACACACTTATAGTTTTACTCTGACCTAAGGGGAAAAAAATACTTTGTGTCCAAAAAGATGATGAGGAAACAGTTCTCAGAATTCTTTTTATGTTTTCAGGGAAACAGTAAATGCTGAGAATTATTTGCCCCAACATGATAAATTGAAATAAGCGGGATAACCACATAGTGTTTGGCCATGCTTTGATGTGGTACTCTGAGCAGAGTGAACAATGCAACACACTGCAGGGATCTAAAATGCTAACGCAGACTGGCTTCCAAACCGTTCATGTCCTCATGTACATAGTCCACCAGCTGTGCCCATAATGTTTGCCTAAGTGAATTAATTAAACTTTAGCTTAGCAATCACAACCTATACACCTAGAAAGGCAATGCATACTGAAAAATAGATAAAGGGCAAAACTACTTCCCTGGATATACTTTTTCACATCGCTCTCCAAACGAGCACAATAGTTATAAAATAAATAGCTTAGTAACTTTAAACCACCCAGGGCCAAACTACTAATTGCTGATGTAAAGACATCAGTACCCTGTGAGTCCATTCAGATGTTGATCTAAAACTCTGAAGCCAAGTTTTACTACATGTATTTATTTATGTGCTGAGGTCAGAGACAATTTGCTGAACTTGCCAAACTCCGTTCTCTCCTCCAATTTGGGTTCCAGGGATCAAACTCAAGTCATCGGTTTTGGTAGTAGGAGCCTTTACCTGCCATCTTTCTGGGCCCTTTTCTGGCAAACTTTATGAAAACAAATTAGAATATGCATGGCTTACCTTTAATAACTTGGTTCTACTACGACAGTTATTAAGATACTGCTTTAATGGAGAAAAAGATCACTAACGCTGAGTCAAGTCACTGTGCTGAGGGCTGGCTTGTATTTGCTGACCCTGTTACTGTCTATTTCTGTGTTTGGAATGGCGGTGAAAGTGAGGATGAAAGGCAGGAGTGGGTGGAAAGAGTCAGGGTACAGTGTGCCCAGTGCGGACCTTTAAAGCAAAGAACAGTACCAGCTAAGGACAGGGACCACTTGGAAGAAAACAGATTAGTGAGGAAAGGAAATAGGTAGTTATAAAAAATACACATGCACAAATGTTTTGTAACCAAAACACTTCCTAGCATCCTTTTCGTGTAAGAACTGTATCTGGGTGTGATGGTGCTTGCCTAAAGTGCCTCCCTGTACTCAACTTTGTGAGTTCAAGTTCAACATGGTCTACAAAACTAAACAACTGCCCAGAAGCCAGTGCAAGTGCCTAACGTACAGCAGATATTTAAAAAATGTATATCTGGTGAATGAATAAAGTCATCCATAGAAAACCAAAAAGCATAACCAAATCTAGAGACAAAACAACAGCCACGGATCTAGACAAGGAAGAGAATTTAAATTCTGTCACATTCACCCCATTGTGATTATGACCTAGACTTCATGCAAACAGTTATGATATACAGTATGCTCCCTGCAGAGCTCTATCTAGTTCAGAAGTTATATAATTGTTTTCTCTGTATTCTCAGAGACTAGTGGATAAGATCAGAACAGATGATGATCCTTTAATGTCGGTGGAACTAGGTTGAGCAGGAAAAAGAGATCTGGAATGTTCCCATTAATAAATCTCTAGTATTTGAGTGACGTTTACAACAGATAAGGGGAGCTGGAGAGATGGCCAGCACTTAAGAGCACTGGCTGCTCTTCTAGGCAAACCTGGGTTCCCATCTCAGCACCCACATGGCAGTTTACAACTCTCTGGAACTCCAGTTCCATGGAATCTAATGCTGACTTCCATGAGCACAAGGCATACATGTGATACACATACATACATGCAAGCAAAACACCCATATGCAAAAACAATAAAAACATAAATCTAAAGTATAAGATAAATATAAAAATAAAATCTAAAATAAATACAAGCAAAGAAAGAAAAGTAATCAAGGGGCTGCTGTCGTACTTCTACAGTAAGTTAATGTGAAATGGACAAAAGCAACATCAGATCATCTTTCAGGATCATTCCAGAGAAGACTCCAGCTACAGTGAGGCACCAAAACCACAAAGATGGCTTCCAATGTTAAGATACTGACCTAGAACAAATATATCTATTATTTTTACTGTATTATAAATTGGCACAGTGACTTTGTAGAACAATTTAACCAACTCCTCAGAAAGTGAAAGTGTGTTCCAGGTGTAGTGGCTCTCACCGTTAATCCCAGCACTTGTGAGTTTGAGGCCACCCTGGCTCAGGAATAGAAAATGCTACCTACAGAGCGCCTGTCTCGATGAAATAGAAAGTTAAATACAGTTACCATTTAAATTAGCAATTCCATTTCTTTCTATATGCCCCAAACAAATGAAAATGCATACACATTCACAAACTTGTTCTTTTATGTTCATATAAATATTATTAATCAAAGTCAAAATGTTAAAGCAACCCTAATCTCCATCAAGCGATGAGTATATAAAGAGTGGTTGTCACAGTTAGGGTTATTATTGCTATGAAGGAACACCAAAGAAACTTAGGAAAGGGCTTATTCGGCTCACATTTCCACAGTGCTGTCCATTATAGAAGGAAGTCAGGACAGGAACTCAAACAGGGCAGGAACTTGGAGGCAAGAAGTTGCTGCTTCCCTCTGAAATTCCACAAGCCAAGTCTCCGTTGTCTGCATTGCTCTCAACGTTCTTATTTTCCAACTCCTACAGAACAGCATTGGCTTTTCTAACCCAAAGTTCTAAAGTCCTTGCACAATCCTCCTCCCAAAAAATGGTCAGGTCTGTCACAGCAATACCCCATTATACTGGTACTGACTTCTCTCACTGCCTAAGCCTGCTGCTATGCAATGGAATAGTATTAAGCCATAGAAAAGTCATTAACTACTAACGTGATAGAGCGTGAACTTTGAAAATACGATAAGTGAATAATTCAATCACAAAGATCAAAGGAAATATAAGAACAAAGTATGGAGCAGAGACTGAAGGGAAGGTCATCCAGAGACAGCCAAACCTGGGGATTCATCCCATATACAGACACCAAACCCAGACATTATCGCAGATGTCAAGAAGTGCTTGCTGACAGGAACCTGATATAGCTGTCTACTCAGACCTCTGCCAGAGCCAGACAAATACGGAAGTGGATGCTTGTGCCAACTATTAGACTGAGAATGGGGATCCAGAAGGAGGAGTTAGGGAAAAGACTGAAGGAACTGAAGGGGTTTACAACCCCATAGGAAGAACAACAATATCAACCAACCAGACCCCAACAGCGCTCCCAGGGACTAAGCTACCAACCAAAGAGTACACAAGGAGGGACCCAAGGCCCCAGCAGCATATGTAGCAGAGGATGGCCTTATCTGGCATCAATGGTAAGAGAGGCCCTTGGTCCTCTGAAGGCTTGATGATCCATTGTTTGAGGAATACCAGGGTGGTAAGGTGAGAATGGGTGGGTGAGAGGGAGCACCCCCATAGAAGCAGGGGGAGGAGGGATGGGATGGGGGTTTCCAAAGGGGAAACCAGGAAAGGGGATAACATTTGAAATATAAATAAATAAATAAAATATCTAATAAAAAATCACATAGTGCAAATGTGGACACTAGTCCACTTACATGAAATGTCCAGTATATGCAAACTAGAGAGGTACGTACTAGATTAAGTGTTTCTTAGAGCTGGGAAAGATCTAGAAAATAAATAGTGGATGACAGGTAAAGTGCTTAGAGCCAAGCCTGATGACCTGAATTCAATTCCCAGAATCCTTTACTTTATGTAGAGAACCTACACGTTCAAGTTGTCCTCTGACCTCCACATTAGTACTGAAGCACATTATGCCCCCTCGTCACACACATAAATAAATGGATAAATAAATGTAATTAGTTTTTTTTTAAACAAGAGCTGGCTTTGAGGTGGTAAAAATGTTTTAAAGTGGACTCTAGTGTTGACCATGTAGCTCCCTGAATTTGCCACAAAGAATGTAGACTTTCTATGAGTGAATAGAATAATATGTGAATAATATCTCAAAGTTGTATCAACTAACAAATAAATGAAACAAAAAGAAACACAGAATCATTTGTATCTTAGTTCACAGTTCTACTTTTCACTTCTGTTGTTACATGTCTGTGGTATCAAGGGTAGATGCCGCAAGCTGTTATTTTAACACAGAGGAAAACCTGAGTCTAATTAGCCCCCAGTTAATTCATGTCAGTCTTTCTCATTTATATCTGGGTTCATTATTAATCCTAAACACCCCACAATATTCCTGGATGCCCTGTACATCCTACTCCTTGAGAGCTTCATGTTTTAATCTCTAGCATGCATTCACAATTACTCCCTTCTAAGGCTAACGATTCTCTCTGTAGTCACAGCTTTCTCTCTCCCTGTATCTCACTCCTTGGATGTCTCCAGAATACTCTGTGTGTGTGTGTGTGTGTGTGTGTGTGTGTGTGTGTGTGTGTGTGTGTGTGTGTTTCAAACATGAAATTCTCCTTAAACATTTTTCAAGCAAAAACTCGAAAGTGGAATTTGAAACTCTGTTGCTCAAACATGCCCTGCATAGGAGCAGTCAGCATCCTTTGACGCTCAAGATTCAAAATGGTTCGTGGCAGTGCTTTGGAAGTATGCTAAGGATCATTTCATGTACGTTCTGAAAACTAGAGCTTTTGCATGGCCAGAGACGTCTTCTCAGCCACCGTCCATCAATTATCCAGCCCTGACCAGTGCTGAACAGGTTCAAGGTTGGTCTTGAGCTTTGATTGAACTCCCAAACGCTCTAACATACAATCTGATAGGGTGCCACTTCTTTGAATCCAGACATAACTTACTATCCTTTACAGTGTCTGTCACTGAACAGCTTTGGAGTTATTACAGGTCTGTAGATTGATATCTGCTCATCAGTCAGGGACCTATAAGTCCTGGAATAACACAAGAATTTATCTCTTCTTCAGGGTGGGGAGATGACATCACCTGGGTGCAAACTTACGAAGAAGGTCTCTTTCATGCTCACAAAAGGTAAAATCCCTCTCAGTTACTCTCCACATCTCATCTCTCACGCCTCGCAGAAAAGACAGAAAGAGTTATGTTAGCATCTGAAAGAATGCCACAGTTCTTGTGCTGTGATTGGAGGTTAGGTGAAGTCACAGTTGCTATCCCAATGCTTCTCTTCTCATTACCGTACCCAGATACCTGACAGAAACTACTTAAGGAGGGAGGATTGATCTTGAGTCAGCACTTGGACATAGAATCCATCGTTGTAAAGAAGGCAAGGCAAAAAGTTCTACCACACTGACAGTCAGCAGAGAATGGGGCCAGGGTCAGGTACATCCTATGAGGGCTGCCCACCAGCCACCACTCTCTCCACCTTCTAAAAGTTCCACAACCCTACAAAACTGTGCCACCAACACAGTGAGAACAGTTGTTCAAACAAACAAGCCTGTAGGGAACATTTCCCGTTCAAACCGTAACAAATGGAATTCTTTGTTTGTAAACGTTCTAAATCCCTCTGCTTGGATTTCTTTATTACGCAGGCAAGCTTTAAATATAAGTTGTATGAATATGGGGTGGTGCCACTCACCAAGCACTGTGCAAGCTTAGGACAGCAATTTACAGGAACAGTCCTCCAGCAGGTCTGGTGAGCAAGACACTGTGGGGATCTTTATTTTACACTCCTATTCCTACTTAATCAGCTGAGTACTAGTTGGCCATCCTCCAGTATGTGCCAGGCACTGATCAATGATCAAATGTAGCATAAGTTTTATCCTTAAAGATTGCAAAATCTCCTGGAGAATTTTTCATACGTCTGAAGAATATTCATTTCCAACCCTCAGATTAAAGTGGAAACAGAGGAAATTAAATGGAAATGGAGCTAACCACACTCGGAACTGAATAAGTATTACAGACAAATTTCATTTCTAAATATGAACGTAAGAAACAACACATGGACAAATTCCAGCCTCAGAGCGCTGAAGGTATCTGCCCAGAGACGGGAAGATTCAATCTGCAAATTCTAGGATGGTTAAAAACTAAAAATTAGTCTGTTAAATAGATCAAGTTAGTAGAGTTCTAGCAGAGTGAGCCAAAAGCCCTGAGTTCAATTCCCCTTGTCACATAAGATGGGTGTGATGGTGCACACCTATACTCCCAGGACTCTGGAAGTAGGTGCAAGAGGATCATGAGTTCAAGGATATCCCAGCAATACAGTAAGCTGAAGGCCAGTCTGAAATCCATGAGACTTTGTGGAAACAGGTGACTTCCAGGAGCTCACTGGGCAGCCAGCCTAGATGAAGTAGCTTACATCCAGCTCTGTGAGAGACACTCTCTCAAGAAAATGAAGAAGAGCGTTTATGGAGATGAACAATGATATTCCACTTTGCCCTCTTCAGGAACTACACAGATGTTTACAACTACACACTCGTGTGCATGCAGTGCATGCACACACAACACATAGCACTCATGTGTATGTACCACATGCACATATCACATACAGCTCACACACACACACACACACACACACACACTTTTATGTGTCAAATGGGTCAAAAGGATATTAAGAGAGAAATTTTTAAATTATTTTATTTATTTACACTCCAGCCATTGCCCCAATTCCCACAATTCCTCATCCCATTCCTCTTTCCCCTTTCCTCTGTGAGGGTGCACACACACACACACACACACACACACACACACACACACACACAGAGAGAGAGAGAGAGAGAGAGAGAGAGAGAGAGAGAGAGAGAGCATACCCTGGGGCCTCAAGTCTCTCAAGGATTACACGCATCTTCTCCCACAAAGGCCTGACCAGGCAGACTTCTGCTATATTCATGCCAGGGGCCTTCAACCGACCCACGTATGCTCCTGGTTGGTAGCTCAGTCTCTGGGAGCTCCCTGGGGCCTGCGTTAGTTGAGACTGCTGGTCTTCCTATGTGGTCACTCTCCCCTTCACCTTCTTCAGTCTTTTCCTTAATCCAACCATAGGAGTCCCCGACTTCAGTCTAATGGTTGAACGTAAGTATCTGTGTCTCTCTCAGTCAGCTGCTAGTGGAGCCTCCTAAGAGGACAGCCTTGCCAGGTTCCTATCTGTAAGCACATCATAGCATCAATAATAGTGTCAGGCCTTGGTGCCCCACCATGAGCTGGATCCCAAGTTGGGCCCATCATTGGAACCCCTTTCCTTCAGTCTCTTCTCCATCTTTGTTCCTTCAGTTCTTTTAGATAGGAACTGTCTGGGTCATAAATTTTGACTGTGGGTTAGTAACCCTATCCCTTTCGCTTGCAGCTCTATCTACTGGAGTTGGGCTCTTCGAGTTCTCTCTCCCCAGTGTTGGGCATTTTGGCTAAAAGCACCTCCATAGCCATCAAGTCATATGGAGACCCCATATGAACAACAATGCCAACCAACCAGAGCTTCCAGGGACTAAGCCACTACCCAAAGACTGTACATGGACTGACCCTGGGCTCCAACTGCATAGGTAGCAATGAACAGCCTAGTAAGGGCACCAGTGGAAGGGGAAGCCCTTGGTCCTGCCAAGACTGGACCCCCAGTGAACAGGATTCTTGTGGGGAGGGTGGTAATGGGAGGAGGATTGGGACAGGAACACCCATATAGAATGGGAGGGTGAGGGGTTAGGGGGATGTTGGCATGGAAACCTGGAAAGGGAATAACATTTGAAATGTAAATAAGAAACACCCAATTTAGTAAAGATGGAAAAAAATTAAAAAAAGAGAGAATTGTGTTGGAATTTTGATGGGGACTACATTGAATCTAGATTTCTTTTGGTAAGATGGCCACTTCTATTATGTTTATCTACCAACCCATGAGCATGGGAGATCTTTCACACTTCTGAGGTATTCTTCAATCTCTTTGTTCAGGGATTTGAAGTTCTTGTCATACAGAGCTTTCACTTACTCGGTGAGAGTTGCACCAAGATATTTTATACTATTGTGGTTATTATGAATGGTGATGCTTCCTTAATTTATTTCCCAGCTTGTTTATCATTTGTATAAAGGAAGGCTACTGATTTGTTTTAGTTAAATTTATATCCTGCCACTTTGCTGAACTTGTTTATCAGCTGTAGGAGTTGTCTGGTGGAATTTTGGGGGTTGCTTATGTATACTATCATAGTATCTTCAAACAGTGATACTTTGACTTCTTCCTTTGCAATTTGTATCCCCTTGATCTCCTTTTGTTGTCTAATTGTTCTAGCTGGAACTTCCAGTACTATGTTGAATAAATAGAAAGAGAGTGGGCAGTTTTGTCTTGTTCCTGATTTTAGTGGGATTGCTTCTAGTTTCTCTCCATTTAATTTGATGTTGGCTATTGGTTTGCTATATATTGCTTTCACTATGTTTAGGAATATACCACGAATTCCTTATTTCTCCAAGACTTTCAACATGAAAGGTTGTTCAGCTTTTTCAGCAGCTAATGAGGTGATCATGTGACTTTTCCCCTTAACTTTGTTTATATAGTGTATTATGTTAGTGGATTTTCATATATTGAACCATCCCTGCATCCATGGGATGAAGCCTACTTCAACATGGTGAATGATGGCTTCTTGGAATTGATTTGTGAGAATTTTATTGAATATTTTTGCATTTTGAATAAATGAAATTGGTCTGAAGTTCTCTTCTTTGTTGGGTCTTTGTGTGGTTTAGGAATCAAAGTAACTGTGGCTTCATAAAATGAATCAGGTTGTTCCTTCTGTTTCTATTTTGTGGAATCGTTTGAAGAGTATTGGTATTAGGTCTTCTTTGAAGGTCTGGCAGAATTCTGCACTAAAACCATCTGGCCCTGGGCTTTTTTTGGTTGGAATGTTTTTAATGACTGCTTCTATTTCTTTAGGAGTTATGGAATTGATTAAATAGTTTACCTGATCTTGATCTAACTTTGGTACCTGGTATCTGTCTAGAAAATCATATATTCCACCTAGATTTTCCAGTTTTGTTGAGTATAGGCTTTTGTAGTAAGATGTGATGATTATTTTTTAAAAATGTCCTAAGTTTCTGTTGTTATGTCTCCCTTTTCTTTTCTGATTTTGTTAATTTGTATACTGCTTCTGTGTCCTTTAGTTAGTTTGGCTAGGGGTTTATCTATCTTGTGGATTTTCTCAACAACCAACTTTTGGTTTTGTTGATTCTTTGTATCATTCTCTTTGTTTCTATTTGGTTGATTTTGGCCCTGAGTTTTACTATTTCCTGCCTTCTCCTCCTCTTGGGTGTCTTTGCTTCTTTGTGTTCTAGAGCTTTTGGGTGTGCTGTCAAGTTGCTAGTATGGGATCTTATCAATTTCTTTATGAAGTTACTTTGAACTATGAATTTTCTTAATATTTGCTTTCATTTTGTCCCATAAATTTGGGTATGCTGTGTCTTCATTTTCATTGGATTCTATGAAGTCTTTTATTTCTTTCTCTATTTTTTTCCATGACCAAGTTATCATTGAGCAGAAAATAGTTCGGTTTCCATGAGTTTGTGGGGTTTTTTGTTTTTGTTGTTATTGAAGTGCAGCCTTAGTTTGTGGTGATCTGATAGAATATATGGAATTATTTCAATCTTCTTGTACCTGTAGAGGCTTTTTTGTGTCCAATTGTATGGTCAATTTTGGAGAAGGTTCCATGAGGTGCTGAGAAGAAGGTATATTCTCTTCTTTTGAGGTGAAATGTTCTGTAGATGTTTGTTAAATCCATTTGGTTCACAATTTCTGTTAGTTCCACTGTGTTTCTGTTTAGTTTCTGTTTTTTACGACCTACCCATTGGTGAGAGTGGGGTGTTGAAATATCCCAGTATTATTGTGTGAGGTTCAATGTATGTTCGAGCTTTAGTAAAGTTTCTTTTATGAATCTGGGTACCCTTGCATTTGAGCCATAGATGTTCAAAATTGAGACTTCCTCTTGGTGAATTTTACTTTTGATGAATATGAAGTGTCCTTGCCCATCTCTTTTGATAACTTTTGGTTGAATATTAGAATGGTGTCTCCAGCTTGTTTCTTGGGACTATTTTCTTAGAAAACTTTTTTCCAGCACTTTACTCTGAGTTAGTGTCCGTCTGTCACTAAGGTGTGTTTCTTGTATGTAGCAAAATGTTGAATCCTGTTTACATATCCAGTCTGTAAGTCTGTGTTTTTATTGGGGAATTGAGTTCATTGATGTTGAGAGATATTAAATACAGATTATTGTTAGTTCCTGTTATTTTTGTTGCTATATGTTGTGTGTGTGTGTGTTTGTGTGTGTGTGTGTGTGTGTGTGTGTGTGTGTGTGTGTGAGAGAGAGAGAGAGAGAGAGAGAGAGAGAGAGAGAGAGAGAGATTCTCTTCATTTGGGTTTGCTGTGAGATATTAATTTCTTGTATTTTCATGGGTTTAGTTACCCTTCTTGTGTTAGAGTTTTCCTTCCACTATCCTCTATAGAACTGGATTAGTAGAAACATACTGTTTAAATTTGGTTTTGTCATGGAATATCTTGGTTTCTCCATCTATGGTGATTGAGAGTTTTGCTGAGTATAGTATCCTGAGCTGACATTTGTGTTGTGTGGGGTCTGCATGACATCTATCCAGGATCTTCTGATTTTTAGAGACTCTGTTAAGAAGTCTGGTGTAATTCTGATAGGTCTGTCTAATTTATATGTTACTTGGCCTTTTCCCCTTACAGCTTTTAATATTCTTTCCTTATTCTGTGCATTTAGTGTGTTTTGATTGTTATGTGACAAGAGGATTTTCTTTTCTGGCCCAATCTATTTGGTCTTCTATAGACTTCTTGTACCATTATGGCCATCTCTTTCTTTAGGTTAGGGATGTTTTCGTCTATGATTTTGTTCATGTTTTCTGGCCCTTTGAATTGAGAATTTTTACCCTCTTCTATTCCTATTATTCTTAGCTTTGATCTTTTCATTGTATCCTGAATTTCCTGGATATGTGGGGTTAGGAGTTTCTTACACTTTGTATTTTCTTTGATCAATGTGTCAGTATCTTCTATACTATCTTCTATGCCTGAGATTCTCTAAAATGCCCATCTCCAGGGTTGCCTCCCTTTGTGTTTACTTCATTGTTTCTATTTCGATTTTTTATATTTTGGATCGTTTTGCTCAATTCCTTCACTTGCCTGATTGTATTTTCCTGTATTTCTTTACGGGGTTGATTTGTTTCCTCCTTAAGGGCTTCTACCCGTTTGCCTGTGTTTTCCTGCATTTCTTTAAGGGAATTGTTTATATGCTCCTTACAGGCCTCTATCATCTTGATAAGATAGGATTTTATAGCAGAATCTTGCTTTTCAGGTGTGTTAGGGTATCCAGAGCTTGCTGTGGTTGGAGAAGTAGGTTTTGATGGTGGTGAATTTCATTGACTTCTGTTGCCTATGTTCTTGTCCTTGCCTCTCATCACCTGGTTATCTCTGGTATTAACTGACCTGTGTGTCCCAGTCTGGAGCAGGCCTCCTGGGAGGCAGGCAGTGCTGTCTCTAGTTAGGAAGAACCTCCTGTGTCTCTTGTTAGAGCAGGCCTCCTATGTTCCTCATTAGGGCAAATCTCTTGTGAGACAGGCAGGCTTTGAGTTCCAAAGCCATGATCTGCCCCAGTTGCAGATGGATGGGCAAACTAGAAGGACTGTGTCCCTGGTTACTGCCTGGAGACAGGCAGGCCGTAGGGTGTGGGAAGGTATCAGCACTGCTGATCTGGCATGGGTGAGAAGCAGAAAAGAGATTTTTTTTTAATTTGAGGAAAATCAAATAGGAAAGTCAACATACTGAAACTTATGCAATGCACTGTAATCAGATCAAAGAGGGAAATTTTCTAAATATATCAGTATTTATTACTTATATGATTTTCCAATAAATATCTTTATCTCATCTTGTGCCTTAAAACTCCATTCCACAAAGTAGAAAGAAATTAAATTCAAAATTAGTGTTAGAAAGGAAATATTTGAAACTATGAAAACAATGGACAGGATCAGACAAACAAAAACTACTTTTCTTCCTTCCTTCCTTCCTTCCTTCCTTCCTTCCTTTCTTTCTTTCTTTCCTTCTTTCTTTCTTTCTTTGAAGAGATAAAACCAACATAGCTGTAATTATACCAGCAGAGAAAAAGGGAAATGTCTATTAAAATCATAAAGGAAAAGGAGAAATTACAAATGGTATCACAGGGGATGGAGAGATGGCTTAGTGAATAAGAGTACTTATTGTTCTTCCAGAGGACCAGATTTCAGTTTCTAGCACCCATGTGTCTGTAACTCCAGCTCTATGAGATCTAACACCCTCTGTGGCTTTCCTTGGTACCTGCATACATACAAATACACACACACACACACACACACACACACACACACACACACACACACACAAATAAAACAAGAAAAAATAACAAAGGAACAAGATGAATCATAGGCTATTTTAAACAACTTTTAAGCCAATAAATTAGACATATTAGGAGAAACAAAAATTCCAGTACACATAAAACCATCAAGATTAAATCAATAGAGAATTTAAACTGACCAGTGGAGGAATTTCATCCAGAATTTTAAAAGAATTTCAAAAGTCTTCCATTGCTAGGCATTGGTAGTACACACTTTTAATCCCAGCACTTGGAAGACACAGTCATGTGGATTTCTGGGAGTTTAAGACCAGCCTGGTCTATAGAACAAGTTCCAAGACAACCAAGATAAACCATGTTTCTTTTTTTTTAAAGATTTATTTATTCATTTATTATATATAAGTACACTGTACCTGTCTTTAGATACACCAGAAGAGAGCACCAGACCTGATTATAGATGGTTGTGAGCCACCATGTGGTTGCTGGGAATTGAACTCAGGACCTCTGGAAGAGCAGTGGGGAGCTCTTAACCGCTGAGCCATCTCTCCAGCCCAAACCATGTTTCAATAAATAAATAAATAAAGTCTTCCATCTATCTGATGGTTTAGCTGTTACGTTTAACCAACTTCTAAATTTTTCATTTATTTTTAAAACAGTATTTTATACATCCCAAATGCTGGCCTCAAATCATGCTTCTGCCTCAGCACCCCAGGTGCTGGCTTTACAGCTGTGTGCTAACACTGCCTACTGCCTACTGCCTACTAAACTATTAAAGAACTAATGCTAATCTTCCTAAAATCATCTAAAAAAACAACCAATCTGTTTCATTTCCTTTAATAAGGGTATCATTACCCTAGTAACAAAGTCAGGTGGACACTACAGGAAAAGAAAACTGTAGGTCATCTCCTTTGTGGTGGTTTGAATGAAAATGACCCCCAGAGGCTCATAGAGTGTGGCACTGGTTGAAAAGACTTTGTTAGTGAAGGTGTGGCCTTATTAGAGGAAGTATGGTCACTGAAGGTGGGCTTTGTGTTTTAAAAGTTCAAGCTAGGACCAATCCCTCTCTCTTCCTGCTGCCTGCGGATCCAAATATAGAATTCTCAACAACTCTCCAGTACCGTGAGTGTCCTCTTGCCACCAAGCTTGATAATAGACTAAACCTCTCTGACAGTGTAAGCAAACCTCAATTAAACGTTTTCCATTAAAAGAGTTGCCATTCACAGGAGAGAGAGAGCTGTTCTTAGAACCAATTTTTTACCTTAAAATTTTGGCAAAATAAAAAAACGTAGTATCCTGTAACATGAAATTGACACTAAACTCACATTTTGGGGCTCACATACGAAGTTGTGTTGGAACACAAGCAACCTCTTCTTCCCCACAGACCACTTTTAGCTACTTCTATGTGATAATGGAAGAGTGAGGTACTAACAATGAAAGCATAGCCACAAACACTCACTCAGGCATTTACTCTCCTCAACTGGAAAAAAAAAAAACCACCACAGCAAAACTCAACCCAAAGCCTTGATTAAACTATAGCTACTTCAATTCCTGCCATCATCTCTGTCCTTTTCTTTAAATGAAATAACTACTTATTTGAAAAGTCTCTTGAGTCAAGTTTTCCTTGTATTCTAATTGCTGTGATCTGATGCTGCAGTTAATGTCCTGAGCCTTTCCTCAAGCCTCCCCCTCACGGCTGCCCCTTTCAAGAGGTCTTGTAAATACTGGGAAGAAGTGGTAGCCAGTCAGGAGAGCAGGGTAGCCCATGCTCCTGACAACTGCATCTCAGGATGCCTATCCCACTGAGCTCAGTAAGAAGACAAGCCAGCTAATAGAAAACTTCCATGGCTGATGTTTACAAGGCTAAGTGTATACCTGCCTGTGAGAGCATCATTAAACATCTTGGGCTTAGGAGGTCTGAATCTAGTTTGACCTGCTTATGAAAGCCTCATTGAATACGGTTAGTTTTCGCATGTTACTCATAAGAAGTAGGCATAACACTTCATTCATCATTTTCCCACAAATTCTAAAGGCAATTTGGAAGAGTTTTATCCAAAATGTACTTCTCTTTTGTTGCTTTTATTGTTGTTTTTGTTATTTTGTTTCATTTTTCAAGACAAGGTTTCTCTGTACAGTTCTGGCAGTCCTAGAACTTCCTCTGCAGATCAGGCTGGCCTCAAACTCAGAGCTCTGCCTGCCTCTACCTTCCAAGTGCTGGGATTAAAGGTATGCACCACTACCACTTGACTCCAAAAGGTACTTTTAAAACTTGAGAAGTAAATAAAGTTATCAATTCAAAGTTTGTATTTAACATTTACTGAGACTAAAAAACAATCCTGGATACTTTATTTTTCAGTGGTTATCAGTCACTGAATTTATAGAATTATATTTTGTAATTGGTTTTTGAAAAGATGGATGGGGCCTGGGAATCTACCAACTAGTAGAGTGCTTGCCTAGAATGCCCAAAGATTGATTACCAGTGTCAAACCAAATTAATAAATATTAATAGATAAAAATTTTTGTTGAATAAGCATGTTTCAAAATTTTCTGTTTTGTGTCTATAATTATCTTAGTATTAAAGCCATATTTGAAAAAATTATCCAATATGTCTTTCTTAGCCAGTTTTGTGTTGTTATAATCAAATACATGAAGCTGGGTAACTTGTAAAGCAAAGAGGTTTGCTTAGCTCCTGAAATTCAAGGTCATAGACATCGATATTTGCCTAGCTCTGGTGAGACCTCAGGGCAGATGGCATCCCAGGATATGATTGTGTGCAAAGAGGATTAGGAGATCCCAGCCTCACCGCAAAGCACCCTTGTGGGAACTGATCCAGTCCCAAGAGACCAGATCGTCTCCTAGGAAACACAGTGACATATTCTCGAGGACACGCTATTACCTAACCACCTTCTACCCTCAGATTTTCCACCACCTCATCATCCCATTAGGGACCTTGCTTCCACCACAAGAACTTTAGGGGATAGGAGGAAACCTAACCCATGAAAATATCCATATCATAATTATTTTTATCCCTTCTGCAATTACTACTCTCATTATACTTTTAGACTAGAGTTCGGAAGTAACATAACATTACAACTTTGTTCAGAGTTAAAATCAAAATGATCCTGAAAAATATATTAATAGGAGAATCTCATTTATTTGTACATTTAGGTTGACACATGAATAAAATGATGAGAAACTGATCAACTATGACTATTTTTTTAAAACTTAAATGATAAACCAAGAGAATTTTAAGTTGACTCTCCTTAAATCATATATCATCATTTCATTAGCAATAATTACATAAGTCCTGGTGATAGCACTGTGTTCTAGCTATCTATACATACTAGAGTAGACCTAAGGGCACCTGCTACTTTATGCTGTGGTTCATGTACTCCACACCAACAACCTGATTCAGCATGCTATGCAGCCTGTGAGCTGATACTGATAATATTATACATGGTGCATTCTGTGACCACACACCAGATGACACTACCTACTATAGGTTACATTGCCATGAAGTATGAGCCTAAGATATTTAAGTCTTCTTAATAGTACCAAAATTTTGACTATAACTCCATTTTATAATTTGATGCAGCATTAATCAACTTCATTTTATGCTTTCTCTGTTTAGTAACAAGCCGCTGATGGTTATTCACCACCTGGAGGACTGTCAGTATTGTCAAGGTATCCGTAGCTCCGGGGATCTTACTGTGTATCCAAACATGAGATAGAAGTTAGCTGGTAAGAAAGGTTAAGAAGGAACCCAGAAAAGTAAGTCCCACCATTCTACCAAGATACTTAGTGACCAAGAGAGAGCCACCTAGGGGCACCCTCTAGTAACTGCAGCAGAAAGATTGTGAGTCAGAGGTAAACCTAGGCTAAGTCGTGAGACACAGTCCAGACAAAGGATTATAATGGCTGCTCAAGTCTGCTGAATGTAAAACTATGATATGCTCTTCTTAAATATAAAAATGAGTGGAATAACTTTCTGACAGAGAATTTTCTAACCAATGAGTGACTACGCAATGTAAATTATAAAACTACTGTGTTTGTCAATGTAATTGTCCGTTGACATCTCCATAAACAGATTCTAGCCCATTACTTCCCAATTTACATAGTAAAGGTACAACAAACCATTTACATCCATGCCATTGACACGAATATAGAAAACGTACTAGCTATGATATTACATTAACAATGTTTTGACCCTTTAAGCAAACTGACATTTCGCTCTCCCTTACAGCACTAAAAAAGGAATTTGCCAAAAATGAAGAAATACAAGAAATGGCCCAAAATGACTTCATCATGCTGAATCTCATGGTATGTAAGCCTAACCATAATGTCATAACTTCAGGGAAATGCTGAACTCTTTTCTTTTTTTTTTTCAAAAAAATGCAGGATCAAGTATTTTTACTACAGAAATTTTAAAGATTCTAATGTATAATTTCCTGGAAATTTAGCTTCCATAGAGAATGCTACACAAGCCAATGATGTTCATTTGTTTCGTTTTCTGCTAGCATGAGACCACGGACAAGAACTTGTCCCCTGATGGGCAGTACGTGCCAAGGATCATGTTTGTTGGTATGTGTGCACCCCCACGTCAGGTTTGCTAAATTAGTAGGAACCTTGGCAACCTTGTTTTTATTTGCTTTAAGATCTAACTTAAGCACTGTCCTTTTTAAAGGGGATCCATTTCCAACCCAATCAATAACATTATGTTCTTGTTTGATCCATGCCGAAATACACAATGTTGCTAACAAATTTTAAACATTTAAAAAGAATTTATGCTCTTAAATCAACTTATCCATGCACTTTTAATACAATACCCCAAAATAGAGCCATGCCTCCCTAAAAGGAAACAAGGCTAATCCATCATGATTCACATGATGAAAACTGACTTTTTTCATAAATTTTCCAGACCTTGTTATTAGAGTAGGGAGAAGAAACAACATTAATATCATGTTAAGTAATATTTGGGTGACTTTGTTGTGTGTTGTTTTTGACAGACCCTTCTTTGACTGTCAGGGCTGATATAACTGGAAGATACTCTAACAGACTATACACATATGAACCCCAGGACTTACCCATGCGTGAGTAAATTACATCATAAATTACACTGGTCAGTCATGACAGCTGACCCTGACACACACTAAAAAAGACAGAAATGTTAGGAGAGAGAATGCTTCCTCCTAGTGTCAAAGACCCAATGTGAATTTTCTCAGATGACAGTAATGATGGTTTTGTCCTTCTGAAATGCCTATAAATACTGAGGTACAAAATTACTTAAGAGTAAATATTTTTAATTACAGTCACTATCAGTCATAGTAGTCTCAGATCCAGCAATACTGGATTAATTCAATAACTAATAGAAAAGAAAACACTCTCTCAAAGCTCCTTTAATAAAACTGCTTATTGTCAATGAATTTGATGAGCCACCTTTGATTAACTTAATCCATAAATTTACAAATATTCATTTAGCTTATTAATATAGTATGCTAATGAGCCATACAATCTACTTTTATTTATTATCATTTAAGTTCTAACATCTACTACTTCCATTTGCAAGAGCACAATGTGTGTTTACTCTCCTCTCAGTGATAGACAACATGAAGAAAGCACTAAGACTTATCCAATCAGAGCTGTAAGGAATGATGGAAAGATGCTTCCCCTCTAAACGGTCAAACGTGTGACACAAGCATCTGGCTCACTAACAAACACCAATGTGCAAGTTCCTGGATTTCATAACACCACTACTTAACTTTGTGAAATGTCTGCGATGGTTTATGAAGGCAAAATCATATTTTAATAAATGTTAAGCTTACAGTGATGCTGTCGTTTGATATTTACCTGTACCTATAGCAAAGAGAGTTTTCATGAGCTCACAGTTGCTATGCTTTGCATGTGCAATGTCTCCCCTGCCTCATGTCTTGATGGCTTGCTTCTCAGATAGTAAAGAACTTCTGGTAACTTTAGAAGGTGGCATCTAGCTAGAGGTCATAGGTCATGATAAGTAGCTCATTGAGGATATCTCATCCCTGACACATTATCTTGCTCTCTATTTCCTATTGACCAAGAAGAGGAACTTCATGCACATGCACGTGCGCGCGCACGCATGCACAAACACACACACACACACACACACACACACACACATACACACACACACACACACACACACACACACACACACACACACACTCCCTGCTATGATTGTATGATTGTTCTGCCCAAGTCCATGGTACTAATTGACCATGGACCAGACCCTCTGAGTCTTCCTCCCTATGTTACTGATGCCACTTTGGTTACTACAAAAAGTACCTAATACATTTCTTCTTTTTTTTTTTCGGAGCTGGGGACCGAACCCATAATACATTTCTAGTGGAGGAACAAGGGCCTCAGTAAGAAGTTGGTGGTTACTTCTACTTCCTCTGCTCTCATTCTCTTTGACCGCTAATCTAATTTTACAGTCATCCTTGCAGCACATCAAATGTACTGTTGTAAATGATAAACGATTTCTTTGTTACATATTTAAACCTTTAGCAGAGTATTTCAAAGTTAACCAATTACTTATTTTCCCCTTTAAATCAAGATAGGCATTTGAAAGTAAATTCAAATAAACTTAGAATATATTTTAAAATTCAACCACCTGTTTTTCTTAATTATTAGTAGATTAGTAAATTTTTAATGTTTCCTGAAAAGTGAAATCATCTTGGTAATATTAAAGAGTTTCTCCAAATAATTATCAGTGATGATACAACCTCCTAATATTATCGGGTGACCAATTTTTGATTCAGCTCTTCACAGGAATACCAGAAGGCCGATAAAATGTTTCATGTTCTTTTAAATAATAAGAAAATTTCTGCCAAAAGGAACCCCACAGTCAGAAAGGAGTAATTATCAGAAAGTGGGACATCTTCGGAGAGTTTATATTCCTACCCTATAGAATCTGATCATATTTCCGAAGTGTCCTGAGTCAAAAAACATATGCTTGAGCTAGAAATACACAGTCTGACACACATACCTGGATAACCCTGAGATTTGGTGAGTCAGAGAAAGATCGTTCTAGGTGTGATTTGATCACCATCCTGTTGGTTTTAAAATTACACTTTAAGAACCTGATCTGCTTGGATATAAATAGAATGCATGAATATTTTCTGCACTACATTTCTATGTAAGCTATCTGAACAAGACATAAACACATACATTCATGCTCCCGAATTAGAGAATACCAGTACATTATAATTAATTAAGTGTTTTACTTAAACACTAATTTGACTTTGACCTAAAATTAAAAATAAGATGTAGTATAGCAATGCAATTCTTGATATTATTTTGATAGAAAATATTAAAGTAATACAGTTGATTAAAGTAATTCATTACTAAATACATAGGAAAGGGAGAAATGTGACTCACAGAAGGGATTCATCGACAACTTAGTCTCTACAAACAAAAGAAGAATATTCACTTGTTTTTATTTAGAGTTAAGGGTAAATGTGTCACTGAATAACAAATTGACTTTTCTTTATAAAAAAATTAGTATTTCTTTATATATTTATATATAGTTGTATTATGCATACATTAAATAACATTCATTTTAAATTGTAATTTTGTAATAATTATATTAGGAAATATAGCTTTGGAATCTGTTATTTCCTCTAAACTCATTTAAGTTTTAAACTCTGTAGCCTACTTAATGCTTCTACTTAACACTATCATTTGACAAAATGACTTGCTCGGATCCAACCGCTTCTAGATTTGCTCTCCCATTTTGTATTTAGAGCTACACATCAGCATTTGCGGGAGGTTCTGGGAGAAGGAAGGTACAAGCATAACCTCTTCCCCATTATTTATGCCTATAACATCTAAATGTCTTCCCTGATGTACTCAACATTAAGAAAATATTACTAATATCAACTCTCTGAAAATGTATGTACAATTCTGTGTGAATGAAATTTGTACAGAGGAGCTTTCAGGATTTATTTGCACTGCAAAGAGATACAGTAGTCAGAGAGTTAAATATTCCAAGTGATAACAATGGGGTTGTGTTCCGAAGTGTAGGGTAGCCAGTTAAATCCAGATAAACTGCTGTTCCAGTGGCTACATTTACAGAGCCACGATTATACCTGAAGCTCAGGAATCATTGCAGAAGCCGAGGTAGGAAGACTGTAAGAACCAAAGGATCAGGCAGTTTGCTGTGAGATTATGTCTCCTAGTAACATCAAAAGCTACACCCATGAGGTCTCATCAACGTGACTGCTGAACAAGAACAATGGGCATGCCAAACTTGATGGGGAAAGCCCAGGAGTCCTCAATCCCATGCAAAATCTGGTTGCAGGAAGAATAGTCTCCAGAGAGGGACACACCAACTGGTTAACCAGTACCAAGTGGTCAGCTCTGAAAACATAAATAGAACAAACGGTGTGCATACTGAGCATGTTGTATTTATGTATTTAGGAATGTGTGTATGTGTGTGTGTGTGTGTGTGTGTGTGTGTGTGTGTGTGTGTGTGTGTGTGTGTGAGAGAGAGAGGGGGGGGGGAGGGAGAGAGAGAGGGAGAGAGAGAGAGAGAGAGAGAGAGAGAGAGAGATGAAAAATAGAGAAATGGAGGCCATGAAGAGAGCAAGGAGGAGCATATTGGAAGGTTTGAGGTTGAGAAGTAGAAATGATGTAATTATATTATGATCTCAAAAATAAAAGACATAACTTTTTCTTTTGCTGAAAATAGATTTTTTTCATACTATATATGATTACGGTCTCTCCTATCCCTACCCCTCCCAGTTCCTTTCTACCTCTCTTATCTGGATCCACACCTTTTCTGCCTCTCCCTAGAAAATAATAGGTATCCAAGAAATAATAATAAAATAAAACCAAAACAAATAAGAGAAGAACAAGACAGTCAAACAAGAAAAAGAGCCAAAGAAAAAGCACAGGAAATACATAAAGAGGCAGAGACACATGCATTCACACACACACACACACACACACACACACACACATACACACAAGCACACACACACGCATGCACACATACACACACACACACACACAGAGGAATCCCATAAAAACACCACAGGATGCCATGATATATACAAAGGACAAGTAAGATTTAATGACAACAACAACAGTAAAGTCATGACAACATTATGTCATAATGAACTGCCAAAGATGTCTTTGGAATCTTTAGTGCTGGCCATCTGCTGCTGGAAATGGGGCCTACCCTTAAGAGGGGTTTGCTTTCCCTCTGAGACTTTCTTGGAGAAAACTGTTTTCATTTGCAAGTGTCTATCAGTTGGAGAGAGTTTCTGGATCAAGGTTGAGGGTCTTTTCTACTTCTACACTCAGTTCTTGGGTCCCATTTGACACCATGCAGGCCCTGTACATGCTGCCTCAGTGTCTGAGTTCATATGTGCCCATACCCTGTTGTGTCTAAAAGACCTTGATGGTGTCCTCCATCCCCTCTGGCTCTTAGACTCTTTCTGTCTCCTCTTTCACAGAGCTCATTATGCCCCAAAGGGGGAGCTTGGATGGATACATACCTTTTTAGGCTATGTGTTCCCAGGTCTCTCACTCTCTGCATACTTGTCCAAATGTGGGTCTCTGTATTTGTTCTTATCTGCTACAATAGGAGGCTTCTCTGATGATGGCTGAACAGGGCACTGGTCTATGAGTGTACAGAAGGTCATTAGGAGTCATTTTAATGCTACTTTCCTTCAGCAGAACAGTAGTATTTGGTTAGGTTCCTGGTTAGTCTGGTCGCAGGATCTTGGTCAGCCAAGCAGCATCTGGTATGAGCTCCATCTCATCAAATGGGCCTTAACTCAAGTCAGATACTGGTTGGCTACTCCCACAAGCTGTTGCACCAGTGTGCTCTGAAGGCAGAACGCCATTGTAGATGAGTTTGTAGCTGGGTTGGTGTTAACCTTTCTCCTTGGGTACCATGAAGAGTACCTTCCCATGCTGTGAATACAGGCACATGGGTGGTAAAGGCTCAACATGGGCACCAGCTCGACTTCTCCATGTTCGAGGAGTTGTGTAGGTTTCATCTTTAGCAATGGGGCCTTCCTGTCATTTTGTAGAGAGTCACTCATAGTCTTGCCAACAGACTAGGTTGTTTAGGGGTCCCCATGAGACCCTATTTGATTAGATGTAATCCATTCCTGGAACTGGAAGCTTCATTTGTGGACAGGAGATGTTTAATTGGAGCTCTGTCTCCCCGTTATTTGATAATTTCATTTATATTGCTTTTATATATGTAGTTATTTTAGGAAGCTTCTACTATATCAGGTTCCTATATGGCCCTTAGTTTTAGCTGTCTCTATTTCCTCTCTCATCCCCTCTCCCTTCCCTATCCCTAGTTGATCCTCCCATTCCGGTGCCCCCTTGTCCATTAGAGAGGACCCTGTCAGTAAAATGCTTCCCATGCAATCATGAGAATCTGAGTTCAAATCCCAGAACTTATGTAAATCGATCCAGGCGTGGTGCTACCCACTTGAAATAGAAGTGCTGGATGGAGTCACGTGGATCTCTGCAGCTCACTGCTCAGCCAATCTAGTGCTAAGCAGACTCCAGCTCCGGGCCAATGAGAGAAGCTATTTAAAAAACAAGCAAACAAACGACGCACATTCACTTGAGTAAGCATAAACACACAGAGACTGTATTTTAAAAGCTTTAAGCTTTCCTAATTACCCAGCATCTATTTTCTATTTTGTGTCTGAAACGGCATTTATTACCGTGTATGCAAAGACAGACTGGAAAAAATTAAAGCAATCTCCGTCCCCTGCGGAATTCCACCTAGAGATAAGATGTGTATATGCCTCAACAATAGGAAACAATCTCTCTCGACATGACTCCCATGGAGTGGGACCAGTAGAGAGAGACACAGTTGTCTCACCATGCTGTCAAGTTTCACACAAGCTGTAGTGCTTATGAATCTTAAGTCAAATGAGAACGTGTTCTACTACTGCCAATTTGATAAAAAAAAAAAGAATCTTTAGCCCCACCGTATGGTTTCTGTTTTATCAAATTGGCAGTAATAGAACACGTCCTCATTTCACTTAAGATTCACTGGTATAGACCTAAAACACAAAGTACACACAGGTTTGTTTTATATTTCAGGGTTTTATAATTAACAAAAATGTGTCAGGCTTCAAGGACACTTATCTTTCTAGAACATTATACATATATACATTAAGATTTGCTAAAGACTTTAAAGTGATACTTCTTAAAACATAATTATATACAATCTACATATTCAGCTCCAGTCTTACTGAGTAAAGAAAAAATGAGGAATTTCTTTTCTGCATCTTAAATATGTTTCTTCCCTGTCTGTCTTTCATGAAGTAGTAAAACCCCTGGAAACAGAGTCTCCCTGTGACTCCCTGGCCTTCTCACCCATCCACACTAAACAGCACCACAAAATTGTTCAGATGTTGGGAGGGCAAAGGGATCTTGGAACCCATCTGTAATCAGAGGCTACTAAACCCTGGACTCACCTACTATTTGCCCAGATTTGGTTTAGGACTACTGCACACCTTAGCTGGACTAGATCTACTGGATGATTGGATTCACACTAACCATTGGTTACCGCCACTCAGGGAAATACAGTGCAGTGATTTTCATAGAGAATATGTCATCACACTGAGCTACTGAGCTACATTCATTTTTATTGCTGTGATGAAACACACTGACCAAAAAAAAAGGGGGGGTGGGGAGCTTAAATACCAAAGGTTTATTTTAGCTTACATTTACACCTTACAGTCCAAATTACAGGGGAGTCAAAATTTTCAAGATCTTGAAGCACCTGGGCATAGCACAATAGCATATCCACAAGCAAGAGCAGAGATAAAGAAATGCATGAATGCTAATCCTCAGCTTGCCTTCTCTATTCTTGTACAGACCATGACCCAAACCCAGGAATGGTGCTGTCTACCTCAGTGAGGGCAATCAAGATGATCTCCCACAGACATGCCTACAGGCAAAGAGGATCAAGATAATTCCTTACGTAGATTCTTCTGAGGAAATTCTAGGATGTGTCTACTTGGTAATTAAAACTAGCCATTATATATAGGTTGAATTGCTCCCCTTTACATGTCAGAATCCTTGTTCTTAGTACCTCAAATATTACCTTTACTCAAAAATAGAGACCTTAAAAGATTATATTAGTCATATTAGACAAGAATGGATCCCAACACCAATGTGATGATGGTATCTCTACAAACAGGAAAAATTGATTCTCACTCTAGCCAAAGAGGCAGGAAAGTTCCCCACAGATATTCACCTCTCTCTGTGTTCCTTCAAACACAATCCACAAGTCTCACCAGCAGCTCTGTACCTACTCCAGCCTCCCTTCCCCTCCTTAGCCCCACCTCCAGTGAATCATACAGATCTTCCCCTTGAAACTACCCACCCCTCACTCCTCTCATTCTCCCCTCACTCCAGCAGGCATTCTCTGGGAACCACCAGATCCAGGTAAGAAGCAGCCAGAGAAGCAGGTAGGCTAACTGGGACCTTCACCACTCCTTCAAATCCAAATCCCAGCATCATGCTCAGCCTGGTGGCAGACAACATGAAGCAGATACCCTGTCCTCTCTGCCCCAATGCCCAGGGGATCGCACAGCTCTTCCTGCACCACCTTCCTTCCCTCCACTCATCACGTTATCTCAGCACCCAGCTCCAGCAGGCATCCTGTGGAACACTTGCAGGCCATGGTAGGAAAGCGAGTATCCTAACTGATGACCTTTGTCTCTCCCTCTTCTCCAAATCTAAATCCCCAGTCTCAGCCCCAGCTCTGAAGCAGACTCTGTTGTGGCCTCTCCTTACTCTGCCCCTATTCCCGGGGGACTGGGAAACCTGGTGGAACACCTTGTTTTTAATCTCTTCTGTGGACCATTTCCAGGCACCCAGTTCATCCCCATTCCAAAGTGTGAGTTCCCATTACCTAGAAACACATTTTACCTGGACTCACCAATGGCCACAACTATCAAGATCCCAGAGGAATTTCTTACCAGGCAACACACAGCAACCATACTCTCCTAAGAATCAGTGAGGGCAACAGAAACCAAGGAACAAACATCCAACAAAGACAAGACTAGATATCATCACCTAGAGTTATAATCTTTCAAAACCCAGAGACTTGGAGACAAGCATAAAAACAGAATTAATTACAGCCAAGAGAATGTGATTCCACTAAACCCAGCAACCCTACCACATTAGGCTCTATGAACTACAATATAGGTTAAACACAAGACAAGGACCTTAAAATATCCTTTATTAATATGACAGAGGTTTTTAAAAGAAAAATGGATAAATCACTTTTAAAAATCTATGAAATCATAAAAAAACAGTGGAAGAAAATTTTTAAAAATTAAGACAGGAAAATGGAAATAAAACCAGTAAAGAAATCACAAACTGAGGGAATCCGGAGATGAAAAATAAAACCTAGATAAGAGAACAGGAACTACAGATGCAAGCCTCACCAACAGAATATAAGAAATGACAGAGAGAATCTCAGCCATTGATAGAAAAAATAGATACATCAGTCAAAGAAAAATTTTCTAAGCCTGGCACCAAACATCTAGAAAATCTGGGACACACTATGGAAAGACCAAATCTAGGAATAATAGGAATAGAAGAAGAAGAACCCAGCTCAAAGGCACAGAAAATACTTTCAACAACGTAATAGAAGAAAAAGAGTAACCTTAAGAAGGAACTGTCTATAAAGATAAAAGAAGCTTACAGAACATGAGTAGACTGGACAGGAAAAGAAATTACCCTTCACATATAATAATTAAAATACTAACTATACAGAACAAAGAAAGAATAGGAAAAGCTACAAAGGAAAAAGACCAAGTAATATATAAAGGCAGAGACATATTACTCAAAAACCAGAAGGGCCTGGATAGATGTTCTACAAAGTCTAAAAGACCACAGATGCCAGCCCAGACTACTATAACCAGTAAAAATTCAGTCACAACAAATGGAGAAAAATCAGATATTCCACGATAAAACCAAATTCAAGCAATTATCTATCTATAAATTCAACCCTACAGAAGTCAGTAGAAGTAAACACATATATTATGTTATTATCCAAATGAAGCTAACAGATATTTACTGATCATTTCACCCAAACACTAAAGAATATACCTTCTTCTCTGCACCTCATGAAAGCTTCTCCAAAATTGACCACATATTTGGGCACAAAGCACGTCTCAACAGATACAAGAAAAGATGCTCCAATATTCAACAAAGACACATGCTCCACTATGTTCATAGCAGCCTTATTTATAATAACCAGAAGCTGGAAACAATCTAGATGCCCTTCAACAGAGGAATGGATACAGAAAATGTGGTACATTTACACAATGGAGTACTACTCAGCTATCAAAAACAATGACTTCATGAAATTCATAGTCAAATAGATTGAACTAGAAAATATCATCCTGAGTGAGGTAACTCAATCACAGAAAAACACACATGGTACGCAGTCACTGAGAAATGGATATTAGCCCAAAAGCTCGAACTACTCAAGATACAATCCACAGACGACATGAAGCTTAAGAAAAAGGATGACCAAAGTGTGGATGCTTCACTCCTTCTTAAAAAGTGGAACAATAATATTCATAGGAGAGGATATGGAGGCAAAGTTTGGAGCAGATACTAAAGGAATGGCCATTCAGAGCCTGCCCTACATGTGGCATGCATGCATACATACATACATACATACATACATACATACATACATATATATATATATATATATATATATCTCCACCAAAACTAGATAAGATTGATTGATGAAGCTAAGAAGTGCATGCTGACAGGAACCGGAGAAACACAGCCAGAGCATGTCAAATACAGAGGCGAATGCTAGCAGCAAACCATTGAACTGAGAACAGATCCCCATTGGAGGAATAGAGGAAGGATTGAAAGAGCTTATGGGGCTTGCAACCCCATAAGAACAACAATGCCAAACAACCAGATCTACCAGGGATTAAACCACTACCCAAAGACTACACATGGACTGACCTGTGGCTCCAGCTGCATATGTAGCAGAGGATGGCCTTGTTGGGGCACCAATGGAAGGAGAAGCCCTTGGTCTTGCCAAGGCTGGACCCCCAGTGTAAGAGAATGTTGGGAGGGCAAAAGGGGGGTTGGATGGGGAGGGGAACACTCTTATAGAAGAAGGGGAGGGGTGGGATAGGGGGTTTATAGAAGGTAAACTAGGAAAGGGAATAAGATTTGAAATGTAAATTTTAAAAAATCCAATAAAAGAAAAAGAAAATTGAAAGTATTCCTTGTGTCCTGTATGACCACCATATATTAAAGCCATGACAGAAACAACAGAAAGCTTACAAACTCATGGAAACTGAAGAACTCCCTACTAAATGAAAAATGGGTTAAGACAGAAATAAGGAAAGAAAGTAAAGACTTTCTAGAATTTATTGAATTCAATAAATATGCAACAAGCCAAGCTTATGAGACACAGTGAGGGTAATGGTAAGAGACAAGGTCATAGCATGAAGTTCCTAGATTTAAAAAAAAATGGAGAATTTTTATACTAGTCATTTCACAGCACACATGAAAACACTAGATCAAAAAGAAGTAAGCACACCCAAGAGGAATAAATGGCAAGAAATAATCAAACTCAGGGATGAAATCAATAAAGTAGAAACAAAGAAAAGATACAAAAAAAACCCCAATGAAACAAAAGTTCGTTCTTTGAGATAATCAATAAGATTGACAAACCTTTATCCAAATGAATGAAATTAGAAACAAAAGGGGGGTTATCACAACAGACATGGAGAAAATCCAGAGAATTGTAAAATTACAAAAATCTGCACCAAATTAAAAGAATTAAAATACATGGATAGTTTTCTCAATACATATCAACCTACCAAAGTAAAATCAAGACCAGAGAAGAGATTTAAACAGACCTATGACCTCTACTGAAATAGAAGCATTAAAAGTCTACCTATCAAAAAGCCTGGGGCCAGATAGTTTTAGTGCAGAATTCTCAGAGTCTTTGAAAGAACAGTTAACGCCAATACTATCAATTTATTCCACAGAATAGAAACAGGAGCCTTGCCAGTTTGCTGTAAGAGGCCATAGTCACCCTGATACCCAAACCACATAAAGACCCAACAAAGAAAGAGAATTACAGGTCAATTTCCCTTATGAGCATAAATGAAAAAAATCTCAATTAAATTATTGCAAACAAAATCTAAGAACACAACAAAAATATCATCCCCCATTATTAAATAAGTTTCACTGCAGAGAGGCAGGGATAGTTCAACATCTGAAACAATATATAAACAAACAGAAAGATTAAAAAAACCACATGATTATCACATTGGAGGCAAAAAAAAAAAAGCCTTTAACAAATCTAATACCTCTTCATGATAAATGTCTGGGAGAGATTAGGGACATAGCTATATATAATGAAGGCAATTTACAGCAAGCTCATAGCCAATATCAACTTAAATGAAGAGAAACTCAAAGCAATTCCACTAAAATCATGATCCAGACAAAGTTGTCCACTCCCTTCATATCTATTCTTTATCACACATAAAGTTTTAGCTAGAACAGTAAGTCAAGAACAAAGGAGATCAAGAGGATACACATTTGAAAGAAATATATATGCATATGACATGCCATTTATATGCAGATGATATGATAATATACATAAAATATCCTAAAAAATTCACCAGGAAACGCCTACAGCTGATATATGATTTCAGCAAAGTATCTGGATTAAAAACTTGGCTGACAAAAATCACCAGCTCTCCTTTATATAAATGACAAATGGACTGAGAAAGAAATAAGGGAAACAACACCTTTCACAATAGCCTCAAATAATATAAAGTATCTTGGGGTAACTGAAATCATGCAAGTGAAAGACTTGTGTAATAAAATCTTTAAGATATTGGAGAAGGAAATTGAAGAAAATATCAGAAGATGGAGATATTCCCCCATGTTCTCCACAAACCAATACTAAGTCCCCATTGCTGGAGACAATACCTCATTGAACATGGAGAAATTGAGCTGGAGCCTATATAGAGCCTTCGCCTCTGTGTGCTAGCATCTTTAATACAGAAACACACTCTGAAAGCTACCGAAGGAGAAATGTAAACACCAACACACCTTCAAGTCCTTTGATCTGTGATGGTATCATACCTGCAAGATCTGCTATTGCAGTCATGGCACAAAGCTTGGGGGGGGAGCCAAGGAACACCTGATTTGACCTAAGGCCACCTCCACAAGATGACACTGAAAAGATGGCTCAGCGGTTAAGAGCACTGCTGTTCTCCCAGAGGTCCTGAGTTCAATTCCCAGAAAACAAACACATTGTAACTCACAACCATCTATAATGAGATCTAATGCCCTCTTCCGGCATGCAGGTGTACATGCAGATATAGCATGCATAGGTATGACATAGGACAGACAGACAGACAGACAGACAGATAGATAATAAATCTTTTTTTAAAAGATGACATACTCGAGACTGCTTGGTTGACCACGAATCTGAGTCTTGTCAAGCCGGGGACCTAGGGCAAAACCAAACACTACTGTTTCAAACAACCACAATAACAACAAAGGAAGTAATACAATGATCCCTGATGATATTACCCATAGATCTGTGTCTTGCTCAGCCATCATCAGAGAAGCTTCCTCTGCAGCCAATGAGAATAGAGACCCCCAGAACTGGACAACATGCAGAAAATGAGGAACCTTTAAACAATCAGGGGTACATGGGATGTCTCCATCAAATCCCTCCCCTCAGGGTACATTGCATACTTTTCTGCAAGGGAACCTCCCTGGGGAAATAAATAACTCTTAAGGGTGGACTGCTTGCCCAACAGTAATTGTCCCCCACAAAATGAACTCAATGGCATCTTTGGAGGTCCCTTGTCTCATAATGCCATGTCAAAGCTTGTTCTCTTCTTACTATTATTTTATCTCATTCATATTGTTTCTTCTCTCTTTGCAGATGCCTTGCATATTTATTATGGTTGCCAGCTTAGTGTTTAGGTGGGATTCCTGAGTGTGCAAATGATAGGATTTCTGTCTCTTGTGCCTTCTCTTCCGCTCCTCTCTTTCTATTTGGTTTTCCCTGCTCCATCCTCTGTGTCAGTTTTTGTTTATCTTGTTTATGTTAGTATTATTTTTTAGAAGCCTGTTTGGTTTCTAATGAAAGACAGAAAGGGGGTGGATTCAGACAGGAGAAGAGGCAGGGTTGGGGGGGTAGAGGGAAGGAAACCATAATCAGAATGTATTATGTGGAAAAAATCAATTTTCAATAAAAGGTAGATGTTTGGGTATAAAGACATCCACACAGAGAAAGAATCTCAACATCTCAGTCAGAGACCTCCAGTCTCCAGCACTGTGAGTCAAAAATTGTTACTAAAGCCATCCAGTTTGTGGTGCTTTGCTATGACAACCCTAGAAAACTAACACATCTGATTATCCCTCCCAGGTCCAAACTGCAGTTTCCACAATGGGTAAGGAAATCCCAAAACTTCCCATGATGCATTTTGAAAGAAGACTTGATACAGTAAAGCAGCCATGTCTCACAATAAGTTTGTCAGATTCTATTTCTATCCTCCACATGCCTTTCTGCTCCGTTTTACATTATTGCTGGACCCCAGGTTAAATTAATAAAGTTCATGAAATATGTAAGGCCAATGCTGTGGTTTCAACTCAGAACCAAAAGTAATTCCAGGGGAGTAGCTGGTTACTCCAGATGTTAGATGCAACATTGACCCTTACTATGTTCCAGGCACAATGGTGAAGTCTTCGAGCAGATTAATATATTGGTATGTTTGTTTCAGTGGGAAATGGTGCTAACCTCTTAGCTTGGGAGTGAGTGGGAACTTGTCACTTGGTTCAAAGGTCACTAATGAGCACCTTAGTGGATCTAAACTCAAATCCAGCAAATGTAGATTCTGTGTTCATGTACTCAACTTCATAGTATTCTGCTTTTGACTTGTGTGATAGGAGAAACATAAGATAAATAAACTGATGTTGTATGTGTACATGTGCAAATACATGCACATATGTGTATACATATGCAGTTGCCTGTGGAGGTCAGAAAAGGCACTATGTCCACTGGACCTGGGATCATAGGTGGTTATGACCCTCCTAGTGTGAGTGTTGGGAACTGAATCTGGGTCTTAGGAATACCTATAACTCGAAAGGCATATCTCCAGCCCACTCATTACCTTCTCCTAGGTCTTTTCCAAGTCATGCCTGTCAAATTGTCTTCTTTTAGTGTCAGAGCCTCTTTCCTCTACAAACTCACTGTCCTTACATGGAAATGTCTGCTTTCTTCAGTCCTGTTGCTTTCCTTGGTCTATCAAGCCATCTGCCCTTTGCCCACCATTTCTTAAAAGGGATTAGAACAATCAGTAGACTAACCCTCCTCCAGAGATTGTGATCAATGATGTTTTCCTTATTTTTTATTGAATGTTTTTTTATTACTAACATTTCAAATGTTATCCCCTTTCCTGGTTTCATGTCCATAAATCCCCTATTCCAACCCCTCTTCCCCTTCTTCTATGAGGGTGATCCCCCACCTAACCACTCACCCCTTCCCACCTCCCTGCTCTGACATTCTCCTACACTGGGGCATCTAGCCTTGGGAGGACCAAGGGTTTCTCCTCCCACTGGTGCCCAAAAAGGCCATCCTCTGTTACATATGCAGCTGGAGCCATGGATCTGTCCATGTGTACTATTTCAGCAGTGGTTTAGTCCCTGGGAGCTCTGTTTGGTTAGTATTGTTGTTCTTATGGGGTTGCAAGCCCCTTCAGCTCCTTCCATCCTTTCTCTGACTCCTTCAATGGGAACCCCGTTCTCAGTTCAGTGGTTTGCTGCAAGCTCTATCATTCCTCTATCATGCTTTGGTAGAACCTCTCAAGAGACAGCTCTATCAGGCTCCTGTCAGCATACACTTCTTGGTATCAGCAATATTGTCTTGGTTTGGTGGTTGTACGTATATTGGGTGGATCCCCAGGTGGAGCAGTTTCTGGATGGCCTTTCCTTCAGTCTCTGCTCCAAACTTTGTCTCCATATTTTCTCCTATATTTTTGTTCCCCCTTCTAAGGACTGAAACATCCACACTTTAGTTGTCCTTCTTCTTGAGCTTTATGTGGTCTGTGGATTGTATCTTAGGTAATCTAAGTTATCAGGCTAATACCCACTTATCAGTGAATGTGTTTTCTAGTTCCATCGATTTGCTTATGAATTTCATGAAGTCATTGTTTTTGATAACTGAGTACTACTCCATTGTATAAATGTAGCACATTTTCTGTATCCATTCCTCTGTTGAGAGACATTTGGTCTTTCCAGCTTCTGGCTATTATAAATAAGGCTGCTATGAACATAGTGGAGCACGTGTCTTTGTTATATGTTGGAGCATCTTTTGGTTATATGCCCAGGAGTGGTATAGCTGTGTCCTCAGGTAGTACTATGTCCAATTTTCTGAGGAACCTCCAGACTGATTTCCAAAGTGGTTGTACCAGTCTGCAATCCCACCAACAATGGATTCTTTCTCCAATGGATAGTTCCTCTTTCTCCACATCCTCACCAGCATCTGCTGTCACCTGAGTATTTGATCTTAGTCATTCTGACTGGTATGAGGTGGAATCTCAGGGTTGTTTTGATTTGCATTTTCCTGATGACTAAGGATGTTGAACATTTCTTTACGTGCTTCTTAGCCATTTGATATTCCTCAACTGAGAATTCTTTGTCTAGCTTTGTATCCCATTTTAACAGGGTTATTTGTCTCTCTGGAGTCTAGCTTCTTGAGTTCTTTGTATATATTGAATATTAGCCCTCTATCAGATGTAGGATTGGTAAAGATCTTTTCCCAATCTGTTGGTTGCTATTTTGTACTAATGACAGTGTCCTTTGCTTTATAGAAGCTTTGTAATTTTATGAAGTCCCATTTGTTGATTTCTGATTTTAGAGCATAAGCCATTGGTATTCTGTTCAGGAAATTTTCCACAGTGCCCATGTATTCAAGGCTCTTCCCCACTTTTTCTTCTATTAGTTTGAGTGTATCTGGTTTGATGTGGTGTCCTTGATCCAGTTGGACTTGAGCTTTGTACAGGGTGATAAGAATAGATAGATTTGCATTCTTCTACATGCTGACTGCCAGTTGAACCAGCACCATTTGTTGAAAATGCTATCTTTTTTCCACTGGATAGTTTTAGCTCCTTTGTCAAAGATCAAGTGACCATAGGTGTGTAGGTTCATTTCAAGGTCTTCAATTCTATTTCATTGATCTACCTGCCTGTCTCTGTACCAATACCATACACTTTTTATCACTATTGTTCTTTAATACAGCTTGAGGTCAGGGATGATCATTTCCTAAGTTCTTTTATTGTTGAGAATAGTTTTCACTATCGTGGGATTTTTGTTATTCCAAATTAATTTGCTAATTACTCTTTCTAATAATTCCCTGCTTGCTCCTGGTTTGTTGTTGCTCCTGTTTGTTTTTAAGACAGAGTTGTTGTTTTTTTATTAATCAATTATGTTTCTTTAAAGTATTCCTTTTTTGTGGGTTCAGCAAACTTTATTGATGGTATTCAAGAGAGTGGGGAGGGCTCCCTAGGCCCCTCCTGTTATTATGGAAGTCTGAGATGGAATTGTGAGGGAGATGCTCAGTTTTGGGGGCCAAATTGGCCCCAACTGAGGGCCTCTCTCTTGCTCTCAGTAACCTTGCTGGGCTGGGGTGGGTGGTCCAGGGTTTCTTACTCCTTAGAGGCCTTATAGGCCAT
Source organism: Rattus norvegicus (assembly GCF_021556685.1). Taxonomy (NCBI): domain Eukaryota; kingdom Metazoa; phylum Chordata; class Mammalia; order Rodentia; family Muridae; genus Rattus; species Rattus norvegicus. The sequence goes on from NC_141539.1 coordinate 58,919,625, forward strand.
GAGGTCCACCACCCTGTTGTTGTAGTCATATTCATTGTCATACCAGGAAATGAGTTTGACAAAGCTGTCATTGAGAGCCATGCCAGCCCCAGCATCAAAGGTGGAAGAGTAGGAGTTGCTGTTGAAGTCACAGGAGACAACCTGATCCTCAGTGTAGCTCAGGATGCCCTTTAGTGGGCCCTCAGATGTCTGCTCCACCACCTTCTTGATGTCATCATACTTGGCAGGTTTTGCCAGGTGGCATGTCAGATCCACAACGGATACATTGGGGGTAGGAACACAGAAGGCCATGCCAGTGAGTTCATCTTGGGATGACCTTGCCCACAGCCTTGGCAGCATGAGTGGATGCAGGGATAATGTTCTGGGCTGCCCCACAGCCATCATACCACAACTTTCCAGAGGAGCCATCCACAGTCTTCTGAGTGGCAGTGATGGCAGTGTGGTCATGAGCCCTTCCACGATGCCAAAGTAGTTATGGGTGACCTTGGCCAGAGGGGCTAAGCAGTTGGTGGTGCAGGATGCATTGCTGACAATCTTGAGGGAGTTGTCATATTTCTCCATGGTTCACACCCACCACAAACATGGGGGCATCAGCCGAAGGGGCAGAGATGATGACACTTTTGGCCCCACTCTTCAAGTGAGGCCCAACCTTCTCCACGGTGGTGAAGACACCACTAGACTCCACAACATACTTAGCACCAGCATCGCCCCCTTGATGTTAAAAGGCTCTCATTCCTGGAAGATGGTGACGGGCTTCTCATTGATGAGAAGCTTCCCATTGTCAGCCTTGACTGTACCATTTAATTTGCCATGGGTAGAGTCATACTGGAATATTTAGACCATGTAGTTGAGGTCAATGAAGGGGTGGTTGAGGTCAACAATCTCCAGTTTGCCAGATGCAGAGGAGGCAGCCCTGGTAACCAGGCGCCCAATACGGCCAAATCCGTTCACACCGACCTTCACCATCTTGTCTATGGGACAAGGCTGGCACTGCAGGAGAAGGCGCAGCTGTCTCTGCAACAGGGAGGAGCAGAGAGCCTCTTTAAAAATATTCTTAACATCAGAAAATTTTAAGGGGAATTTTTTAAAAACCAGTAAACAACCAATTTGATTTTCCTATTCTAGCCATATAAGCCAGGTGGAGGTTGTAAGGAAAATGCTCTAAAGCGTCACTGTCAAAGACAACAGAAAACTGCCACCCACGGATAAATTGCCACAGTAAAGTAACTGCAGCATGGCTCTGTCACTCATACCAGACAACCCCAAATAAATACCTTATGAAACGAATTAAAATCTATCAAAACCACTTAAATATTTAAATGCAAAAATCTCGATTTTCCTTCGGTTGGGCTAAAAACCACCACAGACTACAGTCAGGGTTCCAGGGAGACCGAGTGGAATGTTTAAGCTTAGGCCAGCCAACAGAGCCCTCAACTTTCAATAGAATCATTTACTCAGGTATACCGTAAATAAAGACTGCGGCCACACAGCAAGCAAAAGGCAGTTGGCAAGTGAAATTTCTATAAGCTCATGAAAACAATACTGCCCAAACTGCAGATGGAAAAGGAGAGACATGCCTGCTCATCTTCAGTCGGTGCGGGGTGTCAAACAATCGTTACTTCTCCGTTGATGGGCGGGGCTGGCGGGTCCTGTCCACTGTGACAACTGGAGGACTTTCTAGGAAGGTTGGAACGTCTCAGTTAGGAGGCCTCAGTAGGAAGAGGAGCCAGTGATCAGAGTTTTATGACCCCTAGGTTAGTCTTGAACTTACTACGTAGCTGCAGATGACCTTGAATTTCTAACCTTCCTGCATCTGGGCCAGCGTGCTGAGATTACAGGTGCACACCACCACACCCAGTTTATGCAGTGGTAGGGATCGAACTCAAGGCTTCCTGCATTCTAGGCAAATACCTACCAAGTAAGCTATATCCGCTGACTCCATGCTTAGCATAGGAAGCTAGGGATACTAAAGCCTTAGGGGTTTGGGGTACCAATACAATAGCAGAATAAAGTCAGAGTCTTTGACTACCTCTCTATATAGTAGAGTGTAGCATATTCTCTATAATATATATAATATATAATATATATACTCCATATAGTAGAATATAGTAGTTATTATAATTATTCTACTATCTACCTTCACCTGGGTCTGTTACCATTTTGAAATCATATTTTCTTAATTCTATTATTCCTATGAAATACTGTTGAATTTCATTTACACTTATAATTTTTTGGTGTGCTAATTTATCACAAATAATCAAGGTAAGTATGCTGTGTTTTCACACTTGGATTTGGCAAAAAAACATGTACAAATGTAGAGAAACCACCTGGGAGTCTGAGGAGATCACTTCTTTCTTAGTTCAGGCATCTTGCTATGATTTTTTGTTATCCCTTTTTAGTTCATCTCAAAACTTACAAGCTCTAAAATTAAGGAGTCAGTCAATTTTCTGTCTTCATGTCATGTATGGATTTTTCCCAAGGAAGAACCATGCCAGAAACAAGCCTTCCAGGTGACACTGAGGAAGCAGAAAGCTGAAGGCTGTGTGTGTCCCCTGGAGGCTTCCTTCTGAAAGCAAAGGCAGCTGTTTCAAGGGACAACTCTCCAATCTAGGCTCACTTTCCGCTTCCTGTAAACTCCTTCTTAAGTGCCCAGAGCAAACTCTTCAGGGTGGGCTGTAAAATTAAGTCCAATTAAGCATCTACAGTTTAAAACAAGGGTTGCTGATCATTTTAAAGATACACACCACTGTGACTTGAGTGCCTTTTTCTGCTTTCATTCCTTCTGTCTTTGCTAGGAATGGAGCAATGAAGATCTCCTTCCCAGAATAGCCACCCCTTCCAACATGCACAGGGCGATATGCCAAGTTTCTTATTCCATTCTTTACCCCAAGAATGTCAGAACAGAGAATCCACAAAGGCTTCGATTTAGCCAAAACTGATGATAATGCAGCCTCTTTCTGACTCCATTACTATAGAAAGATTTGTGTAAGAGAACCTGAGGGGCTGGGGATTTAGCTCAGTGGTAGAGCGCTTACCTAGGAAGCGCAAGGCCCTGGGTTCGGTCCCCAGCTCCGAAAAAAAAAAAAGAACCAAAAAAAAAAAAAAAAGAGAACCTGAAAGCAATCTTTATGGGCTGCGACAAATACACACACCCTTTCCGACATTTTATCAGGCAATCTTAGCATGGGGCAGCGCAAACAAAGCAGGGCCCCATAGTGTCAATTGCCTTCTCCTGGAGCAGGAGAAACAGGATACCAGCCTGCATCCGTCTCTTTACAGGTGGGTGTTGGCTCACTGTAAGCAGATGGTGGGTTTATGATTCCAGTGTGCTGTCTATTTCTTAATAGACAAATATTTGCCTTGTATCAGAGTAAGTAATGTGGAAAGAAAAAAAACCCTCCTAGAGCTAAGCTTTCAAAGAATGCCTGAAGTTTAGGACACCTCAGCATTCAGAGGACTGAGGGAAGTGAGTGGTTGAACCCTAAACCCTGCCCTTCCTGTTGCTTAGACCTAAAACCTGCCCTGGCAGATAAAAGAAAACATTTGGAAGGCACAAATACAGTGAGGTGTGTTTGAGAAGCAGTGTGTTTTCTCCATTCAAAAAGATCTGCAAGAAACAGTAATGCAAGCATCATAGTTCTAATAAAATATGTAAGTTAATGACCAACTGTACCTGCCAATGTGGCCTATTGAGTTTCTTTCTCTAATATTTTATGCTGTTTCTTTCTATGGTGTGTCGGTATTCACTTTTTCCCTGGGTATGAATACGCTGCTCAAGAAATTTGAGTAAAGTGGCTGCTTTATGAGAATTTCAGTTTCCCTTTACACCTTTAGAGTAAGAGTGTGAGGGCCTCTCTTTCCTAGCTCGTTTTTCTTGTTTTCCTTCTCTGTGCATGGTAAAAGGGGTGGGTGTTAGCATTTGACCTAGCTTCCCTGGGAAACTTAAGAGAGTTGCTCTACTGCAGGGCTGAGAGACATGAATTTCAGTGGGGGTGGGGGTGGGGATATAACACCATGGAAAACATGGGGATCTTATTAACACAGCAATAAAAGAAAAGGAAGGAAGGGGAGGGGGGAGGGGGATGTTTGCCCGGAAACCGGGAAAGGGAATAACACTCGAAATGTATATAAGAAATACTCAAGTTAATTAAAAAAAAAAAACTTTAAAAAAAAAAGAAAGAAAAGGAAGACCCAGCCATTAGAATACAAGCCTAGTTCACAGACTCAGGGATAATTTTCATCCCTCTCAAACTTGGCACTTTGACTGCTGAAGCTGATGGGTGGGAGCATTCACTTAAAATAAAAGCTCTCTCCAAAAAGGAAGTCTCCTGAACATACACACTTTGAACCAACGTCACTGAAAAATTAAATTTAAGATAGAAGACAATTTGACTCATCTGAGCTTCTCTGGATGGGGAACCTCTTAAGAGGGAAATAAGCAATGCAATCTCCAGAGGGTTCCTTATACCCCCAGAAGGGAGATTCAAGGAAATGCAAGACTTAGGTCTTTGCACCTGCCTGCCTGGTCCCACTGGGGCATATCCTGCATCAGTGAGCTGCACTGTGCCCCTGAGCTGCATTGTCCAGCCCACAACTCTGCCTGCATCCCCAGTGACCAGCAGGCACCAGGGATGACCAGATGGCTAAAGGCCAGCAGCATAAAAACACAATCAACAAAAGTCACAGCAATATAGGACCACCAGAGCCCAGCTAGCCTACTACAGCAAGCTATGGCTATCATAACACAACAAAGCCCAAGAACCCTTAAAACCAATCTTATAAAGATGACAGAGACATTAAATGAGGAATGGAGAAATCCCTTAAAGAAATACAGGACTGCACAATCAAACAGGTGAAGGATATGAATAGAACTATTCAAGACCTGGAAATGAAAATAGAAGCAGTAAAGAAAACATAAACTAAGGCAATCGTGGAGATGGAAAAACAAACGAGTTAAGAGAACAGGAACTACAAATGCAAGCCTCACCAACGGCATACAAAAGATGAAAGAGAGAGTCTCAGGCATAGAAGATATGATTTGAAGAAGTCTATATACATTGGTCAAAGAAAATGTCAAATCTAAAATGTTTTGACACAAAATATCCAAGAAATCTGGAATATTATGAAAAAAATAAAAAATTATAGGAATGGAAGAAGATTCCAAGCTCCAGGACCCAGGAAATTGTTTTAATAAAATTATAGAAGAAAATTTCCCCAACCTAAAGGAAGAGATGCCTATAAACATACAAGAAGCTTACAGATCAGAAAATAGTTTGGGCCAGAAATGAAAACCCTGTACCATACAATAATCAAAACATTAAATTTACAGAACAAAGTAAAGAATATTAAAAGCTGCAAGAGAAAAAGGCCAAATACCATATAAAGTCAGACCTATCATAATTGTACCCAGTGACTTCTCAACAGACTCTAAAAGCCGGAAGGACCTGGTAAGACATCTTACAGACTCTAACAGACTACAGCTGTCAGTCCAGACTACTATACCCAGCAAAACTTTCAATCACCACAGATGGAGAAAACAAGATACTCAATGACAAAACCAAATTTAAACAATATCTATCCACAAATCCAGCCCTACAGAAGATAATACAAAGCAAAATCCAACCAAAATTGGTTAACCACACCTAAGAAAATACAGGAAATAAATAACTCCACACTGGCAAAAAACAAAAGAAATGAAGCACATACGTACACATATACACACTACTACTACTACTACTACTACTACTACTACTACTACTACTACCAACAATAACAACAACAACATCAAAATAACATGAATTAATAATCACTGATCATTAATATCTTTCAACATCAATGGACTCAATTTCTGAATAGAAAGACACAAGCTAACAGAATGGATAAAAAAACAGAATCCATCATTCAGTTGCATACAAGGAACACACGTTTTCCTGACATTACCTCAGAGTAAAGGGCTAGAAAAAGGTTTTTCAAGTAAATGGACCCAAGAAGCAAGCTGGAATAGCCACTCCAAAATTTAATAAAATAGACTAAAATAGACTTTCAACCAAAAGTAATCAAAAGAGAAAGGGAAGGACACTTTCAAAGGAAAAATCCATCAAGATGATGGCTCACTTCTGACCATCTGTGCCACAAATGCAAAGGAACACATTTTCACAAAAGGAAAATTATAGTGGAATACTTCAACACCCCATTCTCACCAATGAACATGTCATTGAGACAGAAACTAAACAGCAATAATGTTTAATTATTAAATCATTATTAAATCAAATGATGTAACATATCTACAGAATAGCCAATATTAAATTAAATGGAGAGAAACTTAAAGTAATTTCACTAAAATCAGAGACAAGACAATGCTGTGCACTCTCTCCCTATCTCTTCAATATAGTACTGTAAGTTCTAGCCAGAGCAATAAAACAATGAAAGGAGATCAAGGGGGTACAAATTGGAAAAGACAAAGTCAACATCTTGCTGTTCACTGATGATATTATAGTATACATAAGTGACTCTAAAAATTCTACCATGAAACTCCTACAGCTGATAACTCCACAAAGTGGCTGGTACAAAATTAACTCAAAAAGTCAGTAGTTCTCCTTTATACAAACGATAAACAAGCTAAGAAAGAATTCAGGAAAGAACAGGCTTCACAATAGCCGCAAATCCAGCCCTACATACCATAACTAAGACTCCTAGCAACAGGGCATCTGGAACCTGAAATGGCTACCTCTTGTAACCAGGCAAAACTTCTAATGGAGGGATGGGGACACCTATCTCGAATTTGTCCTGCCTACATGATGTGTAGGGACAAAGATGGAGCAGAAACTGTGGGAATGACCAACCAATGAATGGACAAACTTGATTGACACTCACCCCACAATGGAGAGCCAACCCCTGACACTGTTAATGATATTCTGGTATACTTGCAGACAGGAGCCTAACGTAACTGTCCTCTGAAAGGCTTTGCCCAGTAACTACTGGAAACAGATGCAGAGACTCACAGCCAAACATTAGGTAGGGCTTAAGGAATCTTGCAGATGAGGGGGAGAAAGGATTGAAGGAGCCAGAGAAGTCAAGAACTCCAAGAAAACTTACAAAATCAACTAACCTGGACCCGTAGAGACTCACAGAGATTGAACCACCAACCAAAAAGCAAGCATGGGATGGACCTATGCTCCCTACACATGCAAAACTGATGTGCAGCTTGGTCTTCATGTGGGTCTTTTAACAACTGGAGTAGGGGTTATGTTTGACTCTGTTGCCTGCCTTCGGATCCTTTCCCCTAAATTTGGCTGCCTTGTCTAGTCACAATAGATATCCACAGTCTTACTGCGATTTGATATGCAAGGCATGTTGATATCCACGGAAGGTCTCCCCTTCACTGAGAAGGAAGGGGTACTAGATGGAGGGGAGGAAAGGGAGAGACTGGGAGAAGAGAGAAAAGAACCTGTGATCGGGATCTAAAGTAAATTAATTATTTAAAGGAAGAAAATGAAAGAAAGAAAAAACATGTTCCGGATTGACATACTTCTGTTAGCCAGAATCAGAATTGCAGAAGCAAAAATCAAGGTCAGTCGATTTAGAAACTTTCTCAAATCTATGGACTTTGATGGAGTAAGCTTTTGTTTTAGTTTTGCAAGTAGTGCTGTTTGCAGTCTGGGTTCATGATCTGACTGGGATTTTCATCATGGGGTCAGTTGGGCTAACGTCTTGGGGCCTATTAGGCTAACACTAGTGAAGGAATGAATGTCTTGGCAGCAGAACGGATGAATTGACAATAAGAGTGAAAGCACACAGAAAAGGCAAAAGCAGCCGTCTTCCATGTATGTGGATGTGGCCTGCAACCCCAGAAGAAGTGCCCCAGATTTAGGGTTGGTCTTCACACCTCTAAGGATCCAGCCAAGAAAATCCCTCTCAGATGTTCCCAGCTCCTTAGGTTTTAGCTGATTCCAGATGTGGCCACGTCGATAGCCAAGTTCAGCCACCACCGTTTCACATTACAGCTTTGTAGGACACCAGCCATCTAGAAGCCTCTTCCTTCCCTGTGTGGATGCCATTCTTGTTGTAGTAGTAAATTCTAGCACTTGGTGAGTTAAAATTGTAAAATATATGTGTTTTCATCGACATAAGGAAGCGTATTCTTTTATATGTGGCATGAGAAACGAATTAGTGCAATGGTTCAGCTGTGACCGGTTATCAATCCTGAAGGTCATTCTGACTTTCAAAGCTGGTAAAATGTTGACAAACATGTATCATGGGTGGAACACAACATGGACACCAACCTTGACGATTCAATTCAGATTCTGTAATGTACAGTTCCTCGCTCCCAGAAACAGTTCTTATTAAAATTAAAATAGCATTTTATATTTCTGCCTCCCTCCTCTCTTCCTCCTCCATTGGAACCCGGGGTCTTGTACAATTTAGGGGAAGTGTCCTCTCACTTAGAGGCACCTCTAGCTGTGTTGCCTTCATGCCTCCACACCCGGTAAAGGAGACCCTTCCTGACTGACTTTAGGAACAAAACTTTTAACTTTTAATTGTACAAATATGGAAGCTTTATCATGAGTTTTAAATATATGTGCATTTATACAGACTGAAGATAAAGTAAAACAAGAAATAAGAGTGCTTGGGGACGGCTCACTCTTGGTTGCTCAAGCATTTTTGTTGCCAAAACGGGTTGCCTATGTTTTAAATCCTTTCCTAAACAACAAGCATCAGAGGCTTCTTCTCTTGGCGTCAGGAAGAGGGGAAAGGACAGGGTTTCGCAATTTAAAAAAAAAAGCATCTACCCATTAAACACTGGATTTTTCAAAGGATATTTACAATTAAGGATAACCAGTTAAGGCTCGATGCCCCAGTGTATGGGAATGTCAGGGCAGGGAGGTGGGAGTGAGTGAGTGGGCAGGCAGGCAGGGGTGGTGGGAAGCACCCTCATAGAAGCAGGGAGCGATAGCAGGTTTCTGGAAGGGAAACGTGGAAAGGGGATAACATTTAAAATGTAAATAAAAATATCCAATAAAAAGCATTTTGACATATTGCAATAAAAAAAAGAATAGATTCTTGACTTGGAGAGATGGCTTGCTGAGTAAGAGTGTTTGCTGCTTAAACATAAGGACTTGAGCTCAGGTCCCTAGACCCACCCCACCCCCCTTTTTTAATAAAAGCTGCATGTGGCTATGACCAAACCTATAGCTCCAGCACCACAAAGCACAGGAAGAAAAGGACTCTGGGGCTTTCTGGAAACTAGCCTGGCTCCATGAAGAGACGGTATGTCATACAGCAAGACATCCTACATCTCCTCTGGCCTTTGTAAGTGCAAGCAGTGCACATGCATATAACACACACAACCCATGGAACATTCACACACACACACACACACACACACACACACACACACACACACACACACACACACTACAGTGGACATAGGCTGTTGTCTGTTGCCATCTGAGTCTGCTCACTCCACCTGTACCCCTCGCCCGGGTCCCACCCTCACCTTACAGATGCTCATTAACAAAGTCAGTCCAGTGCTAGGACCTTGTTAGATTGATCAACAGATCTGGAACTCCCCTAGAGCCTGCCACCCAGTGAATACCTCAGCCACTGCAGACAGTAGTAGAGACTACATATAAAGTCACAGTCTAGCCTCAAAGTCAGACAGTTATTGAACAAAGTGTAACCAGCTGTCATAAAACCTTCCACCGTGAAGACTTTCCATCGGTCTTCTTTTACTATATATCATAAACTATCTAGGGCACATTTCTGTCCATCTACTGACATTTAGTTTTCTTTTAAACTGTTCACGTTTTTAGTTGGTTTGCTGTCTTTAATTGGTTGAAATCTTATTTTTACAGTCTTTTGTCAGAAACTTGCTGTTCCAACAGCCCACGGAGGCTTAATGTCAATTAGTCAACTGTGTATTAGCATAAAGTTCAAGTTGATATTGACAATGTTCCTTCACAGCAAACTAAACAACGGTTTCAAGGTGGGGGAGGAAGAACAGTCAGCATCTTGGAATGGTAACACTGACCTAAAATCCCAGGTACTTAGGAGGTTGAGGCAGGAGAACCACAAGTTCAGAGGATGCCTGGGATTCAGAGCAAGTTCAACATCAACCTGGGAAATTTAGTGAACTCATCAAAACAGAAAGTAAATGGGGCAAAGGCCATCTATAGCTCAGGGGTGAAGTATTTTATTTGTATGCTTGAGGGGCCATAAATTCAAACAAAAAAAGTAACACTTAAATTTTAAGAGGCATTATTAAAAGTGTTCAACTCCAAATTAATTGTCCTTGTCCTTTGCTGATCTGACATTTGCCACTGCATTAATTCCACTTCCTCCCAAATGTCATGGTTCCAAAATTCGTGATTTTCCTTACAGTTGAATAAAATTCATTATATATACATAGTGTTTTCCTTACCTATCAATTGGCCACTGGATAGTTAAGTTGGCTCCATTTCTTAGGTAGTTAAACATAATAGCAATGAATATGGATGGGCAAAGTATGTCTGTGGCAGCAGATGGGGTCTGTGGTGTGTGGCTAGGAATGGTCTAGATGGTCTTGGACTACTTCATCCTCAATATTTTGAGAAATCCCCCACCCCGACACTGATTTCCATGGAGACTAAGCCAGCTTTACTTCCACCAGCAGTGAATAAAGATGTCTCCTTGCCACATCCTTCAGGTTTTTTTGACATTGACCATTCTCACGGGAATGAGAAAGAATCTCAGAGCAGTTTTGTGTTTCCTCTATGGCTAAAGATGTCATTTGAGAATCCGTTTGTAGAAAGTGTCTATCCAGTTCATTAGCCCATTCATTTCTGTATTTAGATTTACTTTATGTGTCCGAATGTTTGGCCTGCATGTGTGTATGTGCGCCTGGTACCCATTAGAGCTCAGATCCCCCGGAAGGAGAGTTATGGGCGGTTGTGAGCCACCATGGTTGGAACTAAACGCAGGTCATCTGCAAGAGCAACAACTCTTAATTCCTGAGTCATTTCTCCAGCTGCTAGCCCATTTTTGATGTTTAATTTTTCCATAATTATAAGATATTAACCCTTGGGTGAAGCAGTTAAGGTAACTGTCGTAAAGATGATTTAAAATACTTACTTACACTCTTGAAGCAAACATATCAGAAAGGCTTAGTAAAGAGAGGAGACAAAAGACACATGGGAATTTTAAAATACAAATCTGCAATGACTGAACTAGTAAACAAAACACCACCCCCCGCCCCAGGGTTGGGCTCAATCAGCAGAATGAAGAACCAGGAAAGAGTTAGTGAATTTAATAATGCTGGGGGAAGGGGCACTCTTGTGATTGGCATGTTGAAAGGAAAAGAGAAAGTCAGTACTGAGGAAGTTCTAGAAAATAATAGTAACTTAGAAATAACAAGTATTGTAAGTGACAGAATCACATAAATAACTCAAGGATAAAACTGCAGAATAAAGCACCAGGCAGACAATAATCATATTTCTAAAGACTAGAGAAAAATATTAAAAGCAGGAAAAAACAATGTAACATATTACTTATAAAGAAAAACAAATGAAAATATAACAGATACCTTTGAAGAAGTCTGGAGAATTAGCGGAAGCAGGTAATAATGATCAAAAGTGAAAAAAATACATAAACCTAGCATCCTGATGCTTATAAAATAGTCATTAAAAAATCAGTCTGAAAGAAGCCAGGCACTCAAGAAGATGAGATAGAAGGACCACAATTTCACACACACACACACACACACACACACACACACACACACACACACACACACCGAGAGAGAGAAAGAGAGAGAGAGAGAGAGAGAGAGAGAGAGAGAGAGTCAGGTTATATAACTTCACAACAAAATCCTATCTTAAAGTACATAATTTTTTAAACATGTAGACATCATTGTTCAACAAAAGCAACATAAGAGAATTGGTGATCCACACCCCAAAAATTGGCTTTGAACTGAAGGTCTATTTCCCCAGAGTCCATATGGCCCCAATTTAAGTGAGGTCCTGAGAGCCAAGGTTCTTGAGCTGTGCTGGCTTGTGACCCAACAGCCCTCTACCATTACACACAGTCAATATTACATTATTCTTTGGAAGAAAGCTATCAGCTCTAGTAATGTGAAGACTTTTCAAAGACATTGTCATACACCCATTATTAACACTAATAATGTTGATACCTTTGATTTATTGGGCACCTAATATACAGCAGACATTTTGTAAATAAATAATCATTAATCCTTAAAACAAGCCGTGCAAGACAGCTATTACCTCACCTGTCCGTGTCCATGCCAGAGGGTGAGATTATCTCTGGATGACCTCAGCCACTCAGAGAATTGTATTGCTCGATCTTAAAACAAAGCAAAACAAAACAAAACAAAACCAGTTTCCCAATGTTCTATTAAGAGGGGATCACAGGAGAAATTCCAGATTCAAGAGGAAACAATTGGTAACAGGAATTAGAATGCCTAGATGAGGCATTTGTGCTAGATGGGTTTTTTTGTCAACCTACTACAGGCCATGGTCCATTGGGAAGAGGAAACATTAATTGAGAATAGGCTTCCATCAAATTAGCGTATAGGAAAGACTGTGGTATGATTTCTTGATGGATGAATAATGTGGGAGGGACCAGCACACTGGGGGGCCGTACCACACCAGGGCAAGTGGCCCTGTGTAGCATAGGAAAGCAAGCTGAGCAAGTCATGGAGAGCTGGCCAGTTAAGGGCATTCCATGCCCTCTGTTCCAGTTCCTACCTCCAGATTCCTGCTTTGGGTTTCCTCGGTGCTCTGTAACCCCAAAGATATAAGACAAATAAATCTTTCCCTCCCCTTTTGATCATGGTCTTTATCAAAGCATTGGAAAATTAACTAAGACAGCATTCTAGGAAACCCAAACTATTTAGTATGTGTGGCTAAGAGAGTAGACTGAATCATTGAAGATGGAAAGGAGAGAAATCCCTCTCCCTATCATAAAGTAGGAGAGGAAGGGTCAAACTACCAAGAAATTATTATACAAGACGATTGTAATATGCTGATCGAGTAGAACCCATTCATGCCTCAGAACTTGTGGGATGAGAGGGAATCAAACACTTTTGTATGCAAAAGATATGAAGCGAAGGATCAAGTTTTACAGGAAGATTTGAATGCAGTGGCTTTGTTTCTCTTCCCTTTTGGGAACATTCTTCAAACATTTGCATGACAGAAACATTCCTGACTTGACTTATAAATACCCAGACTCTTGCACTATGGCAGCCTTGCCTTGTAGCGTGGGATGATGTCACACCTCTCTCACTTTTTCTGCTAAAGCAGTAGACTTTGACAAAATCCCCTAACTCCTCCCAGTCAGCCCCCTACCCCACCTCCTGCTAAATACAGTACCTAGAGTCACCGACGTCTAAAATCATTCTCAAGTATAACACCTTATGACTCCACTAAAAGTACTTTAGACACAAACCAATATGGACACATATTTGAAGACCGTGAGGAGTAATTTGTGAATTATAACAGGATCTGATTGTTTTTATAAATATTAATACAATTTCAAAATGACTACCTTCATAGGTTTTTTTCCTAGTTCTTTAGCAACGTTTAGTTTCCTCAACTGCATAGAACATGCAACAATGTCGCCGTTTTCTCACAGAAAACATATTTTTCTAGTTCTGTTTCCATATGAAGTCCTCTTCCCACAGCAGCTAACATGACTAAGAGATGCTTCAGATGATGTTGCATGAGAACTATGACAGAGATGTCGCGAGATCAGCACACACCAGCTTAGAATACAGCATGAACAACAACCACAGGGCTGAGAGCTGTGGGACACATTTGTGGAGAACAATGACTGAGCAGCCGGCCCAGCTGAGGATGTCTGAGGAGCTGGGGGGACATTGTCTTTTCAAGCTACATGACTTCCTTTACGTGAAGTCAAAAAATAATGATAGTAACACTATCTTCCCAAGCAGTGGTCTTGGGATCTAAAAGGTCCAATGTGCACAACGAAATGAGAACACACTGCAGTGGGAACATGGAAGGGTGTGATCCCACCCTCTGAATATTGGCTACCATAACAACGAAACAGTGGTGGCATTCAACAATGTATCTATTTTGGCAAAACGCTACGGTTCCTTAATTTAAGAGATCCTGAAGTTTGTCTCCTAGAATGCTGGATGCTTTATTAAATGACAGCGGTGAAAACCCAAACATCTTTCATTGCAAATTACCTAACCAGAAGCTTGGCTAAGCAAAATTAAGCAGACTTTCTTCTTGCTGAACTTCAAAGGGCTTTCAATATGCTAATGACCAATCCTCCGCAGGCCCAACATTACTCTGTGATTTCCAAACTCATTCAGCCTAAGAACCAGTCTCCAGAGGGCATCACATGACAGTAATGTCTAGCAAGTGTCGTTTGGGAGGCACGGAGCTAATAATCTGTTTTCTTCTGCTTAATTTGCTGAATGAAGCAGAATCCGTCCAGTTTGTACCCCAGAGCTGCAATTCCAGACACGAAGAACAGAGGCAGGAGAGTAAACATTGAATCCCGCTAGATAATTCCTTTCCTTACAACATTAAATTAATAGGGCTTCTGGGCAGCAGGTATATTAGAAAAGAGACATCTTTGGATCTCCAGGCTTTTAAATAAGGCTAGGTGAGTGAATGACATTCTGTCTAATTAAATTCACTCACACACATCACCACATCAGTGTTTTCCCATTATTTCAGACACCAGTGGGTTTTTTTATTTTTTTATTTTTATTTTTATTTTTTGGCTTTCTTTTCCTCTCTGTTTTGAAGTATAAGGTTCTAAACTTGTTGGTAAATAATTAAGAATTTTAATGAAAAGTCAAGATAGGAAAGTAAATAAGAACTTAATCTTCGAGCCAGATTTCCTGAGTGGAATCCACATCCAGTCTTTAAAACTGCAACCGCAGGAAAAGTCAACTCACTTTCCTGGGTTTCAATATCTTCAGGATGGGATTGGGGATTTAGCTCAGTGGTAGAGCACTTGCCTAGGAAGCGCAAGGCCCTGGGTTCGGTCCCCAGCTCCGAAAAAAAAAAAAAGAGAGAATCAATATCTTCAGGATAAAGTAAAACAGGATAAGAATTCTCATTATAGAGCTCTCTGCTCCCAAACCCTGTGGGAGAGAGACCTCACCGCCTGATCAGGTGGGCACACCTGAGGCTGCAGAGCGGAAGAGACCACCAACACTGCCCACCCCTGCCCACATCCCTGGCCCAAGAGGCAACTGTATAAGGCCTCTGGGTTCCCGTGGGGGAGGGCCCAGGAGCGGCAGGACCCCTGTGACTGAGACACCGCCAGAACCTGAAGGGACCTACCGGATAAACAGTTCTCTGCACCCAAATCCCGTGGGAGGGAGAGGTAACCTTCAGAGAGGAAGACACGCCTGGGAAACCAGAAGAGACTGCACTCTGTGCACATCCAGACGCCAGAGGAAAACACCAAACGCCATCTGGAACCCTGGTGCACGGAGGCTCCCGGAAAGAGCGGCGCAGATCTTCCCGGTTGCTGCCGCCTCGGAGAGGACTTAGACAGTACCCCACGAGCAAACTTGAGCCTTGGAACCACAGGTAGGACCAACTTTTCCCCTGCAAGAAACCTGCCTGGTGAACTCAAGACACAGGCCCACAGGAACAGCTGAAGACCTGTAGAGAGGAAAAACTACACGCTCGAAAGCAGAACACTCTGTCCCCATAACTGGCTGAAGGAAAACAGGTCTACAGCACTCCTGACACACAGGCTTATAGGACAGTCTAGCCACGGTCAGAAATAGCAGAACAAAGTAACACTAGAGATAATCTGATGGCGAGAGGCAAGCGCAGGAACCCAAGCAACAGAAACCAAGACTACATGGCATCATCGGAGCCCAATTCTCCCACCAAAATAAACATGGAATATCCAAACACACCAGAAAAGCAAGATCTAGTTTCAAAATGGTATTTGATCATGATGCTGGAGGACTTCAAGAAAGACGTGGAGAACTCCCTTAGAGAACAAGTAGAAGCCTACAGAGAGGAATCGCAAAAATGCCTGAAAGAATTCCAGGAAAACATAAATAAACAAGTAGAAACCCATAGAGAGGAGACACAAAAATCCCTGAAAGAATCCAGGAAAACACAATCAAACAGTTGAAGGAATTAAAAATGGAAATAGAAGCAATCAAGAAAGAACACATGGAAACAACCCTGGACATAGAAAATCAAAAGAAAAGACAAGGAGCTGTAGATACGAGCTTCACCAACAGAATACAAGAGATGGAAGAGAGAATCTCGGGAGCAGAAGATTCCATAGAAATCATTGACTCAACTGTCAAAGATAATGTAAAGCAGAAAAAGCTACTGGTCCAAAACATACAGGAAATCCAGGACTCAATGAGAAGATCAAACCTAAGGATAATAGGTATAGAAGAGAGTGAAGACTCCCAGCTCAAAGGACCTGTAAATATCTTCAACAAAATCATAGAAGAAAACTTCCCTAACCTAAAAAAAGAGATACCCATAGGCATACAAGAAGCCTACAGAACTCCAAATAGATTGGACCAGAAAAGAAACTCCTCCTGTCACATAATAGTCAAAACACCAAACGCACAAAATAAAGAAAGAATATTAAAAGCAGTAAGGGAAAAAGGTCAAGTAACATATAAAGGCAGACCTATCAGAATCACACCAGACTTCTCGCCAGAAACTATGAAGGCCAGAAGATCCTGGACAGATGTCATACAGACCCTAAGAGAACACAAATGCCAGCCCAGGTTACTGTATCCTGCAAAACTCTCAATTAACATAGATGGAGAAACCAAGATATTCCATGACAAAACCAAATTTACACAATATCTTTCTACAAATCCAGCACTACAAAGGATAATAAAGGGTAAAGCCCAACATAAGGAGGCAAGCTATACCCTAGAAGAAGCACGAAACTAATCATCTTGGCAACAAAACAAAGAGAAGAAAAGCACACAAACATAACCTCACATCCAAATATGAGTATAACAGGAAGCAATAATCACTATTCCTTAATATCTCTCAACATCAATGGCCTCAACTCCCCAATAAAAAGACATAGATTAACAAACTGGATACGCAATGAGGACCCTGCATTCTGCTGCCTACAGGAAACACACCTCAGAGACAAAGACAGACACTACCTCAGAGTGAAAGGCTGGAAAACAACTTTCCAAGCAAATGGTCAGAAGAAGCAAGCTGGAGTAGCCATTCTAATATCAAATAAAATCAATTTTCAATTAAAAGTCATCAAAAAAGATAAGGAAGGACACTTCATATTCATCAAAGGAAAAATCCACCAAGATGAACTCTCAATCCTCATCTTTGGTTGGTTTATATACAAGTGTGCAATTTCTAGGCTTGAAAGTAAAATGATGCTATCTGGTGCTGGATAGAGGAGCCTTATTTTTTATTATGGCAGCTTGCTATTTTTGTAACATGGTGATTTGGTTGAACACAATAAAGTACAGTAGTAACTGATCTCCCCTTCTTCCTGGATGAGTGAGGAGATGATTAAATGTTGATGTCAGCATCCTTGAGCATATTCAGATGAGCTTCTGCTTCTGTTGAAAAGGATGCTGTGTTTGATTGTGGTCCGAAGCTTTGAATCACTACTTGGCATCTCCTTCCTTGGAGGTCTCACTGTTTAAACATAACAGATTTGATAGCTTGTTGGTAAGGTGAGGTCCAGCTTGTCTCCACTAGGTCATCTTCATGTGAATCCGGTGGTTATACGGTTTTGTTTTAGGGATATTTCATTTTTTTAATAACGGTTTTAGCTGACATTCATGGAGAGAATGAATCCTTAGAACTGTGCCACTAGTGAAAGGAAATCCTGTCTAGAGTATGTTTCTTTACAAAGCTGTGTCACACCATCCTTTGGGCCCTCTGCTGGAAAAGTAGAATCAAGTCTCAAATAATGCCTTTTAAATTGTATCCTCTAGTATTATAGATGTAGGACAGTACTGTATCATACCTCTGTGGATGTAAAATAGCTTGTACCTGCTTTATGATACGTAGTAGTGACCGTGCTTTATCAGAGCTGTTTTTAATGATGTTGCTCAGAATGTTTTCTTTCCAGATGATGATTGAGAAGCTAATTAAAAAAAAAAATGTTGCCAGGTACCACAACAGTAACAGAACTGTGCTGTTTTCTCGGGTTTTGTTTTTTTACTTTTTTTTTTTTTTAATGGAGTGTGCTGGATGTCTCTACAGTTTTGTTCAGATGACTGCAGAACCTGGAAAAGCTGTTGCTGCTGTTGATGCATAACACACTGCTATTATTGGTCTTTTTATATAAATATAAATATATATATACAGATATATAATTTAAATTTTTTGAAACTTTAGCTGTGCTGTCAACTTTGGTAAAAAGTATCCCCGTTTACTGTGTTGAGTTGGCACTGTACAGAAATTAACAGCCATATTGGTCTAGAAATGTTGAACTTAAGTTTTTTCCATTTGTACAGGGGTAACACACTGTATTAAATATGTAAGGTCTTATCTACGTGGGTTTGATTACAAAAACTAATAAAGTATTCTCTAAATTTAAAAAAAAAAGAATTCTCATTATAAAACTTTAGTAATTGAGTAAGTCAACAAACTCTTGCTGGTGCCCTTTATCTGAAAATCAGGAATCAAGTTGAAGTGGGCATTTTCACTCCCCAATTTTTCTGCCCAGTCTGAGTGGTTTGATTTGATGGTGAAAGCCCAGCCCACACTGAGTGCTGGCCATTGTTATTAATCTAGTTCATATGACATAATCCTTCTCCAATTTGTATTTGACACAGACTTTTGCTACTGTGACTCAGTTTGGAAAGAAGGCTTCGCATTTTACTTATGTATTTAGTTGTTTTTTAACAAGATTCTTTTTGAGACATGTGGCCCAGGCTGGCCTGAAATTCACTGTGCAGCAGGGAAGAATGAGCCTCCCACTGGGGTTACAGGCAGGCAACATCACACACAGCATCTGTAGTTCTGGAGTAGAGCCCAGGGTTTCTGTCATGCTCGTCATATACTGTACTCACTGAGTTTCATCCCCAGAGGAACTTATTGTAGGAAAGAAAATAGGAAACTCTGGATGTGTTGGCCTTGTTTCTGGGCCAGCTCTGCAGAATCCTCACTGCAGTGTTTCAGGCAAGGGAGTAACTTCTGAGCTTCCAATTCACCCTTCAGAAAAGAAAGAAACACCTACCCTTCATGCTGCTGGGATTGGCAAAGAATAAATGAATCTAAAACTGCTCTGGAAATGGCAGTTTGTGGCACTTAGAAAAGATAATGTCACTTCACTCGAGTCATTTTTTATTTTATATGTGGGTTATAAGAACAAAATCTCAACCCAGATTTCTAAACCTCCTATGACACCAGGGTCATCTATGGATGCGGAGGATACCAGAGAGTTTCACACTAGTTTATAGACCAGTGATTGCACAGTAGGGCCTATTAGAAACCATAGCGCATATTTACTGAAGGAACCAACATGGAAAGAACACCTTCTAGACCCAGGCGCTTTGATCTAACCAGTCTGGCAGAATCATGGGTCATAAGACTCACGGCCTACAGAATTGGATATTTATCGATGGGCATTTCTCCTCCTGCCTACTTTGTTGCTGATCCTTATTAAGTCACATACAGTCTGCTCAATTGTCCTTTGTTTGTAAAAATGGCCCTCCACTTCAGGAGAATATGAGTTTGCATTTCCTCACAAGGAAAGCTTCACTGAAACCCAGCCTACTGCGTTGATAATGTATCAGGGGCTGATTTCCAGTGGCAATGCCTGCTTTGTTAGCCATTCATTTTCCTCTCTCGGAAATTTAATAAACGTTATCTGAAAGGTTATGGGCCCTTCCTGTATAGCAGCACTAAAGGTATTTGTGGAGCCTTTAATATTTAGCCAACCCTTTACAATCTCACTGTTTATTTTCCCCTTAGCAACCTGATGTGCTTTGTTGCCATCACGTTCCTAAGGAATGAAGAAGCTGAGGTTCCGGCCTACACACCACTTGTCAAGGGCTACCAACAATCTGTCCTTAGAGTTCTGGTCAAACGACAAGTCAGCCATTAAGGTGAAGAACATTTTAACATTGACATAGAATTATCCTCTAAATATAACTGACATTGCGAAAGCTTTAAAAACAATGGCTCCAAACCACCAGGACACAATGCAAAACTGTATTCATACTAAAGGACTTTCCTTTTTCTATCTTCAATATCCTTTCCCTCTTAGTCCTACTAAATTCTCATTGTTTGCAAATTTATGCAAATAATATTCTGTCATCTTATCTCATACTAATATGGAATCACAAAATTAGAAAATACCCCAGTTTATTAAAAATCTTACATTTTAAAACAATGGAAGAAGTCAGTCAATAAAGATCATACTGTCTATTGTATGACTTCTCTGGTTCAAGAGCAATTTGGTTTTCTGAAAAAAGGTCAAAAGTCCTGAATGACCTCTTACCTACCAGGGAGCTAGCTGGACAGTGGTTTTGCTCATTTCTACTGAGTCCATTCCCATCACAACTACCATTTTGAGTCTTCTCCTGCCAATATCCAATTTCTCCTTAGGATAAAATCACCTCCCTATTGCAAAAGAGATTAAAGTCCACCTCACTGAAGTGATCGCCTTCCTTCTCCCTCCTCCAAGTTTCTTCCTGCAGGAGAGCTAGTCTACCTCCTCGTCGAGGAAGACCCTTTCAGCACATTCTTCCCCTGAATTACTACTGTCCCTGTCTCTTCCATTCCTGCCACCTTTCCAACTTGAATATTTATGATTGGATGAGTCTGGATATTGGTTACCAAAAAGAATTCTGAGGAATACAGTTAGATGGCAGTTATGTCTTATAGGAATTCAAAGTACAGAGATGCCCTCAAGTTAAAGCATGACTAAGTAGTAGAAGCCAGTTACTTCCAGCCCTAAGTTGACGCCACCGAATCTTCCCCTCAAATCTTCCCATGCTTTGCCCCCTTGCTCTTTGTTCCTTTCTTCCCTACACATGCCGACCTTCTCTACAGCTTATCTTTCTTGTGAGTAAAGGAGGGGTGGAATGAGGGCAAGATACTAAGTGTTAGAAGAACAAGTGAATTTACAAGGGTCTAAAAACTGCGTGGAACTCAGTAAGATGATGTTATATTTACCCCAGGCAGTGACTTTATTTCCTCCCCTCTCTGGTCTTCTCATTACATGATGTCATTTCACAATTATGACTAGAAAACAACAATAGAAATCCTTTGCCCACCAAGTCTTTGACTAGATGGAGAGATCCTTTCTATCCGGAGGGGCAGGGTGGGGGGTTATGTGCGTGTGCTGTGTGTGTCTATGTATGTGTGTATGCATGTGAATGTGCAAGTGTGTGCTTGTGTGTATGTATAAGTGTGTATGTGTGCACAGACTCTACTTTCCTAAATCAGAAAACCACATAGAGAAAACATTTGAAAAGATATATCTGTATTCAACATGTGCAGACTTATTTTCTTACCCTTGTTCTCTAAAACCCAGTGTAACAGCTCTCTGTATATCCCACATATGGTATTAGATATTCCAGGTTACCTAGAAGGACTTAGAGTCTGAAGAAGGCTCACACAGGTTATATGTAAAGAATTTTTTCTTTTACTTTTTTACATTATTTTTTAATTTTTATTTACTTTTTATTGGATTTTTTTAAAATTTACATTTCAAATGTTATCCCCTTTCCTGATTTACTGTCCATAAATTGCCTATCCTATCCTCCCTTCCCCTGCTTTCATGAGGGTGCCTCTCACCCACCCACCTCCCCGCCCTGACATTCCCCTACACTGGGACATTGAGCCTTGGCAGAACCAAGGGCTTCTCCTCCCACTGGTGCCTGACAAGGCCATCCACAAGTAAAGATTAAACCATTCTTTGTAAGAGATATGAGACTGTGGATCTTGGCATTTACATGGGTTCTAAAACCATCACTGGATGATAATGATGGATGATTGTATATTTTCAAATTAAGAATGCCTAAAGTATTTTGCAGAATCTCAGAAAATCCTGTGAGAAAGGAGGTAAGCCAGGTAGCTCAAGTCTCACTCGCATAGAACAGTCCCTGTTTGCATGTTTAACACTGTGGATTTCCTAGTGAAAAGTTTCTTTTGAGCAAACTGTCTTAGAGACAAACATCAGACAGCTCTGGGTATGGGTTCCGTACACTGTCCTTAGGCCATTTCAAATATGTACTTACTTGTTCTTCTAAAACCCTTCGTGCAGTCTCCACTACCACAGCTCTAGCTTACTAATGAGAAAGATGAGCTCCAGAGAAAATAAGCAACTTACCAAAGGTCTTTAGCTAAGAGTCACGATCAGACCCAAGTGCACAAGCATTTATCACACTGGCCAGCAGGACACCAGGGACACAGCTAACTACGCAACCTGCATTTACCATGGCCTACATCCTTATATTTGAAAAATTACTAGTGAGTGTTCCCTCTAAAAAATGTCTCTTACCCATCATTCACTGTCATGGTAAACATCAATCGTCCGCTTAGTGAGATCTAGATCACTTAAGACAACCCTCTGGGAAGGTCTGTGACAAGGTTTCAGGATTGAATTAATTATGATAGAAGACCTTCTCTGCTAATAATCAGAGGTATCATTCCCTAGGCTGAGGTACTATTCTCTAGATAGAGTAAAAAGAAAAATGCAAACTAAACACCACTTTGCTGTCTTCCTCTCTCTCTCTCTCTCTCTCTCTCTCTCTCTCTCTCTCTCTCTCTCTCTCTCTCTCTCTCTCTCTCTCTCCTGACTACAGTTGTAATGTAACCAGCTGCCTCCCACCCCTGATAACCTGGCTGCTCCACTGTGGTGGACTGACTGTACTTTCAACTGTAAGCCAAAGCAAATCTTTCCTCGGGGTGATTTTGTAGTGTTTTTGTCACAGCTGTAAAAAGAGCAATGGATATAGTAACCACGGATGAAGCTCTTCAGTAAAGTTCTCTGGTTGTTTTGTGCCAATTCTCCCTACCCCCCTCTTAGGTACTAAGTTCCCTGATATCTCAGTCATCTTTATAACTCACTGAGGTACCTAGCACAGTGCCACGCTTAGAGGCAAAAATAATCTTTTTCTATTTGCAAGGAATCAAACTAATTTTGCATCTTAACAGAAGTATATCTTCAAGTATCTTAAATATGCAAAGTGGATGAGTATCATAAATCAGGGTCAACCATGTCCTGGGCAGGCACTAGTTTATTTTATGGTTTAAAGGCATCCAGGATGAACCACAGATGCTGTAGAAATTCTGCTGGGGTACAGGACAGAAGTTGCTTGAGAAGAAAGAGATGGGACAGGCTTAAGAGAAAAGTTTCATAGGCTGTGTTTCAAACCGTGTTTCTAATTCCCGGAGGTGACACTGGGGACACCTACCTACAGCCATGTTTTACACCAACAATTCCAAGTACTAGTTTGTTCGAACACTATAGCATTTTTGCCCAGGTTCTCAACAGCTTGGAGATTACAATGTGTGTGCTTTGCTAGACAAGGGCATCCGGCCCTCTTCTAGTTCTCTGGTTGTATCTCTCTTCTCCCAGCATCCTGCCCATATGGCTTCAATCCAATCAATACCCTGCTCCAGGGCTGTCAATTCCTAGGTATTTCTTCTCCTGCCTGAAAAACTTTGCTTGTTCTGCATGAAGCCTTCCCAAAACATTCATTCTAAAATTATAGACACAGAGATCTGTAGGCAGACATTATGCAGAGAAGACACCAAGAAAACAAGGCCTTTAAATCAACACAAACAAAGCTTATATGAACTCACAGAGATTGGGGTAACATACACACAAGGCATGGGTCTGCACCAGGTCCTCACCATATACATTATGGCTTCCAGCTTTGGGGTTTTATGGGATTCTTGACTGCACAAATGGGTGGCTCTCTGATTCTTGTGTCTTCTCTTGGCCTTCTCCTTTGGTTGGTTTGTCTGTGCATTCAATGTGATAGGATTTTCTTTTGTTTTGTCTTACCCAACTATATTTCATTTTGTTATATTTTTAAAAAATAAAAAATTATAGATGCCTTCCATCCATGGTCCTTGCACCCTCACAACTTTACTTTCTGCCATCTTGCTTGCTGTCCCTAATGTACTACATGTCATACAAATTTGTTCCACTGTCTCTCCTTCCCAAGAGATATAATTACCACAAAGCCAAGGATTTACAACTTATTCATTGCCAAATTTCCTGTGGTTAGGGATGTGCCTGGAAACAGCAGGCACACACTAATTATAAAATTCCCCTCACCTTTACTAAATACTCATCATCACGAAATACATACACTCTTGCCATTCCTCACATACATATTCATGCATACTCACCGGGTACTATCTGGGGCATTTTAAAAAACATGGCAGGTTTTAAACATTGAGTTTTCCTAAAGTCAAGATAACACATCCTGGGTGATATAATCTAACATCTGTATTAGTGGCCTATTTGTTTTTATGTTTATACCAGTGCAAACATATCCTGAATGTTATCATGTCTCATTCCGAGGAGAAATGCATAACAGCAGGAATATTCTTTACTGATACAGGAAGAATCATGTGCCCTTGCAGTCCACACGCCCTGAGCCAGGCCTCTGCCTTGGCACCCATCTGCCACTCTGAAGGTTTGCCATCACCATCTGACTTGCTCAGGCTCACCCACTAGTTCACGCTTATCTGCTCTCCACCCTAGTCTTCCTCTCCAGAGTCAACTGGAGCAAAGCCCAGGCAGGGCTGTCCCCACCAAGACTCCAAACAAAGCCACTCCTGTGTTACCATGGAAACAATCATTCTCCAGACAGCACTCTTCCTGACAGCTTTCTGCTTCCTCCTTTGAAGGGAATAAATACTTAGTTAAGGCAATCACATCAAGAGCTGTATTAACACAAATCAATTCAGGCCTGACTATTACAGGAAACTGCTTTTATGCTCTGATCTACTCAGATTGATCTACAGTTCCGGAGACTATTCAAGATGTCAATGGAGGATTCATCAGAATGAAGCACTTGCCTAGCAGGAGAGACAGTGAGACAGTGGCCTGAATACAAACCCCAACACAGCACACGCACGTGCGCGCGCGCGCACACACACACACACACACACACACCGAGAGAGAGAGAGAGAGAGAGAGAGAGAGAGAGAGAGAAAGGGAAGGAGAAGGAAAGACATTGGCCTGAATAGAAACTGTAACACTGCACACACACACACACACACACACACACACACACACACACACTCACACACCACGAGAGAGAGAGAGAGAGAGAGAGAGAGAGAGAGAGAGAGAGAGAGAGAGAGAAAGGGAAGGAGAAGGAAAGACATTGGCCTGAATAGAAACTGTAACACTGCACACACACACACACACACACACACACACACACACACACACACTCACACACCACGAGAGAGAGAGAGAGAGAGAGAGAGAGAGAGAGAGAGAGAGAGAGAGAGAAGGAAAGACATTGGCCTGAATAGAAACTGTAACACTGCAGACAGACACACACACACACATACAACTTCTCACCCTGTTCAAAGCAAGCTTTTGTTTTTGTGTGATTTTGATGAAAATAAAGGCATAAAAATTAACTTCCTGTCTACCGAAACTATGTATAAGGGGAAAAACCCTAGAAAATATCACCTGGAAACTGAGGAAAATGCCCTTTGTAGAAATCTAGTAAGTGCAATAAGAATATAGTAAGATACACTCTTGTGATAAGACAGTAAGAGTCTCAGTCTGTCCTTTGCACAAGTATAGAAATGATACTTGTATTCTCTTCTTAATGTGGAACCAGCTAAAGAAACTGGCATGTAAGTGCTCATGGCCAGAGAGACCTGCCTGGGGCTAGCTCAAAGGCTCTGCAGACAGCTGTAATGTGGTTCAGTGGAAGAAGTCTTGCTTGCCTAGAGTACATGAGGCACTGGGTTCAATACCACACAGAAATAAAAAATAAACACAAACACACACATACACACACACACACACACACACACACACACACACACACACACCACACCACACCACACCAAAGGCTCTCTGGAAGCGTGCCTACAACCCAACATACTAGACTCCAACAGAAAAATAATCCTCTCGGTGAGCTCACAAACAGAAGGTATAGGATGCTTCCTGAAATATGTCTCCCACAACAATGCAATGGGCTTCTTAAGCCCTGCTAATTTATGTTTAAATTTATGAAGGAAATGCTTATCAGGAAAGAAAGACTGTAAGAGATGGTTGTAAAAATAGGCAGGTGGGTTGAAAGAGACTCTAGAAATGAAAACGGAAACCTTAAATCTGTTGAGTAAATGTGTCCAGGTGTTAGGGGAAGAGAAAAAAATGGCTCTGAGTCGCTAGGAGGACTCATTTTGCATTTTATGAAAAGGAAAGCTTCCTGGAATGTTCGAAGGACAGCACCTTGCCCCAGTTCTAACAATCTTTAAGGTACAAGAGTTCTCTCCAGAGTTCCAGGGCCAGTGGCATCACAGATGACTAGCCTGGAAGGGTCCTTCCACATTCCTTTGTAACAAGGCACTCTTCCTACTGAATGTACGGGCATCCTCACCAAACACAACTCTGAATAAGGTCTAGCTGAGGTGCTGAGACTGGAAAGACAGCAGCTGTTGGAAGCAGCATCTTACTTCTCTTCCTTTTGCGGTAAGCACTGAGTTTATGCGTGATCCTGGAACTACTCACTTGTACTTTGGTGTCCGTGTCCCTGCTGCTGAACCACAGTTGGAAATGAATTATATAACTTCTCACACTCCGCCAGCACGCAGAACGTTGGCAAATACTTAACAGACATTGGCCCTGTGGACACCACTTTCTTAGTGCTGACTTCCTGTTTCTGAACTTAATAAATCTTTGCGGCATCATTGCCTAACCTGAAATGTTCCTCCACGGTGCCTTGCAAAAAGCAAACAGCTACAAAATCAGAGCCTCAGAATGATATGTGCTCCTGGTGAAAGGTGTCATTCTCAAAAATTGTGTCCTTTCCTTGGTCTTTTGTACCCCTGAAACTGACAGAGTTTCCAAGTACCAAGATGTGACAGGATATACTATTGTTCTTATATGACATGCATTGAGGATTCTTCTTTAAGTTTACTCTTTCTTGGGTTACGCATTCCTGAGTAAATATTAACTGACTTTAGACATGACTACTGGTTTGTTCTAGCTCAGAACATGTGGTCAGTCAACAAAGGACAGTGGTCTTGCCAAAATGCAGTAGCATATACTATTCAAACGGGTTAGAACAGCTATACAACGTAACTCAAAATACATATTTCACTTTTACGTCCACCAGTAGTTTTTTTGATGAAAATTATCTTTTGAAATTCATACCTTGCTTTAGAAATGTCAGGGACACCATTTACTCTTCTCAACCACTCTCCAGGGTACAGTAATAGCTAATTTTCTCCATGACTTTAATGGGCATGAAGAAACTAATATAAAACATGGAGAAAGCTGGGCAGTGGTGGTGCATGTGTTTAATCCCAGCACTTGGAAAGCAGAGGCAGCTGGATCTCTGAGTTTGAGGCCAAAGTGGCCTACAGAGCAAGTTCCAGGACAGCCAGAGCTGCAGAGGGAAACCCTGTCTCAAACAAAAAACACAAAAACAAACAAACAAAAACACAGTACTGAAAGACCTTTACCATGAAAGCAAGCTTCAAGAAGAAAAGAATATAAGATATGAATTACCAGTTAAACTATTATTTCTAAAAAATAATCTCTACACGGCTTTGTGTGTACGTAGGTGTATGTGTGTATGTGTGTGTGTGTGTGTGTGTGTGTGTGTGTGTGTGTGTATCAGGTACACATATAGATATCAGTTGTAAGGCATTTGCCTAGCATGCATGAGGTCCTAGTTTCAGTTTCTAGTACTAGGGAAAAATAGAAGCCCTGTGTTAAAAACTCAGAAATCATAGCGTCAGTTCTCTCATAGTTTGTTGTCTTGTGTTGTGTTGTCTTTGTGTTGCGTTGTGTTTATCTGTTCATTAGTAAACTGAGTCTTACTGTGTAACCCAAGCTGGCCCAGAAGTCATAACTCTCTTGCTTTACTGTCACAAGTCTGGAAATAGCTACAGATTTTGACAACAATTTGAGACACTATACACTAGCTTTCAGAAATTTTCAGCCACTTTCACAATTTATCTGGGTTTTTTCCTCTCCTTGCTATCTAGAAGTCATTCGACCCGGTTTCCTAAAGAAATCTGAGCTGCAAATGTCACAGGTTGAGGAACTGCCTTTTGAACAGTTTCTCAGGAAATAAAGCAAGTGTGGTACCTAGATACAGTGGAATTCTACACAGCCATAAAGAAAACTGAAATCATGACTTACAGGGAAAGGGGTACAACTTGCGGTCATTATGTTAAGTGAAATAAAGCAGACTCACTTAAAAAATACTATATGTTTCCTGTTACAGAAAGAGCCTAAATTTTAAACTGTGTGTAAATGCATATAATGCATGCACACATATGTGTGCACGGGTGTGTGTTCTTACGTATGTATGTTTGCTGGTCATGAAATTAGGAGAGCATGAGAGGTCAGATAGGATCTTAAAGGAAGTAAGAAATAGAAAAAGTATTGAAATTGTGTAATAAGGAAGGAGAAAAAATCTATATATTTGGTTGGGATTTTAAAATAAAATTTCCTACCTATAGTTTGCTGATTTAAAAATGACAAAAAAAGTTAGTGCTCATTCACGTATTTTTTAAAGAGTTCAGTGGACTCATGTGGAAAGATTTATAGAATAACTACACTTTATGCCATGAAAGTAATCAATCATATTGGCAGTCTTTAAAAAAAAATCTAAAGAGTTGGGGATTTAGCTCAGTGGTAGAGCACTTGCCTAGCAAGCTCAAGGCCCTGGGTTCGGTCCTCAGCTCCGGAAAAAAAAAATCTAAGAAATTCATCCAACTTCTTAGCATTTACTCTAATTGGCTAGAATTATTTGCCTTTCATGTGGCAACCCAATGTAAGTCGGCAACCATGGAAAACGGGCTGAACTATAATGACAACCCACTTTTAAAATTACATCCTAAACATGCCCTGATCAAGACTCATTTTTCCCCGTCATGCAGAACCTAAAGGACAAGGCTAACAAACAAAGGAGACCTGTTCCTCTACAGTGGACAGAGGGAAGCTTAGTCTTAAAATGATGACGAGGTCTTAAAGAAAGTAAATGTGACAAGTTCTGTTTGCTTTCTGGGATGGCCAGCTGCAGTGCCTGTGAGAGGAACACTACTACAGAATGACTCATGGAAAGCACGGGCAAACAGTGGCATGCTGGGATACGTGTTAGGCTCTCATTGGTACTGAACATCAGGGATAAAATACAAAACCTGGACAATTCAACAGTTCTGAAAAGATCAATTTGTTGAGGGGGGAAGGGAATATATTTCTTTTTAAAACAATGTAACTGATACACAAAATTCACATATGTAGGTGGCACTTACCGTGTGAGGTTTTGATGCATGCACCATCCCGTCAAGTTGAATATCTGTTTTGAGTGTTTATTGCCTCCGACAGCAGCATTCAAAATTCTTTCTTCATGCTTTTTGATACACTCACCAGTGAGGACCTATAGACTGTGGTTGTCCATTGAGTACATCAGACCTAATTGATACCTATTAAACTGGTGAGATGGTTCAGTAGGTAAAGGTACTTGTTGCCAAGTCTGAGGACCTAAGTTCCATCCATGGCACCCACATAATGAAAGGAGACAATAGACTCATAAGTTGTCCTCTTACCTCCACAAGTATAGCAGCATGAGTGCACACACACGAGCACACCCACACACACACACACACACACACACACACACACACACACACACACACACACACACGGTAAAACAATGGTTTTTCTTTTTTTAAAAAAATCAGCCAATACCTACGATTCACAGGTCAATCTTGCAATTTGTTGTTATTGTTATCAATTTAATCTGAAAGTCATCCCAGCTCAGATTTTAAAAGCTGACACTTGCAGAGTCAATTAAGTTAAAAGATAAATATAAAAACACTCTATGGGGGCATATTTAGAATCATGGCTTGCTAAAACATTAGTTTGATCTTCCTTTCGCATCCACAAAATGATCCGGGAAGATACGTATAACTGACAGACAACAAAAAAATACCTTCATGCGTGGTATAGTGACTCACACCTGTAACAACTCGGGAAGAAAAAAACATGAGGTTAAATAACTCAAATTTATCCTCTGGCTACATTGTAAGTTTGAAACCAGCATGGGCTACATAAGACCCTGTCCCAGAAAGAAGAAAAAAATCACCCAGCTGCAAATATACTACATAGCATGTTATATCGTGTTATAATTACCCAGGTAGCATTGATGTATGATACACCTGTTATTTCCATACTGTATTGGTGTTTATTTACTACCATCTGATAAAACTGGGCATTTTACTATACAGAAGCTAGATCTTAATACAGAAAACTTCAGTCATGACCAGAAAATACTCACGTGACACTGGATAGAAAAATCATAACATTTTTTAATGGAACAGGGTGAATAGATGGGTAGATGATAGATAGATAGATAGATAGATAGATAGATAGATAGATAGATAGATAGATAGATAGATAGATAGAAGATGGATGGATGAATGGATAGATGGATGGATGGATGCATAGATGGATGGATGGATAGATAGATAGATAGATAGATAGATAGATAGATAGATAGATAGATAGGAACCTCATAAGACTAAAGTCAAAGCAAAGCTACATCACACTTAGTACTGGCCTTTTCAAAGTAACTGCCAGGCATAAAGAAAGTCACAGCTCCTGCAGCAACTCTGCTTGTTCAGTGCCCCACCCTAAGGAGTGTATTTGTCTACTAACAATGTTAACTCCAGGGTCAGACTCCAACTGCTAAGGACACGTAACCTTAATATGTATGATGATGCCTTTCACATACAGCCAAGGTTGTTAATAAACCCAGATTTTAAACAGACAAGCAGCACAACACTCTGATGGGGATGGCAAGCATTTGCTGCGATGGTTCCAAATTCTAAAAGATGCTACTTGCCTCTTTTGTAAACACTCATCTTCAAAAGATTCAAGTTCACAGGAAAATTATGTAATGAGCCCGGGAACTCACATTTTAAATTACTTTTAATTCTGTTTTCCTTTCAAAGGGAGTCTCCATCATGATTAAAAGGATGCAAGGCAGTCATCTATGTTCAGGGAAAACAGAGACTTGGAAAGCCATGAGAATAGGCTTCCTTCCAGCTTAGGGTAATGTATAGAGGTTCTGGAAAGCTAAGAAAAAATATTAGGTCATGCTATAAAGCAAGAGAGAGCTGAGTGTCAAACTCAGCAGTTGAGGTATCCTTAAGAATTTTAACAGGAGTGGCTAACGTAGAAACCAGGATTCAGCAGAGATCCTGGACTTGATTTAGTACGAAAGCAAACCCAGTGAGATGTTAAACCATCTTTCTACAAAAAGAGAGGCAGTTCTTGTAAGTCCACAAAATTCACACTTTCAAGGTGGACTCAGAGGGTAAAAGTGCTTGCCACCAAGTCTAAAAACCTGAGTTGGATCCCCGGAACCCACATAGTGGAAAGAGAACTGACTCCTAGAAGTTGTCTTCTAACATGCACATCCATGCCATGGTAGATGCTTCTACACACACACACACACACACACACACACACACACACACACACACACTGCAAAATGAGTTTTAGTTTATATCTTTGAGAATAAAAGGAAATGTTCTTAGCGATTACAGCCAACAGCAGGCTTGACCTCGTTCTGCATTATTCAGGGAGCATCTTACCTTCTTCTTGACATCACCCCCCCCCCCCAGTAATACACTACTGCACATGACTTTGTCTTCCATTATTTCAACCCACATTGCATACATAGTTTTGGACTTAAGGTAAGTGTCTGGCTTTCACCCCTGCAACCCACTGGTCACTGCTTTGTGAATCTCAGGTCCACTGAAGTTTGGACGTGGAGTCATAGCACATTCTGTAGTCTTCCTATCTCATCTACATTTGTGCTCTGCTAATACCTCTTTTTCACTCCCTCTCATAAGAAAGGTTATTGCCACAGTTTGATGCTGGCTTTTCTGTTCCAAATTCTGCCATAAGAAACACATCTAGTGGTGTAACATTAACTATTACTTGTCGATGACTAGCTTTTAGCCACTGACTGTCGCTATGCTACTGTGTATATAGCAGTATATTACTGGAGGTCAAGAAGAAGGTAGTCTCCAAATCAAAAAACCTTGATTCACCACAGGAGTAATTCTGTTCCTTCTCTCGGTTGCCACAAAGGTTGGCAAAGGAATGATGATATCACATCGATAAATGAGGATGCCCTATTAAGCTTTGAAAACATTGCAATAACTTTGTGTCTAGAAAGTGAAGAGTGGCTTGATGGCCTGAAAGAAATATTGATTTATCATCAGCAATTACAGGGAACGATGGGTCCTCTCTCTACTTGTTAATTCTGTCTTTTGCCTACTTGTGACTAGCTATCTGATCAATTTTTCTTAGAAGAAAATTATAAAATCTAGTAATGTTGTTACTGTAGCAAATTGATTATGTGTTGAACATTTAAGAGTTGAGGTAGGCTTTAATCAAAAGTAATGAGGATTTTGAAAGATGGCTCTTGGATTAAGAACCCTTCCTCTTCCAGATGACCTGAGTTTAGTTCTCAGAATTCAGACAGCTCATTTCTAGCTGTATCTCCAGCTCCAGGGGATCCTAGTCTCTGTACTCATCCACGCATACATACACAAACAAACCACACAATAATAATAATAATAATAATAATAATAATAATAGCAATCATTTTAAGAATAATTAAGATTCTAATGTCCTGGAACTGACAGTCTGAGACCATAACACATGGAAGCAAGTTATATATTATTTATTCATAATTAATATATTGATATTTACTATGTGCTGATGACTTTGTATTTTTATAAATAAATGTCTTTATTTTATCTTATGTGTATTAGTGTTTTTCTTGTGTGTGCCTGTGTCCCACATGTGTATCTGGCACCCATGAAGGTAAGAAGAGGAAGGCATTGGATCTCCTGGAACTGGAATTACAGGTGGTTGTGAGCCACCGTGTGCAGCAAATGCTGTTAATGTCTGAGCCCTGTGTCTGGCCCTGACTTTACTTCTTTACAACCTTTTATGTATCCTATAAAATATGTATTGCTAGCCCACATCACAAACCGTAAGGCCAAAGCCCAGAGATTTAGTTATGACCTTGGTTAATAAGGTGTGCAATGCCATACAACTAGGTTTGAACTCAAGTCAGTCTGAACTGTAACTTTCCTTTTAACCACCGCATACTTCCTATTGAAGGGAAAGTCTAAACACTAGGACAATACGAACAAATGTTAGTATTATTACACATTAATAATATAACAAGAGGTCTCACTTGGATAGTGAGACATCTTTCCAACCTATTATGTCTGAGCTACTCAGACTCTCTCCAGCCAGACTCAGCCAATAAATACCCCATGAGTACATTATGCAAATTCTTCATCACTTTTTCAAAAGCATCTTGACTTTTAACATTAATTTGAGCACTAATTTGCACCACTGGACAGCTTTCCCTCCTCTAAAAAGAAATTCCCGAAGTCTGTACCACTTTCCTGTCTTTTCTTGCATGCTAGTTCCATATGGATGGTTAATTTTTAGTCTTAATATTCTATTTCTTCGATCAGACTAATAGAAACATAAAGCAGGGGCAACATGTTAAACTTCCGTTTGCTCTCCCCAGGACATGTTGGATCACCCTGAATTTCAGGTATCTATGCTGCTCCTGTCTAACTCCATAGTGTACCATAACACCTCCACCTTTGTATTTTAATGCATGGCATAATATTTGCTGAGTAGCCTTGTTGACTATTTGATGAAGGGGGGAAAATAGGCTGAGGTTATGGGTCTGTGGATCGAGCACTTGTCACACAAAGGCAGCAACCTGAGTCTTGATCTGTAGAGTCTACATTAAAGCTGGATGTTGTCCACGGGTGTCTATAGTCCCAGGAGGGAGGTAGAGACAAGAGAATCTCAGAAACCTCACAGGCTCGTCTTACTCAGCAGTGAAGAAGACAGACCCTATCTCAAATAAAGTAGAAGCCAAGGACTAGCAGCCATGGTTATTCTATGATCTCTCCACAGGCCTTGATGTACACATACAATAAATAATAAATAAAAACATCCTAGACTTTCAATAAACTAGTTATTATAGGAAATAAACTACTTAAAAATATGGTTGTTCAAACCATCAGCGCAGACATTTCTAACATAAGCATCCTCATTACGATAACTCTAAGGATCACTGGTACCATGCTTGGTTCTGTTGATCCAATGGTTGTTTGGAATTATCAAGTCCTACCCATAGAAACTCCCATTCAGATATTATCAAAACCATATACCTAGAATAGCATACCTTTACCTTTGGAAGAGAGCAAGTTTCCTCCAACGAGTTTAAAGATACACAAGAGATATTTTATTTCGTGTAAACTTTCCTTTTTGGCAGACAAACAGAAAACCACTTACCTCATTTTTTATACAAATGTCTAGAATCCCCACATATACCCAATTGCCTAATTACTAAATATTTTAAAATTGGAACTCAAGTTTTCTCTTCAAAAGAATTCAGTCTGTAGTTTGCTCACAAAGCCATATACAAAAAAGTCTGGTCCAAGGAGTTGTCAATGGGAACGAGCCAGTGGAATGAAAGGTCCAGAAAGAAACTTTTTAAATGAATTAACTTTATCATACCTAAAAATATTTTAAGTGTATATCTTTCTTTCATCAGAGGCTTGGATTCTGTGGGCTAGTGACGCTTGAATGATTCCATTTGCTTAGGACTCTAAAATGTCTATGAAGAGCATTTCTTATAGATGTTTGACCAAGCACAATGATTTGAGCTAAAGCCTTAACTAGAATTGCTCTCACATTGGCTGTTACTGTTTAGCCCTTAGTTCTATTCAAACCATTATTTTACAGATTGAAGCCACCAAACAACAAACAAACAAACAATAGAACAACCAATGGCTTTCTAAAGGCCCTACAATTAGTTGAGGGCAGAGCTAGGAGCAAAGCCAGAGCTCTTCTACTCCATTAATTGGACACTGGAAAATGTGTGGGATCGAGGGTCAAGATTTCAGTCAGCAGCATCTTGTGTCTACTCACTGGATGATGACATCAGAGATGTCACTGAACACCCTGAAATGTTAGTTTCCATACCTGTAATGGGGTCACAAGCAATGGTTCTGAGCGACATACTGGTTAGCTTAGAGTGAACTAAGGAAGGGGAAGAGACTTGGTATGAACATAGGATCCCTGCCTCCACAGGAACAGTACAGCCCAGCAGGCTGAAGCATCAAAGATTTACCTTCTCTCAATTCTGGAGGCTCCATCCAGAGCATCCATGTGTCAGCAGGGTTAGGTTCTTCTGCCCTTGGCATGTAGAAGACGTCATCATGTGCCTGTACCTGACCTCCCCTCTGTACCCGTCTCTGACCTAATTTTCTTTCCAACGAGAATAGCAGCCATATTAGATTAGAACCCAGCCTAATGACCTATTTCACTTACTCTCAATTACTTAGTCACTTACTTCAATTACTTTCACTTTATTTACTTACTGTGGTGCTTAGGATCAAATTCAGAGTCTTGCACATACTTAGCAAAATGTCCCACCTGAAGAATTGCACCGTCAGACCTAAGCTTAAGACCCTCTCTCTGTATACAGTCATCCTCTAAGGTCCTGGGGAATCACAACACGTGGATTATTTTGAGGCACATCTCAACCATATCTCTTGATAATTGAAAACATCTCTGATTTGCTATAACTCATTACAATGATATAACAGCTATCTCGGAGTATTCTTGTATCTAATCTCATGTTGGTAAGGATCTGGTTATGGTACTGCAAGGAGGAAGTAATTATTACAACATCCTGCACACGCTGGGGTAACCTTGGCATCCTTGGTACATGAGTCCTGAAGTGAAGCAAATGTCTACAGAGTCTTAGAGATGGGTGGGTGAGGGTAGTTTTCTATGCTGCTAAGGTGGTGTGTTCTATGCTGTGTGGTTCATGCTGTGTGGTGTGTTTTATGCTGTGCGGTGGTTCTTTGTGATCTCCTGATGTTGTGATGCACACACATGTGCACACACACACACACACACACACACACACACACTTACACACACTTGTACATCAGGGCAATTCTTAGCTCACAACATTAGCCTATTCTTCCTTTCTTCAGTAACTTCCCCAAGTTTGAAGAGTCCATGGGTGATGATTTGTGGGTTTTTATACCTGTAATTAGAGCACATTTTAAAAGGAAGAAGAAGGATAATGTGGAAAATAGCATGTGTGGTGATCAAGCCTGGCCAGCTGCATTACTGTAAGAAGGGTTGGAATGATGAATCATCTTTTATTCTAAAAGCTAAATAAATGCAATCTGCCCAAGAGGGAGGAAATTAATATCTATAAACCACAACTTCCATCCAATCACATACAGACAAATCAGCCTTCAGACCAATCAAATGTCTTCATTTAAAGCTTACCTGGATTTGGCACACTGCCCAGCTTTTCCAAAACTACTCACAATAATACCTTCGAAAACAGTGAAAATGCTGGTACTCAAATAAAATCAACAGCCTTCTCAATGACTTTTATTTTTAAGAGAAAAAAAAAGAAAACAAGGAACTTTTTAACGGAGAAAAGACAATTGCTTGGGAGAAGGGAAGTTTGCTTCTGAGTTAGCTGCCTGTGGAAACAGGATTAGTGGGTGGGATTGGGGTGTGCTCTGCCCATAAATACAGGCTCAGGGCTGTGCTGGCACACTCAGAAGCTTGGACGGCAACCCTTGCGGCTCACACAAAGCAGGAGGGAGGAGAGCTCAGGTAAGGCAATTGACAATTATTGCGCTGCTAGAGTAAGTTTTGATTGCTGTGCACAGTTAACAGGTAGTCAACCCGCAAGATGAAAGCAAGGTTCCCAGGGCAGGAAGTAGATTCTGGAAAGTGTATCACCCAATCTAGTGTCAGCTTGCAGGGGCCTTTCTTTGGCTAAAAGTAGTGGAGAATCACATTCCTGCCTAGGTTCAGTGTGACACTCACCCGCTCAGTAAACTGGAGGCTTGTGAGTGGGAGGGTGAAATCAAGAGTTTTCAAACTTGTGTTAGCGTCCAGAGAATCCTGTGTCAGTCACTGCTCCTCTCCTAACGCAAAGGTACACAGGCTCCTCCACTGTAAAAACTCGGCTCAGACGGCCCCCTGGAAATGCATTATTGCCAACCAGAGAACAGTATTCTGCAGGCTTCTACAGTTTTTAAGACTGTCAGAAGCGAGAGCTGGGTACTTTCTGAAGCAAGAGCAACAGAGTCATAGACAGTGCCAGTGTGGGCATTCATGGTTCACGTCAAGAGAGGGACAGAGCAAAAGTAAAATGCACCAGTTTCAGGGGGTCAATGGCCCAGGGATAGGGAGGGTCTGCAAATTATCAACACCCCCCATGATGTCTTCAGACATTGGGGCTTTGTATTTCAAGAGGTTTATGAAGGATGTTTGTAGATTAGACTGTGTGCAGAATAGAATGTATTCATCATGCATAGGCGGTAGAGTGAATTTCAGAAAGCCATGATCTCAGAGCGGGATGTTTGCACAGCAGTGTTATGTTAACCTTCCTTGATGCATCCTGTCATAAAATGCATGGGACACATCAATAGTTCCAGTCTGTAATCTGAAGAGCGATTGCAAGGAGGCCTAAGAGCCACATATACAGCAGCAAATGGCAACGGACTCAATACAGTACGCTGCCACCAACTTACTTTTCTATTTTCAATGTATGTAAGTGCTGCCATAAACAATATGTAGTCAAATACTTGTTAATAAAGCCAAGGAAGTCAGTCTGTACTTCTGAACCAGCTCGTATTTCAGAAATACTATGATTCTCACATGAAGTACTTCATCCAACTTTAAACATTAAACAGAACTCATAACACTAAGACAGTTGCTAGGTATTCCTGGATTACAATATACTTGAGTTGTTATTATAAAATTTTAGGCAATAGAAATCATTATTAGCACTCCTGCACCCTTATGAATGTAGAAAAATATGACGTTACATCACTGCTTTGCCTTCTATCTTTTCTTTGCCACTGTGTGTCTATATTCTAAGCCTTGGATAGCAACTGGCCAGTTTAATATAAGGCATCACATGGGACTGGTAACTAAGTAACATCTTGTTAATCATTAGTCTAGCAAAGGTTCCCATTCAAGCTCACTTTATGGGGGTCCTCCCTCTTCCAAGCACTAAGCCAAGACAATCTACCCTGCTTCTTTTCTAGAGTCTATATGACTTCATTCAAGACCTAAACCAAAACTAGAGATGGGCATTGTGAGTCTACATTGCTTTCATGGCAACTTTAGTGTTTGGCTTTACCAGATTCTAAGTCCGCAGCAGCCTGTGGTATGGCCCACAGGTGTCCTTAGTGACACGAAACACAGCTTACGTGGCCTTCCTTCCCCCACTCCCGCAATGTACCTTGTCATTTACAGCTCTATTCATGAGTTTTTCTTAGTAATCAACTTTCAAATAACAAGAGGGGGAGAAAGTGAATTTAACAAACAGACACCCTGGGTTTTATTCTTATTCTCTGGATCATGTATATCACAGAATACATCCATGCACTGGAGTAGATGCCCTCCCCTGCCTATACAGGCCCAGACAAAGATAAAAAAAAAAATGTTCATTAGTTCAGAGCTAATAGCATCTGAGAAGATTCTCCACTAGGGAGAGGGAATGAGTCTCCAATGACATGGAAAAGCGAGCATACTCTAAATGATGACACAAGTGTGCGGCCATGTTAGTCATATTCATTCTTCAATGGCAATGTGCCCATTTCAGTGTATGTTTAGGGTAACTGTTTCAGGAAGGTGGGAGTGAGCACTGTAAAATGGCATGATTCACAAGTCTCAGCTCTGAGCCTATTCCCAAAGCCTTTCTCTCTTTGAACTTTAGGGTCTTCGTCTACATGGAGAGACACCGAAGAAGGGAATAAGAGATACCCCCAAATTACCGTCCAATACTATGTTCTTTTACCATAACTTTTAAATGTGCATTTCCTTAACAGAAACATATATGCATTTAATGAGTTAAGTGTTATCTTAAAATGCACTTACCTATTCTGTTGCAAGATAAGATAGAACAGATATTATATATCCACTGATAGATATAGACAATGGTGACATAGACCATGGATGGAGAGATACCAATAATAAATATTCCCAGGAAACTGCTGCGTCCTGGAGAAGGTGACTTTCCACTCCTGCCTGGTGTCTGATCTCAACGCCACCTGCTTTCCACCACTGCAATGCACTCTGTAATTCTCATTCTCTTCTGTTTATTTCCTGGGTAGATTTGCCATGGAGAAATTTTCAGTCTCGGCAATCCTGCTTCTTGTGGCCATCTCTGGTACTCTGGCCAAAGACACCACAGTCAAATCTGGATCCAAAAAGGACCCAAAGGACTCTCGACCCAAACTACCCCAGACCCTGTCCAGAGGTAAAAGTCGACCTTTTGTTGGTCTCAATTGTAACTTAATTCATAAAGACTCCCTGACTCTCCGTGTCAAGTGTGTACGATGAAGATATTTGGGGATTTCCCCCCTTATATTTAGCAGTTTATGATCAGTTTCTCTCCTATTGTTCTAGGTTGGGGAGATCAGCTCATCTGGACTCAGACTTACGAAGAAGCCTTATACAAATCCAAGACAAGGTAAGCTATGTGGAGCTCCCTCGAGTCTCTCGTGTGCGCCATCTAGTGGTGACGATCAGATGTTCATGGCATCCTATTAAGTCCCATGTCCTTGTCTCTCTCACAGCAACAGACCCTTGATGGTCATTCATCACTTGGACGAATGCCCGCACAGTCAAGGTAATTCGTCCGTCTACATTCCTTTTATAGGCTTTTATGTCAGGACAAGGTTTGGTTCACTCAACTTTACATTCCTAGGACCTAGCACTGTTGAACAAGAAAGAATATTTTAAAACATTTTTAAAAAGAAATTTGAATATTTCCATGTCTTGAATTGACTATTGAATTAACATATCTTGAATAAGAAATTCTGGGGTTCGTGTTCAACCTCTTTTTCAATCCAATACATCATTAAATTTACTATTATCGTATACCTTCCGGCCAGCTCTGGGTTCACGAACACGCTGCCTGCACAGCTGTACAGGCTGCCCAAATTTGGTGTAATGAACCTATCACTGTCTCCATTTAATAATCCTAACACAAGGGGCTCCTACATTTTCATTTTCCAATGGTCTCTGTGTACTAGATAGCCTGTCTTGCTCGAATCCAGCCTTCTATGTCGCCTCAGGGCTACCACCTTAGTCCAAGCCAACATCACACCTTTCCACGATACCAAAATATTCACCTATGACCACATACATCAATGCTCTACATAGAAGCCAGACTGACACTGTTCAACATGAAGTAGATCCTGTCACTCATGTGCCCCAGCGGCTTCTCATCGCAAGTAAAATTAAATCCCAATTCCTAGCCATGGCCTTCAGGGCCGAAGCTGTTCTGGACAGTACATGGTTTTTCTTCCCTGTCAAGATCCCATATTCGCCCTCTACCCAGCCTGCCTTCATGTGTCTCATCCTTATTAACCAAGGCTGTTACTCTTAGCCCTCTCCCTGCAGTGATAGTCTTGGCAATCTGCCCCGCAAATAAACCTCGCCCTGGCCCCAGTATTACCTCCCAAGAGATCTACCAAGGCAAACTAATAGTTCTTCAGGACTGTGCTTCGCTCTATTTTCCTGTATCTATGTCTGTATCTACACATGAAATTATTACACATGCAGTATGCACTGGTTTAAGCCGTGATTCCCACATAAGCATCTGAACTCTGGAAGCTGCACATGCTTTTCTACTCCTGGTATTTTCCCTCCTGTGTAAAACCACACCTGCCACAAAGGAGCCGTTCGGTAAATATGGTTTAAACCTAATAAAGGGGTGAGTGAGTAAATAGGGAGTGAATGAAGGAACAAAAGCCTTCAACGGCTCTCAACAGTACTGAGACAACATCACAGACCACTGGCTGTGGGAGAAAAGTAAGTCTTGTATTTAAAACACTATTCAACTTAAAAGAGAACCGAAAATAAGGGCTCCAATCGAAGCTGAGATAAATGTTCCATAATTTTTTTTCTTATATTACAGCTTTAAAGAAAGTGTTTGCTGAAAATAAGGAGATCCAGAAATTGGCAGAGCAGTTTGTTCTCCTCAACTTGATCGTAAGTTCCCCTCGCTGTCATTCCCACGTTGTGTCTAAGTCATGCTGCACTAACTAAAATCTCCTCCAAGTCCCTTCATATGGACGAGAAGCCAAAAACACTTACTTTCTTAATGATCATTAGAAAAAGAATTGCATTGCTGGTATTGAACCCGGGACCTGGCACATGCCAGGGAATCATCTACCACTGAGCCACATCCTTAGCCCTTGGTTAGTAATTTATGTGGCACACTAGAGTTTTAGTGTGATAATTAATAATCTTATCTGAAAATAAACCTCAGTGGTCAAGATCTCCATGCTGCCATGGTAACTGGTTTCTGTGTCTTGCAAATCACTGCCTTCCCCCATCTCCCTACCATCCTGGCTCCCTAATCCTTGTCCTCTCTTGCCCTGGGAGGAGAGCTCTGGCTGTCACTTTCTACCCGTGAGCCTTGTACTTTTTGCTTGCTCTTACCTGCTGTCTCACTTCCTCATCACCAACCCTTCTCCTGCC
The DNA here is from genome assembly GCF_021556685.1 of Rattus norvegicus. NCBI lineage: Eukaryota > Metazoa > Chordata > Mammalia > Rodentia > Muridae > Rattus > Rattus norvegicus. The sequence goes on from NC_141539.1 coordinate 58,961,418, forward strand.
TTAGCGCATGCTCTGTGACAAAGGGTCTTACCCTGCACTTCAGGTTATCACATTCATTAGCTGCTTGCCTCATGGACCGCTTCACACACTGCTCTTTCCTCTCCACACTTCTCATCTGTGTGGGGAACTCTGCGGAAGAGATTCCCTGGCAGTACTCCGAGGCCCACGGTACAGTTCTAGATGCGTCCCCTTTTCTGATTAGTTTTTTAAATTAGCATGCAAAGTAATGGATCCCACCGTGGCACTGTCACGTGCATTTGTTTTTGCTGCCTCCAACCTCAGCTTTGCTCACCCCTAAGGCCCTCCTTCTCTTTATATATGCTATGACTCTCTTTCAACATCCCCCAAATAAACTAACAGCTGTTTCTGGTTTTGTTCTGCTTTGTTTCTTTAATTTCAGTATGAAACAACTGACAAGCACCTTTCTCCTGATGGCCAGTACGTCCCCAGAATTGTGTTTGTGGGTAAGTGGAGGTCCCAATGACATAAGACACACTGAAGATGATGCAGTTCAGCCCGCCCTGTCTCCTCACAACATCACACTCCCCATCCATCTCCCCAACCTCACAGGGGCTTCACGGCAACCAAGGTCACCTACCTCTATCGAGGGGCATCCCTTTCTGGGTGGGACTTGGTGTTACCTAAGTCTCACAATATACTTTCACCGCAAAGTGTGAACTACTATGTCTGCAAATGACTTCTTTCCTCTTCTGTTCACTTTAACGCCCATCTTCTGCTCCAAACTCTTCTGCAGAGGGAGTGCCATGTTCTCCTCCTTGCCGCAATCAGTTACTCGGCTTTCGCCCGGCCCTTATTGGGGGATGACGTATTAACATGGCAGAGCCACATGTTTTTCTGCCCACCAACTACATACAGCAGGCCCAGTGCGGGCCAATAGTAGGTTCCCATCATGTGTTGTTGAGTGGATTCATTAACATATGAAGCTTGATTTTAACCAGTCATGCTGACTTAAATGGTAATGAAGCCCACTGTCTAGCAGGGCTCATCAAGTGGGCAACTTGGGCAACTATCGACTGCTTTTAAAGTAAAAGGCTGAGCAGGGAGAAGCCAGAGACAGGGGCAAAACAAGAGCTGAGCTAGAGCCCTCGTTTGCTGAGGAGTCTAGCACCGAAGGCAATCTGAGGTCATCTAGCAGTTCCGTGTCGGGGAACTTTACTTAAAATTCTCCTGGAAGTTTCTGAGCGTGTCCACCCCTTGTTGCCTTCAGCCTTAGTACAAACCCTGAGGCACTAACTTGTGAAGCTCACTGGTTCTCCGTGCTAGCTGCATGCTAGAATCACTGAAGGGTAAAAACCTGGCCACCCTCGCTGTTCCTCGAACCTGTGACATCAGATTCTCCAGGGGTGGGGTGCAGGAAGCCACGGTTTCTAAGAGCCTTCGGGCAGTCTGAGTGAGAGTGGGTGTCTAAAGGCTTCGTGCTAATGTAACAGGAAGGTTAAACTGTGTCTTAGTATTTGTTCCTGTGGAGGCCACACCCCTGAGTCTTTGTTGAACAAATGAATGTCTGCAACTGGTAAGGTTGGGCCGGGTCCAACATTCTGAAGTGACAAAGACGTCCCCTCCAGGATGTGACAGGCTGCAAACATCCAGCCGTTCTCACACGTCACTTCCCCACTTCAGGACATTCATTTCAGGCCCCAGCCACCACCACCCTTCCTGTAAGTTTTGAGAATCCAGCTCAAGACCTTGACCAACACTCTGCTGTAAAACTCCACCTTAGACCTCGGTCACCCCTTGTAGGACAAGTGTCTCATTATCCTTCTCTCTATATATACCTCTATTATAAAATATACATATATAAATACATAAATTAAGCTTCTATCTACCCCCTTACTGTTCTTCTGGATGAGCCCCATCTTTAAAGTGCCCCCCTTTTTTTCTCATTAATTACATAACTTCAACTTGCATAAAAGTAAGACAGAATGGATTTGTTCGGGGGTTTTGTTCTTTGTTATCTTTTGCCTTTTGAGTCAAAGTTTCACGTAGTCCAGGCTAGTCTCAAACCCTCGTATGTGTCCATCAAGGACCTTGAACCCCTGATCCTTCTCCGTCCAGGCTCCAAGCACGGAGATTACTGGCGTGCATCACTATGCCCAGCTAGATAGATGAGTTTAAGCCTAGAGGAGTATTTAGAGATAGGTAAAAGGGGACTTTGTAAATTTCTATTATTAAAGTGCAGCTGATTAACCATAAAATATTAACAAATAAAAGTGGAAGGTACCATGTGTCTGTAGTTATCTGGCCCTCCTGTGCTTAGGGACTTGCATTCCTTTGTTTAAAGGAAGAAAGAGAGAGGACCTAGGATACAGTTGGCACTGTTGGCAGAGTGCCCAGCCAGCATGGAGGAAGCCCTGGGTTTGGTTGCCAGATTGTGTAAACTGGGCATGGTAGCTCAAATCTAAAATTCCAGCATTCAGCAGGCCAAGGCAGGAAAACTGTAATGAGTTCAGGGCCAGCCTGAGGTACACAGTGAGTTTCCTGCTAGCCGGGGCTGCGGAGGGAGACTCAATCCAAAACGAACAAGCAAACACAAACGATAACAAAAACAAACAATTTAAAAAAACAAAAGCGCCAAAAGGACAGAGAGTCAGCCGGAGCCTGGCTATCTTTTTGCCCCTCCCCGTCTGCCCCTTGGCAAATCACATGCTTTATTCCACACCTCACTTTTCAAACAACTCAGTGGAGGAGAAATCATAGTCAAACGCCAGCATGAAATGCATCCAAATACCGAGGCTGTTCTATTTCAGGGGCAACAGAATCACTTAAAAATCTCACAGTAATTCTGTAGTAAAGGAGACATATTTTCACAAAGAAAACTCACAAAATCTGTGCTGTCTTATTTTCAGGGCACTTAAGATAAGATACCAGGGTTCAAAATCGTTTCCACAATCATCACCGTGCAGCTGCTGAAGGTTTCTCTACTCTGGTCTAGACTGCTGGGGGTGGGGGATGGGAGGAACTCCCTCTGAGGGGCCAGATAGCAGAACTGACTGACGGAGCTCCACAGGGCATAGAGACCAGAGACCATGGCTTCAACACACATGATATAGGCTCCCTGGAAGCAAAGGTGTTCCATTCTTGTACTTTTCTCTTTGCAGACCCTTCCCTGACGGTGAGGGCAGACATCACCGGAAGATACTCAAACCGTCTCTACGCTTATGAACCTTCTGACACAGCTCTGCGTAAGTGTTGCTTCTAGCTTAGATGACTGCGATACCTATTGCTATAGTGATGAGGGAGAAGCCCCGACTGAGATTGGGCAAGATCTCTGCCCAGGGGTGCCAGAGAATCACTTTAACCCAGACTAACGTTTTGCCCATCTGCAAATCGCGTGCTTCACTCCGTCGCCCATTTTGTAAGCATCTCAATGAAGGACGGAGGTTCAGTTGAGGTTATCTGTTGCCTACCGCTCCAATTCTCTCCCTGCACAACAGCACACAAACCCTTCTGCCACAGAACTGCGGCAGACGTTGTCACAACACGCTTGCTTCAAATATCTCCCCCATATAATGAAAAGGGAAACAATTCGGCCCATTTTGTTGTGCTTAAATTCAGGCTCCGTTTGAGGACACAGGCAAATGATCTGAAGAGTTGCTAACTCCTCACGTTCTCAGTGGCCAAACCAGAGGGAGGGGAGAGACAGAGGGAGTCAGAAACAGACTGGTTGAAGGCTGTCACACATGATGAGCTCTTCTGAAAAGAAATTAGATTTTGTCCTGGGACCAGGCCTAGAAACTTTCACTGACTCCTAGAACCCATCTGACCCTAGCCATTACCCATATGCTACCTTGGTTTTGGAGTCACTCCAACCACATTACTCAGTGCGCACACTCGAGATACATTCATCACCACGGAACTTTCTATTGGACTATGCTGAGTTAGTAATTACACTGTGGAGGAAAGCCTGGACCTAGGGAACAGGAGAACTCCCGTGCTCTGTTAGCAACGTCTCCAGGAAGCGCCTCCAGGACAAAGGGCATCTGTGAGATTCAGGGTACGTCTTATAAGATGGAACTCGTTAAGGGGTGGTCTTCTATATAGGTAAGATCACCATGCCTTCCAAACTTAATAGTTACTTGTAGACGTGGATAGGCCGCTGCTTGTACCTCCCCCAGATGCCTCTCTCTGCTTCACCAGTTGGTGGTGCTGCTAATAATAATCTAGAAGTTTGGGCTCTGGAGCAGTAGTTTCATTACTTGTTAGCTGTGTGGTTTCCATTAAAAACTCAGCCTCTCTGAGCCCGACCCACTGTTAAGAAACAAAGACAAACAGTTTCTGTGGGGACTGGCAGTGCCCACTCACACTCCCGTCACCTTCTAAACTAACCGGCAGCAGCTGCCCACACCTGACAATATTCCTCATGAACATGATTTTAAATCTGCTTCTTAGGTAGGTGTGGTGGGCCAGCACTCAAAAGGTGGATCTCTGTGAGTTCAAGGCCATCCTAGTCTACATAGCAAGTTCCAGACCAGCCAAAAGTACAGGGTGATCGTCTGTCCCACAAAATAGTTCATTAAATTAAAAACTAAAATTTGCTTCTGCTTTAGCCACAGTGGCTCGGTGCTGACAGAGCTTGTGCATGGTCTTTGGGAAGGAGAAACTGAAAGAGAAACTGATAAAGAAGAACTGAGAACTGGGTTGCCAACAAAATCCATTTTACTCACCTCTACAAAGAAAGAATAATATTACTAACTATTCACCCTAAGGCTATAGGGCACTCCGCCAAACAATGAATCCAGTCCCTAAATGTTTGTTGCGTCTAACATATCACTGGTCTCTGTCTTAGTTAACTTTCTATTGCTACTAAGAGACACCAAGGCCAAGGCCATTTACGATAGTTTATTAGCAGCTTGCTTACAGTTTCAGAGGATGAGCTCCTGATTATCATGGTGGAAGTGTGGCAGCACGCAGGCAGGCAGGCAGGTATGGTGCTGGAGAAATTGTTGAGAACTACATTGATACATATGCAGGAGGCAGGAGAGAGACTGGGCTTGGCTGGCTTCTTGAAATCTCAAAGCCACCTGCCCACATCCAACAAGGCCACACCTCCTACTCCTAACCTAATGGGGTCCCTAACAGGGACCAAGCATGCAAATATTTGAGTGTATGGGGGACATTCTCCTTCAAACCGCAATGCCATTCCTAGGGGTAACGTGACTGTCCTAACTTTTTTGCCCATCAGTGCACGACAACATGAAGAAAGCTCTCAAGTTGCTGAAGACAGAGTTGTAGAGTCAACTGTACAGTGCCTCAGGAGCCGGGAAGGCAGAAGCACTGTGGACCTGCCGATGACATTACAGTTTAATGTTACAACAAATGTATTTTTTAAACACCCACGTGTGGGGAAACAATATTATTATCTACTACAGACACATGATTTTCTAGAAAATAAAGTCTTGTGAGAACTCCAGCCGAAGGGTGTTGTTTCTGTTGGTTTTTCATAAAGACGTTCTTTGGACCAGCCTAGCATAGCAGCCCATGGCTGCCATCCCTGTACTGACCCAGAACCATTGCCCTGAATGGGAGGCAAGTTTGAGCTAGAGTGAGATGCTGTCTTTTAATTAAAAGAGAAGGAAAAGGGGAAGAAGAAGCTATTTGGTTATGGTTTGTTCACGAAACAGCAACACTGGACACACACACAATGCTCATGGGGGAACAAGACAAACTATGGAAACAGGTTGTCAAGGTTGTTGCTGTCATCCTGACACACTATAGTGTCTTTCTGACACAGGCATGAGCTTAACCTGTAGAAGCATTAAATAGATTATGCTTTAGTGTAAAAAATTATACAGGAAGTGCCCTCCCCCTACAAACACACACACACACACATACACCAACATCTCAGTAGAAACAGCCATTCCCATACTAGCTAGAAACTCCAAGGCACATAATTAGTAATTCTACTGTATGCAGATTTTTGCCTCACTGAGTGATCTCAGAGAAAGCCTGTAGCACACCAGGTGGCTGTCTCCCTTAGAACAGTCATCTAAAGATCACCTGCACCTCTCAGGACACCTTAGAGAAACCAGGAAGTGCCCCTGTCCAGATACAAATCTCAGAAGCCAGAAACCAGGCTTAGAGTGGACTCAGACAGACTGCTTTATCTACATGTGACTGAGAAGAAGCAAAGGGCATCGAGAGCCTCTGGGTGAGGCAGAGGTCAGAGGTCACTGCTGTTTGGAGACATGACAAGGCACAGCATCTGGCAGAGAAGCAGGTTTGCCTACTTTGACTTTATTCTGCCTATCCACATTAAATCCCACGCAATCAGCAGGTGGACTTTCTACCACATTCCACCCCCCCACCCCCCCCACCCCCGATGATCTTGTGTAGGTAACTTAACTGTATAGCTCCTTTTCTGAACAGATGCTTTGACACTGCAGATTTTTCCCAGGATGCTTTTCTATGTATCACACGGGTGATTCTGGCAAGTCAGAATGAGCACATGTGAGTGACCTGGAGACACAAAGCCTAAACTAAAGCATCACATGGGCATCATCTTGCCTCTCACAAGCCGGAAAGTGACATGTGCTGAAAAAGAGAAAGCATTTCCTACAGGAAGCTGCAGGCAGCAGGCAGGCAGGCAGGCAGGCAGGCAGGCAGGCAGGCAGGCAGGCAGCAGGCAGGCAGGCAGGCAGCAGGCAGGCAGGCAGGCAGGCAGGCAGCAGGCAGGCAGGCAGGCAGCAGGCAGGCAGGCAGCAGGCAGGCAGGCAGGCAGGCAGGCAGCAGGCAGGCAGGCAGGCAGGCAGGCAGGCAGGCAGCAGGCAGGCAGGCAGGCAGGCAGGCAGGCAGGCAAGATGGCTCCACAGGTAAGAGCACCTGCTGCTGAGTCTAAGGATCTCAATCCCTGTGACCCACACGGTGGAAGGAGAAAATGAGTGTCTACAAGTTGTCCCCTGAGTGCCACATGTGAGCCATGGCCTGCAGATAGATAGATAGATAGATAGATAGATAGATAGATAGATAGACAGACAGACACACAGACAGACACAGACACACACACACACACACACACACACAGAGAGAGAGAGAGAGAGAGAGAGAGAGAGAGAGAGAAATGTGTTTGGGCTGGAGAGATGGCTCTGAGATTAAGAGCACTTACTGCTCTTGCAGAAGACCCACGTTTAGTTCCACAAGGTAGCTCCCAACAGACCAACTCCAGTTCTAAGGGATCTCACGATGTTTTGGTCCTCATGAGCACTGAGAATGCCCATAGTATACCTACATACAGGGTAAACCATCCATGTGTGTGTATTACCCTATACATGCAGGCAGAACACTCATACAGATAAAGTAAGAATAAATAAGTCTTTGAAATTCTTTTGAAAGTAATGAGTATAGGAAACCAGGAGCAATCACATTAAAAGAACAGAAGAATTTCTGTCTTATATTTATAGCTACAGGGCATGTGTGCACGCAGGACCTAAAGGAGCGGGAGATTTTACTCTGAAAGCACTCGTTCTACACTCACGGAGACATTAACTACGTCTGCTCTCTCTACCAAATCCAACTCTGGCATCCACAATCTCCCGTTGTGCTGAAATGCCAAGTATAAATGTACCTAGACTACTTCTTTGACAGAACAGTTCAGATCACCCCAAGACTGGAGCCAAGCTTTTATGTCTAAAACCTGAAGAAAATGTCCGTAGCCATGGGAGTGCAAAATGATATGAAAAAACGGGACAGCGGGCCTCAAAATACTAAGCATGCAGTAATAAACCAACCTAGCAACCCACATCTGTATGTGCTCAAAAGAACTACAGCAGGGCACAGATAGCTGTGTGCCCACGCTCACAGCACTACTCAGGTAAAGATGAAAACAACCCAAATGTCCATCAGTGTCCATTAGTGGACAAAGGGATAAGCAAAGCACAGCTCACACACACAATGGGGCACTGTTCAGTGGTCAGGAGAAAAGAAACCTGCGCCTGGGTTACCATATGACAGAAGCATGAAGATGCCGTGTAAGCTAAAGGAAGTGGAATCCCAGTATTCCACCAAGGTGCCTAGAGCCTCCTCGTGGGGAGAGCAAGTCTGGTCATTAAGGCCTGGGGAATGAGCAAAGGAATGGGGAGGTCTTAGGGCCTGGGGAATGAGCAAAAAAATGGGGAGGTCTTACTATGCAATGGACGTGGTATCTCAAGTCCGCAAAGATAAAATGTTGTGGAAATGAATGGACAGTGTGTTCACTTGAACAGTAATGGCCCCAAAGGCTAGTAGGTTGGAATGCTTGGTCTCCAGTTGAAGAACCTGTTTAGGGTTAGCAGGCGTGGCCTTGTCAGAAGAGGTGCGTCACTGGAGTGGGCTTCGAGGTTTCTTAAGACTGTGCCAGTCCAAGTCTCTCTCGGTCTCCAGCTCTTGGATAAGATGTGAGGTCTCACCTACTGCTTTATGCCTGCCTGCCTGGTACCCTGCTCTCCGCCAGGATGCTTGGGACTCACCCTCTGAAACTGTGGGCGAGTCCTCAATGAAATGCTTTCTGTTACATTACCTTGGTCCTGGTATCTCTTCACATCGATAAGAAAGTAACTAAGACAGATGTTAATAATGTCATGAATTATATGTTTATAATGGTTAAAAATGTTATACTGTATATGTGCCACTAAATAGATAGATAGATATTAGATATAGATATATAGTTTGGTTTGGTTGTTTTTTTCAAGAAAGTATTTCTCTGTGTAGCCCTGGCTGTCCTGAAACTCACTTTGTAGACCAGGCTGGCCTTAAACTCAAGAGATTCACCTGCTTCTGCTTCCCAGGTGCTAGGGTTAAAGGCATGCACTATCACAACCAGCTGCCACAAACATTTTTTCCAGTTTTAGTTTAGACTCCATAACTGAGAGGGGCAGAAAGAAAACTGGCTTTAACTGGTTGGTTGGGAAGAGGGGTACACCTTTAATCCCAGCACATGAGAAGAAGTAAGCAGATCTTCATGAGTAGGAGGCCAGCCTGGTCTACTCAGTGAATTCTGGGGAAGCCAAGGATACACAGAAAAGAAAAGAAAAGAAAAGAAAAGAGAAGAGAAGAGAAGAGAAGAGAAGAGAAGAGAAGAGAAGAGAGGAAAAGAAAAGAAAAAAAACTGTTTCAAAAAAAAGTTGATAACACAGACCAGCTATAAGTCAATGTATCTCAGAACTGATCTTCTCAAATAATCATCTAAGACTTTTTTGATTTGGGTCTGTTGGCTTTTGTTTTCCCCATTGTGCTCTGCAATCTTACGTAGCAACTGAGGTCTTCCCATTCTGAGAATGGCAGACAGGGGCAATGGAAAAATCCTAAGCAAGACCAGAACTCTCTTTGTTCGGTTTAAGAAGCTGTGATCAAGTGAGCTTGTAGAAGGCCCCTTGCCAAGGTATGACCTCACCTCTTTGGAAAGGATGAGCATGTAAGCAAAAGCAATTTCACCCACCACACATGGCAAGGTCCATTCCGTGATATATTTTAACTCCGGCAACTCCCTCGGGATTCATTTGAGAATGAAGTTCTACTAGGTTTCCTAAAGAGAGTAGTGAGAAATGGCTGGATACACAGTAGGGGAAGCTGACTTAATAGTTCAAGGACTGCTGAGTCCAGGTATGAGAGAACATTCAAGAAAAGCTGTAATTCAAGTCTGGAAACCTGTTGCTCTTGAAAAGGATCCAAGTTCAGTTTCCAGTACCCACATCAGGCAGCTCAGAACGGTCTGTTATCCAGCTGTAGGGAATCTCCACCCTCTTCTGGCCTCCATGGGCTCTATAGTGACCTACACATCACCCACATACAAACACATATACGTAGTTAAAAAATTATTTTTAAAGATTAAAAGAAAATGGCCACAGGACTAGCCCTGTCCTTTTGCTGTCTCTTCTCCTCAAACACCCCTTACTAACCAGAAGCCTAGTAATGTTGGTCTTTAATGTCTCTGTCATATCCAATAAAGCAAAACCATTCCTACATGAGCAGTTGTGCCTATGCAGTTACAATGTGCTTTCTTCTATAACCTCCTCTGTTATAGCTCTGTTATGAGCTCCCATGTTGTTACTTTCTCAGCTTAACAAGTAAAACAGTTGTATATATTTAATGTATTTATAAATGGACAAATACACTTAGGCAGGGTTAAACAAATATTTAGAAACATAGGAGGGCCAAACATGGGTTTGGCCCAAAGAAACTAAGAAGGAAATGCCTGGCTTCCTCTCCCTCTCTGGAAGATTCCATCTGGCAGTGTATTTTCCAGGTTGAGCATGCAGAACTGGTTTTTATAGCAAACACTCTGCTGCCCACAAGAGCACAGAGTATCAGAGATGAACTTCACCCACAATGAGCTCAGATGTGAAAGATTACAGCCAAACCTTTCTCCTTTGTACAAGCTGTATTTTCCCAAGCTAAAATTTCACCTTTAACATCAAGGCTGACTGAGCAAATGTTCTAAGAACATTCCTCTCAATGGAACATGTAAACAGGGGATCAGAGAACTGCTTCAGTAGTGAGTTCCTTCTTGAAAGAGTTACAAGGTTTGGATGGACGGGACAGAGGGTTTGCTGTACAACCGCTTGCTGTAGCTTGAGATTCCCCACTCCTCCACCTCGGGCATCACACACTGTGACAGAATCTTGTCCAAATGGGGAGTACCCACCCTGCAATCAGGACCCTTGCCAAGCTTCGCAGGCTCAGGGCTGGGCCGAACATAGAATGCAATGCACCTGTTCAGAGGGCTTTGCAGTAGATGCCAAGACACCATGAAATGGCAGATCTGTGTCTGCAATCAGAGACAAACAGGGACTCCAGCAGCATCAAAGGATAGTTACCACCTTCAGACCCTAGGCAAAAAGAAGACACGCTAGACAGAGAAGCCCCAGCTCTTGAAAATGTGCATCTTGCTGGCTAATCATTTATTGTTCACTTAAATAACCCAGAAACTTCAGAGTCCTAACGATTCACCCTGGGGTGTGTGAGCACATGAGTAGGAGAATCACCTTGGGTCTGTATACAACAAACCTTAGGTTAGTTTGCAATAAAGACCAGCAGAGAATGACCATCCATAGAATTATCAGGAATTCCAATGGCAACCCATGGGTGTGTTAGAACTGGTGATGAACCCAGCCTTTCAGACAAATGCAGCCAGAATTTCAGTCAAGCCCTGAACATTTTAAGCATAGAAGGATTGGATAATTGATATTAAAGTCTTCAGGCTGATTTTTCCAGTTTTCCTACTCCTCCCACCCCTTAAAATATCTCTCTCTCTCTCTCTCTCTCTCTCTCTCTCTCTCTCTCTCTCTCTCTCTCTCTCTCACACACACACACACACACACACACACACACACATTCATTTATATATTCACACACATATATAAATTCATTGCCCCTATTCAGCAGGAGAAAGCCATGGAGAGTCATCATCCCTATTCTTGGGTCTGAATGTCTAGTTACAGTTATTTTATAATTATTGGGGATTTCTGTCTTTCCTTTCCTCTTCTCTATCCTTTCTTTCTGAGGCAAAGGGAAGAGGGCTGAAAGAAAAAAGGAGGGATAGAGTAATATTATAAGAAATTAGATATGTGGGAATGGATTACTAAATTTATTCTTAAACAAAGCATAGTATAGCCATAATCTTACCTTGGTAGAAGTCTTTATATTTAGTGCAAAATTGAAATTTTGTTTTCTTATATTGGTACAATCTATATTGATGCAGATTCAAAATTTTCATTGGTATAAATCTTTGTATACTAATACAAAATATAAAATTATTTTTGTTAGTCTTAGATAGGTATTGTGCCTATGCAACTCACTTAAGATTACAAGGCTCGGACCCAGTCCTTTTAATAACTGCTATTACAAATGATTTAGGGTGATTAGGAATGCAAGTTAATAGTGAGATAGTGAAACTCATGGTCATATAGGATTCTAGTTTAGTTAGTTGCAACAAGCATTTTCAAGGGTAAATAGTAAGTAGTTAAGAATAATCAATGTTTGATAATTATGTTATGATATATGTGTTGTACATATCATATATAGTTTTCAAAAGTGTCAGAGATCCACAGAATACAGCATTTAATGTTATTTCATGAATAAAGATCATCTGACTATGGAGCATGTGTGCTCCTGACAGAGCCCCCATTCCTCTTCAAGGAAGATACTGCGCATCGTTACCTCCAGGTGCAGTTGCTTCAGCTGTGGCAAAGCAGCCACTGAGCAAGATTCACTAAGCAGGCCACTGTCCTAATTCATTTACAGACAAAATACTACCCAAAACAGGACAAGCAGAGGTGGGATAGTCGACTCCTACCCTCTGCCAAGACAGGATATGCTAGTCTTTCACAATTCCTGCTTCACCTAAGGTCTGACAGATGGCTCTGGGTCAGAAGGCTGAAGACATATGCTATTATATGAAGTTAAGGGACCGTCCAGGCAGTCAGCTGTCTCTACAAATTGTATAATTTTGGAAGCTAGGTCTTTGTGCTTTCTATATAGTCAGGTAATATTTAAAAGTTCCAGATTTGAAAGGATGGATTTCAGATGGTAACACAAGTTAAAATCAACATAACTCAGGCACGGAATTATAGACTCCTTAAAGTTAGGATAGATGGTAGAGTGCTTTATGTAAACTGACAAATATGACAAACTGGATATTAAGTGTATAATATGTTATAATTTGCATAACTGTTATAGTTATGCTCAATTTATATCTGAAAGAGCCTTTTTGATTGGACCAAAAGAGGGGAATATTGGGGGTTGCCCTGATGCTTTTTGTGTTCTGTTATTAATTCTGCTTCCTCAAGAGGGGTTATCCCCAATATGCAGTCGATCATGTACTCAGGTGATCTCTTGTGAACCTTCTCCCCATTTTAACTGGTCAACAAAGGCTAGAGCCTGTGATTGGGCAGTGGAGGAGGAAAGTGGGACGGGAGGTCTTAGAGAGGAAAACAGATGGAGAGAGAAAGGAAAGAGGATAGAAGAGGAGGAGGAAGCCATGATGGAGTAGAACCACATGGCCAGGAGAAACCACAAGTAGCAAGGGGTCTCATAGCTGGGGAATAAGTTAGTATAGTGTTCGATCTGCCCAATCTAGGCATATAGCTTATAATTATAACTGGATTGTATGTTTTTTATATGGGATTATTGGGGTTGGAAATTCCAGCAGTAGGTCTGAAGCTAGCCTGGGCCAAAAGAGATCAAAATAAGTCTGGCACACCTGGGAAGACCCTGTCTCAAAAGATAGAGGCCAAATCAAACAAATATACTCCCCATGCCCAGACCCTAATTTAAAATTTAAAAAACAAAAACAAATTTAGTGTGTGTGTGTGTGTGTGTGTGTGTGTATGTGTGTGCGTATGTGTATGAGTGTGTGTGTGTGTGTGTGTGTGTGTGTGTGTGTGTGTGTGTCAGAGGTTATGCACAGGTGTGCAGAGGTATCAGATCCCCCTGCAGCTACTGAAGTTACAGACCATGGTTAGCGAACAATGTGTGCACTGGGAAAGGAACTCAGGTCCTCCTCAAAAGCAGCATGACCTGTTAACAGCTGAGCCATTTCTCCAAGCCCCCAGACCCTGATTTTCAACTGTCTGACTCCAATAAAGCTGTTGGAATCAGACCAAACACCAAATTATAGTCGGGTTCTCTGGGCAACCACCTTTCTGTTTGCAGTCATTTGTACCAAGATGAGTACATTAGGATTCCAGACTTCATCGGGTTTTCATCTGCAGCTGAGTACACAGCAGAAATACAGGAAAGAAGACAGAATTCACACTCCCCTTTCATGAGTCACTTCTCCCATTCTGTAGCATAAGCGGTTCTGCCCAGGTGGCCTTGGTGTTCGGCATGACACCCTAGGAACAGCAGGCTGTGCTTCTGTACAAGACTGCCAGCAGCAGAGTCATGGGAAGTCAGAAAAACAAAATGTCCCAAGGCGCACTCCTCTGTGCACTGACCATTTACCGACCTCTTAGGATAAACTATCAATCACCAATAATGTTTCACATGCTACTCCGAACCAAGACAAGAAATTAACTGTCACTAATGGAGAAGAATGTGTATATTCTTTCCAAATAAATACAAATGGCCACTTCAAATAAATAAAAACACCCTTCTCATCATGAACATAACACCAACCAATGAAATTGTTCAATAAAGCATTTGGGGACCAGCAGATTATTCAGAAGTGACAGGGCTTGCCATCCAACCTGATGACCTGAGTTGGATCCCTGGGACCCATATTGTAGCAGTAGAGCACCAATTCTTACAAACTGCCTCGGACCTACACACACACACACACACACACCCACACGCACACACTTCTACATGCATACACACACATATTTATTTATTTTTTTAAAGATTTATTATGTATACAGCGTTGCACCTACATGTACATGTGCAGGCCAGAAGAGGGCACCAGATCTCATTACAGATGGTTGTGAGCCACCATGTGGTTGCTGGGAATTGAACTCAGGACCTCTGGATGAGCAGACAGTGCTCTTAACCTCTGAGCCATCTCTCAAGCCCCATATTTATTTTTTTAACCTAAGAAAGGATGTGGGGATAACTACCAACAGACATCATTGCTGAGAATTTATTTCCAAGGCTTAGTTAAACACCATCTTAAGGTAAATAAAAGGCTAGGGAAAACCAGAAGGAAAGATGCCTTCTTACCTTGTCAATGTTTCTACCTTCTTTTGATTCAAACATCTATATACAAAGGAAGGTTTTCAGCTTTTATTTTTTAATGTAGTATACAGAGCCACAAACATCATTTCTCTCTCAACTTATGGGAGGTAGTACATTCAAATATATTTGGATATGACAACTTGCTGTCACAATACCAAGAAATGTTATTAAAAAGTTATTTTTTGACAGGTGATGGTGGCACGTGCCTTTAATCCCAGCACTTGGGAGGCAGAGGCAGGCGGATCCCTGTGAGTTCAAGGCCAGCCTGGTCTACAGAGCTAGTTCTAGGACAACCAAGGCTACACAAAGAAACCCTGTCTTGAAACAAAAAGTTACTTTTTTAAAGATAATCAAATATCTATTTGTTACATGGGCCTGGGCCAATGTATTGACTGAAAGTTGTTTACATATATAGGGTTTTGAACTTCCTATTTTTAAAAAAAAAAAATGTCAGATTATGTAGATATATACTCTCTCTTCCTCAAATTCATCCCATTTTGAGAGCTGAAGATAAATGTTACACAACAAAACATTTCCCAAATGGTATTTCTTTGCCCTTGACTAAAAAGATCAAAAACTGAACTTCATTTTCCTAAAGACACAGCTATCTCTAGAATACATGGATGTAACTGACAGACTACTAGAACTAAATTATTACTTCTGTGCTAACACTTTTCACTACAATGTAGCGTTCCCAAAAGACAAAAAGGATTGGGAACTTAGATTTCTCCTAATGAACCGAACACAACAGAGTCTCTTCCTTTCTGGCTTCAAAAACCATCAACTGTCTAGGGTGAAGCTGCCCGCACAGCACTCTGGACAATTAGCCCGGTGAGATGAAGATCTGGGCTCACAATATCATCTACCCAGGGGTGTCATACATAGATTACAGCAGGTAAAAATGCTAAGAAAGGCCACAGTGGACAGAGCCAGAAACGGACAACAGTAGGGTTACAGGGACCACTGAGGGTCAGGGAACACTGGAGACATCAACTGCCTTTTCAGCAATGGAAAGAACAAACTGTTTGGAGAAACTTAAGAGTAAAATATTTAACTCGCTCATTGATAATGTGGTTTTCAAATACCATTTCCTTCGTCATATGAACAACTTAGTTTAACTTGAGATTGGAGAAAGAGAACAAGATCACAGGAAAGCCTCTCCTTGTCTTCTCGTCAAAGGAAAGCGCTCGGGTTGGCGCGAGGGTCTTTCTGGTTCCGGTATCTGTATGTCAGCCAAACACCCAGGATCTGGAATTAAAAGAGGGAAAAACAAGTTTTGAATTGATTCAGTTACTCAACAGAATAAATGAAACTTCTGAACTACTTCTGCCTGGTTTTTGTTCAAAGAGGAGACTCGGCTGCATCAAAGGACAGGCACTAATAGATCTGGTTTGAATACTGTGCTAGGTGTTAGAAGGCACGCTCCTTCCCCGAAGAAGCCTGGAATCTGCAACTGTTTCTTCAGGAGGTAAAAGGCCTTTGAAGGCGTGGTTATGTTAGGGAGAGGTTATCCCGGGGGCTCAAAGGTGCAGTCTCTGCGGTGCTGATAAGGAGACAACGTGGGCAAAGAGAGACAGAGAGATAAGGTGTGCTGACCAGGCAAGAAGAGCGAGCAAGTACTGCAGGTTCCCCACAGACAGCTGGATTTGAAGTTAGAACAGCAAGAAGCTTGACTTTTCTATTTTGAGAAATAGCCAAATGTGAACTCTGCGTGGCTTTCGCATTTAGCTTTATTGATTTTAATTACGTGTGTGTGCGTGTGTAGGAGTGCCCCCAAGAGGCACTGCAGCCCCTCGTTACAGGTAACTGAGAGGTGACTGAGCTACCCGGCCTGGGTGCTAGAAACTAAATTTGGGTTGTGAACCTCAATTTTCCTCTACGGGATGATGTCCTAAGCAACAGAAACTACTAATCCCTGAGCCCTGTCAAATATTTTTAATAACAAAAATATCTAGAGCTAGTTATTAAATCAAATGTTGGTAAATTTTTCTCAGATGAAAGAATTTAATTTATTGTTTTGTTGTGTGTGTGTGTGTGTGTGTGTGTGTGTGACACCAGGCTATGCACTATGTACACCAGGCTAGCCTAGAACTCAGAGCGAACCACCTGCCTCTGCTTCTAAAGTGCCATGAATAAGATGTGCAGCAGCAACCCCAGCATATCAAAATCTCTTGGCTTTTCCCATACCATGTCTGAATGCATCCCAGGGGAAGGTGGGGTGGATGGGAATGACCATGCATAAATAGTATCACATTAAAAGGAATTACGAGATACGCCTGACAAAATGACTCAGCAGGCGTTAGGTCCTTGCTAGGGTCTCCTGGCCTGAGCTCTTTGACTTGATTCCCAGGACCCGCAGGGTATAAGGACTCCCCAAAAGTTGTCCTCTGACCTGCACACGTACATCATGGCACAAGTGCACCCACACAAGGTAAATACGCAAGTTTAACTTTTTGAAAAGGTTGGGTGAGGTGGCTGGGAAGGTGAGGGCATGTGTCACAAAGCCTGATGACCTGAGTTTACCGATCAGAAACTATAAGGGGGGCATGAGAGAACCAGATCCAGAGGATGCCCTTGTGTTCCTGACACGCCCACTATGGCACAGGCATGCTGCCCCCCAACGCACACACGATAAAGAAATGTAATTTTTAAAACAGAAAATTAAATGGTCAACAAATTAAGTGATCCCAGCTATGGTTAAATTCTAACCATATAAAATACAGAATTTTCCCAATTTTGTAAGGACATCTGTTGCTCTTAGGCCTCTATGGCTATACATACAAACTCTGCTGAAAGAATTATTTGATTCATATTCCTGTTACCTGCTTACAGAAGTGTGATGTGGACATCTCATGTGTCAATAATAAGACCCACTGTCTTTTTCCAATAGGGCATAATATGTCATATATTAATATATTCATCAGTGGCTACATTCAATAACTAAACCCCCCCATATATCGAGTACTGCTCAAAGCATTCCAAGTTTTACAGGCACTGGCTCCTTAGTCCTAACACAGGAGAGCAGCTACCTGCTGCTATCCTTCTCAGAGGGTGAGACACAAGATTTGAAGGAGATGTGCGAGGGTCAGTAAGATTAAATACCGTCCCCAGAGGACACAATTAGTAAGCAAGTGCGCTCAGTTTCCCACCCTGCTTCATGTTTCGCTCCTGCATCGCACATCTCACCCAACCAGCATATTGTCAAGAAGTAAAAGGGACCCAAATATTTATTATAAAAATAAAGGTCTTGAGGGCTAGAAAGACTACTAGCAGTTAGGAGAGGACTTGCTATTCCTGAAGAGCACTGGAGTTTGGTCCCCATATCTAGTGACTCACAACCATCTACACATCCAGATCCATAAGTCCTCACACCCTCTTCTGGCCTCCCCTAACATCCATACTCATGTGCACATACATACTACAAATAGACACATATTCATATGTATGTATATATACACATATATATATACACGTACATATATTTCTTTAAAAATAAATCTTTAAAAGTTGCTTATAAACAGCTTTGTGTATCCACTTTATGTTGTTGTACAACTATTTCCATGAAATGAATACGCATGGAACTTTTTTAGTTAAAACAGAATTTTTAGACCATCATGGCAGCTCACAACTGTAACATTAGCACCTAGGAGGCTAAGACAAAGGGAATCTAAGACCAGCAGGGGCTATACATAGTCAGACCCCATCTCAAAAATAAAAACGTCTCTTGATACACATTACCAACCCAGTATTGAAAATTTAATACAGAATACAAAAGTAGCATTCTGGTTTTGCTTACAAATATATAAAAGTCTACTCATTAGTATAAATATACTGATGGATATAAACATACACAAATAATAACAGTACTTATATACAGATTCTAGAAAGGTAGTGAGAAGAAAATGGGGATGATTTCAGAGCCCATTTTTAATGTTGACAGTAATGTATTTTTATACTTCTTTTCATTTTACTTTATTAATATTTTATAATTACAACATTTTTTCTTTCTTTTCATTCTCCAAATCCTCCCTTATCTACTTCAAATTCATGGCATTTTCTTACATTCATTGTTACGGCATGCACAAATATATACATGTATATTCCTAAATAGACCCTTCTTGGTCCGCATAATATTATTTCTGTGGATGTTTTCTGGGATGTGGCTGCCATTTGGTATTGGAAAACCAATTAGTGTACTTTTTTTCCGGGAAAGATCACCTCACCTCACCTCACCTCTTCTGCTCCCAGCTTCCTCAGCTCCCAGCCTTTTATTTCGTAGGACAGGGTTTCTCTATGTAGCCCAGGCTATCCTGGTACTTGCTTTGTAGACCAGACTGGTGTTAACTCAAGAGATCCACCTGCTTCTGCCTCCTGAGTGGTGAGATTAAAGGTGTGCACCACCACTGCCCAGCAACAAAGGCAATTCTTAAAAGTGAATTTTTACACGCACACATGCATGGTGTGTGTATTATATGTTAACATATATTAACATATATAATACATTATACATTAACATATATAACATATCAACATATATTAACATGTTCTCCATAAACAAAACTTAACTATAATTTATCGTGTAACTCTAGAAAGAAAAGTCCAGAACTATTCTACGCTAATCTGATTTTATTTATTATAATTTACACAGGTCCAAACAGATAAAGAATGTCACCTCATCATAAAGTTCATGCCAAATTTGTCAGATGTTCTGATTCTGAGCTAAGGCTACTCCCATCACATCAAATGACCTCAAGGAAAATGAGCACTGGTACCTTTCGAGTATCATGTTTTATGCTGAAGTACAATGCTATGTCTTCTAGGCATACAGACTCCCTATGAGTTTAATCCCAGGTGTTGGACATGGGGCCGCTTCAGACTGTCTGCAGCAGCTGACAGTGATTTACCTCCTGCTCTAGCAAAGGAGGCATGATCCTGCCACCTGCAGCTGCAGACGGTTTCTGGGAGTGTATGACATTTAGAATTCTAGGGACTTTACAGAGGGTACATAAATGCTAGGGCCCTGAGAGGCAGCGTGGGTTGTTGGTTGCTGTGGTTGTGGTTCGTTATGTAGCTGTGCACAAAGGAATGACAAGAAGAAAAAAATTAGACATCCTGAGGGCAAAGATCAAACTTGCCCCAAGGAAACTGACACCCTGATCAGCAGGAAGTAGTCTAACGATAATGTCGATAATGTCGCTGATAGGTATTCTCCTCCGATAAAATGAGCCAATTCAAACTGAATTAAAAAAGGCAGGTTCATCAGTCCCAAGGAATGAGGCCAGGAAGTCGCCATGGAGACAGAAAGGATAAAGCAAGAGCAAATATAGGGAGAGGGGGTATCTAGGGAGAGGGAGAGGGGGGGGGAGGGAAAGATGGAGGGAGAGAGAGGGAAGGAGGGAGGGAGGAAGGGAGGAAAGGAAGAATGTCTAAATTATATAAGGAAGAGCTTCTGGGGGAAGCCTAGGCCCTGGGCTGGAAAGTTCAGCATAGAAGGTAGGGTATCAAATAATATAAAGTACCTCGGTGTGACTTTAACCAAGCAAGTAAAAGATCTGTACAATAAGAACTTCAAGACACTGAGGAAAGAAATTGAAGAAGACCTCAGAAGATGGAAAGATCTCCCATGCTCATGGATTGGCAGGATTAATATGGTAAAAATGGCCATTTTACCAAAAGCAATCTACAGATTCAATGCAATCCCCATCAAAATACCAATCCAATTCTTCAAAGAGTTAGACAGAACAATTTGCAAATTCATCTGGAATAACAAAAAACCCAGGATAGCTAAAGCTATCCTCAACAATAAAAGGACTTCAGGGGGAATCACTATCCCTGAACTCAAGCAGTATTTCAGAGCAATAGTGATAAAAAAAACTGCGTGGTATTGGTACAGAGACAGACAGATAGACCAATGGAAGAGAATTGAAGACCCAGAAATGAACCCACACACCTATGGACACTTGATTTTTGACAAAGGAGCCAAAACCATCCAATGGAAAAAAGATAGCATTTTCAGCAAATGGTGCTGGTTCAACTGGAGGTCAACATGTAGAAGAATGCAGATCGATCCATGCTTATCACCCTGTACAAAGCTTAAGTCCAAGTGGATCAAGGACCTCCACATCAAACCAGACACACTCAAACTAATAGAAGAAAAACTAGGGAAGCATCTGGAACACATGGGCACTGGAAAAAATTTCCTGAACAAAACACCAATGGCTTATGCTCTAAGATCAAGAATCGACAAATGGGATCTCATAAAACTGCAAAGCTTCTGTAAGGCAAAGGACACTGTGGTTAGGACAAAACGGCAACCAACAGATTGGGAAAAGATCTTTACCAATCCTACAACAGATAGAGGCCTTATTTCCAAAATATACAAAGAACTCAAGAAGTTAGACCGCAGGGAAACAAATAACCCTATTAAAAAATGGGGTTCAGAGCTAAACAAAGAATTCACAGCTGAGGAATGCCGAATGGCTGAGAAACACCTAAAGAAATGTTCAACATCTTTAGTCATAAGGGAAATGCAAATCAAAACAACCCTGAGATTTCACCTCACACCAGTGCGATTGGCTAAGATCAAAAACTCAGGTGACAGCAGATGCTGGCGAGGATGTGGAGAAAGAGGAACACTCCTCCATTGTTGGTGGGATTGCAGACTGGTAAAACCATTCTGGAAATCAGTCTGGAGGTTCCTCAGAAAATTGGACATTGAACTGCCTGAGGATCCAGCTATACCTCTCTTGGGCATATACCCAAAAGATGCCTCAACATATAAAAGAGACACGTGCTCCACTATGTTCATCGCAGCCTTATTTATAATAGCCAGAAAATGGAAAGAACCCAGATGCCCTTCAACAGAGGAATGGATACAGAAAATGTGGTACATCTACACAATGGAATATTACTCAGCTATCAAAAACAACGAGTTTATGAAATTCGTAGGCAAATGGTTGGAACTGGAAAATATCATCCTGAGTGAGCTAACCCAATCACAGAAAGACATACATGGTATGCACTCATTGATAAGTGGCTATTAGCCCAAATGCTTGAATTACCCTAGATCCCTAGAACAAAGGAAACTCAAGACGGATGATCAAAATGTGAATGCTTCACTCCTTCTTTAAATGAGGAAAAAGAATACCCTTGGCAGGGAAGGGAGAGGCAAAGATTAAAACAGAGACTGAAGGAACACCCATTCAGAGCCTGCCCCACATGTGGCCCATACATATACAGCCACCCAATTAGACAAGATGGATGAAGCAAAGAAGTGCAGACCGACAGGAGCCGGATGTAGATCGCTCCTGAGAGACACAGCCAGAATACAGCAAATATAGAGGCGAATGCCAGCAGCAAACCACTGAACTGAGAATAGGTCCCCTATTGAAGGAATCAGAGAAAGAACTGGAAGAGCTTGAAGGGGCTCGAGACCCCAAAAGTACAACAATGCCAAGCAACCAGAGCTTCCAGGGACTAAGCCACTACCTAAAGACTATACATGGACTGACCCTGGACTCTGACCCCATAGGTAGCAATGAATATCCTAGTAAGAGCACCAGTGGAAGGGGAAGCCCTGGGTCCTGCTAAGACTGAACCCCCAGTGAACTAGTCTATGGGGGGAGGGCGGCAATGGGGGGGAGGGTTGGGAGGGGAACACCCATAAGGAAGGGGAGGGGGGAGGGGGATGTTTGCCCGGAAACCGGGAAAGGGAATAACACTCGAAATGTATATAAGAAATACTCAAGTTAATAAAAAAAAAAAAAAAAAAAAAAAAAAAAAGAAGGTAGGGTATCAGTCAGTCCAGTAACAGACAGGGCCTGAGGGATGCTGGGAGAACCTGGAGGTCAGGTCCACTTTGGTATGTAAAATATGCACCTCCGTCAACTTGTCCCAGGTCTGAAAAGAGTCACCCCTTTCCCCTCTAACCTGTTTTCCTCTTCTATCTAGTATTGGGGGATTGAAAGGGTGAAAAGGGGGTGCAAGAAAGAATCACCCACAAAGTAGCCCAAGCCCAGCCACCTACCTCTGTAAAACTGAAGAAGAGGCCAATGCCACCAACAAATCTCAAAACCTCTCCAGCATACTCTCCGATTATGGGGGCACACGAGGAGCACTTCTGGTTACTTTTAGCACAGCTCTGTATCAAGAAAACAAAAGATTTGTTACCTCAGAGTTCCTAAAACACAGCCAAAACTGAGGCCTAGTAAGCTCCATCCAATTCCGGCATGAATTTTAAATTGTGTGCAAATTTCTGAGATGGTCCTTTCCTGTATGTGCTCTGTAGGATCCACCAGCCCATCCCCTTCTAGAGACTGGGAAATGACTGGTAGAGGTCTAGATGGCCCTGTGTAAGATTTCCTTCAAGGAACAGGGATTCTCATGCTAACATGTTTGCATTGTTCAGTGAGATGCCCAGCTGTGGTGATCTGAACAAGAATGGCACCCCATTTAAATGCTTGGTTACCAGGAAGCGGAACTGTTTGAAAGGATTATAAAGATTAGGGGGTGTGGTCTTGCTTGAGTAAATGTGTCTCTTGGGGTGGGCTTTGAGGTTTCAAAAGTCCATGGGTTGGTTCTCCCTCTCCCTCTGCCCCTCTCCTCCCTGTGCCCCTCCCCCCTCTCCTCTTCCCCCTCCCTCTCTTGCGCTTGTGCATACACACACACACACACACACACACACACACACACACACACACACACACACACACACACTGCCTGTAGATCCAAATGTAGCTCTCAACCACTTTTGCAGCACCATGCCTGTATGCTCTGTGGCTCCCTTCTGTGGTGACAATAGAAAGCCTCTGATCCTGCAAGCAGGCCCCCAATTAAGCACTTTCTCTTGCAAGAGTTGTCTCAGTCACAGTGTCTCCTCACAGCAATGCTGGTTAATTGGTGACAACTAATGGTCACCAAGACGCCAGCTGACTGCCACTAAGCAAACAGGGCTTGTAACCCTACTGCAACGAGTCAAGGTCTACAAAAAACCACCAACCAAGGTGGAGGTCAGCAAGCCTTGGGTGAATTTCAGAATCCACTGACTCTGCTGGGACAGGCACTGTCAGCGACCACCATGATGAAAATCTAGAGTCACCTGGAGACAGGCCTCTGGTGCAGTGCTTGTTTGTTTAACAGTGTATTTTTACAAGCAAAAAAAAAAGGTAAATATGATGTGTCTCAGTGGACACAGATGAACAAATGTGGCAGGACTACATGTGAAAAATATAACAGAGGCACATGCCAAACAATTTCGAAACATAATTCAGCATCGGAAAGATCACTTCTGTGTTAAACATTATTAAACTGTATGTAAAAGGTTTTGGACTCACAGCCGGGCAGGTGTCGTTTGGGTTATAATTTCGGAAGCCACAGCAGTTCAAATTCCTCTGGATGTCATTTCTAGCACTTGCTGTATTGTTCCATCCAACCTCCAGGAGCTGACCCTACGGAATTAAAGCATGGCATCCCTATGTAAAATACAGAGGCGAGCCCGCAGCTAGTAGTAGAGCATGTACAAAATCAGTAGCCTCGCAACTGTTACAGCTTTTTAAAAGCTTATCTCTTGATCTGGAAAAAAGTTAAGGTACTATTTCTAGCCTACAAATGAAGAGGTCCCGGTTTCCACAACCAATTTAAAAACGTAGTTGGCTCAAAGGCATAAACGTAACAAGGCAGAGTTTCAGTTGCTCTGAGACAGAAACTCATATTTTCTTTATAAATTAAGAGTCTGAAAGGAGTAGCTGATAGAAGGAAACCACAGACCCTCCAGTGACTGCACAGCGGTGGGGAAAGACAGAAACTGTCTTTTAACAACAGTAAAGTTTACTCACTGAGAGTTGTCTTATTTATGGATACAAATTACCAAGACCCGATGTCATGTTTCCCTGCAATCATTTCCACCAGCCACTTAGCAGTAAAAGACTTAGCAAAGGGAGTAAAATGGCATCCTTGACAGGAAGAAACAGTTTTATTCTCTAGTCATTTGCCCAACATTTTCATATTCATGCTCTGTGGTATAATAAAGTAGAATCAAATAAAAATGTCACTTAGCTGGGCATAGTGGCGCAGGCCTTTGATATCAGCACTCAGGAGTCAAAGGCAGGTGGATCTCAGTGAGTTTGAGGCCAACCTGGTCTACATAGTGAGTTCTAGGACAGCCAGAGCTACACGGGAAGACCCTATCTCAAAACCAAAACAAACAATAGCAAAAAAACCCTTTACTTACCTGTTGCTCCCGATTCAGAGCTAAACAAGCACAAGATACCGAAAACTGGACAATAAATACGAGTAGGAGAATGATCATATACTGAGAGTGACCAGTTAAGGACTTTTTTATTATTACACTTATTTATTCGCTGTATGTGTGCATGTGTGTGGGGTTGGGGGTGTGCATTGTGAGTATATATGCCTGTGCATTAGGGTACATATGTGTCATGGTGTTCATGCAGAGGACAACTTTCAGGAGTCAGTTCTGTCCTACTACCATGTAGGTACTGAGGCTTGAACTCTGGTCATCCCACTTGGCAGCAAGTATCTTTACCTGCTGCCAGGGACATTGCAAACGTTCTGGAAGAGCATAAAGCAAGAGTGTTGACACAACTCTCAGGTACACTCAAAGCAATTCACCCGAAACTAGACAATGTTACCAAACGGTCAAAGTGATACACTTAATTATTATTTTGCTAATATGATAACTATAAATCCATTTAGAAAAATATAAATGATGACTATACCAGGCATGGAGGGTGACACCTGTAATCTGCCTAAGAAGCAGAGGCAGAGAGACTGTCCAAGCTCGGGGTCAGCCTGGTCTACAGAGACCATGTCTCAAAAACAAAACAAAACAAGAAAACAACAACAAAAGAAGTAGACGGATAATTGAATTTTGAAAAACCCACATCCAAAATGAAGTACAAATCCTGATACCTGAAAAATAAAAGATAGAGACAAATGTATAAGCTTTCTCAAAACTAAGACTAGAGAATACACTGTAGAAATCACAAACAGAGATTAACGTGTTAGGAAGGCCTAGATAAGTCATGAAATGAGTTCAATTCAACTCTGAATTTGCAAGAGGAAATCAGATCTGTGCCTGACTTGTAGAACCGTCTAGGTTAGGGTGTGATGAGGAAGGGTTGGGGACAAACAAACATAAGACTTTAGCTTTACAGGTATTCCTAAATTGTCTTTCTAGGAGTTGCTTTCCTAATGATAATATTAAATTAGTAGCTACCATTGAAACATAATCACATATTCGATAATGAGAACTTCACCTGATTGAAGTTAAAAAAACAAAAAAGTCTGATTTTTAAAAGGATACAAAAAATAGCAACACCTGATGGTGTTTTACAGCTCCAATCAGCCCCACCAAGGCAATCAGGAACAGGAAGATGCCCACAGCGATGACCACGCCCACCACTCGGAGACTGGAGATCAGCCCAAAGCCGATGCCCCAAGCAGCAATTCCAATGAGCAGCAGACTGACCAGCTGTGGAGAGATGGGGAGAGGTTCGGGGTTACAGAGCCACTATTCAGGTATTTACATCTCAGCATCTTTCCTTCAGCACACGAGTCCCTCAGGATCCCTAGGGTGTCAGCTGTGGAACCTGCCACGTGCACCCCATCCAAGTGGTGACGTATTTGTATATAATTGCTGATATCCTTTAAGCTTCAAACCATCTCTGGGTGACCTAGACTAGCCAGTGCAATGTCAAGGCCAATTGCCTTGCAATGTTACCCCAAACTGTCAGGGGAAGAACGACAAGAAAAAAATCTTGGCTAACGAAACAATTTCTGAACCAGTTGGTTAAATGCATGAATGTGAAACCCATACATAGAGAAAGCTGACTAAAGCCCACAGGCTCAGTTGATGACACTGTTTTAATAAATTTAAAGTAATCCTCAATTATGCTTTTTTTGCTAAAAAAAAAAAAAAACAAAAAAGATTAACAATAACCCAGAAAGCAACCATGCAGTCTCAGAGGTCATCTGGACTACGACGCCTACACAGGATCAACTGTAAGCTAGCCCAGGACCAGCACATGTAAAACTAGGCAGCAGCACAACCGTCCACCATTCTGATGTGCTCCTATGAAAATTACCTTTTGCTTTACAGCCCAGTCAGCCGCAGCCCCCTCTGTTCTCCCGCTCCCCAAAAGCCTGAGCCAATCCTCCCTCACCGAACAAGCTGTGTCCCTCAGATGTGAAGCTATTACTTCCTTCCTTGTACTACAATCTGTTCCTATCTCTGGCTCTCCAGGAGCCAAAGGCAATTTGAATGTAAGCGGTTAGACTCCCTGTATCTTTGCAACTTATCGGGGCATGAGCCCTGGAGAACATTTGAAAACTGTTTCCAGTATGTAAAACCATAGACGGGCCAGAGACCATTGGAACCATCGAAACTAAAATAGGGTAGGAGAGGTTGCTACTTGAAATGAAATGGCAGCTGATCAAGAAGAAATCATGTCCTGTTCCAGTAATTTTATTTATAGATTTATCAAACACTACCTAAAGAGCTAGTACGCCTGTGTGTAAGGTAGGGCTAGCAAACCTCACAGCTATAATTACTTAAAAACACACACACACACACACACACAAATAAATGGCAAACCACATAGGGATTATAATTAACCCTCGTAGACACAGAAGGCTTAATATAGTTTCAGAGAAGGGGTGGAGGAGGGTTTATAGAGCAGAACAGTTCTGAGTGCCTTCCGTGTACATGTGGTCAAACATCTCGGGGAGAAATGACGTAGTGTAATTCCCAATTTGGAAAAAACAAAATTCAAAACGAGATTTTTCTAGCATCTAACTGCTGAAAGGCCTGGTAAACTCTGTTTGGAAACATATAAATTACTATTTAACTTTGTCCCTGCTCATATGTGCCCCCATTTATGTGCAAAGCAATTATTAAACACGGTTTATATGCACTGATTAAAAAAGTTATTTACATGTATTGAGATATAAACAAAACTGCTAAATATTGTGCATCTATTTCTATTTTTACCAAAAGCATTTTCTTTTTTTTTTTTTTTTTTTTTTTGGATCTTTTTTTCGGAGCTGGGGACCGAACCCAGGGCCTTGCGCTTCCTAGGCAAGCGCTCTACCACTGAGCTAAATCCCCAACCCCCAAAAGCATTTTCTTTTTTGAGTCTTGGTGAAAGAACCAAAACTTAGGGGGGAAAAAAAGAAGAAGAAAGAAACAAACCATCTGTGGGACCACAGAGCTAGTTTCAGGTGACACCACCACAGCAGCTTGTGTACACACACACACACACACACACACACACACACACACACACACCCCAAAAGAAAATGAGGCTCAAGACAAACTAGGATCGGCAGGGCCCAGAACACTGGAAAGTGAGCAGAACCTGTTTTCCTAAGGAAACTTCAGTGGAGGTAAAGCTTCTTATCCACACTATGGAGGATAGTCTTAATCAACTGATTGTAACTACTGGTTATAGTACAAAACACCCTTAAAGCAGTATCTACACTAGCATTTGACCAAAACAACTGAGGATCACGGCACCCTGTGTCCATGGTAACTCAGATTATACATCCCACCTGCCAACATCAAGTTCTGGACGAGAGGTTCATTTACTAATCCAAGTAAACTCATGGGGCAAGACTACCAGTCTGCATTTCATCTAACGTAACAAATCCTTCTGGGCTAGGAACATGGTTCGGCAGGTAAAAGGATTTGCCACACAAGCCTGCCGCCCAAATCTGATCCTGGAACCCAGTAAAATGCTGCCCTCACTGGCATCAGCTGTAATCTGAGCACTCGTACCAGGAGACACCAGACAGGAGACAAGAGGGTGGACTGGAAGGGCTCAGGTCAAGGGGCCTGGTACACACGCACAGCACCAGAAACCAAACGGACACCAAGTCAACAAGGTGGAAAGTGGAAACCAATCCTCTGGTCTCCACGTGAACACCGGGTAGCATATGTGTGTGTGCACATAAGCTTTAAAGAATCCTTCCAAAATCATGCCAAATCCTGACTACAATAATGGGATTCTTAAACATTAACAATGTCAAAAAGTTGGGGGGGCTGGAGAGATGGCTCAAAGAGCACTGGCTGCTCTTCCAGAGGTCCTGAGTTCAATTCCCAGCAACCACATGGTGGCTTATAACCATCTAGAGTGAAATCTGGTACCCTCTTCTGGCATTCAGGCACACATACATACAGGCAGGCCACTATATACATAATAAATAAATAAATATTTTTTTAAAAAAGAATGTTGAAAGTTAAATATTCTTAGGTATTAAGTTAGTAAACTTCAAATTTTAAACAGTAAGTTAAAGACAGCACATACCTGTCTCAACGGAAGTCAGAAATTGTTCTTGTCACTTAACCTGGTTGGGTACATCACAGCCCCTGCCACGACCTGTTCTGCTACTGTACACAGACCGGAGACACCCGGTACAAATGGAATGAGCAGGGCTGCCTCATCTTTTTTCTGTTTATAGGCTTTGTTTGGCTGAAGTCTTGACATTTTGTTTGCTTTGTTTTGTTTGTCATTGTTTTAGGGTTAGCCTCATCTTTGTTGGAAGGGCTTTAGAGTGATGGAGATAAGGTAAGGTAGCTCAGGCTAGCTCAACGTCATGATTCTCTTGTCTTCGCTTCCCAAGATGCTTGTGCCAACCCAACCATCAACACCTCTTTTTACACTGTAAATTCTTTATCAATTTTCATGTATTACAAAGCATTTTCCTTCCTTTGATAACAGGCAGACCTACATTATAAGACCCTGCCTTTATAAAACAAGAAAGGGATGGCGGTGGAGAAATGGCTCCCTCATTCACAGTCACTGCAGCCCTTCCAGAGGACCCAGGTTTGATTCTCCAGTATCCACATGACAGATCACAACCATCTGTAAGTCCAG
This sequence comes from Rattus norvegicus, assembly GCF_021556685.1. Taxonomy (NCBI): domain Eukaryota; kingdom Metazoa; phylum Chordata; class Mammalia; order Rodentia; family Muridae; genus Rattus; species Rattus norvegicus. The sequence continues at coordinate 58,990,976 of NC_141539.1, forward strand.
GTCCAGGAGATCTTCAATGCACACGTGACCTCTAGGGGCACCTAGCATGTATGTGTGGTATGCAGACACACAGGCCGGCAAAACATTTGAAAAATAAATTAATTGATTAACTAAAACATTTTTAGAGGTGAGGGTGGATGTGGGAGTGGGTTCAGCAGTTAAAAGCTCTTACCTGAGCTTAATCCCTACACTCCCCGGGGAGTCATGATGAAGAGAGAAAACTCTCAAAGGCCCTCCTAACACAACAGCCCTGAGCACACTCACACTGCATCATAAACATATGTCAATTAACTGATTAACTGATTAAAATCAAGCAACAGCTCTTCCTGCTCAAATATATTTCAAACAGATGAAAAAAAGAAGGTTTGAGTACACTCAGAGAAACTACAGGAAATCCCACAGGCCTCCCCAAAGCAAGGACTGAAAGCCTTCACTGCCCTGGCCAAGCTGGCAGAATACAGCTGACTGAGGCAGGGGACTGATAAGAGCAGAGAGTGGGAAGGAGACTCTGGTTTTAGCCCAAGCAGAACTGGAAAGTGGAACTGAGACCCAGGAACAGCTGGGAACTCCAGAAAGCTCTTTTCTCACGGTAAAGTACTGTGGAAGACTGTAGAGATTTCTGGAGATCCTCAAAAGCTATCTGAGAAAAAGAAACATCGAGCCTTCTAGGCACCGAATCCCCACACACCCAGGAATCTGCAGGCCAAACAATTCAGACAAATGCTGACTACCAGCTGTACTGACTGAGGGGTGAAGGGAATAAAGCTCAGAGAAGCAAACTAAAATGACTCCTGAGAGATACAGAAGTCCCAACCCCCAAACCAGGCCCAGGTTTTAAAATGACAAGCTTAACTGTTACCAGTCAAAATTCTCAAAACACCTTAGAAAGAGGAAATCTACGAGAAAGGCACACAGTACTAGTGCACCCAAGAACCAGCTGCAACAGAGCGAGACATTTAAGTTATCTAAACAAGGGCTGGGCACGGTGGTGCATGCCTTTAATTCCAGCATTCGACAGGCAAAGGCGGGCAGAGCTCTGTAGCCTGGTTTACACAGTGAGTTCCAGGACAGCCCCAAAACAAAATTTAACTAAAGGGATTAAAAAAAACAAATTTGGGGGGGTCATATTTTATAGATGTAGACTTGAAAAGGAGTCAAATACATCAAAGCAAAAGAAAGGAGAGGATGGGGGTGGGGTGGGGGGATAGTGAGTAACGGTGACCAAGCTGACAACCTGGCTTCTGGTTTCAATCCCTGGGGGTCACATAGTGGAAGGAGCGAACCAAGAATCACAAGTTGTCCTCTGACCTCCACACATGCACACCAACACAAATGCCCATACCCAATAAATAAACATAATTTTTAAAATTGAATTTAAAAATAGCGATCAGGAGGAGACACGTGGGTCAAAGCAAGAGCGTGCCTATGATGGTGCACACTTACAGTCCCAGGACTTCAGACGTACAAGGATCAGGAGTTGAAGGTCATCCTCAGCTAAAGGAAACACAAAATAATGAAGTAATCAACTTGTCTGTACTCCAAGAGACTCTAGCGAGCGAAAGGGACAAAGATTTTTTTTCAGAAGAAGGAAAAGATAGCACCCTCCAAACACATTAATTTTGAAGAATAAAGTAAATCCCACAAAATTTCCCTGGTAAAGAAAACCCAGAACAAAAAGTCATCATACTTTCACTATTCCATGGAGCCAGCCTTCACCTGAATCCCCCAAGTCCTGAGCTGCTTACCTCCCTTTCAAGCCTTACCTCCATGATCAGAACTGTCCTTATTTCTGAAAGGGGTCCCGTGCACTGTGCAACCTTCATCAACACAAACTACCTTGTGCTTGTTACAAATCTGTTCAATTCGGCTGCTAAGTTCACAGGACTCTACCATGTTATCTTCTGTGTACATGGAGAGACAATTTAGGAAACTCTGAAATGTTAATGGCACCTTCTTTTACGGGCGACAGCTCTAATAACTTCCACTTTGCTTTCTCCTATAAATTAGACCGTTCTCCCTCATCCAGCCTCAGCGCTTACTGCCTCCCAAGCCCACCACTTCAGGGAAAATATTTCCACTAATCTTTCAAATAGTTTCTGTCGATCCCACTACGAGTCATCAAGTACCATCCACATTCCTTCACTTCCAGTGAGGAAAGAGGAAAGAAAGCTGGCAAACAAGGGATGTGCACTCAAATGCCGTTGGCAATAGCTTCCTGACTCTCCAAGAGTCAAAAAGCGCTTCCCAGGTGTAGCGGACAGCTCAACGGAAGTGCTTGCCCAGAGTGTTTAAGGCCCTGAGTTAGATTGTCAAACAAACAAATGAACTCCCCTCCGTTCATCATACCTGAACAGTCTGAAATGTGAACCGAGATACCACCCCAGGCCCCTCCCATGCACACACCGGCACAAACACACAAATCCGCATCATCATTTGCAAAGGATATTCCCAAAAAGAATGTGGACTCGATCCCTCTAATGCAAACCAAATTCCGCATCTATCCCTGCAAACAGTGAGACACATGAACATGAACTTAATTTGAACGAATCAACTTATCTGATTAAAACCCCAAAACAGGGACTGGAGAGACGGCTCAGCGGTTAAGAGCACTTGATGCTCTGGCAGAGGACCCAAGTTTGGTTCCCATGTAAGAGCTCACAGCCATCTGTAACCCCAGTTCCAAGGGCTCGACACACTCTTTTGGACTTCGTAAGCGGATACACATATACAAATGCAGACAAAACACTCATACATATAGGGTAAAAATTTAAAAAAAAAAAAAGCTTTTTTTAAAAAAAAGGGCTGAAGAGATGGCACAGCCATTAAGAGTCAATACTGTTCCTATCCATGTTCACTTTCTAGCACCCATATTAGCAGCTCACAACAGGCCCAGGGCTCCAATGCCTTCTTCCGGCCTCTATGTGAATGTTCAGATATAAACTCAGACACTTATACATACATACAATTAAAAATAAAAGTAAATCTTTTTTTAAAAAAAAAAGAAAACCAGAAACCCCAAATAAATTAAAGACTTTTAATTTAAATGATCTGAAAACAATGTACATGCTTATGTATGAAACTGGTGTTTGTAACATATGATTGAAATGTGCCAAATAATCACGGTTAATGTTGCGATTATATCTAAATATATTTAGGTCTAATTTAATGCCTAATAAATATAATGAGAAAATATAAATACCTAAAGATATTTAGTATACCTATAAGATAGGATTATCACGTTTAACTTTTACTAAAAGGAGACTTTTCGATAATGAAACAAGTTGTTTCTTAGCAGTGATAATTAAATGTTACCATGGTTTACAATTTTTAAGGATAGTGGAGATGATATGTCCCAAGTTAGTAATCTAAAAATTACGGGTTCAGACGAAATGAATCCTAGCTGCATAATTAAAAAGTCTCAGCCTGTCACTGGGCCTTGGTAGACAAAGCAAGTGCAAAGATTCTTTTGTTAAAGAATAATAGCAGTTTTCTTATGAAAGCAATTGTAATGGCATGTAAATTTAGACCTATGACAAATAGTTTCCTTCCTCTGGGAGGCCGAATGATGATAAAAACAGATTATAGCTCTGTTAACTCCTTGAGGGTTGTGTTTTTATGAGCAGGAAGCACCAGCCTTTCCTGTTTGCTCTTTAAGACAAAGAAAACTTGATATATAAAGAGAGCTTTAAGAGTGAGTTACAAGAGCACACAACAGCAAGATTATGCAAGTGTCCAGATCCAGCGTTGCTTCCCCTGGGTAAATCCTGAGAGGACTAAGCCGTGACACGGCTACTGCACCACAAAGGCACACAGCCGTTCTCAGCTAAGGCTCAGGACAGCACTGGCCAAAGAACAGCACCACACACAGTGCCCAGTCAGAGACCTAAAGGAAATAGAGTGGCTTTTGAAGGCTTCAGGTGAGATGTGGTCCTGGAGGCCAGCTCTGGATGATGGATTAGAAGGGCCCTGAGCTGCACACTGCTCTCGTGCCATGTGAGACCTTTCTCCATATGATACAGTGACGTGTCAGCCCCTTGATTCAAACGTTGCACCCTACAGGAACTGTGAGGAGTACCTTTTCTTTACTGATTATCCAGTCTGTTATACTCTATTAGGGTAACATGAAATGGATTAAGATACACAGTAACAAAAGCAACACATAGCTACTCATCTATTGCTACAATGAGACGCCATGACCAAGGCAACTTGTAGAAAAACATAAGAGCCCATGGAGGGCTTACTTGGTCAGAGGGTGAACCCATGAGCAACGATGGGAAGCACTACAGCCGCCACCAGGCAGGCATGGCACTAAAGTAGCAGCTGAGAGTTTACATCCTTATTGGCAAGTAGGAGGCTGAGAGAAAGGGTACGATAACTGAGAATAGCCAGGGCTTTTAGAACCTCAATGCTCACCCCCACCCCAATGACACCTCTCCCCCATAAGACCACACCTCCTAATCCTTACCAAGCAGTTCTACCAGCTAGGGACTCATTTTCACTCAAACCACCATAGGCACTAATGTGAGGATTAAGGCCTTTGAAGCCAGGACAATTAGCTCATTCCCATGGTGGCATCCTTCGAACCTTGTTTTAAGTCTGTACTCCTCTGGTCTTAACTTCCAAGGTGTGAACAGCCTAGAGGTGAGTCATTAACTATCACTCCCCAGCCTCAGCCATCTCTGTCTTCTTTAGAGGAGCCTATACACCTCAGGTGCCTGCAGTTATGCAGGTATTGATTTCTATTCCAGGCACTTGGCTAAATGCTTAGAGCAGGAGAGGTGGTCAGTACAGCGGCTGGACGAAGGGTTCTCACGGTTCCTGGAAATGCTTATACTCCCATCTATACATTATTTCAGGGAAAGAATCTCAGTCCAGCCATGCTCCAGCCTACTCTTTGTATACGTAATACATAAAGTTGTGTTGTTTCCTCAAATATCCACACCATTCGAGAACAAAATGAGCAAGTATGCACATGCGATCCCAGAATTTGGAAGACAGAGGCAAGACAGGCACCATATACTTGATGCTAGCCTGGTCTACATATTGAATTCCAAGTCAGTCATGGTTACCTAACAGAGCCCTATCTTAAAAAATGGGGGAAGGGGAATGGAAGAGATGGCTCAGTGGTTAAAGAAACTTGCTGCTCTTGCAGAAGACCCAGATTTGGTTCCAGTACCCCGCATGAAGGGTCCAAACCACTTATAGAAAACCTGATGCACTCTTCCGACTTCCTCAGATGCCAGACATGCTGCACATGGTGCGCAGGCAAAATACCTACATGCATAAAATAAAAACAAATTACATTTTTAAATAATTTTTTAAAAAAAAAGTAGGAGCTATATGAGAACAGGCAGGGCTTTTGGAACCTTAAGACTCACCCCCAGTGACACATTGGTCATTGGTTAAATGCATGTGCTTTTCTTCCAGAGAGCTGGGTTTGATTCCTGGCACCAACATGCTGGCTCTCACCCTCTATAACTCCAGTTCTAAGGGAGCAGATACCCTATTCTGGCTTCCACAGGCTCCTCCACACATGAGGTACACACACACACACACACACACCAAAATATAAAATACAAAGAAAGGAAGAAAAAGAGGCCAGCCAGCCAGCCTGCCATTGTGACACACATCTTCAGTGCCAGCACTTGGGAGGCAATGGCAGGCAGATCTCCTTTGAGTCTGAGTCCAACCTTACTCTACACAGTAAGTTTAGGTCAGCCAGAGCTACACAGTGAGACCCTGTCTCAAAATAAACAAGTAGTAGTAGTAGTTCTGGTAAAGTATCAGGCAATAAACCTTAAAATATTATTCTGAGAGTAGGACAGTACTATGGACAGTGCCATCCAGAACATGACTTTTAAGTAAGCGAAGGCCTCAAGCCAACCTCCCTTAAGGCTTCAACCATTCTGCATGAACTTGTGATTTCAAAAATCAAGCGCATTGACATATTTATAAGGCAGAACACCAGGCTGAAGACGTGAAAAGCCCATGAATAATCCAAATATTGCTAAACAGCCACACATTTAGTATAAAGCCAGAATCCCAGTGTTCTGCATTGTGATTTCTCGAATGACACAGACTGAAGTGCTTTTGCACATATCTTGGGGTTGTTCTCTATAGGACCATTGTTTTTGCTTAGGGGGCACAAAAACAACGCATTTGACTCCTGTAATGAAATTATATAAAAGGGAAAGGAAAGGGACCCTTGACTTAACCGTTTTCCAGGGTCCATTACTTTGAAGTGGCAACTATGGCCGCTGATGAAGTCCCACACCCTTTTTTCTTCCGCAGCAGTTACAAAAAACATAGGTGGGGTTACTGGCACACCTCCTGCGCTGACTTTTGCATCCAGTAACTAATACAGGGTCCAGCGGGATAGAGGAAGCTTAGCTGCCTCTCAATAACTAATGCTGGACGTTCAGCACAGAAAATAATGGAGACATCGTCCTTACTGACGTTACTGTTTTAAATAAAGATGGGGTGGGGAGAGAACAGCTTCTTTCAAAGACTTTATATTAAATCCAATCATCAGTGCCCAGGGAATGAGCATGATCAGTAGTGTAGCTGCCTACCATGCACCAAGCCCTGGGTTCTGTCCCCAACGCTGAATAACCCAGGGGTGGTGGGGAGTAGCTGCACTCAACGGCTAACTTGGTCTTAATCCCTCAATCAGCACCACTTGAAACATGGGTTCAATCCCATCTCCTGGACAAACTCTATTATCAAGTTCTTCTCCTGCTTAAACAGATATTCCTTCCTTGGCTCCTTTGCAGAGTCCACCTGATTACCTAGACCTTGCAATGTCAGTGGGCCACTGCCCTTCTCCAGCTACTTTCACTGACTTACTGGTTCATCTGACCACAACTCTGCTAACATTCTCTACACACTTGGTGCCGTAATGGTACTTCCTGGTAGCCCTCTCCCCTGAAGCTCAATGCTGCTGGTCTTCAAGGCTAGCTAACAACATGCCGGAGGATCTCTTGGCGTCCTGTCTAATACTGAACCTGCTCTGATCTGTTAATGGCAATTCCATCTTTCCAGGGGACTGGGCCACAACCATGAGCCATCTACCATTTTCTTCTTTCTCTAGCACCCCATTTTCAATCCATTAGAAATTATCTTGGTCCCACCCTCAAAACAGGCCCAGAATGTGTCTGTTTCTTTAACTATGGCTAGCATTCTACCCCCAAGCTTCTGTTACAGCAGTAACTTTGTAAGTCCCAGCCCTGCCCCCGGTGTTTCTGTGTGCACGTCTTTCTATCACTCTGAGGAGACGACTGGTTTGGAAACAGAAGGGCATCAGAAAAGAAAATCCCTCTCACTCTCTTGATTTCTGTTTCTCAGAGGCTGACAGCCAGAGATTTTGACGTCACGATCCAGACTACTACAGAAGAATTGTGCTCCCCTTTCTCAGAAACTTCACAAACTAGATTGTTACAATGACCTATGCCCCAAGTCCAGTGTCCTTGTGATCTAAGGAAGGATATCTCCAACCAACAAGAGCAGCACAGGAGTAGGCATAACGGGAGGAACAGCTACTCCTGCTGTTGCTGCTGCTGCTGCTGCTGCTGCTGCTGCTGCTGCTCCTCCTCCTCCTCCTCCTCCACTTCCTCCTCCTCCTCTTCTTCCTCCTCCTCTTCCTCCTCCTCCTCCTCCTCTCTTCCCTCCCCTTCTCCTTCTGAGTGCCCCCCACCATCCCTACTTCTTCAGAACTCTCATCCCTCTCTGGACTTTGACATTTATAACTTCTCCAGAGTCCTCAGAATTAAACTATCTGCAACTAGCAGAAGTCACTGTGCACATACACACACACACACACACACACACACACACACACACACACACACACACACACACACGAGGCAAATAATCTGCTGCTGTGGATAATCTGAAGCAGCCTCATAGCTCTCACCTGGGATTAAAACAAAAACATGTTTGCACAACATAATGAGTTTTTAAGGAACCCAAAACTCTAACTACAGATATCCAAATGCCTCTGCTTCATGAATGCTGGGATTCTAGGCATGTGCCACAACTGTCCGGCAGTCATTATTTTCTTACAAGTAAAACACTATTGTTTTTACCGTGGATATGAACTCTTCTTTCCCGAAACACGTTGACTTTACAGCAACCTGTATGTGTCAAAATCCCAATGGCTTGAAAAACTTTGATTATAACACACAGGTTTATAATTCAAAAGTTTCAAATACTTTACCTTTCAGACTTGAAGCTGTGGGGACTTAATTCTAGTTCTGTGGTAACATGTTAAGTGTTTTCTACAGGCTAAATTATTTTATCTTTGCCACAATTCCATGAGGGAAGAATAAAATATTATCAATTTGCAAATGAAAAGACTGTACATTTAAAAAAAAATGCTGCTTGGTTTAGGGGTAGAGTTGGAAAAGCTGAGTTCCTGAATAAATCCAGGGACATTTTTCTATCAGCTAATGAACTTTTCTTCATTCTACTATAAAATATATCCCAATTTTATTTTTTAATTGCATCTGTTCATTCACTGTGTAGGGTGGGTGGGTACACACATGCCACACATGTCACATAACATGTGACAGTTAGATAACTTGCAAGAATCAGGACTCTCCTTCCACCATGAGAGTCCAGGGACCGAGCTCAGGCCTTAGGATTCTCTTAAGACAACATTCATATTTAGACATGTTAAAACAGACATCACTTATGTCTTAAAATGATAGAGATCAGGGCAACTTTTAACATTTCAGGAGAACTCTTCCCAAAGCAAGCAAAGATATAGAGTAGTGATTCTCAAGATAGGAGGTACAATCCTTTTGGGGGTCCAACAACTTTCACAGGGGTCACCTAAGACCATAAGAAAACATAGATATTTATATTCATAAAAGTAGCAAAATTACAGTTATGAAGTAGCAACAAAAATAATGTTATGGTTTGGGATCACTACGCCATGAGGAAATGGTCTAAAGGGTGCAGCATTAGGAAGGGTGGGAACCACTATGTAGAAGAAAAAAACTGTAAAATGGGCAACTTACCAAGGAAAGAAGAAAGCAAAAGAAGTAAGCTAGGCATGGTAAGAAGCAGAAAGATAGCAAGTTCAAGGCCAACTAGAGCTAAACAGTGAAGATTCTCAGATTCAGAGAAAGAAAAGAAAACCTGGTAATATTTTTAGATAAAAGAACATATATACACACACAAAACAGTAATTTCTGATTTTAACTTTATATTATTTTTTGAAGTTAAGGCTCATATATATTAAAACATTTTTATTATAAATCAAACCATGCCTATAGTTTAAATTTCTTTTTTTATTGGATATTTATTTACACTTCACTATAGTTTAAATTTAAAAATGTTTATTAACAAGCCATACCATTTCTATAGATATAAAATGGCCACGCAATTCTCTTTTTTGTTTGGGGCTGGAGATATGACATAGTCTCCCTATACAGCTAAAGTTGTCCTCATACTTGCGACCATTCTCCTGCCTCAGCCTTCCAAGTGCTAACTGAAATGAACCATCACCCAGAAGCTGGCAGTGCAAGCTTCTTTTAATGTTTATTCATTTATGTATCTGGGTGTATGAGGGGCACACATCACATCATATCTATAAAGGTGAGAGGAGAATTCGGAGGAGTCCATTTTCTCTTCCCACCATGTGGGCCCAGGAGAGCTAACTCCAGTTGTCATAGTGCCTTCCTTTGCCTCCAGTCAGCACAGCAGGGCAACGCTGAAAGGCCAGAGTACAGGAAGAACATTTTTGGTCATATTTTTCTACTTGATTCTATTTTACAAAATCACCTATTTGAATACTTTTTTTTTCAAAACCTCTTTTTTTTTTTTTTCGGAGCTGGGGACCGAACCCAGGGCCTTGCGGTTGCTAGGCAAGCGCCCTACCGCTGAGCCAAATCCCCAACCCCTGAATACTTTTTTTTTTAAGTCACATTCTCTTTTGCAGTTAATCACAGAAAATGTGCTATAAACTTTCAAAATGGAGGGCTAGGAACATAACTCAGTGAAGAAGCATATGCTCAACAACGGTACATAAAGGCCCTGGCATTAGTTGCTAGGACCAGAAGGAAAAAGTAAACTTCAAAATATTTTAATACATTTACTTCATTTCTTATGATTTCCCATGCATGACTATAGTTTTTCATTACTTTTAACATTAATATTGATGAAACTATTTCTACTTAAAATGTTTTCAGAGGCTAGGGAGATGACAGTGGTCAAAGGCTCTGGCTGCTCTTGCAGAACAGGTTCAAATCCCAGGATCCAACATGGTGACTTCCTTCCACCATGAGGGTCCAGGAACAACCATCTGTAACTGCAGCTCCAGGGGACCCCACTCCCCTTCCAACACTGAGTACTTATGGTACACAGACATGTTTATGTATAAACACATACATGTAAATAAACATACTAATGTAAAAATATAACATATTATAGAGTGTGGTGGTGGATTTCTGTCATCCTGGCACTTAAGAAACTAAGTCAGTGATTTGGAATACAAGAAGCACTAGAGTGATGACTTTTTTGAGATCACTTGCAAATGAAGCATCCAGAAGTTTAGATACGGAGGATTCTCAAATAACGGTTTTCAGGGGAAATCTGAATGGCTGGCACCATAGTTAAATATCTGAAACCTTCCCTGGCTCTTCCTATGAAACCCGGAGACAGTTTTAAACTGCTACCAGTTTGAATTTGAGATATGTGATAATTCTGTTTCATAACTGAAAGCAAAACTTATCCTTTTACCCTTAAAATTTGGGGATTCTGTAGAATAGGAACTTATGTATTCGGTTAACCATTTTAATAAACTGCTAAATAATGAAGGAAAAAAGAAGCCAAGGCAGGAAGACTCCAAGTTTTAGGGCAGCCCGGGCTACATAGTGAAGTTCAAGCCCAGGCTAGGCAAGACCTGTCTCAAAATAAACAAAGTAATTAATTTCCCAAACTAATTTTAATTTATATTTGTATCCTAAAGAGATGAAAGAGACTCACAATGCATCTCCCCAAACGTCCTCAATTCGAACAACCCTTCTTTATTCCTAACCCGCAAAGATTTTACTCAGTCCTAAATGTTATGGTGTCTAAGACCTTACACATCATTTAATATCCCCCAACTAGATCCTTCATACAGGGCAAAAAAATAGCGTCTATTTGTATCCATTCCCCATGGATTTCAGTAGCATACAAGATACACAAAAGCTTACTGGCAGAATATAGTCCTCAAGACCATATGCAGTAAACGAGAAACAGCCTCACCAAAACCTCTGTTCACAGTCCAGTTTGGTTTGCTACTGCATTTCCAGGCTGAGACTCGTGTCATCACATTCCGACCGACACTGTTGACTAAAGAAACTTGTCATCTCTAAATACGGGAAGTCCTAAAGCAAGTGGTCTTTGCCTTACCACACACTGACTGGACTTCCTCTTTTCATCTACTCGTACAGATTGTTTACGCACACTACCGTAACCCAAGGTTATGTCAGTACTGGGGTTCCCTCAGTTCAAAGAAAAACCCACCATGAACCACTATATGCTCACTGAATTCCCAAGACAAATTCGGGGATGTTCCTCCCAACTTGTTTTAGGGACCCGCTTTCAATTTCTAAACTGGCCGTACTGAGAAATCTCTGGCTAGCTAGATCGCTTGAGGATGCACACAGCTTGGTTGCTAGAACCTCCAAGTTCCTCAGGAAATGCTTCAAACCAACAGCGATGAAGTCTAACACAGGCATGCACCGGCCTTTCCACCGGCAATCCCGGTTCTAACACTTGCAGAAATGACCTCATCTTTAATCCTGCAGCATTGGGGAGAACTTAGGCAGTTACCAGAGCCAGAGCAGAACCTACAGATGATCTTTTTAGTCCTGTCCTAAAAATATACCCCCTAGTCCCCAAATTTAACTCTGCTAGCAATCACACCTTTTTTTTTTTATCTTAAAATGTGGAGGAAGAGACAGGAAAGACAGATGTTTATGTATAAAATTCTAGTCTACCTTTACCTTCCATTCACCTCTCAATGTCACATTCACTATATCATAACCTATTTGCAATGTTTAAGAGGAAATGTTTAGATAACAACTTACTGTCCCTTTGTCTAAAACAGTCCAGGGCTTTAAAGGCCTAACCATATTTATAGTCCTGCGAATTTCCAATTAATTAAGCTTTCCTGCATACTTGATTTAAAAAAAAATCAATAAAACACACTTTAGAGGTCAATAGTTTAGGACAGATATTAAATAATCCTAACATCCTTTAGGGTCAACTTTTCTTTCTCCTTGCATTCATGACATGCTGTAAACACAGCTAGAAATAATGTATCTTGAGAGCAATATTACTTGATTGGAAAAAAATGTTTCTTTTTTTAAAAAGAAATTGTATATATTGCACATTGCTGTCTACAAATAACCGAAGAAACACAGAAGCGGCCATTGTACGTTGTGCTGGGTGTAAGCAGACACTGAAAGATGGAGAATCAGGTAAACAGAGGACTGAATCACTGAAGGGGGGAGGGGACTCAGGCACAAAACAGAATGTGACGTTCTAAGCAGTCCATTCATGTTAACAAGAGAAAACAGTTCAGGAACCGATGGGAATTTACAATATAGCAATCTGGTAAGCATGCCTGCCACCAGACAGGTGAACTTCAGTATGAAACTTGACATGTATCTTCAATTACAAGGAGCTGTTTCACCCTGTGCTCTAGAATTTTTCTTCCAAGTGTACCATTTGTGAATATGTTGACTGGATTCCTAAGAACTAACCAGAAAAAAAAAAAAATACGCCATCGATGCCTATTTCTGACTTGCCTTCAAAGCTTTGCCATCGTATCCAGACAAACACCAGGAAAAAAAAAAAAAAAAGGTAAAATGACCCGTGACCTGGTGTCTCTGCTTGTCAACCACAAGCGGCCTCTCTTGTCCACAGATGTAACCTAAGCTGGCCCAGATGGCCTGGCTCTGCTAATGCAGGGGAAACTGGGTTTGTTTTCAGGGTGGGTGCTGCAAGCACCAGGTGTATTTATAGAAGAGAACAAGTCTCCAATGGAATGAGATGACCAAAAGGAAGTTTCTTCCACGCAGTAGACAGCTTGTAGAAATGTCTAGATTTCCACAGCTTGGTTCCAGCCCAGACTCACAGACTACACCAGCTATGAAAACTTAGTAAAGCTCTTTTTGGTCTTTACCGTTATAAAATTTAGACAACTCCGCTTGCCACAGATAAATAACAAAATGACAAATGAAAAGGCTGGGGTGTTGAAGGTTTTCAATAAACATCACCTCATCTTCCTGCTGTCCAGTCACAATTACGCTTCAAAAAAATCAAACTGAGCTTTCCACGTTAAAGCAGGGAGAAAAAAAAAATAAAAACGACTTGGGTGGAGAATTATATACTGAAGGACTTCACCTAAAATGGAGCTAGAAAAAGGTGGGGAGGGAGATAGCATGGGAAAAGCATCAAGTTGCGACTTCACTGGCAGGAACATCAACAAAGAGACTTTATGTAAGCACGAAACAAACTTCGGAAGCCGCGGATATCCTGTGAACCTGCTCGATGGCCTCCATTCAAACGACAGCTCTCAGAGCTGAGCCAGAAGCGCGCCATCCACAGGCCGCCTAGTCCATTCCAGGCCACGCTATCGGGCAAACCTGTCCCCTAAGCCAGGGCTGCTCTCCAGCCTCCGAACACTCTCCAGATGGGATGGCCAGCCCAGAGCGTGCGGCTGGAGGGACTGAGATGGGAGCGTGGGGAGGGATGAGAGAGTGGGGAGGACTAGGCGAGTGGGAAGGGACCCGAAAGTGAGGGGCTGCGGAGAGCAGGGCGAGGGGCGAGCGAGCGCCACAATGAAGGACGGGCGGAGACTGCGACAAGCAGGCTCGGGGTCCCGGGCGGGGGCTGCGGGCGAAGCTGGGGCGTGGGAAGCCCGCAAGGGGTGCGGGATGGGGCACAGGCGAATACTCAAACCCGGAGGAGGCCGACAGCCCCCGCAGGTGGCACCGGGCGCGGGCTACTCACGGTGTATAGCAGGTTGAGCGCGCACAGGCAGTTCTTGGAGCACGAGAAGCCCCCGCACACCATCGTGGCGCGTGGGCTAGCGGGCGCCTGCGGGTCGAGGCGTCCTCCGAAGGGCTGGGCGAGTAGCTGCTGGATCCCGGCCTTCTGGGCCTGTAGCCGGGGTTGGGCTCAGGGCTCCGGTTCGGGGTTCAGGCTCGGGGCTGCAGTGCCGCGCCCGCAGCGGCTCCCACCCGCTCTGCAACCTGCGGCCGCAGCAGATCCGCCGATCGAGCGCCCCGCCCCGCCGCCCCGTCTCGCCCTGCACTCTGATTGGCCACTGCCAGGGAACAAAGGTAGAGATATGCAAATCAATGCGCTCGTCAGGCCTCGATCCGGGAGAGGCGGGGACCTCTGCGGAGGAGGAGGAGGAGGGGTCCTAGCCTGTCAAGAGGGAGCGGAGCCTCCGGCTCCAGAGACTGAGGCCTCCGTGTCATTTCTTTCCCCCCATCCCCCGCCCCCCATCCTAGGTGAGCAGCAGAGGGCGGGGCTCCACGGTGGCAGGAGAAATGACAACACCTCTCTCCATTCTTGCCCTATGGGTGACGTGGCACCATTTTGAATGAGATGATAAAACAAATCGAAGCACCTGGCCTCGTTTGAATGAAAGAAGATAAGAAGGATTTATAGAGAACAAGGGTGGAGGCAATGAAAGGAAAAACAGAAGTGAAAGACTAAAAAGAGCAAATAAAAACCCGTTTCTCTCAACATAGGTAAGAAATGTAACCAGTGATTGTGACAGATTTCAGATTAAGAGGACTTAGTCTACAGAGGTTTGAGAAATACTAATAAAATCGCTTCTCGGCCTTTTGGCTAAGATCAAGTGAGAAATACTAATAAACCTTATGAATGCATATGTGCAAAAGAAATCAAGGACCTTTATTCTTGTAGTGGGGTCCTGAATTTCAGCGGCTGGTTTTTGCATGAGTAAGAGCTAGGAAGCCTTTCAATAGCAGACTCTGTTAATTTATTTACTTTACTTGCTGCATCTTAAATCCTGATTCCTCACCTCTAACAAGAATATTAGAAATATATCGTGCAGTTTTTGATAGACCCCCCCAGCATAGAATAAAGTCTTGTATCAGATGTGATCAGTCCAGTTGATGTGTTTTAAGGCACTCCCTACTGTGTTCCAACTGTTAAGCCGGTAGAGAAGGCTTCGTTATTTCATAGTATTTTCTACCAATAAAAATTCTACCAATAGATTTTTTTTTCTTTTTTCTTTTTTTCGGAGCTGGGGACCGAACCCAGGGCCTTGCGCTTGCTAGGCAAGCGCTCTACCACTGAGCTAAATCCCCAACCCCCTACCAATAGATTTTATAAAGAGCTTTTTAAGGACCTGAAATGTTGGCTCAGCTGTTAAGGGCACTTACTGCTCTTGCAGAGGACCCCAGCACCCAAATGGCACTCACGATGTCTGTAACTCCAGTCCGAGGGGATCCAGTGCCCTCCTCTGACCTCAGTGGACATCAGGCTTGTACATGGTACACACGTATACATGAAGGCAAAACACTCATAAAATACTAAACTAGATCTTTTAAAAAGAAAGATTTTCAAATTCACTGTCCATTTTGAGCCTAAAAACTTCACATGGTTAGGTGAATGTATGTGTCAAAAAAAATTTTGACTTAAACAAGTTACTTAAATACATTCTCTTCAAATACCCCAACCTCTTCATACTTCTTTAAATCTCACCATACAAACACTCATGGATTTTATGTTTTTTGTAATCCTTCTCAATCTTGCATATATCCCCAGAAACATTTTTTAAAAATTAGTATGGGAAACGACCCTCCACTCCAAACTATACTACTCTACTTTTCTTTCTAAAATCCAGATTTTAAAGACCTGTGTAGTGGTGCATGTCTTAAATCCCAGTACTCTGGAGGCAGAGGCAAGCAGATCTCTGTGAGTCCCAGGCTAGTCAAAGCTGTGTAGGGAGACTGTTTTAAACTACATAAGTGAAAATAAACTAAGCCATTTACAAAGAAGTGTCAACAAGAAAATCCAGCACCAACACCCTATCAAAGGGTAAACAATTTTTTTAGGGCGGAAGTAGCTCCTTCAGTCTCAAGCTTTTCTTTTCTACACACTTCGTTGTATTTCAGACATTCTGAAAGATTTGGATGGGCAAGAGAATTGTATCTAGAAGCCGAGCTTGATAGTACATAGCTATAATCTTAACCCTGGGAAAGCCGAGGCAGGAGCATTTCGAGTCAGAGGTTAGCCTAGATGAAATAACAGAATCTATCTCAAAAAAAAGAAAAGAAGACCAACGTGGAGAGATTGGCTCAGCAGTAGACTGCATGTGGCTCTTGCAGAAGACAGGATCTACTCCCACAACTCCAGGGGAATCTATCGCCACTGGCTTCAGTGCACACTGCACTCAAGTGCACATATATTCACATTACCAGAAATAGCATGAATTTAAAAAACAAATCTTTTTAAATACTAAAAGGAAAGACATCCGATGCCGAGGAGGTGGAGACAGGCAGATAGATTCCTGGGGCTCACCAGCCAGCCAGTGGCCATTCTAGCATATGCAGCAAGCTCTTAGGCCACTAAGACTGTGTCATAAAGTAGGTGGAAAGTGCCCGCTGAATGGTACCTCAGGTTGTCTTCTTGCCTCCTCATGCATGCACACATGGGCTTGAGCACCCGCACACTTACGTGCTCTAGCACATAATCGTGCAGACACCTTCGCACCTAAGTGCATGTACACACCCAAAAGGAAAACTTGCTTTAAGTCATTGTTTGTCTACTGCTTAAAACTGTTGTCTATCACAGCAGCCGAGTTCTTTACTGGGATATGGAGGCAGGCTTCATAAAAAGTGTTTTGGTATGAAGGATATGATCCTTTCATGAAGAAATCAATGAACTGAATCCTCATGCCACCCTCAGTAGACTAGGACTGAAGTGATTGCCTCCTACCCAGTAGATGGAGGAGACTGCTAAATCCACTTCTACCCCAGACCTGCTCTCCTGCCTCCTCCTGCCCCCTTTTCCTTCCTCACTGTCTCCCTTTGCCCCACTTGCTCTTCGTTTTTTCTCTCTGTCTAGCTTTTGTTGTTATTAATTTTTTTATTTTGTTTTCTGAGTCAGAGCTATCTACATATATAGCCCAAACTAACATCAGACTGTGTCCTCCTGCCTCCTCTTCCAGGTGTTGCAAATTCAGACACGGGCTACACCCACCAGCTGTTTGGGATGTGATTCTGTGCCACGGCAAAGACAAATTCTTATGAATCTTTCCAGATCTTCCAAGAGTCTACATGCCAAGACTGGGTTAAAGGTGTAAGAGGTTAATTGGAGAGGAAAACCTCAGTGTGGGACCCAAGAAAAAAAACAGGAGTCTGGGAAGGCTAGACCAGCACCACACAAGTGTGCCTGTGCAAGGGCGGGGAGAAGGAAAGAACGGGGCAGACAGGTCAGAAAGAAAGGAAGAAAGTCCGAATGTAGCACAAGTTTAAGATCTACAAAGATAGCTATAGTTGAATACAATTTAGTGTCTCCCCAAGACCCCGTGGGCTGAAAAGTATTCCCCATTGTGAGGTATTAAGAAGATGGAAATATAATCTAACTTCACCTTTGGGAGGTGATTCAGATTAGATAGCATCGTGGGGATGAAACCACCATGTTGGAACCTTAATGGCATTATCAAAAGAGTGAGAAACTTTGGTTGCAGAACATAAAGAACTCAAGATCAGCTGATCAGAAAACTTCCTCTCCTCTAGTTAGCTTCAATAGAGCCAGACTGTGCTATGTACACTACTGGGGAAGAAAAGCCATCCACCATCTTATCCAGCTGTGGTCTCTGTGAGCTATGTCACCAGCCTGCCAGCCAAGGTGGACAGTGTGCCCACTGAGGCCAGACTGTTGCAGAAGAAAACAAATGTTTTCTGTGGTATTCAGGCTCTGTTTTCTATAGGAGGGAATATACGGTTAGTGTTATTTATCTGATCAAAATAAGGCTGTGGAGGTCATGGGCCCTAGAGTGGGAGAGGCGCTGCAACTGTAGTTTCCTTAAATGGACATGACTTCAAATTGCCTTTTCATTGTGTGCGTTTACAGTAGACTGTGCTGCTTTAACCTTGGTCAGAGGAGCTGCTTTTTACAGTGTGTGACAGTTACTGCAAAGACTGATAACTGGTGAAAGACCCGAGAGAAAGTGACTGTTGGATACTCAGACCTAAATAGGAAACAGCTGCATAACCCACGCCTAGGCTCAGGGACTGTCACAGAAGAGCAGGCAAAAAGAATGTAAAAGCCAAATGATGGTGGGTTACGGCTGCAAAACACTGTCATCTGGATGTGTCATGGTTGCTGCACTCATAAACTCACAGCAGCTGTTGTGACCTGCACATGCTGGGGCCTCATCCACATTCCATCATGGATGGGGGATGGGCTTTCGAGGTAGCACTGCCCTCTCAGGAGCTGTTGGCAGTTGATGATTGCTGGGGGAGGGGAAATCAAAATATTCAATGGCAAATTGTCTTGATCTGGTAAAAACCTCCACTACTCATGTTCATACAAACAAGTCTGGATTAAAGTCAGCTGAAACAAAATAATAATAATAACAACAACAACAACAATAAAACTCAGTGAGTCACTATATTAGCAAGAAAAGGACATAAAAGTAGAAGGGCAATTTGTTTAAAAAATTGAGGGGTTCATTAGGAGAAAGGGTGGACAAGAGGATATATATATGATAACTTTGGTTTTATATATATATATAAAATTATCTTAATATAATATTTTATATATTATTATATATATTATTATATAGATATATATAAAATTACCACAATAAACTCTCTTGTTAAAACTCACCCAGTTGTGGTGTTGTACTACTGACAACAGAAAATGAATGAATACCTAGGCCAACAGAATGTCTTTGGCCAAACTCAGAAGTCCCCACATCTCTGTGAAATAAGTCAGACATCGGCTGAAAAGTCACCTCAGCACTATCTATAATTTCATATGAGAGCATGGGATCTGTCTCCTTAGGCTACCCACAGTGGATCTGAAGAGTGCATTTTCCAGAGAAAGAAAGAGTTTATATATGCTACGTTTATATACTGTATATATAGCCACAGTTCAAACCTTCATTCATGTTTGTTGTCATAATTTTATCATGGAAAGAAATCTGTAATCTTGGATTAATCAGGTGTTAATAATCCTTACTTAAAAAGCACTTTATCGTTTTAGCCCAGCATGATCTCAGAAAAATGTAATAATTAATTTAAGCTTAAGGTAAGCATTTCTTTTGGTTGTGAACCTTGCCTTTAATGGCTGAGCCATCTCTCCATCCTGGTCGTGATTTCTTTTTAAAGAGTTCAACATCAGGATTCAGTTTTGCTCAATACACCCTAAGGAGAGCCAGTGAGATGACTCAGTGATTGAAGGTTCCTGCTCCAATGATGAGCTGAGTTAGGTACCCCAGGACCACATTACGGAAGGAAACCCAGTTCTAGCAAATTGTCCTTTGATTTCCATATGCATACCCATGTATGTACACACACACACACACACACACACACTGTGGTGGTTTGAATATGCTTGGCCCAGGGAGTGGCACTATTTGGAGGTGTGGCCTTGTTGGACATGGCCTTTAAGACCCTTGCCCTAGTTGCCTGGAAGCCAGTCTTCTCTTGTTTGCCTTCAGAACAAGATGGTGGATGCTCAGCTCCTCCTGTACCATGGAGCTTCTGCTTGCCTGGATCCTGCCATGCTCCTGCCTTGATGATAATGAACTAAGCCTCTGAACCTGTTGTAAGCCAGCTCCAATTAAAGCTTGTCCTTATAAGAGTTGCTGTGGTCATGGTGTCTGTTCACAGCAGTAAAATCCTAACTAAGACACACACATACACTCTGACATGTTAATTAATTAATGCTAAGCAAAATGGTTCCCGCAGTGCTAACTAGACTTGATACTCCAATGCTTTCTAGGCTTCTCAGAAGTCTGAACACAGAACTAGATAAACATAAAATTATTCACATTCCATTTGTAGTCGTGCAACATGTCAATGCTATAGTAACTTCAAATTGTTTGTTGTGCCATGTCTAAGTCCCAGGGTACTATTTCCATAATCTTTACAATATTAATACTATGTAAATTACCATGTTTATAGGTTCGATGTTTTAAGTGCAATTGATAGGGTTAAATTATTTCTAATAACAAATCTCATTACAATTTGGAGGCCCATTATTCCCATGATAGTCTCCTAAGGAAACAAAAAAGGTTATCAGAGTTCATTCTGTGATGATTGTCAGACTTTCATATTGAGTGAAACACCAGGGAGGACTTCCTTGCCCAACAGTGGGACACAGAGGATAGAAGTCTCTCTCTTTCTACATCCAGATCTTGTGTAATTTCTCTGTTTTCTTAGCCCACTTTTAAGAGATTTATTATGTGTGTATTTATATGTGTATATGTGTACAGTGACTGAAAAAGCCAGAAGAGCATGTTGAATTCTCTACAGCTGGAGCTGCAGAAGGTTATGAGCCACCACATGTGGGTACTGGGAATCTTATTTACTTATTTATTTAAGTGGACCTTTTATTTTATTGTATGTGTATGAATGTATAAAGTATATTATACCCATGGCACCAGATGTCCTAGAACTGAAGTTATCTACTGATGGCTGTGAGCCACCATGTGGGTGCAGGGAACGAAACCCAGAACTTCCTCTACAAGAGCAGAAAGAGCTCTTAACCACTTACACATCCTTCCAGTCCACCAGCCTTTTTTTTTTTCTATGTTGTGCCAGATTTTAGCAATTTAATGTGACACGTTCCCGTTCCCCATTCTTACAATAATGCTCTAACTCCTTTTGCTACACAACATGGTTCACTATTCATGCCAGAATACTTCGATCCAGAACTTTGTTTTTAAAAATGTTTTCCTTCTAGCCACAAATTTAAAGTCAAGACTTCCTCTTCTTCTCCTCTCTCTCTCTCTCTCTCTCTCTCTCTCTCTCTCTCTCTCTCTCTCTCTCTCTGTGTGTGTGTGTGTGTGCTTTTCATCATATGCAAACGGCTCTCCTTATGTCAGTGGAGCTAAGTCCTGGTTGTACTTGCTGTAGATGACGATCTTGCTGTATAATGTCAGCGTGCACATCTTGCTCCTGAATTTCTGAGTGAGTGTTTCTAGTGACATGGTAACTTCTGCAGTGTTACATGCAATTCCAGGGATGAATTCGAAAGTCTGGCTTCATGAACAATCAAATCCAGCCTGGTCACTGATCTGGAGCCTTTGATAAGGGAGACAGCTTGAAAAACAGGTAAGCGCTTACTCCTTTTATGTCCTCTCCACACCTTCCTTTCCCCCCCTTTCCTATCCATGCTAGCAGTGCATTCGTGAGAGTACTGGTTCAAGTGAGCTGACAGTCTCCTCAACATTCTGCCACACCTAAATAATTTCCTACCAACATACCCTATTTGAATTCTGAGACCTGAATCTGTTTCTATTTATTAATTTATTTACTTGACTTACCAGGAAATTCATTACTAGGAAATAAATTGTGGGCTTCATGCATGCTAGGCAAACATTCTGTCACTGAATGCCATCTCCAGTTCTCTCTCTCTCTCTCTCTCTCTCTCTCTCTCTCTCTCTCTCTCTCCCTCCCTCCCTCCCTCCCTCCCTTTCTCCCTCCCCCTACATATATATCTCCATATATATATCATATATACCTTCCTCCCTTTCTCTCCCTTCCTTACTTCCCTTCCACCCTTCCTCCCCCATCCTTTTTCAGTATTTTGAAACAGGGTCTCAAGATGTACCGTTGGCGTGTCTGGAACCTCTTATGTAACTCATGCTAGTCTCTTAGAGATCTTCTTGCCTCTGTTTAGTAGGATTAAAGGCATGTACTACTTGTCCAGATCTTTTTCTATTGTTGAAATTGTAGGTTAATGTTTATTAAATTCATTTATCCAATAGCAGCTTCAAAAGATACCTGCGCTCTTTAATATAAAAGCTAATAATGCAAGCTTAATTCACATGTAACAGAGAGTAATAATAAATGTTTAGAAACTGGGTATGTGGTTCTGTGGTAGAGTCCATACCTGGCATGTACTCCTAAGTTCAGTCCTCTACACTGCAGAAAACTGTGTCATAGAGCACACCTGTAATTCCAGCCCTCTAGAGGCAGGAGGAGGAGGATCGAAACTTCAAAGGCAACCTTGACTATGCAATGAGTTGCACTCTCTGCCTTTAAAAAGAAAACTGAGGGGGAAAAACGCAATCAGGTTGATGCTTTTGAGTCTGTCTAGAGTGTTGTCCTGTCCGAGAAAGAAGTGAGTGGGGCACTGACTAAGGATGGCTAAATATTTTCAAACTTTTGAAGAAAACTTGAAAAAAAAAAACCCACTAAGAAGCATAGTTTAGAAGAGATGTATCTTTTTGCCTGTTATCTCTGAACAGCTTAAGCACTCTAAAAGTAAGGTGGATGTAGTCTGATTAGCTCCTGGTATACTGGCAGTCCTCCAAACTAGAAACATCTCAAATATCCATCCACAGCAGAAATCGCTAGTCAAATCCTGGTACATCCACCCAGTGAAAATCTACATAGTACCGGAACAAGAAAGCACACCACCTCAATATTTTGGCTGTGTCTTGCAAGGCATGGAATTGAGTAAAAGGAGCCAGAGATACAAAGACATGTAATGTATGAGCTTGTTCATGATGAAACTATTCACAACAGTGAGAGGTTGATGACCACTAAAGGCCAGAGAATAGTGCATGTTCGTTGGGGAAGGACATTTAGAAACCTCTAAGTCTAGGGAAGGGCTAGAGTTCACTCTTGGGTGATGAGATTGTAGGCTATCACCTTGCAATTCCTCTGGGAAAGCTGATAGGTATGTGGAGGAGGCAGGTAGGGATTATCTACAGCCTAATGTACCAATAATCTGAGTCTTGAATCATATAAACAATGCTATTGGAGGAAAGTAATAAGAAAACCACCTGTGTTTTTCCAGACAGTTTCCTATACTCCCTTTTCTTTAGAACAGTAGCTGTCTACTAGGAAATTTCATAGGTCGATGGCCTTTGTCAAAGTGTTTTTAAATACCACCAAAATGCCAATTTTGTCTTGGTGATATTTTTGGCACAGTCTAACAATCTAGGGCAGAGAAACATCATTTTTTTTGAAATAAAAGAATATCAGCCCTCAATCATATCCTGTTTACAGAACCTCAAGTGTACTAGAACATGTTGTTTATTACTTGCCCAAATGGACTGCTTACCAACAATTTTGAGGCCTTATATAACAACTGAGGAATCTATATTAGCCTCCACCCTGGTTTCACTGAAAGTTTTACAGTCTACCTAGTTTCTAGGTTGGAAATTATCTCTTAGAAGCTGAAAAGGCTTTGTTCTTTATCAGTTCAAAGAAACTGATATTTGATACTCTGGGTTTTCATTGTTGTTGTTGTTGTTTTAAGTTTTTTGCCTTTTTCTTTGTAAAGTCACAAAATCTTGTTT
The DNA here is from genome assembly GCF_021556685.1 of Rattus norvegicus. Lineage (NCBI taxonomy): Eukaryota > Metazoa > Chordata > Mammalia > Rodentia > Muridae > Rattus > Rattus norvegicus. The sequence goes on from NC_141539.1 coordinate 59,014,503, forward strand.
TTGACTGAAAATTCTGGAATTTTTCAGAAATTCTTTACTTTAAGATGTACAAAACCAAGATTGGGTACAAAAGTAAATACCTTAGCGAAAAAGCCAACAGATTATAAATGTCTGCAAGTAAGTGATTGAAAACTACAAAATTTCCAAAGCCCTAAGGAATACAATACATGGGGCTTTTGTCAGCTTCTGCTTTCTACTCAGAACACTTACTTTATGTCTGCCTGTTGAAATCCTCAGGTTGAGCTGCCTGCTACAGCAGCTACCCTCCTTGTCTGAACTGTTGTTCCTTTGTGGAGTCTGCATCCTAATCTGATGATCTTATGTCTGTGATGGTTTGTCTATGCTTGCCCCACGGAGTGGCACTATGAGGAAGTGTGGCCCTGTTGGAGTAGGTGTGTCACTGTGGACCCTCACCCTAGCTATCTGGAAGTCAGTATTCTGCTAGCCGCCTTCAGATGAAGATGTAAAACTCTCAGCTCCTCCTGCACCATGCCTGCCTGGATGCTGCCATGCTTCCTGCCTTGATGATAATGAGCTGAACCTCTGAACCCGTAAACCAGCCCCAATTAAACATTGTCCTTATAAGAATTGCCTAGGTCCAGGGAATAGAGAGGCAAAGATTAAAACAGAGACAGAAGGAACACCCATTCAGAGCCTGCCCCACATGTGGCCCATGCATATACAGCCATCCAATTAGACAAGATGGATGAAGCAAAGAAGTGCAGGCCGACAGGAGCCGGATGTAGATCGCTCCTGAGAGACACAGCCAGAATACAGCAAACACAGAGGCGTATGCCAGCAGCAAACCACTGAATTGAGAATAGGACCCCGTTGAAGGAATCAGAGAAAGAACTGGAAGAGCTTGAAGGGGCTCGAGACCCCATATGTACAACAATGCCAAGCAACCAGAGCTTCCAGGGACTAAGCCACTACCTAAAGACGATACATGGACTGACCCTGGACTCTGTCCCCATAGGTAGCAATGAATATCCTAATAAGAGCACCAGTGGAAGGGGAAGCCCTGGGTCCTGCTAAGACTGAACCCCCAGTGAACTAGATTATTGGGGGGAGGGCAGCAATGGGGGGGAGGATGGGGAGGGGAACACTCATAAGGAAGGGGAGGGGGGAGGGGGATGTTTGCCCGGAAACCGGGAAAGGGAGTAACACTCGAAATGTATATAAGAAATACTCAAGTTAATAAAAAAAAAAAAAAAAAATTGCCTAGGTCATGGTGTCTGTTCACAGCAGTACAACCCTAACTAAGGCAACGTTTCAGCTTCTCACATACTGGGACTGCAGATATATGCCACCATTTTTGGCTAACAATTATTAGTATTGTTGTTGTTATTATTATTATTATTATTATTATTATTATTACAGTATTGGGAATTAAACCTAGTGCTTTGCATCTACACTCTACCACTGAAAGACGTCCCCAGTCACAGCCCCTTTAATTATGGCCATTAGCTTAGGTTATCTTTCTGCCTTACACGTTGGAGCCACAGTTTCTCTAGGTAACATTATATAAATTTGGGGAAGTCTCATTATTTAACTCTACATTACAATGACCTCTAAATTTAACAACTTAACACTGTAATTCTATGATCGCTCTTGATTTTCAGCAATACTTGACTACTTGTTCTACTTCCTATCAATTACGAAGAGGTATTCAAGTGACCTCCAGGCTGGTCCGGAAGGTCAAACCTGCCCGACTGGGAACCTTCCCCGTATGAAATCCGTATGTTCTCAAAACCTCTCTGCAAGGCAGGCAAAGGGCAGACAAACAAGGGAATGAGCAATGGCAAATCGTTCTGTCCCTTATTTGGGGAACAGACCTGCAGAGGGCTGGGTCTCTGTAAGAGCTACAGCCTGCTATTGACTTACAAGTTGGGGTAATCATAACACAGAGTGGAGGGGAAAGAAAGGACATTGAAAACTTCCCTTCTCTAGGCAAGGATTGGCTGTTTCTAGGAGTGATCCCCAAATGGAGAACAGTGGTAAAAGAATATCACATGATAAACATTTCTTATGGCCAGGGGGCTCTACAGATATGTGACAGGAATTGAGGAAAACAAGTATAGAATGCTATCACTATACTTTCAAGAAACTGTCAGCATTCAATGAAAATGGAGGGATTTTTCAAAATGGTGTGGCTAACCTTCTCCATATGATCTCTCCATTGAGGTTTTTGGGTTTCCTACACAGGAAACTAAGGCACAAAGGGGGACTGCCAAAACAAACAAACAAACAAACAAACAAACACAACATAGACACTGTATCTCTTCTTCTGTATTCCACTGGGCAAAATAGACAGAGTGAGTCACAGTACAGAAAATTATGAGGGTTTGGGGGAAAAAAAAGGGACCCTTCACCCAAAGTCTGGGTAAAGCCTTTTCCAACTGAGAATCAAGAATTCCAGCACAATCAATGGTTGCCATAAGAACTGCCTCCATGGAAACCATGTCCCTTGAGTACGAAGATACTTTCAAATGAAAATGTTAAAAGGGAAATGATCCATGCCTAAGGCCTGCGCATATGCCACATTCAGTGCACCCTGACGGCTCTCCCCAGACGCTTCCTGGGAACCACTCAACCAAGATAGTCAGCTTTTGTTTACAGTAAAAACAACTTCACTTTCCCTGCAAGTCTTGTGATCTAGGGAATGACCTCATCAACTGGAATCCTTTGAGGTTTACCTCAGCAGCTGCCTTCTGATCTCACACATATTTCTTAGCAACACTTTAAGGATAGTAACTTCAGCACCTCATATAAATCCTATATGGCTGTTAAGACGACTTCTTTGAGAAGCTCACATTCACGTTCTTGAATGCCTTACTCTTTCCTGGGTAATATGAACCCTTGTGTTTAAATCTATGCTAAAACTTGTTTTAATAAGCCTGAACTGTATCTTATACTGACATCCTGAAATTCCTTTCTGCAGTGAAGTCAAGAATCCAGTTTACCTAAGTGGGGATCTCTGAAAACAACTCCTCAGGCTTCGGCTGTGGTGTGGAGCTGTGCCTCCAGTCGACCCCTACCACTTCTGGCAATAGGTCAGCCGAAATTCCAAGAGAGGAAATAGACCCAACCTCTTTTAAAAAACAAATACAAAAACAAACAAACAAACAACAACAACAACAAAAACCCTACTTTTTTATGTGTTCAATTTTTATTTTTAATTTATTAGGGCTAGAGATCAAACACAGAGCCTTGCGTGTGTGACATAAGCACTTTGCTAACTGAGCCACATCGTAGCCCTCAATTATTTACTTTTGCAGTTTCTAGGGATAGAACACTGGTCTTGTACATGCTAGGCAACCCCCAGCCTTTTCATTGCCTCCTATGCTCTCTCTTTTAGAGACAAGGTCTTGTTACAAAGCCTAGTCTGGCCTTGAACTCATAGTCTTTCTAGTTCATTCTCCTAAGCACTTCCACTATTTCCTACGAAGTAACCTCTTGCTGGGAGTTATAACAGAGCTTGTGGCCACTGTTATTAACTCTGTGGTGACTTTATTCTAGCCGTTCACTGCTACCAATGAACCAGCCCCAAATAAAGTTATAAACACTGAATCAGAAAGAGGCTGGGGTCAGAGAAGCCTGAAGGCTCTCATGGGCTGTAAACAAAATAGCTTCTTAGCTTTATCCTGAAACCTCAGTCAGGAGGGCTAAAATAGGAGATGGTGGCTTTTCATTCATGACTTAAGTCTCCTCCTAGCACAGAGATCATGGTGGTTGAGCTTCTTAGGTGTGGTCTTGCTTTTTCTATATTGCATGTTCCAAGACATCACTCAATTAATTGTATAACATTTTCCTACTCCAGACCAAATCACACCCAGCAAGGAAGGGAAGGACAAAAACCAGGAGGGTGAAAGAACAGGGCATTCAACTTTATCTTTCTGGCTGGCTTCCACAACTGCTTATAACACACACACACACACACACACACACACACACACACACACACATGCACGCATGCACGCATGCACACATACAACCTTATACTGTAAGGGTCCATGATTGCCTGAAGAATGATACCCTGGACTCAAATAGTTTGTAAAAGCAAAGAGCGCTTTATTCTGCAGAAGTTGAGCATACTGGGGTCTCCCATTCTATGATGGAGGCAACCAAGTGAGCTCCCAGGCCTGGTTTAAAAGGCATTAGGGGGTTCCAGCAGTGGGGACCTTTATCTTGCTCCATCTCTGAGGACATTCCAGAACCATTATAAGGACATAGGGGCTGAAAACTCTTGCTGGAGAGGTCTGGAAACTGATGTGACCCCATTACCCTTGCTTCTGATGGCAGGGCAGTTTCTGACTAGCTGCCTGAAGCCTGGGTTTTTTGGCTTTTTTTCTAGTAACTGACTTGTCTGGGCTTGCCCAGTTATTAAGTCTAGTTTTCTGAACTGCCAACTGGAAGCCTGTCATGGAGTCAGCCTAGCCTTCTCAATATTTGCAAATTTTCACAAAACATTGAACTATGGAAACACATTTGTAGAACTCCTCTGAGACCTTGTAAGAGACGTGTAAGAGACATGTTTATACTCTTTGTCTGCTGCCTGCCACCTTCAGCCCTGAGAGGCTATATTCCTTAGATAAGGTTTTCATTTCCTCCCATCTATTCCCTACTCGGGATCAAAAAAAGATCACTTTAAAGTAAAATTCACCCTGATTGCCATTCTAGTTTAAAATCCTCAACAGCACTTGTCGACATAAAAGTTCCTTAATATGATATGCAAAGCTTTTCAAAATTCAAACTCTCTTCCTATTGACCTTCTAGTACTCTTTGATCTAATAGCATTGATATATGTTTAATTATGTGATGTCTTCTAGTCTAATCCTTCCCAACTTCTAGGTCTGTGGTAGGCAGTGTACCAGTCAGACATGGCAAATCATACTTTAATAGTAAATTTGACCCTGACATTGTACATTTGAAATAGTGCAAATGTTTACTCAAGCACATAAAAAAATTTGCCTGAGCAAATTGTCCTCTACATGCCAAGCAGCAACCCAAGGAGTTTCTATTTCACCACAGGGTGGAGGGTACCTGGAGAACATATGCATGTTCTTATCCCTCCACTCAGAAGTGGTCTGTGAGGGCCTGGGTGTGTGGCTCAGTAGTACAGTTGTTATCTAGCTTCTGTAAAGCTCTGGTTCAACCCTAGGCACTGGAAGGAATAGAGCCATGCAATTTCGATTTGCTGCACCTTGACTAGAATGAATCCAGTGGATAGACTCAGCATAGGGTGGTGATGCAGGAATACAGTCCTGGTACTCAGGAAGCCAGAGCATCCAAGCAGATGGGTAGTTCAAACTAGCCTGCCCAATGTGGGAACATTCGAGGCAAGACTGGGCTACATGGTGAGACAAAACAAATGCCACTAAAACCAAAACAAAACAAAAGACAAAAACAAACAAAAAGGATAACAACAAAATCTGGGGGGGGGGGGGAACAAAAACAAAAAACAAAAAAACCCTTGGCTGGAATAGTGGGTAATGAGCAGTCACCTGGTCACGCCTGTCACTCAGCCGCACCTGCCATCACCACCCCACCACATGGACTCCCAGGTGCTGTCACTCTCTCACAACCAGTTAAAAATATATACAAAACTCCACGAAGGGAATCCTTAAACATTCTGCTCTTTTCTAGCCCCCATCAAACTTTAAGTAGCTAATGGATGTTTACCGAATAAACAATATTTAAATATCTAAATTGGTCAATGTGTATTACTAACTCAACCATACTCATCTGAGTAAATTATGAAACTCATTTATATGCAATTCCTTCCCTTTCCTTTGCTTGTTTTGTTTTATTGTGCTGGGATCTACCACTGAGCTATAACCAAAGCAGCAGCAGCAGTGTGTGTGTGTGTGTGTGTGTGTGTGTGTGTGTGTGTGTGTGTGTGTATATGTGTGTGTGTGTGTGTGTGTGTGTGTGTGTGTGTGTGTTTTGACAAGACCTTGATGTGTAGCCCAAATTGGCCATGAAATCAAGTTCTTACCTCATCTAGCACCAAGTGCTAGAGTGACAGGCGTGTGCCACCCTCTGGCTGCTTGTTTTTACTTTTCTTCCATGAGAGTGCTATGGGCTTTTAACTCTTTTAAAATTGGTGAAGTTAAGAGGAGCCTGAGCCTTTCAGATTCTGTCACCGGCTGCCCAACAGAACTGCTTTGCTGTACTCCAATTCCAGATCCCATTCACTGACTCAGCAGGCCTCAGCCTCTTGAACTCTATACATTTCAAAGGAAGACCAGCTTGAAGCCGGCTCCCTCAGAGTCCTCCACCCAAATAAGTGTGAAGTGTTTTGCATACCTGAAGTCTTGGACCAGCTGTATTTATGGAAGTTGCCTACTGCTCTGGTGAGGGAAGGGATACGAATCTGAACAGCTGTGGTTAACCTACTGGTGCTGGCAGGATACACAAGTGAGCTCCAGCAAGATGCTGGCTGTCACAGCTAGGATGAACCGCCTGTAGTTTGTCACGTTTTGCAAGAGTTGTCACACATTATTTCTACGGGAATTATGTGTATTCCCTGGGGCTCCACTAGGAGACACCTAGAAACTCATACCTGCTTATTCCAGATCTCTCAGTGTGTGCCTTTTCCTCTGATAGTCTTTTTATTTACGTTTTTTACACATACTTATTCTTTGAGAACTTCACACCTGTGCACAAGGTCATCTCTACCTCCACTGCCCTCTTCCAACTCTTCAGCCTTCCCCCGCTAAACTGTGTCCCTCTCCCACTTTCATAATTTCATGTTCTAGTTTGTTTTTGTTTAATATAGGATCTCACCATGGAGTTGTAACTAGCCTGAAACTCACAAAGTAGCCCACCAGGCCTTAAACTCACAGAAATATGTTTTGGTTATAGCTCAGTGGTAGATCCCAGCACAATAAAACAAAACAAGCAAAGGAAAGGGAAGGAATTGCATATAAATGAGTTTCATAATTTACTCAGATGATTATGGTTGAGTTAGTAATACATATTGGCCAAAACAAAAGATAAAAACAAACAAAAAGGACAACAACAAAACCTGGGGGAAAAAAAACAAAAACAAAAAACAAAAAACCCTTGGCTGGAATACCCAACTTCATGTACTTAAAAAGAAGTTCCTACCTCACCGAGTCTAATTAGTTCTGCCTGTACGAGCATGCTTGCAGGACCATCCACTTGAGTATGAGCAGCCAATCAGGGGCCATACCCCTGAAGAAAACTAATTCTCATTTCCCCAACAGCCAACAGCTAACAACTGCTATGAGCCTTAATAAGTTACGAAAGTCAGCTAGAATTGGGGGCTGTGAACTCTGTCTTGTGTACAGCATGGGTGCATGCTGCGATTTTGAATGGCTTGCTTTTGTTCAGGTCTTGTTCAGGCACCTAAAAGCTGCCAAGCATTCGTGAGTGCTGTGGCCCTGTCATGTGTAGAAGACACTGTTTTGCATCAGTCGGCCCTGATGTCTGGATCTTACAGTCTTTCTACTGCCTCTTCCACAGTGTTCTCTGAGGAAGTGTGGTACAGATGTCTCATTTGTAGCTGAGCCCTTCGCTATGACTTACTCTCCGAACGTTGACCGGTAAAGTGTCTCAGCACTGACTAACATCCTCTGCAAACAGAGGCTTCTCTGACGACATCTCAGAGCTGCACTAATCTATGGTTATCATAAGAATTTATTATAGAAATGATCTTATGTCTATTTAGCAAAATAATAGTAATAGGTTTTACTGTATGGTCTATGACCTCCCCTGACGTGGGTTCATGGCCGGGTATACAGTACCAAGCAAAAGTGCCATTCTGTGGAGCAGACCTTAAACTCAATCGTAAAATGATTGGTTATCCATTCATATTAATACCACTGTTTCATGAATAGGCATATCTTTTCATTATCTGTCCATGTTTCTAATTATTATCTAAATGGATAAATCTAGAATGAATCTACCTTTTGGTGGTCTAAATCTATTTACTGCATTTTGCTGTGAAGTAATTAGTCAGAGTGGGATGTTTATTTGATTCTGGTCAAGAAAGATAAAAATGATGTAGGAATATTTGCTTCGTGTCATTTACTTAGTTCTTTGTCAAATTCACTATACAACTATATGCATATATCTGTATATATGTGCATACATATGCATATATATGATTTATTAGAGTGACTTATAAACTATGGTCCAATAGCAATAATTGTCTACCAGAGGAAAGTTCATGAATCCAGTAGTTTTTCAGTCCCCAAGGCTGGATGTCTCGGTAAATGCTATGATCCTGAAGTTGGCTTTAATGCCAGTGAGTGAATCAACTTGCCAGTGAGAGGAAAGGGAAGCAGAGAAAGAGCAAAACTCCCTTCTTCAATGTCCTTTACATAGGCTGCCACCAGAAGGAGTGGCCCAGATTAAGGGAGGCTTTCCTCATTTCAGAAGATCTGCATTAAAGGTGGGTCTTCTCACTTTAAATGATTGAATTAAGAAAAATCCTCTCAGGGGTACTCAGCTGCTTGGGTTTTAGTTAATTCCACATATAGTCAAGTTGATAACCAAGAACAGCCATCACACTTGCAATAATAGGGTGGTGGTGGTGGTGGTGGTGGTGGTGGTGGTGGTAATGACTGCTCTTAGATAAGGTCTAATTTTATAACTCTAACTGTCCTTGAACTCATATAGATCAGGCTAGCCTTCTATATATAAAACAATCCTTCTGTCTCAGTCTCCTAAAGTGCTGGGTTTCCTGGTATACACCCCCATGTCCAGAAATATGCCCAGAATTTGCGTTGCTCATTATAGGACAGTGGTAGAGCTTCATAAGAAAAAAAAAACAGTTTATATATTAATTTATATTCTTAAAAGTGACGATAGGACCAGAAAGGCAAAATATTTCAGAAAACCAATGATCTCTTTCCTTGCCACGTGAGTGGGATGTTGGAAACATCCAACGAAAGCTCTTGAAACTAACAATAGCTCTCCCAGCGCTCCAATTAAATTCTCCTGTATGGACAAACAAAACCAGAACTAAATTCTTACTTCTGCCATTGCATACTGCCAGCATACTGTTAATGGAGATGCTGTCGTACAATAGAAGATTCCTAGGGTCATCATCTTACACGGAGGAGCACAGACAACTCATCCCCACTCTCTTCAATGTCCAGCCACTTCCCACAACACACATTCTGAAATGATTATTTCCAGGGTCCCTGTAGTCTTCCAGAGGACCAGGTATAGTGAGCAGTATTCACCCGTACCCAAGCATGGCACGTGCTAATGATGGAACTGTGAGAAGATATGCAGATGGAGCACGCCGTGGTCTCCTCTCACCTCCTACAGCTCACTGTGTGTGTATAAATGTGTGCCGTCAGGTTCTCTGTGTTGACTCTGCTGTTATGTGTTAGGTGTACACCTCTTGTCCAGGTAACCGGTTTCACTAGCTTCTCCCTTATTGAAAGTAAACAATTCTGCAAAAGCAGCACTTGTAACTCAGAAGAAGTTCATTCTGCCCTATCTGCAAAGATGGGCCTTAGGGCTGACTGGCAGCCACACTGATTCTGGGAAAGACCAGTGGTCTGATCCAGGTGAACCTCCCAGCCTTGCTTGGAAAGGGTGGGCTTTGGGCTTTGAACCAGCCTGAGAATGTGTGACACAAAGAAGCCAAGGGCAAGAAAGCCATCTAAGTGAAGCTTCTGAATGAATCAACAAACCCTGTCTTCCCTGTGGCTCCACGAGGCACTAAGGGTCTTCCTAAGGCCCTTGAGCAAGGTGTTCCCCTGTGGGTTGCTGTCCATATGCAGGTGAGGGCAGGCACAAGATAAGGCAAGGCCTGCGATTGGGCAGTGGAAAAGGAAGGCGGGCTGAGAATTTGGAGAGACAGAGGAAGGAAGATGGAGGAAGAAAAAGATGACCCAGATCCATGTGGCTTTAAACAGCCCACAGGTAGCTATGAATATCTTATAAGGGGTGGATAATTACAGGACAATTTGTCTTATCTAGGTGAGCAGTTTATATCAATATCAATTGGCTCTGAGTTCACTGTGTGGATGTTTTATGGGGTGAGAATTTATATTATTCTAATTGATAGATTATAAGCCTCTAGAGTTTTGATTTTACTGGGTTAAACAGGGATTTGTGACCGCTAACCATAAGGGGCAGATGTCTGGGAATGTGAGCAGAATCTACAGCAAGAGAGTGTGAAATGGGTGGTTGACACATGGGGCTAGCCACGAGGAAGCAGTGAGACCACTGGGGCCAGAGAGTAGCTGGCGCTAGCGTGGGATGGTGCTTTCTTTATTATTATTACTATTACTACTACTACTATTATTATTATTATTATTATTATTATTATTATTATTTCTTCACACGGTATTTCCCTAGACCTAGATGTAAGTTAAAGTTAAGTTAAAGAGCAAATCAGCTGGGGAATATCTGTTGAATGAAATTTTACACAATGGGTTGTCTTGATCTCTAAAACCAAACTATGTGCCTCATATGAGGACAAATACAATTTAAAAAGTGTCTTGCCCTCCCATTTTTAAGCAAATAATATTTACTTTAAATTTATTGTAAACATGTAACTGGAAATACTTTCTTTCCTCTTTGAAAGGCATACAAATTTTTGAGAAAACTAACTTGGTATTTTGCCAGCTTGATGACCTTCCCAGAGAAGAAATTTCTTTTTCCTCTGAAAAAAGAGCTAATTAGCTACTACGAAGACTATCACATTCAGATATTGTCATAGCAACATCAACCAACAAATGGGGGAGGTTCAAAACAGCTGCTGTAGAGGAGAATAAGATGTTTGTTTTCATGTTCTCTTAGTAGACTGCCAATGCCTGTGTGCTACATTTTGCACAATTCTTTCCCAAGGGTAGTGTGTTCTTTGCCTATCACCTTTGTGGAGATTGCAGAGAAGATTTTATTTTAAAGTCTATTTTCTCAATGACACGAAATGTGTGAAAGCAGCCGTGCTGTAAAGACAACATGCTCGCTCCTCTCTAGCATACTTTTGTTTGCTCATGTTAGTTTTTAGTCAGTGTTAAATGTCTCTCTCTCTCTCTCTCTCTCTCTCTCTCTCTCTCATACACACACACACACACAAATTAGCTCTTTCATGGTTGTATCACACACACACAGACACCATATATATATACATATATATATGTATATATATATGTATATATATCCATTTTGATACTTAGCTAGGCTTTTTCTTCTCCAGGTAATGTATTGGGCATCTTGGCCCAAATTTGCTACTAAGTCCAGGGGGGTTGTTAGGCATCATTCAGGAAAGAGGAACATGTATAATTCTTGAATATGCCTGCATCGGACAAAGATTGAAGATGGGTGACCATCTTCTAAGAATCTGGGAAGGAAAAAAAGGAAATGTTCTAAGTCAGTAGCCAAAGCAAAGGAGAGAAGTAAAGAGATCAGAGCTGAGTGACTGTGGGGACTTCAGCTGCCATCAAATTCAATTCATAAGATCCCAGGCAAACGCATCAGCATGTGAACTTGGCTTTATTCAGACCTTTGAATGAATGCCATTGGTCACTTCACTGTATGTATCTGAAATTATCACACTATTGGAAGCATGGCAGAACTGCATGATGATAGAATTGGGTTGTGCCCAACCCTATTAGTTAGCATGGTCATGTGGTTTAAATTTTGAAGAAAAGAATGTGAGGAGAATTGTATGTGATGAGACTTATTTCCACTTAACCGAGATTGAAGAAGTAAAAAGAAAGTGAGAAAGAAAAAGCAGATAGACTGGTGGAGAAATTTACACAGATGTCTGATGTTGTGTTTTATAAAAAGAGAGAGAAGGGATATGTTTGGTGGAGGTGTAGTCAAATATGGGAGAAGGGGGTGCCTCGGCAGGTCAATGCTGAGGCAACCTCCCCCCCAACTCGCCACCAGGGACCAGCCACATTTTGATGGTATGGTATAGAATAGAATTTATTTAGGGCCTAGGGAGGGGAGTTGAGAGGGTAGAAGAGACAGAGAAAGTCAGAAGTGGGGGGGAGGGGAAAGGAGAGGGGAGGGGAGGGGAGGGGAGCGGAGGAAAGGAGAGAGGAGACGAGAGGGGAGGAGAAGAGAGAGGAGAGGAGAGGAGAGAAGGGGAAAGGAGAAGACAGAAAGGGAGTCAGAAGACAAGAGAGCAAGAGAGCACTGAGGAAGCTAGCCGCCCCTTTTGTCAGGCACACTTGGCTGTTGCCAGGTAACTGTGGGGCGGAGCTTAGACAAAATGCTAACATCTGAGTCTAAGGACCACACTTATTTTATTTTCTGTTTAATATCCAGGATTTGGAACGGAGTGCGCACAAACTAAAAATTAAATAAATGTTTGTTTTTAAGAAGTGCCAGAAGGCAGGGTGACTGGACAGGGCAAGAAAATGGGCAAAGATGATTGGAGAATTATCCCAAAGACAAACGGTAGGATCTGTATGGGGTCCTCAGTTGGCCAAGAGGGCAGAAAGAGCTAGAAAAGAACTGGAGCTAACAGAGTTCCAGGAGCCTTCGAGGCACCTGCTATCTTTGACCTTTGAGTTGCTAATTTATTGATTAAAGACTTTTTATTTATGTTTAGTTTTTATTGGTTGCCTTTGAAAAGTCTTGACAGCTGACCTAGAAGGGAATAGTTCCTCTGCTTGAACTGACAGTGAAGGATGAGGTGTCGGAGTCAAGTCCTCCTGATCTGACCCTGGGGCTAGCCTCTGTGTGGGTAGCTTTGCTGTGAATGTGTTAAAAACCTCTCAGGTGGCGGATAATTTTTCTTTGGCGGGGGTGGGGGGAGGTAGGGGTGTACTTTCTGGTTTCTTTTCATGTGGATCTTTTTGTTTGGGTGATGTCATCCCCTGCTATTTACTTTTTAAGGCGGCCTCTCCCAATTAGTTATTCAGAATTACCGAACCTCTAAACAGAACTACTTGTGATATTTTGATGTTGGATTCTTGAGAGTGGCCCTGTCTGCTCTTGGTGAGGTTATCCATGAGACCAAGAATCCGTTACAAGATTCCTCCAGAAACATCGTCTGTGTAGCATCCATTCACTCCTCACGCCTAATCTCCAGGTGACACTTACAAAAGATCTTTCAGTCTTCTTTTGTTCTAAGAATACATTTCCCTCGGGAGAGATGGCTCCGCTGTTCATGGTACTCTATTCTTTGCTAAGCCTTGATAGCCTTGTACTGGATCCCTGGAGCCCACGTGATAGAAGGAAAGCACCAACTATGGCAGGTTGTCCTTTGACCTCCACATGGGTGCCGTGGCACGATTCTGCCACTCCCCCCCCCAAATAGATAAGTAAAAATGAAAAACATGCAAATTATTCTACTTGACCCACCAGGACCCGATGTGTTTATAAAAAGATGAAGAGAGGAGGGGATATGTTTTATGGATGTGTGGTGAGGTATGGGGGAAGGGGGTGCCTTGGCGGGCCCATGCTGAGGCATCTCTTTCCCCTGAGGGACCAGCCACAGGATGATGGTATAGTATAGAATAAAGTTTATTCAGTGCTTGTGGAGGGGAGTTAAGAGGGTAATAAAGACAGAGAAAGGGGTGGAGAGAGAGGGGGGGAGAGGGGGAAATGGGGAGAGGGAGAGGGAGAGGGAGAGGGAGAGGGAGAGGGAGAGGGAGAGGGAGAGGAGAGAGAGAGAGAGAGAGAGAGAGAGAGAGAGAGAGAGAGAGAGAGAGAGAGAGAGCTCACGTGGAGGAAGTTGGGGAGGGAATGGGGCCAGAGCCAGGAGTAGGAAGGGAAGAGCAATAGCTAGAGAGAGAAGAGGGGGCAAGCAGCCCCTTTTGTACTGAGTCAGGAATACCTGGCTGTTGCTAGGTAACTCTGGGGCGGAGCATACCTGGCTGTTGCCAGGTAATGTGGGGTGGGGCATGCCTGTCTACTGCCAGGCTTACTCTTACCTTCCATCATGTCTCCATATGGACACTGTCCTGATTTAATGTTTGTTCTGGACCCCCATTAGATCTGCAGTATCCTGAAGAACTTCCCCGTAGGATCCCCGTTCATTTGGTCTGAACTATCTAGCCTCACACTACTCTCCCATCCCCAACACCGGATCCTTACCCCATTTTCCCTGATAGTTTTGCCTGACTGAATTTCTTTAGTTCTCCTGATACCTTCATTCTACTCTTTCTAAACTAGATTCACTTACTAGATGTTCTAGCAGAGTTGTGGAGTCTCTCAAAGTACCCCCAATGATCTCTAGGAAAAACTATGTAGTCTTTCATCCCAGTGGAAAATAGGCCTGATAAAGTCACAGATTAAGGCTGTTTTGTAGAGCTAAATGTGCACCACTGGGCATAATGCAGAGGCACTAGGAATCAAACTAGAAGCCTGTGTTGAATAATGGATTCCAGTGGGAGCCTCCCTTTTCCTTCTACCAGTGTCAATGGATTAGCTCTGCTGTGTGAGACTGATGTTCATGTAGACCTTTAGGTCTGCTTCCCTGCAAGTTGAGGTTATAGAAATCAATTTATGGGGCTGGAGAGATGGCTCAGTGGTTAAGAGCACTGACTGCTCTTCCAGAGGTCCTGGGTTCAAATTCCAGCAAACACATGGTGGCTCACAAGCATCTGTAATGGGATCTGATGCCCTCTTCTGGTGTGCCTGAAAATAGCTACAGTGTACTTATATATAATAAATAAGTAAATCTTAAAAAAAAAGAGAGAAATCAACTTACAAAGAACACTGAGTATGATTCCAATTGAGAAGGCACAGAACTGAAATTTGCAAATAAATTATTTTTTCTAGACTATCTTGATTCAACAAGGCCCTGGTTATCCAACGAGTCCTGATTAATGACTATGGCAATGTAATTCTAAAGCAGAGATCTGATGTGCAGCTAAAGGCAGAACACAAAGAATGAGAAGTGGAGGAAACAGTGATCAGAACCAGAACCAGAAACTGGCCAGGAGGTTTAGGGACACAGGCCTCCACAAGAGTTCTTGGAAAGAATCAGGAAATGTCCTTGATTTTGTCTTGGTTGGAGGACAGTAATGCCAGAGATATTTGGGGCTCTAATTTCTTCTCTAGTTTTATTGATTATAATCCTAACAACAATGCTTTTAATCTTTGGACCTTGTTCGCACAATCTCTGTCTTGATTTTATCTACCCACATTTACAGTTGATCTATTTATAGAAGGATATGTCTTCCCAGTGAGAAATCAGTCAGCACACCTAGAGAATACTAAAGAAAAAGCACTTGAGTAGAACTTGTAGTGCCCAAAGAAGAGCTGGCCTCAAAGAGCAGTTTTTACTACATTGGCTTATGCAGTTCACAGCCATTGTTCTTAAATCTCTTTTAGGTCCTAGCCCCAGGGTACACTTTAACCAGCTGAAACAGGAGCCTGCAAGTCTGGTAAATGGGAGATTTACACAGCTAAGGTAGAGTCAGACTATTTCTTAAGTACACCACCAGTGGTGTTCTTTTTATATAGTTTTAACCCAGGATCATCTTGTTCATTGGGCACAATTACGCTTTTCCCAGGAAGAGAACTGAGGCTTTCTGGAAGACCAGGTCTTAACATTGGCTATGATCCTGTGCTACTCCCTGGAGCTGCCTATTAGAGGCAGGTTTCCTGAGGATGGTCCTAGAGGCTGATCAGTTCTGATGAACAGACATTTACATATTAACATCCTAAAGTTCCCTTATCTCTAGTAGACTTGGTTAACATTTATTTTTGGTGTATTTGGGGTAGGGAGACAAGTATGTTTAGACAACTTCCACCTCATGTGATTTAAGTGTCTCCTAAGCAAATTCTATTACTTTATAATACTTTATAATATTTATAATGTAATATAATACTTCACAAACATCAGTTCTATTACTTTAGGTTCTTCTAGGTCAGATTCACACTTAGATGGTCATTCTGTGACCTTCTGGGTCTTTGTGATTCATAGAGGAATTTTAATCCAGCAACATGGCTGCTCTGGCAAGGGAGTACATCCAAAGATCTAGGTCTGTGTGATCCGGCTGGAATGCAGAGTCATTTCCTCTGACTGGAATATAGACACACCCTTCGTACATACCTTGTTTGAAAGAGACATCTAATTGAGAGGCAGGCAAAGTGATGAATAAGAGAAAGATACGACAGAATAAGTCAGAGATTGGATATGCCCAACTCTCATGAGATCAGACTAGGAAAGAGAAACCATTTAAGAACAGTGCTGGAAGACAGAGTCCATTAGTTGGGAGTAAGTCAGTTGGGACTCAGTGCAGGGAGGGCAGTGCAGTACAGTTGAGTTTGTTCATGAGGTCATGCAGCTCAGCGCAGGTCAACAGGGGTGGTTGAAGCCAGAGAATAAGGAGAAGCAGAAGATTAGAATTAATTGCCAGAGTTAGTTTGAGGCCAAGCAGAACAATTCAGTGAGAAGCTAAGAGAAACCAGATTGAATCAGTCAGCTTGGAGAAGAGTTTGAGCCATTTTCTGCATTAAACCAGTCAGAGTTCCAAAAGAACCAAAAAGGGTGAGCTTATTCAGCAGTAAGCCTCCAAGACCACAACTACACCTGAGGAAGAAAAGTTATTTTACACTGATTGGCCTTCAAGGCTTCAGTCCCCAAGAATAGAAAACCTTTCTATGCCCCAATTTTAGCCCCTTTAGCTAAATTATTTGGCAATCTCATCTCTTTCCCCCCCCCCCCCCCCCCCCGCAGAGCTGAGGACTGAACCCAGGGCCTTGCGCTTGCTAGGCAAGCGCTCTACCACTGAGCTAAATTCCCAACCCCAGCAATCTCATCTCTTGAACAGGGCATATTAGTAAGTTAGCTAGAAGGAAATTAGTAGCCTTGGGGGTCACTGAGGACAGATCTTCCCTCAAGGTGAGATTTGGAACTTGTATCTTATTTAACACTAGAAAGCAAAACATCGCACCTGCCCTTCCTCAGGCCTCCTGGTCAAAAGGCTAGAACACATTTGGCTCTTGACAGAGGAATGATATTCTGATCTTCCCTTACAGATTGTCTTATTACATGTTGTTGACTCTTTCCTTAAGACAGTGGTTCTCAACCTTCCTAATGCCGTGATGCATCAGTACAGTTCCCCATGTTGTGGTGACCCCCCAACCATAAAATTATTTCATCAATACTTCATAATTGTAAGTTTGATACTGTCATAAATTGTAATATAAATATCTGATACACAGGATATCTGCTGTGTGACCAATAAGTTGAGAATTTAATCCAGGGGCTAGAATGATAGCTCAGTGGTTAAGAGCACTTATTGCTCTTGCAAAGGGTCCAGAATCAGTTCCAAGCACACACATGGTGCACATACATGAATGCAAACAAAGCACTAGTAAATAGAAAACAATAAGTCTTAAAAAAAAAAACAAAGTAGAAAGTTAATCCAACTTGGCCTGTCTATCACCTAGCCGAGAGAACATCCCACAGGAAATGAGTCACTGGAAGACACATTAAGGAGATGGGAGGAATAATTATCTCCTTAATTAGATAATGTATTTATCCTTTCAGATGCCCCTCCCTCAGTGCAGCTGCTTAGAGACTCCACCATCTGGCACTGCTAAGACTGCCTGGTTAACTCAAAAATGTTTAACTTTTCTCTTTTTTTGTTCAGGTAATAGTCAAAATCCTAAACATACTTTCCTTGTTATTCTGATCTCTCTCTCTCTCTCTCTCTCTCTCTCTCTCTCTCTCTCTCTCTCTCTCTCCAAACCTTCCCTCTCTTCCCACCATAAAGTTATGTGCTGACCTCATTGCTGACCATTCTTGGCTTTCTTGATCTCTAATCCAAAGGCTTAATTTTCTATTCCTTTTCTTCACCTTCCTCCTCTCAGCAGTTTCCTAAGATTTATAGGTTGCCTGCACCACTGTATTTCTCCCAAACACTAATAATAATGTCCTCAAGCTTCCTTCTGAATCTATTTTCATACCCTTTGTCAACTAGACAAAAAGTCTACAAAAGAGAACCTCGATTTACTGGACCATACATCGATCACTAATGACAGTGACTCTTTTTTTTTTTAAAGATTTATTTATTTATTATATATAAGTACACTGTAGCTGTCTTCAGACACACCAGAAGAGGGTATCAGATCTCTTTACAGATGGTTGTGAGCCACCATGTGGTTGCTGGGAATTGAACTCAGGACCTCTGGAAGAGCAGTCAGTGCTCTTAACCGCTGAGCCATCTCTCCAGCCCATGACAGTGACTCTTGAGTCCTCCGTTCTATCCCCAGGTCCCTAAACAGCTGGATGCACGGTCTGGAGCAATTGCGGCTGCATACCACACAGACACCTCTGAAGCTTTCCTATTATCACATTACATAATTAATTAACATTTTTACTGAATCTGACTAGTTGAATAATTTATGTTTCAGAGGAGACTCAGAGAAATTTAAAACACTTCTGCCAGTCATGTTTTAGCTCAAGGATATACGACAGTTATCAAAGAGCAATCCACTTCCTGAGTTTGAGGCCACCCTGGTGAGTTCCATGACAGTCAGGGGTACACACACACAAAAAACCCCTGTCTTGAAAAACCAGAAAAGTAAGATAAAAACTGAAGAGCAATCCACCCTTCATTGCTCAGGAACCTCTTGGATTTGTTCTGTTATTTTTGTTTTGTTTTGGATGATCCAGTCATATAGACCCCGGTAAAAAATGATCTGTGAACTGGGTGTATAAGTTACTGGTAAAGCGCCTACAAAATTCTCAATTTGATAACCAACGCAGTAAAACAAACAAACAAACAAAAAAACCCAAATTGTTTATGAGAGTTGGTGATAAAAAGGAATGAGGCCATAGTGTATGGGAGAGAAGAGTAAGACAGTCTCTATCTTCCGGTTCAGCCTTTTGAACTAGTTAATTATGTCAATAGTTAACTAGGTTCTAGAATTCTTTAAAACTGCTACAAACCTCAGAAAGAATCACTCCACTTCAGCTTTCATAACTCTTCCCCATCCATGCATCTCATACTGTCGTGAGGTATTCACCAGAGAAGACCACGAGACACGGGTTCAAACCAATAGAATGACTTTCTTAGCCAGCAACTACACTGGCTTTTAGGACCTGAGTGCAGTCCTAAGTCTTTCTAAGGGTGAGCTTTTAAGCACAAAAACCACCTTCAGGGTTGACAAACCTCCAATAGCAAAAACCGTTAGAAGTGGAACTACAGAAGCCAAAAAGCAAGGTTGGTGCATTTCTGGCCTTCCCTGAGCTGTGGACTTGGATGCAGTAGGCCTTGGTTCTCATTCTGGCATGTGTTGCTGCCTGTGTGCTGGATCCCAAGGCCTGCTCACCATGGCATCAGATGTGCTAAGATCTGGGGACCAGTTACACCACCATGGCCTTTGTCATGGCTTTTTGGTTTGTGTTTCTGAGACTCACTATGAACACCGTACAACAACCCCACTTCTGCCATTAGGTCTATGATTACAGGTATGAGCCACTATGATTGGAGCGTCCATAGTCATCTTACAAGAAACATGCATGCTTCAGTTCACATAGCCTCTCTAGTCAGCGGTTATTTCGCAGGAAATAGTTTACGGGAGATCCACCAAAACAGTCATTTACCAGAGACCAACATTCTGGTTCAGGAAGAGCCCCGAAGAGAAGCCAAACAAGTTGTGCATCTACAAGAGATAACCTGTATTCTGAAGTAACTTTGATCATTCCATTGAATTGTGCCAACAATGCTGAGAGAACTTAATGAGTTTTTGATGAGGACTATCTACTTTAAAGGGGGCTACCTTAGGGTTTTATTGCTTTGAAGAGACACCATGATCACAGCAACTTTCCCCCCAGTTTTTCTTAAAATTAACGATCTCATTTATTTACATCCCAAATATCCCATCCTAGTCTTCCCTCCCAGAGTTCTTCATCCCCTCCCTTTCTCCTTCACCTCTGAAAGTGAAAGACCCTCAGAGAGAATCTTCCTCTCAGGAGGGAGATCCTCAAGCCCAATGACCAGTCTGAGTCCACAGGCTGCAATCTGCAAGAGGGTTTATTTTGGGGTACACAGGTACCTCCGGGCGTCCCAGTCAGCTCGAGAGGACTGGCGTGCCTAGCAGAACCAGGGACGGGTTTTTATAGGGTATTGGGGAGCAGAAGCAGGCTTACAGAAGCAGATGCATGGTTGGTGGATTCAAGTGAGGCGCAGATGTATGGTTACACCCAATTGGCTATTCAAATGAGGTTGCCACACAGCAAGAGAATACGTGCAGGTTGGGGCGTCCGGAATGTCAGGGGCTAGGGGCTTATCTCTTGTTAGGTGGCCCATAAACCAATACCAATAATTTAGACTGGTTTCTGTATTTTGTTTTCTTTTATGGTCTGTTTCGTCTAAATGATGGGTCAGCTTGTCCCACAAAGCTTGGACACATCTGAACTTTCCCAGGCTTATTTTAGTTCTGAGTCTGTGTATCTAAAAACTTACTTTTTACTTCTATAGTTGAGGGCCTTGGGCTTGTACAATTTCCTTTCTGGGAGGGGGTCTTTCAAAAGGATGCCCCTGCCCCCATCAACTCTTATAAAGGAAAACATTTAATTGGAGCTGGCTTACAGTTCAGAGGTTTAGTCTATTATCCTCCTGGCAGGAAGCATGGTGGAATACAACCAGACATACATGTGCTGGAGAGGTAGCCAAGAGTTCTACATCCAGATCAGCAGGCAGCAGGACGAGAGGGAAAGAGAGAAAACACTGGATCTGGTGTGGGTTTTTGAAACTCCAAAGCCCATCCCAGTGACATTCCTTCTCCAACAAGGCCACACCTACTCCAACAAGGCCATACCTTCTAATGCCACTAACTGAGCATTCAAGTATGAGTCTATGGGGCTATTATTCAAACAACCATAGATGCATTGGGAACATTTGTGGGAAAGTAACTGTTGTAGAAATGCTGTAGTCTAGATTAATAAGAGCAGAAGAGGAACTAGAGAGTTGGCTTACATGGTGGTAATGATGAGGCATCTTCCACAGTCTGGCTACCAGCACCCAAGTCAGGTGGCTTCCTGCCCCCTGCAACTCTAGCTCTTGGGGGATCAGATATCCTCTTCTAATCTCTGCCAGTTCCTGAATGCACGTGCCTGTACTCTTACATAGATGTACATAAATACACATAATTTTAATGATACAAAATAAATTCTTCTTTTAAAAAGGGAAAATTTTGTTCCAAAGAAATTGGTAGGGAAAGACAGAACTTAATCAAGATTACAGACTTCTGCGTCACCACTGATACTCTACTGAATCAAAATGATTAATACTAAGTTAATCTTTATAAAACACATGTTAGCTCTAATTCATATAATTTGCCAAATACTAGATAGACAATTTGGAGACAGATCTTAATTAGCAAAGTTTGTGAGCTCAAAGAAACACAATTTCTGCTGAGTTCAATTTTTTTCTTTAATTTTCTATTTAAAAAGAAAAAAATTGAGAAAACATATTTAAGTATATTTTAGTAAATTCACATCTATTAAAGAATCAGCCTTGACATTCAGTGATAGTAAGGAAATTAAAAAAAATCAATCCACTTTCTATTAGGGCTGAGGAGATGGTGAACAAGTAAAGGCACCAAGCTTGATGGCTTGAGTTTAATCCCTGGGGCCCAAATTATGGAAGAAGAAAACTAACTTTCACAACTTTCCTCTGATACACACACACACACACAATTTAAAATTTATTAAAACAATATTATATATGCCAAACAAGCTTAGAATTTGTACTGAAAGTTATGCACTTGGTTAAGGGTACTGATGAGGCATGCAAGGAAAGAATCAAGCTTGAAGTCAGGCTTCAGTGACTTTTTGTCTCTATAATGTGAGTGACTGACTGTGCTCAGCCAGGGGAGCTGTCAGTGTCAGCGTAATGGCTCTATAGGTCTACATCTACAAGAAAATAGAACTTGTTTTCCTTTTTTGTTTGCTGTTAAAAATTAAGTATAGTTACTGAAATTATAATTATATATACCAAGTCACGTTTATAGAAGTCTGTTTAGTTGATTGTTATCTTTTAAACTTGACAAATCTTTAAATTAGATCTAAGTAACATGAGTCCTGATATTAAAGCATTTCTCCCCTTTTTAGCCTATATTAGCGTCAAACACAACCTGTTGAAATCCATAGCATCCTGAGTGTTGAAATTATAACTCAGTATATATCCATGCCAGCAATACCAAAGCATCCTTGGGCTCTGTGATTTTTGGGGGGGGGTGAAATTTTTAAATTTACATTTCAAATGTTATCCCCTTTCCTGGTTTCCCATCCATAAACCCCCATCCCATCCCTTTCTTCTATGAGGATGTCCCATCCCTTTCTTCTATGAGGGTGTCTCCCCCCAACCACCCACCCCTTCCTGCCTCCCTGCCCTGACATTCCCCTACACTGGGGGGGTGTCCAACCTTGGCAGGACCAAGGGCTTCTCCTTCCTTTGGTGCCCAACAAGGTCATCCTCTGCTACATATGCAGCTGGAGCCATGGGTCTGTCCGTGTGTAGTCTTTGGGTGGTGGTTTAGTCCCTGCGAGCTCTGGTTGGTTGGTATTGTTGTTCTTACGGGGTTGCTCCTTCAATCCCTTCTGTGATATGTTTTAAATTTAATTTAATTTTATTATTTTGTATGGAGGAGAGGACATATACACGTCACATCCTGTATGTAGAAACCAGAGGACAGTAGGTCATAGGGATTCAAGTCAGGTCATCAATCTTGGTGGCAAACGCCTTTGTCCTCTAATCCTTCTCACAGGCCACATGGCACATAATTAGTAGCTACATTGATTGCTTTTCTGTTGCTTTGATAAAACATCATGTCCAAAAGCAACTTACAGAAGAAAGTTTCTTTTGGCTTACAGTTCCAGAGGGAGAAGACTCCATCATGGCTAGGAAGTATCAAAGCAGGACGAAAAGCTGCAAGATCACATCTTGTAACAGAAATCCAGAGCAGACAGAGAGAACCAGAAGTAAGATGAGGCTGTGTACTTTGAAGGCCCACCCCAGGGGCGTACTTCCTCCTGCAAGGCTTTGTTTCCTAAACCTTCCCAAATACCACCGAGTGTTCAAAAGTCTGAGCGTATGGGGACATTTGTCATTCTGACTACCACAGTGGTGTTTGTTCTGTTCTGTTCGTCTGCCCGCAGGAACACGTTGTCATCAGTTTTAGAATGCTTGCAAATTAGACATTTCATCCAAATTATCTCGAATATTTTAAACTAAATGTTTATGTAAATTTGATTTTTAGCAACCAGAGGAGAGCTGTCTTTGAGTCAGTGAGGCACACAATTCTCCTAACTGATGTCTTCCCTTGGTTGTTATAACAACCTATCCTATCCTGTGTGGCCAGAGCACGTGCTACTCATCTCATCACTCACACTTAAGGAAAGTGGGAAGTTCAAGGACAGGACTCCAACATGGTTGGGTGATGAGGGGCTCTCTACCTGCCTTGCAGTAGCAGCTTTCTTGCTCTACCCTCGGCTGGTGAGGGTAGCAAGCTCTCTGGTGAGTCGCCTTATGAGGAGAGGCATTCTGACATAGGACCACTACTTTCTGGACAACATCTAAATTTAATTACTTTCAAAGCCCTACCTCCAAGGAACATCACCATGTAAGAATTTCTACATATCCATTTTAGAGAGACACCAGCATTCAACCCCTAAGATTTGGCTAGGGTTGCTATGACAAAGCACTAATGCAGAGTAAGAAACTTTAATGACATACATTTGTTCTATTGCAATTATAGAATCTGGAGGTCTGGAACTAATGGATCCTTAGTACTGGTTGCTAATGACTGCTACACGGGAAATTTGTTCCATACCATGTCTGTTTAGAACTTCAGTGTCTTTAACTTCTGCTGTATCGGTCCAATATTTGCCCCCACCATCCCCTGGAGTTCTTCTGTTTATCTTGGGCTAGAAGTCTATTGTAGTTTACCATGATCTTGTTTCAACATCTACAACTAGTCTTCCCAAATAAAGTCACATTTTACGACACTGGGGGCTAATAGCCCCTTAGCTTTAATAACTATAAAATAAAGGGAAGTGCATAGAACCTCATTTAACTTTCAGTTGTTCATAGTGAGAGGCCGATGGAGTTTATACTCCATTTTAGAGAACTTGACCTAAGTTTGAACTCAGGTAAACTAACAGGCTGGTACCTAACATAGTTTCCAAGTTGCTCCCCACAAAACCTGAGCATAGCTCCAGCCTCTAGGCTAATTCCCAACAAGACCAGCGTCTCTAGGTTACACCCTCAACAAGACCAGCATCTTCAGCAGCAACAAACCTGCACCCCCAGGTTACAAGCCCACCCCATGCCTAATGACCACCATTGCAGAGGGAGGCAGAAATTACGCTTATGATATGACTCCCAGCACCAGCCAATTATGTTAAATGCCACAGTAGCTTTCCAATTAGATGCTTGCACACTTGCTTGCTGCTTAGTGTAAAGCCTTGCTCAAATAAATATTTGGAGCACCACCCCTTCACCAAAACTGTCCTTCCTGATGGTGGTGCATTGGAGGGTCCTGAGCTAGCTCAAGTAAAATAAAGACCATGCTGTGAGTTGCATCAGATTGGCTCCTGCCCGGTTGTTGTTGGTTTTTTTTTTTTTTTTTTTTGAGGTGGGGGGAAGGTCACTAATACTTCCCTGGCACTACAATAGAATATATTCTTTATCAAAATCTTATGAATGAAATATTATTCAATACCTGATGTAATCTAAATCTTCTCACCTGGGTCTGTGATGGTTAATGTTCATTACTTAATCTGATTGGGTTTAGAATCACCTAAGAGACATATGTCTGGGCTTATCTGTGAAGTTCACTTCCAGATAATTTTAACTAAGAGATCCATCCTGAATGTAGGTGACCCCAGCCCGTGTGCTGGAGACCTGGTCTAATTAAAAAGGGGAAAAGGACAAATGATTTGAGTAGGAGCATTCACCTCTCTGCTTTCTGTCCAACCAGCTGTCTCAGGCTCCTGTCACCATAGCCAGAGCTGCTCTGACTGCCCTGCCTTCCCCTCCTCCATGAGGACTGCATCCTAACGGCCGCTACAAACAAACCATGGATAAGTTGCTTTAGTCAAATATGTTGTCACAGCAATGAGAAGAATAATGAATACCATCATCTCCCTGAAGCAAGAAGTGCTGGCCACCTCAACAGATTGCTGACTTTTCACAAAGCATCCATTCACAAGAAAGAGTGAGTCCCTGGTGTCCTCAAAAGACCAAAGCTGTTAAAAGTCACCATTTGTGCAGTTTCCAGGGATGACAGGTTCAGGTTGAAAAGAGAGCATCAAAGTTAGTTATTAAAAAGCTCTTAATTTTGCACAAAGCCGTTCTCACTACAAGGCCTTAATTAAAAGTCGCCACTTAATTATTTATGTGCCACCCAGTGCATTCCCATGATTTCCCAAAGAAGTGGCAGCTAACCTTCTGCAGAGTAGAGAGCATTGCATGCAGTGACTCCGAGACATTCATTCAGACTACTCCCTGGTTCTTCCAGTCTGCCCTCAGCTGCAGAGAAAGCTGCCAGCTAATGAGGACTCTGATGAGATTAAGAGCTAGGAAAATGCTGGTATTCAGGGATACTCATTTAAGGCCCAGAGAAATGTAAAACTCTAAGCTTTTTGTTTGTTTGTATTGTTTTGTTTTTGATTTGTTTTTTTTTTAAATCAACTCACAGGAGAACAATCAGGCTGAGACACAAGCAGATTTTAAAGAACTAATAACAACCCTGACAAAAGAAAAGTGATCAAGTTATCTACTGCAGCCTCCTGGTGAGCAGACTGACTCTGAGGTTGTAGGAGCATCTGTCTGGCAAACTCCAGCCCTGGGCAGCTGAGCTAAGAACACTTGAGGGAGAAGGATCCGGGACATCTCCTTAGTCCCCAAAGCAAAGAGCAAGGATTCATGGGATTCGCACACTCTTGTATTCCTTGCTCTTGGAAGGTGGAAGCAGAAGGAGCACGTGCTCAAGATCATCTTTGGCTACATCAGAGTGTTTGAGGCCACGCCGAGCTTTGTAATACCTTATCTCAGAAAGCAAACAGGCAAAGGAAAGTCCCAGGAAACAACCAGATGAGCCGCATAGGCACTCACAGCTCCTCCAGCATCCTGACAGGACGGGAGAAATGTCTTTCCACTTGGACATCTATGGCAGGAAAGCTACAGACCATGAACTTTCACATTTTGATGAGCAGAGAGAAAATTTGAGGATGTATCCAGGTGTCCATGAAGCAGGTCAGCCAACATCTGTGCAGCTGCTGGTGGGAGGTGGTGCGAGAAGGCATCATGGGAAGCTCTGTGACCAGGGAGACTCACGATAGGAAAACATCCAGTCTGTAAAACTGAATCTTGGATTCACAAATACAGAGAAAAAAAAGAAAGAAAGGAAGGAAGAAAGAAAGAGAAAGAAAGAAAGAAAGAAAGAAAGAAAGAAAGAAAGAAAGGAAGGAAGGAAGGAAGGAAGGAAGAAAGAAAGGGAGGAAGAAAGAAAGGTAGGTCAGGTTCAGGGTTTTTGGCCTTTCAGTGATTTCAGTGAGGTCCTTGATCCCTTTGGAGTTGAGTTGTGTCCAGGGTGAGAGATATGGATCTATTTTCATTTCTCTCTATGCTGCTATTCACACCATTTGTCTGTCAAGATGCTGACTTTCCCCCCAGTGTGTAATTTTGGTTTCTTTGTCAAAAACAAGGTGTTTTTACATGTATGGAATTACATCTGGATCTGAGTCTTCAATTCTATACATTGATCAATGTGTCTATTATGTCAATACTATGCTTTTTTTTTTATTACTGTAGCTTTGTAATACAACTTGAAATCTGGGATGGTGATATTACCGGCAGTTTCGTTTATTGTTTGTTTGTTTTAGAATTGATTTTTTTAAAAGCTATCTGGGGTTTTTGTGTTTCTATATGGAATTGATAATTTTTCCTTCAATTTCTCTGAAGAATTGTATCAGAATTTTAGTGGGGATTTCACTGAATTTGTAGATTGCTTTTGGTCCAGTGGCCATTTTCTCAACATTTTTTTTTTTTTTGGTTCTTTTTTTTCCGGAGCTGGGGACCGTACCCAGGGCTTTGTGCTTCCTAGGCAAGCGCTCTACCACTGAGCTAAATCCCCAACCCCTCTCAACATTAATTCTAATTATCTGTGAGCATGGGAATTTTTTTTTTTTATAGTTTGGTGTCTCCTTTAGCTTCTTTTGTCAATGTTTTTAAGTGTACAAACTGGGGCAGTGGATGATGCCACCAGAAAGAGAACTTTGTAAGGTCGAGTGTATTCAGAAACCCTGGTACATTCATATCTATGAACCGTCAATGTTTTATTTACTCCTGACCAAGTTCTTGTCCTGGAACACATGACCACAACACCCCATGGAGAGAGGACTGTGACAATCAGTCATGTAGGGGCAGCAGCTGAAGCCCCTCCACATGCAAATGAGGCATCCCTAACATCTCAGACCAAGTCAATCGAAAGTATCTGCTTTTAGATACCAAGTCACCCCAAAATGTATATGAGACCCTGCCCATGAGGAATAAAGCATGAGTTATCAAAGACTAGCAGAGAGCATCTGTCTTATACAGCTGTATCACTATGGGGAAGAGAATTCTCTCCCAAAGCTGGAAGCTGCTCAAACCTACCGCATCACTTCCCCCTTGGTGGCTCTGACCTTGGTTCCTAGCTACCTCGAGGCCCACCGGCCCCAACACCTACCATGGACTCCAGAGCAGCTGTGGTCCCCAAAGAGATCCAGCAGCCGCTTTGATCTGACTACCCCTCCCCTTTGGAAAGTGCAATTCCAGCTGGTCAGAGCCTTGCAGATCTCTGAGGATAACGATAATGATAATGTTCAGTGTACAGACCAGCAATACAAGTCTTTACTTGCTTGGTTAGAATTATTCCAAGATTTTTTAAAGGCTAGTATGAAAGATATTGTCCCTTGATTACTTTTCTAGTATGTTTGTCATTTGAATATAGAAAAGCTACTAACTTTTGTATTTTCATTTGGTATTCTTCTGTTTTGCTAAAGATACCTGTATCAGTAATAGAAGTTTTCTGGTAGAGTCTTTAGAGTCTTTTTATGTATAAAATCATATTATCTGCAAATGAGAATACTTTAGCTTCTTCCTTTCCTATTTGAATTCCCTTGATTTCTTTCAGTTGTCTTAGTGCTGTGGCTAAGACTTAAATACTATATTGAATAGATATGGTGTGAGTGAACAACTTTGTCAGGTTTCTGATTTTAGTGGAATTGCTTTGCGTTTCTCTCCATTTAAGTTGTCCATGGGCTTGCTGTAAACTACCTTTATCATGCTGAAGTATGTCTGTTGTATCCCTCATCTCCCCAGAACTTTTATCATGAAGGGATGTTGGATTTCGTCAAAGTTTTTTTCTGCATCTAATGAGATAGAAGACCATAGAGTTTTTGTCTTTTAGTCTGTCTATGTAGTAGATTGATTTTATACATTGAACCATGCATGCTTGCATTTCAGGGATGAAGCAATTTGATCATAATGGATAATCTTTTTGATGTGTTCTTGGATTTTATCTTCAAATATTTTATTGAGAATTTTTGCATCTATGTTCATAAGGGGAATTGGTCTGTGATTTTCTTTCTTTGTTTGGGTCTTTGTTTAGCTTAGGAATCACAGTAATTGTGGCCCTATACAAATAATTGGGCAATGTTTCTTTAGTTTCTATTTTGCATCATGATTTGAGGAATATTGATATTAGCTCTTCTTTGAAAATCTGGTAAAATTCTACACTGAATCTACTGGCTCTGGGCTTATTATGGTTGGCAGATTTTTTAATTATTACTTCTATTTCATGGTTTATATATAGACCTGTTTAAATCATCTATTTCATCTTGATTTAACTTTGGAAGTTTCTATATATCAAGAAATGTAAGTTTTCCCGTTTGATAGGGCATGGATATTTTCTTTAAAGATTTGTTTATTTTGTATTCAGACACACCAGAAGAGGGTATCAGATACCATTACAGATAGTTGTGGTTGCTGAGCATGGAACTCGGGCCCTCTGGAAGAGCAATCAGTGCTCTTAACCGCTGAGCCATCTCTCCAGCTCGAATACACAGGCTTTTAGATTGAATTATTCTCTAAATTTCTCAGTGTTTGTTACAGTCTCGTCATTTTCATCTGTAGTTTTCTTAATTTTTAAGTTTTTCTTTCCATCTTCTGGCCGCTTGCTAAGGATTTGTCAACTTTGTTGAATTTTTCCAAACGATCAACTCTTCTTTCCATCCATCTTTGTATTGTTGCTGCTATCATTGGTTTCAGCTCCAAGTGTCAATATTTCTTCTTGTCCTCTCTGTTTGGAAGTTATTTCTTTTTGGTTTTTATTTTTATTTTTTAGAGCTTCCAAGTGTGTCATTAAGTCATTTATACAGAATTTCTCCTTTTTTTTTTCACTAAATATAGCCATTTACTGCTATGAACTTGCTACTTAGAAAACTCCTTCATTGTACCTCATAAGTTTTGGTATGCTGTATTTTCATTTGCATTCAGTTCTAAAAGAGTTTTTAATTTTCTTCTTGATTTCTCTCTTGATCCAATTTTCATAGTAATGAGTTGTTCAGTTTCCATGAGTTTGCATGTAGTCTGTTGTTTCTGTTGTTATTAACACCCAGCTTTAATTCATGGTGTTTATTTCAATTCTCTTATATCTGGACCACAGTGCCCACCCCCTGCCCTCTTTCACTCCCTCTGTTTCTCTTCAGAATAGGGCAGGCCTCCCATGGAGATCAACCAAACATGACATATCAAATTGTAGTAAGACTAGGAACTATCCCACATATTAAGTTGGACAAGGCAACCCTATAGGAGGAAAAGGGACCAAAAAGCAGTCAAAAGAGCCAGAGAGAGAGAGAGAGAGAGAGAGAGAGAGAGAGAGAGAGAGAGAGAGCGAGCTCCTGCTCCCTTAGTTAGGAGTCCCATAAGAAGACCAAGGTGCACAACCATAACATATATGCAGAGTCTAGGTGGGAGCCACTACAAGCCTAGGTTAGCTGGTTCCGTGGGGTTTCTTTGTTGTCCTTGATCCCTTTGGTCCTTACAATACTTCCTCCTCCTTTTCTGCAAGATTCTCCGAGCTCCATCTCATGTTTGGCTGTGGGTCTCTGTATCTGTTTCCATCCACTGCTGGGTGAAGTCTCTCTGATGAGGATTATGCTAGGTTCCTGTGTATGAGTATAGTAGAAATCATTAGAGACAACTTCATTGACTTTTAAAAAAGTTCCCCTGTTTGGTTTGATTCTTGCTTGAGTAAGGGTCTGTGGGTGGGCAGAGTCCCAAAGAACTGGAGATGGGCTTGAAGGAAAAACTCAAAGGGGTTTGCCCAAAGAACTAGATGAACCCTGGGTCTGCACCAAGAGACTCTATCCCTCAAGTATGTGGGTGGATTGGGAGGAGGATCCCCTGTGAACATCTCCAGCCTGACTATATCTGTCAAGACCAGACTGAAAGATGTATAATTAAGTTTACAGGAAAAAAAATGCAGTATCGTTACTTTACATATTCAAATGATTTCATTTTAAAACCTCATTCTTCTGAAATTGCTAATAATTAGAAGTATACTAGGATTTTAATAGTCTAAGCCTTGTAAATCGTGATTTTTCAAGTGCAAGGGTATCTTGGCAGTCGGGAACTAAGGAATACCACAAAGTCACACAATGCAACAAACTTCACACAAGAGATTTTACTGAGGAGAGACACAGAATAATGGCTGGCTGTGTCTGGAAACAGAGATAGCAGAGGGTGGAAGGGAAGGCTTTCACAGGGTTTTAGAACATGCACAGTTAGCTAGTGGAGAAGTATGCTGCAGCCAGGAGTATTGGTTGGCCACCAACTTTGAAATGTTGTTTGGTCATTAATGCTGAGTCAACTAAGTCATGGGGGGTGCGTTGAGGATTTTCAAGTCTCCAAGCTGAGAGGCAGACCAGAAACAAAACGGGAGTTATCTATTGACTTGTTACCTTGGACCTTGGGTGTTCCTTTCATTGGAGACCGATGATGTATTCTATTGAAGGATTTTAGGTTAGCTGAAGAGGGACTTCTGAAACCCAAATGCCGCAAAAGAAAACGTCAGTACTTTTTTTTGAAAGATTTAGTACTTAAAAAGTTTGTATGTGTGGGCCTAGAGAGATAGCTCAGTAGTTAAGAGTACTTGCTAACCAGCCAGTGCTAGATTTGAATCCCAGCATTCATATTAAGTGGCTCACAAATGTCTGTACAACTCCAGTTCTAAGGAATTTTTGTTCTCTTCTGAACTCTGAAGGTACCTGTGCACATATGCATATACACATACCCATACCCACACAAACAATTAAATAAATAGTTTAAAAAATGTGTAAATTGATTAGGTGTAGATGCACATGTCTTTATGTAGCTTGAGAAGTAGGAGCAGGTGAGCCTTCATGAGTTCAAGACCAGGTTATGAGCAGTTTATGTGGGTGTTGAATTTGCAAATTGAAGCTTTACAAAGAATAAGACTTTAGGGCACTCTTGTCTTGAATGACTCAAACTTTTATTGTCAACTGGCTGAGTGACTATAACAAGATCAATGAAGTCACAGATCACAAGACTGATGACTTCACCCTCTTCAGCAAACATTATTCACGCTGTAAGCAAACAAATGCAGCGCTATAAAACAAATATTGGTTCCTATAAACCAAATTGATTCTAAGGTGAGCAATACTCAGAACATAGCTAATAAAAGCCAGTGCTAATACATACGTGAAGAGTACAAAATTTTAGCTTCAGGAGGGACCCCCACCCCCTCTCCTAGTAAACAGGCTAAGAAGAGAGAGAACTAAATAGGGCCAAGTCTCCTCGTCTTTCTCACTTACCAATCCTTAGGAATGAGTAACCTGGGTTCTGCCTGCACAGAACCAAGTGTTTCAGCAGTCAGTTTTCCTTTAGACCCCCTTGCCTAAGGAGCTTTTAGCTTTAATTTAATCAAAGCTGAAAGCAAGCACCGTGGCTATTCTTTTGCCTTTGTTTGCTGCAAATGAATAAAGTTGTTGTATATGTGTGCTTTTTCTTTTAAAACCAAAGATCAATCTTCACATAAACTATGCACACACCAAGCTTCTTTATATTCTGATTAGCACTTTAATAATTGTATGTGTCATGAGACTCCCCGAGACATTCTCATGCTAATCCTGAGCCTCTGTGACTGTCAATGGCTTTGCACGGGTAACGTAATAAAGACTCAGAGGTGGAGTGGGTAGAGTGCATCCTGCTGGTGGCCTGCAGCAGCAACATAGGTAGGTCTCAGAGAGAGGACAGACACATGGGCCTGTTATAGGCACTCAGCCAAGTGAGGATAATAGTGTGACTCATTCAACACAAGAGTGTCCTATAGTCATAGTGTCCTATACTCAAAGAGAGAGTGTAGAACTTCTCCCCACTCCCATCAGAAAAACAATGAAGACTTGGATAAGGCAATTTGAGAACCCATCCCGGAGAGTAAAAAGAGCTGCACCAGCACTCCTAATCATCTGTATGAGCAGAGGAAGCCATCACTGGGGCTTTGTACCAAAAACATCACAGATCAATATTTAATTAAAGAAAGTAAGTGTTCCACAGTTGGAAAACATTCTTAGTATCAATCTATGGTGCTAATTCCAGAACTAACTCAAAAGATTCAGAGTCAGTCGATTCTACTCGGATTTACAGGTAATGTAACGTTACTGCTCAACGTTCTTGATTCCCGATCTGTCATTAACTTGAATGCTCTTCCAAATTGTATGCCTTTAACACTAATGTGGAGGTGTTTTTATTATGTCAAATATGCCTTCTAACCTGTATTGTAAGTCACATTAGGAGAAATAGCTACTGAGCACAAGGCACTTTAGGAAACAGAATTCACTGGAGGCTTCTGCTGCCTTTCAGAGAGGTAACCATGGGCACCAGACAGTGGTTTGAACAGTGGCAGCTTCACCAGCACACATAATGGCAACGTCCCAGGCAAAATGCACAGGTTGGACAAACGAGGCCCCGTGGTTCCATTACACAGCTTGGTCATATAAGTTTCTTATTGGCACTGTGAGAACAGATCACCACAGAAGGGGTGTGGTAATTTATCACGTACAGTTCTGGAAGTCACAGTGTGAAGTGGGTTGTCCGGGCATGCTCCTTCCAGTGGGTCCAAACAGATAACAAAGTCTTTGTATCATTGGTTTCCAATTTGTACCCTTCAGCTCCAGCCCTCCGTCTATCTCTCATGCCAGCAGGAGAACTTCTGTACTCTCCCTACCTCTGACTCTGTTTCTGTGTTTGTGTCTGCATCTATCTGTCTGTTGGTCTTTCTGTCTCTATCTCTTGGTCTCTCCGTCTCTGCCTCTCACACCATCTTTAATCATTATTCAAGATATTTTCTTTTTCTTTGTGTGTGTATGTGCGTGTATGTGTGTGTATATCTTTGTGTGAGTATGTGTTTTGTATGTGCACAAGTGTATATAGTTGTGGTATATGTTTATGAGTGCGTGTGTTATATATGCACATGTGTATACAGGTGTGGTTTGTGTGGTGTGTGTGCATATGTGTATGTAGGCATGTGTGTTGTGTGTCCAAATGTGTATGAAGGTATGTTGTGTGTACATTGAATGTGCACATGTGTATGTATATGTGGTGTGTGTGTTATATGTGCACATGTGTATGCAGGTGTGTGTTGTATGTGCACATATATATAGGTGTGTGTGTTGTATGTGCACATGTGTATGCAGGTATGTGTGTTGTATGTGCATATGTCTATGTAGATATTGTGTGTACACTTCCTATTTTGGGACAAGGCCTCACTCTAAGACTGGAACTTGAGCTTTTTTTTTTTTATTTTTTTATTTTTTTTATTTTTGAAAGTTACATTAGATTTTTTTTTATTGTTTTTACTTTTTTTTTATTATTATTAACCTGAGTATTTCTTATATACATTTCGAGTGTTATTCCCTTTCCCGGTTTCCGGGCAAACATCCCCCTCCCCCCTCCCCTTCCTTATGGGTGTTCCCCTCCCAACCCTCCCCCCATTGCCGCCCTCCCCCCATAGACTAGTTCACTGGGGGTTCAGTCTTAGCAGGACCCAGGGCTTCCCCTTCCACTGGTGCTCTTACTAGGATATTCATTGCTACCTATGGGGTCAGAGTCCAGGGTCAGTCCATGTATAGTCTTTAGGTAGTGGCTTAGTCCCTGGAAGCTCTGGTTGCTTGACATTGTTGTACTTTTGGGGTCTCGAGCCCCTTCAAGCTCTTCCAGTTCTTTCTCTGATTCCTTCAACAGGGGACCTATTCTCAGTTCAGTGGTTTGCTGCTGGCATTCGCCTCTGTATTTGCTGTATTCTGGCTGTGTCTCTCAGGAGCGATCTACATCCGGCTCCTGTCGGTCTGCACTTCTTTGCTTCATCCATCTTGTCTAATTGGGTGGCTGTATATGTATGGGCCACATGTGGGGCAGGCTCTGAATGGGTGTTCCTTCAGTCTCTGTTTTAATCTTTGCCTCTCCCTTCCCTGCCAAGGGTATTCTTTTTCCTCATTTAAAGAAGGAGTGAAGCATTCACATTTTGATCATCCGTCTTGAGTTTCCTTTGTTCTAGGGATCTAGGGCAATTCAAGCATTTGGGCTAATAGCCACTTATCAATGAGTGCATACCATGTATGTCTTTCTGTGATTGGGTTAGCTCACTCAGGATGATATTTTCCAGTTCCAACCATTTGCCTACGAATTGCATAAACTCGTTGTTTTTGATAGCTGAGTAATATTCCATTGTGTAGATGTACCACATTTTCTGTATCCATTCCTCTGTTGAAGGGCATCTGGGTTCTTTCCATTTTCTGGCTATTATAAATAAGGCTGCGATGAACATAGTGGAGCACGTGTCTCTTTTATATGTTGAGGCATCTTTTGGGTATATGCCCAAGAGAGGTATAGCTGGATCCTCAGGCAGTTCAATGTCCAATTTTCTGAGGAACCTCCAGACTGATTTCCAGAATGGTTGTACCAGTCTGCAATCCCACCAACAATGGAGGAGTGTTCCTCTTTCTCCACATCCTCGCCAGCATCTGCTGTCACCTAAGTTTTTGATCTTAGCCAATCGCACTGGTGTGAGGTGAAATCTCAGGGTTGTTTTGATTTGCATTTCCCTTATGACTAAAGATGTTGAACATTTCTTTAGGTGTTTCTCAGCCATTCGGCATTCCTCAGCTGTGAATTCTTTGTTTAGCTCTGAACCCCATTTTTAATAGGGTTATTTGTTTCCCTGCGGTCTAACTTCTTGAGTTCTTTGTATATTTTGGATATAAGGCCTCTATCTGTTGTAGGATTGGTAAAGATCTTTTCCCAATCTGTTGGTTGCCGTTTTGTCCTAACCACAGTGTCCTTTGCCTTACAGAAGCTTTGCAGTTTTATGAGATCCCATTTGTCGATTCTTGATCTTAGAGCATAAGCCATTGGTGTTTTGTTCAGGAAATTTTTTCCAGTGCCCATGTGTTCCAGATGCTTCCCTAGTTTTTCTTCTATTAGTTTGAGTGTGTCTGGTTTGATCTGGAGGTCCTTGATCCACTTGGACTTAAGCTTTGTACAGGGTGATAAGCATGGATCGATCTGCATTCTTCTACATGTTGCCCTCCAGTTGAACCAGCACCATTTGCTGAAAATGCTATCTTTTTTCCATTGGATGGTTTTGGCTCCTTTATCAAAAATCAAGTGACCATAGGTGTGTGGGTTCATTTCTGGGTCTTCAATTCTATTCCATTGGTCTATCTGTCTGTCTCTGTACCAATACCATGCAGTTTTTATCACTATTTCTCTGTAATACTGCTTGAGTTCAGGGATAGTGATTCCCCCTGAAGTCCTTTTATTGTTGAGGATAGCTTTAGCTATCCTGGGTTTTTTGTTATTCCAGATGAATTTGCAAATTGTTCTGTCTAACTCTTTGAAGAATTGGATTGGTATTTTGATGGGGATTGCATTGAATCTGTAGATTGCTTTTGGTAAAATGGCCATTTTTACTATATTAATCCTGCTAATCCATGAGCATGGGAGATCTTTCCATCTTCTGAGGTCTTCTTCAATTTCTTTCCTCAGTGTCTTGAAGTTCTTATTGTACAGATCTTTTACTTGCTTGGTTAAAGTCACACCGAGGTACTTTATATTATTTGGGTCTATTATGAAGGGTGTCGTTTCCCTAATTTCTTTCTCGGCTTGTTTCTCTTTTGTATAGAGGAAGGCAACTGATTTATTTGAGTTAATTTTATACCCAGCCACTTTGCTGAAGTTGTTTATCAGCTTTAGTAGTTCTCTGGTGGAACTTTTGGGATCACTTAAATATACTATCATGTCATCTGCAAATAGTGATATTTTGACCTCTTCTTTTCCGATCTGTATCCCTTTGATCTCCTTTTGTTGTCTGATTGCTCTGGCTAGAACTTCAAGAACTATATTGAATAAGTAGGGAGAGAGTGGGCAGCCTTGTCTAGTCCCTGATTTTAGTGGGATTGCTTCAAGTTTCTCTCCATTTAGTTTAATGTTAGCAACTGGTTTGCTGTATATGGCTTTTACTATGTTTAGGTATGGGCCTTGAATTCCTATTCTTTCCAGGACTTTTATCATGAAGGGGTGTTGAATTTTGTCAAATGCTTTCTCAGCATCTAATGAAATGATCATGTGGTTCTGTTCTTTCAGTTTGTTTATATAATGGATCACGTTGATGGTTTTCCGTATATTAAACCATCCCTGCATGCCTGGGATGAAGCCTACTTGATCATGGTGGATGATTGTTTTGATGTGCTCTTGAATTCGGTTTGCCAGAATTTTATTGAGTATTTTTGCGTCGATATTCATAAGGGAAATTGGTCTGAAGTTCTCTTTCTTTGATGTGTCTTTGTGTGGTTTAGGTATAAGAGTAATTGTGGCTTCATAGAAGGAATTCGGTAGGGCTCCATCTGTTTCAATTTTGTGGAATAGTTTGGATAATATTGGTATGAGGTCTTCTATGAAGGTTTGATAGAATTCTGCACTAAACCCGTCTGGACCTGGGCTCTTTTTGGTTGGGAGACCTTTAATGACTGCTTCTATTTCCTTAGGAGTTATGGGGTTGTTTAACTGGTTTATCTGTTCCTGATTTAACTTCGATACCTGGTATCTGTCTAGGAAATTGTCCATTTCCTGAAGATTTTCAAATTTTGTTGAATATAGGTTTTTATAGTAAGATCTGATGATTTTTTGAATTTCCTCTGAATCTGTAGTTATGTCTCCCTTTTCATTTCTGATTTTGTTAATTTGGACGCACTCTCTGTGTCCTCTCGTTAGTCTGGCTAAGGGTTTATCTATCTTGTTGATTTTCTCAAAGAACCAACTTTTGGTTCTGTTGATTCTTTCTATGGTCCTTTTTGTTTCTACTTGGTTGATTTCAGCTCTGAGTTTGATTATTTCCTGCCTTCTACTCCTCCTGGGTGTATTTGCTTCTTTTTGTTCTAGAGCTTTTAGGTGTGCTGTCAAGCTGCTGACATATGCTCTTTCCTGTTTCTTTCTGCAGGCACTCAGCGCTATGAGTTTTCCTCTTAGCACAGCTTTCATTGTATCCCATAAGTTTGAGTATGTTGTATCTTCATTTTCATTAAATTCTAAAAAGTTTTTAATTTCTTTCTTTATTTCTTCCTTGACCAGGTTATCATTAAGTAGAGCATTGTTCAATTTCCACGTATATGTGGGCATTCTTCCCTTATTGCTATTGAAGACCAGTTTTAGGCCGTGGTGGTCCGATAGCACGCATGGGATTATTTCTATCTTTCTGTACCTGTTGAGGCCCGTTTTTTGACCAATTATATGGTCAATTTTGGAGAAAGTACCATGAGGAGCTGAGAAGAAGGTATATCCTTTTGCTTTAGGATAGAATGTTCTATAAATATCCGTTAAGTCCATTTGGCTCATGACTTCTCTTAGTCTGTCGACATCACTGTTTAATTTCTGTTTCCATGATCTGTCCATTGATGAGAGTGGGGTGTTGAAATCTCCCACTATTATTGTGTGAGGTGCAATGTGTGTTTTGAGCTTTAGTAAGCTTTCTTTTACGTATGTAGGTGCCCTTGTATTTGGGGCATAGATATTTAGGATTGAGAGTTCATCTTGGTGGATTTTTCCTTTGATGAATATGAAGTGTCCTTCCTTATCTTTTTTGATGACTTTTAGTTGGAAATTGATTTTATTTGATATTAGAATGGCTACTCCAGCTTTCTTCTTCTGACCATTTGCTTTGAAAGTTGTTTTCCAGCCTTTCACTCTGAGGTGGTGTCTGTCTTTGTCTCTGAGGTGTGTTTCCTGTAGGCAGCAGAATGCAGGGTCCTTGTTGCGTATCCAGTTTGTTAATCTATGTCTTTTTATTGGGGAGTTGAGGCCATTGATATTGAGAGATATTAAGGAATAGTGATTATTGTTTCCCTTTATATTCATATTTGGATGTGAGGTTATGTTTGTGTGCTTTCATTCTCTTTGTTTTGTTGCCAAGGCGATTAGTTTCTTGCTTCTTCTAGGGTATAGCTTGCCTCCTTATGTTGGGCTTTACCATTTATTATCCTTTGTAGTGCTGGATTTGTAGAAAGATATTGTGTAAATTTGGTTTTGTCATGGAATATCTTGGTTTCTCCATCAATGTTAATTGAGAGTTTTGCTGGATACAGTAACCTGGGCTGGCATTTGTGTTCTCTTAGGGTCTGTATGACATCAGTCCAGGATCTTCTGGCCTTCATAGTTTCTGGCGAGACTGGTGTGATTCTGATAGGTCTCCCTTTATATGTTACTTGACCTTTTTCCCTTACTGCTTTTAATATTCTTTCTTTATTTTGTGCGTTTGGTGTTTTGACAATTATGTGACGGGAGGTGTTTCTTTTCTGGTCCAATCTATTTGGAGTTCTGTAGGCTTCTTGTATGTCTATGGGTATCTCTTTTTTTAGGTTAGGGAAGTTTTCTTCTATGATTTTGTTGAAGATATTTACTGGTCCTTTGAGCTGGGAGTCTTCACTCTCTTCTATACCTATTATCCTTAGGTTTGATCTTCTCATTGCGTCCTGGATTTCCTGTATGTTTTGGACCAGTAGCTTTTTCTGCTTTACATTATCTTTGACAGTTGAGTCAATGATTTCTATGGAATCTTCTGCTCCTGAGATTCTCTCTTCCATCTCTTGTATTCTGTTGGTGAAGCTTGTATCTACAGCTCCTTGTCTCTTCTTTTGGTTTTCTATATCCAGGGTTGTTTCCATGTGTTCTTTCTTGATTGCTTCTATTTCCATTTTTAATTCCTTCAACTGTTTGATTGTGTTTTCCTGTAATTCTTTCAGGGATTTTTGCGATTCCTCTCTGTAGGCTTCTACTTGTTTATTAATGTTTTCCTGTGTTTCCCTAAGTGTGTTCATGTCTTTCTTGAAGTCCTCCAGCATCATGATCAAATATGATTTTGAATCTAGATCTTGCTTTTCTGGTGTGTTTGGATATTCCATGTTTGTTTTGGTGGGAGAATTGGGCTCCGATGATGGCATGTAGTCTTGGTTTCTGTTGCTTGGGTTCCTGCGCTTGCCTCTCGCCATCAGATTATCTCTAGTGTTACTTTGTTCTGCTATTTCTGACAGTGGCTAGACTGTCCTATAAGCCTGTGTGTCAGGAGTGCTGTAGACCTGTTTTCCTCTCTTTCAGTCAGTTATGGGGACAGAGTGTTCTGCTTTCGGGCGTGTAGTTTTTCCTCTCTACAGGTCTTCAGCTGTTCCTGTGGGCCTGTGTCTTGAGTTCACCAGGCAGCTTTCTTGCAGCAGAAAATTTGGTCTTACCTGTGGTCCCGAGGCTCAAGTTCGCTCGTGGGGTGCTGCCCAGGGGCTCTCTGCAGCGGCAGCAACCAGGAAGACCTGTGCCGCCCCTTCCGGGAGCTTCAGTGCACCAGGGTTCCAGATGGTCTTTGGCTTTTTCCTCTGGCGTCCGAGATGTGTGTGCAGGGAGTAGTCTCTTCTGGTTTCCCAGGCTTGTC
Source organism: Rattus norvegicus (assembly GCF_021556685.1). Classification (NCBI taxonomy): domain Eukaryota; kingdom Metazoa; phylum Chordata; class Mammalia; order Rodentia; family Muridae; genus Rattus; species Rattus norvegicus. The sequence continues at coordinate 59,054,457 of NC_141539.1, forward strand.
TGCCTCTCTGAAGGTTTAGCTCTCCCTCCCACGGGATTTGGGTGCAGAGAACTGTTTATCCGGTCTGTTTCTTTCAGGTTCCGGCGGTGTCTCAGGCAGGTGTCCTGCCGCTCCTGGGCCCTCCCCCACGGGAGCCCAGAGGCCTTATACAGTTTCCTCTTGGGCCAGGGATGTGGGCAGGGGTGAGCAGTGTTGGTGGTCTCTTCTGCTCTGCAGCCTCAGGAGTGCCCACCTGACCAGGCGGTTGGGTCTCTCTCTCACCGGGTCTGGGAGCAGAGAGCTGCTGCGGGCCGGGATCCGCGGGTGTGGGACTTCCGGTAAACACAGAACGTGCCTGGTCCTAGAGAAATTCTGCTTCCGTGTGTCCCAAGCTCACCAGGCAGCTTTCTTGCAGCAGAAAATTTGGTCTTACCTGTGGTCCCGAGGCTCATGTTCGCTCGTGGGGTGCTGCCCACGGGCTCTCTGCAGCGGCAGCAACCAGGAAGACCTGTGCCGCCCCTTCCGGGAGCTTCAGTGCACCAGGGTTCCAGATGGTCTTTGGCTTTTTCCTGTGGCGTCCGAGATGTGTGTGCAGGGAGCAGTCTCTTCTGGTTTGGAACTTGAGCTTTTGGTGAGGTTGGCAACCAGTAAGCCTCATGGTTCTCTTGTTTCTATCCCGGACATCTTGAGATTTCACGTATGTACAAGACTATACCTGGTTTGTTCCATAGGTGCTGGATCTAAACTCAGATCCTTAGTTCCATGGCAAGCGCACTCAGTCACTAGCTTGTGAGACTTTTTGAGAAAAGGTTTTGGTAAACATAACCCAGTTGGGCCTTGAGTTTGTGGTGACTCTCCTGCCTCAGGCTCTGGAATATTGGGAATTACAAATGTGGTCAGTACCCACCCATTCCAGGTAAATTAAAAATAATTTTAATTTAAAAATTCTTCTTCAGTTTAAAAGATAAAGCAAGACACAATAAAGGTTTACTTGTTAGAGTTTATTTGTAATAACTTATTATTACAGTACTTTATGTGTCGGAGGACTCCAACCTAGAAATGTCACAGAGATAAAGGAAAAAGCAAAACAAAACAGATAAACCAACAAGCAAACACACTTAGTTCCTGGCAGTGATATAGTTGACAAAGTCCCAAGTTATGTGACTGTCGTTATGTAACCTTTTAAAAATGTAGGTATCTATTTGGTTAAAGTTCGGTGTAGCTGGTTTTGTTTCCTTGGGTATTATTATTATTATTATTATTATTATTTCAGTATTGTGGATCAAACTCAGGGCCTTCTGCAGGCTAGGAAAAAATGCCCTACCACTGAACAGGAGTAAAGTATTTCTTTTAAAATATTTCATTGTGTGTGTGTGTGTGTGTGTGTATGTGAAAGGCAGAAGATAACCTCTGGTGTCAGTCCTTGTCTACCTTGTTTGAAGCAGGGCCTCTTACTGATTTTTGCCGAGAATGACTGGCCTGTGAGCTTCTGAGATTTTGCTGGCTCTACCTCCTATCGTGTTGTTAGAACACCAGGATTACAGACGTGTGTAGATGTGTGCTTTCACGCCTGGCCTCATCTGGTTTTCGGGGATTGAAAAGTGGCAAGTGTTTTATGCTTTACCCTTGAGTCACTGCCCAGCCTGCAAGATTTTCTTCAAAAAGTTTTAAAAGATGTGTGTGTGTGTGTGTGTGTGTGTGTGTGTGTGTGTGTGCACCTGAATATGTTTATGTGTATCTGTGCTCCACAGGTATGGTGTATCATGATTACAGACTGTTGTAAGCTGCCATAAATGGGGGATTCAAACCCAGGTCCTTTGCAAGAACAACAAGTGCTCTTAATTGCTGAGGTTTTAATTAATATCTCCGGCCCCCTACCAATTTTAAATTAAATTAAATTTATTTATGTATTTATTGCTGCTATTCTTATTTTGAGATGGTGTCTCACTATGTAGCAATCTGGCCTCAAACTCACTCTGTAACCTAGTGTGACCTTGAACTAGATCCTCTTGTTTCAGCTTCCTGCACACTGGGATTACAGATGTGTGCCACCACCCAAGCCTAAAATAGAAGTCTGAAGAATCCTCAGGTAATTTAAAGGTAGGAAAGGAGATGGGGGAACAAATGCAGAGAGGAAACCAAGAAAAAGCTGTAAGTTTGTAGATTTAAATCCAATGGTTTAAAATCAAAGAAAATTTAATGTATTTTCTCCATTAATGCTATCACTAGGCAAATTAATAACAACTCACAAACAGGTGGTAATATCAGGATGTTATCACCTACGAAGGTCTCAGTGATATTTATACAACACCCCACCTGTCCTTCTCAGCTTTGGCAACTCAGCATAGCTTAGAATCATCTGAGAGGAAAACTGCAATAGACAAATTGCCCGGATCAAATTAGTTCATTGCAGTGCCTTTTGGGAATTGTCTCAGTTGCTTACTGACATATGAGGCCCCAGCCCAGCCTGGTTGGCATTACTCCCTAGATAGGTGATCTCGGGATGCATAAAGCTAGCTGAACGTCAGCTCAAGTGAGACAGCAAGCCTGAGTCCATAGTTCTGCTGCACTTCATCAAAGGGTCGCCGAACTTTGAAAACCTGCTGTTATGAGTTGATGGTTGACTATAATGGATAGAAGAAAGGAAAAAAGGAAGAAAGGAAGAAAGGGAGAAAGAAAGAAAGGAAGAAAGAAAGAAAAGAAAAGAGAAAAAAAAAAGAAGGAAGGAGAAAAAGAAAGACCCTGAATATATTTTTTTCTTGTTCAGTAAGAATTAAAAAGCTGAGAAAACCCAGCTTTTGGAAAGTGTTCCCACATACTTGCAGATGAGTTCATAACAGCTAGTAGCTATTTCTGCAGCTCAGGGTGAGTCATACAGCCACAGGACATGGACATCTATTATCTGACGTCAGGTGAGAGCTAATAAAAAATGCCAGGTCACTTTGTCCCCAGAAATGTTTCTTGCTTTGCATTGTCTTTCTTCTTTAGTCTGTCCTTTGGTTTTTACCAGGACAATGAAATACACGGTCTCCCAAGTTCCTTACCTTGTACCAATGCCCGAGCCTATCTCTACTCTTCTATCTTTTTAGGGATGTGCCCAAGTGGGTTGACATCAGAGGCCTTGAGTTTGAACCAATCATGCCTTGGAGCCCAGGATAGCCCGAGAGTGACAGAGAAGTCTGCAGTGGATTTGGGCAGCCTGCATTTTAGCTAGTTTCCGGGAGATTCTGATGCTGCCTGTTTGGGACCTATCCTTAGCAAACCCTCAGAGGTTCTTCGCTAATGGGGAAAGAGAATACTGACAAAGGGGCTAAGATGTACGCAAAGGTTTTTGCATATTGCAAGAAGTTGAGATGTTTCCAACTCAGTTCTTAAGATTATTCTAGAGACAGACAAGGTGCTGGAGGCCAACCTGGGATATAGAGTGATCCCCTAACACCCCGAGAAAGAGTATGGAAAAGCTAGCTTAGAAACTATGGTATAGTCTTTAAAACAATTAAAATTATATTTTCTATTTGTGTGTGTGTGTGTTTGTGTGTGTGTGTGTATGTGTGTTTGTGTGTGTGTGTATGTGTGTGTGTTTCTGTGTGATTCAATAGTTTGAGTGTGGAGGTCAGAAAACAACTATTGAGTTGGTTCTCTTCTTCTATCATAGGATTGAGTTCAGGTCATCAGGCTTGAGTGGTAAGGGCCTTTACCAGCTGAGCCCTCTCCCAATATCAATAACCTTCGAGCTACTCAAATCAAGGTCTCATTCTTGGGAGACAGGGTTGCTTTGGTGTGGTTTTTCAGTATAGGATTAGGAAGGATCTATCCCAATGGTTCTCAGCATATGGTCAGTAGACCAGAAGCAGTAGTCGGATTTGAGAAGCTTGTTCTCAGTAGTTGTATTGTTACAAAGGTGAGTCCTCAGGCAGGTTTTTCTACATCAGTAACCATGAGCCCCTTGTCAGCCATGTACCTATAGGCCCTCCAAATAATTCTGTGTGCACTATAGAGAGGTAGTGAGCAAGCAAGTGATGGGTACTGCCTGCTTTAGGGTATAGGAGGCAAACTCAGGTCTTCAGTTGATGACAAGGGTGTTGGCTGATACAGAACTAGGTGGAAACACACAGCATATCAGTGTTGGGATTATATTAGGAATGTATGATGCAGACAGTGTACTCTGTTTCACAGCGTGACAGTAAGGCTGTTTCCCTTAATCAAAACACTAAGCAGTGGTCTGGCTAGGCTCCACGTCCTTCTAAGCAGGTATAGGGACACATTAAGATGAGCCGAATTTGAACCTTGTAGAGAGGACTTCTCTTTTTTTTTCGGAGCTGGGGACCGAACCCAGGGCCTTGCGCTTCAGGGCCTTGCGCTTGCTAGGCAAGAGCTTTACCACTGAGCTAAATCCCCAACCTAGAGAGGACTTCTCAATCCACACTTGCTCATTTACTCATTCAGACATGTACTGAGTACCAACTTCCTGTCACACAACTTCCTGCGCTGTATGACAATCAAAAACAGAGTTGGTTTCAGGTACAGTGCGCAGGCCTGGAGTCCCAGAAGGGCAGCACTCTGGAGACAGCAGCAGAGGGATAATGAGTTCCAAGTTAGCCTTTGCTATCCAACAAATAAACAGACAGAGTTTCACAAATACAGTCTCCCTGTATTTGAATGCTTGGACATAGGGAAGGGCACTCTTAGGAGGTGTGGCCTTATTGGAGGAAATGTGGCCTTGCAGGAGGAAGCGTGTCACAGTGTAGGCAGGATTTGAGGTCGTCTATTCTCAGGTTCTGTCTAGTGTAGAAGATAGTCTTATTCTGCCTGGCTTCAGATCAAGATGTAGACAGATCTCTTGACTCTTCCAGCACCATGTTCCCTGCAGGATGCAATGTTTCCTGCCACGATGATAATGGACTGAGCCTCTGAAACTGTGAGCCAGCCCCAATTAAATTTTTCTTTTATAAGAGTTGCCTTGGTCATGTGTCTCTTCACAACAATAAAACCTCAACTAAGATGCCCCCACCTCACCCCACCCCATGCTGCTAGCAAGCTCCTTCTATTTTTTTTTATTTCATCCCCTTCTCCCTTCTTTCTATGAGGTTGTTCCCCCACCAGTCCACCCATCTTGCCTTCCTGCCCTGACATTGCTCTATACTGGGGGGTGGGTCAAGCCTTGGCAGGACCAAGGGTTTCTCCTCTCATTGGTGCTCAACAAGGTCATCCTCTGCTACACACGCAGCTGGAGCCATGGGTCTGTCCATGTGTACTCTTTGGGTGGTGGTTTAGTCCCTGGGAGCTCTATTGTTCTTACGGGGTTTCAAGCCCCTTCAGCTCTTTCAATCCTTTCTCTAACTCCTCCAATGGGGACCCCATTCTCAGTTCAATGGTTGGCTGCTAGCATTCGCCTCTGTATTTGTCAAGCTCTGGCAGAACCTCTCAGGAGACAGCTATATCAGACTCCTGTCAGCATGCACTTCTTGGCAAGCTCTCTTTCTAAAAACTATAACTTCACCCTAACCTCCTCGGCTGAAGCTGTAAGGACTTAAGCAGATCTGGGCAAGGTTAGATCTTGGAGACTATTGAACATAGAGAAGAAATCTACCAGCACCCCAGAACTTGTTAACAAAAGCAGACCCTGAAGCCCAAGTAGGCAGACTGAGTCAAACTCTCAGGACCTCAGGCTTCAGCTTAGGATGAGGCCAGGGGAGCACCTATGTCATCTAAGATCTGACCGATCGATCGGCCTCTGCTCTAAGAACGTGAGGCAGTTTTGCGTGCTGCTTTCTGTGGTTCGCACTGTTTAAGAATGGATCTTCTCTAGGCCCTTATTTTGCAATTAAGAAAATACCAAGCGTTAAGTGACTTAATAATTATCTAAAGAAGTAATTAGAGGGCTGTCTTCAAGCCCAAGGCAAGAAATCCAGGTTCATCCTATCTGCACAATCACTCACAAGCAGCAAATGCCACAAGAAATGCAAACAACTGAGGCAACAGTGCATTGTGCTTTCTTTCATCGTGACAGTTGACTTTACCCATACACACCATATAAAATGCCCTTCAGAGAAAGGAACAGTATTTTCTTCCTTCTTCCCTTCCCTCCCTTCTTGCCTTCTCCTCCTCTTCTCTTCTCCCCTCTGAGATGGTCTTCTGTAGATCTGACGGGTCTGGAACTCACCATGTAGCCCAGGCTGGTAATCCTTCCTGCCTTGGCCATTTTGAGTGTTAAGATTATAGGCATAAGCCACTGTGTTTGGCTGTTTTGTTTGTTTTAATGACTAGTATAAAGGAAAGCACATGTTCCAAAATTAACTCTGAAAACTAGACTCATGCCTCCTAATTACTCTTGGTCCCCAAGAACATTCTAGCTTATTAAAAGCAAAGCAGAACTATAATCTCAGTGGGATATGGAAGGCTGAGGAAGGACTGAAAGCTCAAAGTCAACCTGAGCAACTAAGAGAAGTATGGCCTCCAAATAAGTGTGAGCTGGTGACTCGTCATGTAAGGCCTTTGCTGCCAAGCCTGGTGACCTGAGTTTGTCCCATGGACCAACATAGTGAATGAAGAGAACCTCCTCCCACAAGGTGACCTCTACACATACACTGTAGAATTCATGGACTCCCTCCTCATAATTATGTGAATGTAGTAAAAGATGGAAATGAAAAGGAGGGGTTATAGATAGCTCAATGGTAGGGTACCTGTCTAAAATAAGCAGTCTTTGGGTTTGAGCCCTAGAACTGAAACAACACAACAGTCTTCCTGATTGACATACTCATGTTGAAAGAGCTGGCCATTACAACTGGAAGAGCAATTATGCTCACTTAATCATATATCAGAACATAGCTGGACACAGAGAACAGCAAAATGAAGTGTCAAGAAATCCAGAAAAAGAAGGCAGAACAAATTAACACTATCTAACCATCTATTTCAGACAAGGGTAGAATTAATGAATTCAGGAGTCAATGTTATGATTGTCCTGGACTGGGAAGGACTAGGCCCGGGAGGTGGCCTGAAGGAGCTTGTGTTCTGTTTCTTCATTTCATTAATGATAGAACACATGGTTCATTTTTCCCCTTAAATAAGAATAGAAGAACAATTAGGCATAAAATCAAGTTGGGAAATACCACACATAGAACCGAATGATTATATCCTCTTTATACCAATAGTATGTCTTTATCTTCTATTTATGTTTTGAAGAATACTGTATTGATATGGTAAAATATTACAGGATACTGCTATGACAGGATATAGATTTAATTCTTAAAGAATCAAGCAAAAACATATTTATAGCTGGGAGTGGTGGCATATGCCTTTAACCATAGCACTCAGGAGGTAGAAGTAGGTAGGTCTCTGTTTACTGCAAGAGTGGGACCTAAAAATGAGTTGTACCAAAGCAGTTGATCTCAACCTGTGGGTCATGACTCCTTTGGGAATTTGAACAACTCTTACACCGGGGCTGTCTAAGACCACCAGAAAACACACGTTTACACTATGATTCATAACTAACAAAACTACAGTTATGAAGTAGCAATGGAAATATTTTATTGTTGGGGTCACCAAGAGGAACTGTGTTAAGTACACAATCACAAAGACAAGTCACATGTGACAGAAAACATGCTTTTATCCGTAGAGGCACATAAATCACAACAGTTGAAGTAAACTCACTCCTACCCGCCATACCTGGGAGGAGCATGAAAACACACTCCAAACCCAATTCCGTGTTCTAAAGAAACAGAGGCCATAAGACTCTGGACTGTTTCCTTGGAGTTTTCTCACAAGCACTCAGAATTCTCTCACAGACTCTATTCTCGGCCTGTGAATTCAAGGTCAGTGTGGTTTATATAGCAAGTTCTGGGGCAGACAGCTGTGTAGGAAGAGCCTATCTCAAAGCAACCACGACAATACGCAAAACAACCATGTTTGTAAACATGTTAGAATGTGTTTCTCCCCAAGGCTTTTCAATTGTATTCCATAATAAACATACACGTTTTTTTTTTTAAAAAGTATGAAGATGCTGCTTTTTTTCCTAAGAAAGAAATTTAAATAAGCATAAAGAAGTAAAGAGAATTTGTGAGCCGCTTCCTGTGTGCCAGGACTCAAAGCCTGTCGTTTGAAAGAGCAAGTGATCCTAACCGCTGATCAACTGTCCACCCCCCTTCACACACTTTTTGTGTTCAGTTGGGTTACCTCTTTAATTTGCAGAAACTTTGTTAGCTGTCATTTTGTTCAGTCCGTTGAACCCCAGAGATTCCACAGTGTTTATCAGTCAGGTACTTCCCAGTGGAGAAAAGTTGCCAAAGATATAAAGCTCTATAAATTGTTCATGCTTAAATCACCTTATAATAATAAAATAAATAATAAAATAATAAAATATTACATATCTACACATCTATAGCTTAGGTCCCTGTTCCACAATTGAGTTGCTCCCCAGCCCTGTTTTTATTGACCATAAGGTAAAAATTTTAATGTCTGAAAGTTATTTTCGTCTGTCTATCTATTTTACTGTAGTAGTCAGTCTTGTAACTAACTTTACATTATCCTTACATCCTGCTACTTATGCCCCAGTGTATTGTATACGGTTTTTTACATTCAATAGGGTTGGCCTTGAAGAACAGAGGATGCATGCTGTCATTTCCCATATGAGTTTATTAAAGATTGTCCTCTTTCTTGGGTTCCCCCTATAATTACTCAGAGATACAGCAAGTCAATTTATGCTGTGAGGTCGATCAGGTAGCCCAAAAGGAGGCTCTGGATAAGAGGAAGGGGAGCGGAGGAATCCAAAGTAGTTAGCGTAGAAGCACCTCCTGCAGCCTCCAGAGGATGGCAGCCACAGCCAACTCTGACTGTAGCTACAGGAGGGCCTGGGCTAGGGGCAAAACCACTCCCAGATAAAAACCGGAAAAAACGGAGAAATCATAAGTGTGTACTTAAAGCTAAATATTGGGGCTACTTGATTATGCTAGTTAAGTTAACCACTTTTATAACTAGTTCAAATTCTACTTTAAAAAGGAAAATAGGGATACAGCTCAGTTGATAAAGCATTTGCCTAGGTTTAATTCCCAGGAGTCCACAAATCCTGTGTTGTGGTGTGTGAGTGTAATCCCAGTACTTGGAGGTGAAGGCAGGACAAGCAGACGTTCAAGGTCAGACTCTGATATAGAGAGTAGAGGTCAATTGTAAGCGAAGTGTGACCCTGTCTCAAAAAAAACCCAACATAGCAGAAGCCTTTTGGAAGCATGTTCTGAGGAAGACATAACTCTAGTTTAAGGATTCATTAAGCTCTGTCTGTGGAGTACACATCTTCACATTTAAGTACTTCAAAATTACCATCAGCTTTGGGAGAGTTAACCGACTTGCCATGTTTGTTGCAGGCTAGTTAAGTTTTCTTAAATAGAAGGGCTGTGTGGTCTTATCTTTTGTGCAGGGACCTTACTTACACTAAGAGTAGCCCACACCAACGGAACTCAGGCTTTGTTCTTTAACTTTTGCTTGAACTGTATAAACTTACTTTTCGGGACTAAAAACAATCAAATAACAGAAAAGAAGCAGAAGCTGGAGAGACGGCTCAGCAATAAAGAGCACTGGATGCTCTTGCAGAGGATCTGGGTTCAAATCCCAGCACCCACATGGCAACTTACAACAGCCTGTAACTCCAGTTCCAGGGGATCTGATGCCTTCCCAGACATGAGTGCAGGCAAAACTTCAATGCACATAAAATTAAAAATTAAATAAGTTATAAAAAAAAGAGAAAACAAACAAAGCAGCAATAGATGTGAGATGCACAGGCGGGACATGAAGTGCCATCTTGGCCATTGGTCACCAACTCAGATAACCTCAGGTAACTGCCCGTTTTCTGTTTTTCTGCTTTTGAAAGGGAGTGCTCCCCTCAAATGAAGAGGAAACATTTTAACTGACACAAAATTAAATGTGAAACATTTAATATGAAATATATAAAACATTATGTGGTAAATTGAATGTACCATGTGGTATTTTACCCTTGATATAGCCAAAATGTTTTTAAAAATCCATGTATTGGGAAAACCAATTTAATTTACCGTTTGTGGAGCATGCCTGCTATGTATCCTAAGTAGCAGTTAACATTTGTCAAATTAGTTGACCAAATTTATTATTATTATTTCTTTTTCATTACCTTTTCTTCCCACATAGTCCTGGCTAGCCTCAAATGTTCTTCTGCGTACAGCTTTTGAATGCCGAGATTAGCACGTGTCATTATGTCGTTTTGAAATTAAAACATCTTCTACTCGAACAAACACATTAATACAGGTTCTATGATGTGACGCTCATTTAACTTCACAGTTCTCACTCTCACATAGGTGGGAAGGAAGCTAGGTAATAAATAGAGTTATGTAAACTGATGATCTGGAAGAAATCACTTTCTTCCTGGCCCTTTTTTTTTTTCCCTCAAAGGACTCTCTAAAAATATCAGATTCTAGGGCAAGATGGTTCAGTGGTTATACCTGCCACCAAGCCTGTGACCTAATTCAATCCCTGGGACCGACATTGGTGAGAGGACTGACTGCTGCTCTCCTCTGACCTCTATCAAAGCACCACGGGCAGGTGTATAAATGTAGTAAAAAGAGTATCACAGCAACTGACATGATTTTTCGGATAAGAGCACTGGATCTCTTGCAGCAGACTGACTGGGCTTCAATTACAAGCACCTACAAGTGCTTCAGAGCTGACCATGATTCCAGTCGCAGGGTATCTAACACCTGCCCTCCATGGGTACTGCATACATGTGATACATGCAGGTGAAACTCATACGTGTGTATATACATATACCCAGGATATCACATTTGAGAATAGTTTCATCTCCAAGGCAATTATGGTTAGTTTTAATAGCAACTTGCTACAAATTAGAATCACGTGAGTAGGAGGTCATTTTGAAGTCGGGTCCTGATTGATGTGAGAAGCCCCGCCCTGACTGTGGGTGGCACCTTCTTGTAGGAGCTCAGATTCCAAAAGGCTGCTGAGTGGATCTGTGCCACCTCGCTTCGGAATCCTTTGTTGACAGAGCTAGCATTTCTCCAGAGATTTCTGGACCCACCTGGTGGACTAAATGACTACTGGCTGTCACCCCTCAGTGACAAACAGCTGCTCTGGAACGACTCCAACTGTGGACAAGCCAGCCTCACAGATGAATACTGGCTTCTCAGCATATCAAGTGTGATTTGGCCCCGGCTACTATTTGGAAATCCACTTAATAAATTATGATATCTACAGAATACATATATGTCTTCATCCCATTGGTTCTGTTCTTCTAGAGGGCGTGACTGAAGCAGCAGTGAACAAACTGACTTTACCCAACAGTTACGCAGCTTTTCTTATCCTGGCCTTATGGAGAATTAGTTAGCCAGGCACACTCATTTGGTTTCAATTGCCTATGGAATACATTAGCTTTCTCCAACCTTACCATGGCCCTGACAGCAAAAGTACTCCGGGTTTTCAAGAGTAAAGGCAGCAGAGATTCCCAAATGGTCAGATGCATTACATTGTCAGCACTGAGAGATGCATTATTTCACTGTTAGCACTGAGAAATGCATTACTGCATTGTCAGCACCGAGAGATGCATTATTACACTGTTAGCACTGGAAACAGGACTCCTGGGGGGAGGGGGCATAGAATAAAACTCACCTCAATACATAGGAATGCAAACAGATCCTTTAGCATGTACACATCTCTAAGCTCCCAGGGCCTTATGCAAGGAAATAGAAGCAGAATGCAACTCTCAGTTTACTTATTTAACAGCTGTTGGTAACTTCGAGGCTCTACTAGCAGTAAACACACACATTGAGGCTAATTTCTATTTTACCATGAAGATAACCAAAACAATAGAGTAAGGGTTTTTTCCCCCCTCCACTAAATTTTTTTAAGTAGGGTCTTGCACTGAACTCCAAGTTAGCCTGAAGCTCACGCAGCCCAAGCCAGCTTCAATGTTGCAGGAACCCTCCTGCCTGAGACCCCATAATACTTGGGTTATAGGTTTGAGTGACCATGCTGGCCACAGTTGTTTTTATAGATAAGAAATGTAACCATTTAATGTTTGGACAGAAAAAAAAAATTGACACCTGTGTAAGAAGTAATGCTAAAAACCAACCAACCAACCAACCAACCAACCTGTGGGGGGCCCATGAGATGGCTTAGCATTTAAAAGTGCTTGAGAAGGGAACTGGAATCCTCTGACCTCCATGCCCGGGCCTGCTCTCACACCCCACCAAACACTATACTAATAAATAAAATGTGCTCTGACGATATACACAAGGATTTTTAAAAAGCCGTTTATTTTAAAAAACTGGGTTGTCAAATCACATACACGAGCAGAAGAAACACAACTATTGAAGTGGCCCTGTAATACAGACACCAGTGGGGCGTTCACACAGTACCTGAAAATACAGCTAAAAAAGGGGTCTGCTAAGTACTGAGCTTCAGGCTCCTACCTGACCCCTGGTTGAATGGCTTTAGTTAGCATACAGTGAGAGGTAGAGTCCCAAGTGTAGTAGCTGATGCCTCAGGGCTCCGTTTAAACAAAACAGAAATGAAACGTCCCCTCTGAGGGAGAGGCCTTGCCTATCACTTATTTCCTTGGTGCAAACAGAAGCCAAGTTTCCCTCCCCAAACACTTCAGCATTCCCAACCGAAAAAGTGTGGTGGTTTTTTTTTTTTTTTTTTTTAGGCAGTGTGCTGGAGACATTTAGCTTTCTTCACCTTCTGATTCAGATTCTAAGAGGAAAAAAAAGGAAAGAAAAATTAGGTATTATTAGATTATGGATAAGATTCCAATGAGCAGGCCGATGCTCTGGGGTATATTATGGGTAATATCCCAATACCTGGGATATTTTCCCCCATGTATTAGTTATGTAACACAAGAGAGCAGATGGAAAACCGTCTGTAACTTTTGCTTCGCAGTGACCTCCAGCTCTCTAACAATGCGGTGAGTCCATGTACGTTGTTAAAGAGTATAGCCTTGGCTGGGTCTTCTAAGACCTGCTTTTCATTAGATGTTTCCACCTTAGGCACGACTGACCTGGCGACGGTGCAGAAACCCCTTCCAACCCCACCATGTGTGGCCAAGTGGATAATCTGAGTTTGATTTTATTTTTCTTTTAAAAATGTTATTACCTTGCCTTCTGAAATGAACACTGAGATGTAGGCAGAATAGAACGTTTGTGTACGAAGACATAGTAAGATTTTAAGGAGAGCGAGAGAGAGATTGAGAGGGAGAGGGAGAAAGAGAGAGAGAGAGAAAGAGAGAGAGAGAGAGAGAGAGAGAGAGAGAGACTGACTAAAATAAAGCAGTAAGCATTTGGCCAGTGACCACTAGGGCTGTTACGTGAAGTTACCTTCTTCTGCATTTTGTAACCACTCCACAAATTTCTTCATCTGGTCAAGGAAGACGCTTTTGCCTTTGGCGGCATGTGCTTCTTTATACCACTTCAGTATCGCCTCCTCGCTCAGAACGTCGGCTGCAGTTAGAAAGCAAGCCAAGTTACCACACGAATGCCAGGTTTAAAAATAAACTCTGGGTGCGGGGGCGGCTCTGGAGGTGGCTGAGGAGTTGTAAGCATTTTCTATAGAATCATGAGGCCAAGAATTCAGATCCCACCATGGATCTGTGTTCAGGAGAAGCCTCTCACCCTAGCCCCAAGGGTATGCGTGTGGGAGACAGGATTGGGTGGCTCGCTGAATCCTAGCAGAGCCGTTGAGAAACATGAGCCTCTGGTTCAAGGTAAGATGAAATAGAGGACACCTGACTTCCTCTCTGGCTTCCATTAGAGCATCTGTCCCCGAATCCCTCCTCCCCAAGCTTGTCTCTAAGCAGCTCAGACTGGTATCCTTACAATCAGCTTCCTTATCAGTAAGGATACAGTGCTAGCAACGCAGGTCAGTACTAGAAGGAGGAAATATTATTTATTTATTTATTTTGCAAATGAACCAACAATTCCAACAGTTTAGAAAGCCATGGATGGATAAATTCTACTGAAACCTGATTATAGTGCAAACTTAGCTATGGGCTACATACATGTAATTCCAAGAGTTGGAAGGGGGAGGCCAAAGAATCAGAGATTAGAAGTCATGCCAACTACTCACTGAATGTTAAACTAGGTAGCCCACACAGGACCTGGCCTCATGAACAACAATGAATGGGCTACTTTTTCTTTAAAGAAGACTTTGTTTTTGTTGAGGAGAAATAGGCAGCAAATAGACAAGGTGGAGGCAGGGTGCAGGGATGAGACCAGCAAGTAGATAAAGACCCTCAGGGGTGGATTGATAGATAACCCAACCTGCTACTTCTTTTTTTAAAAATTTGATCTCAGGTGACTTACTTATCTGCATATTTATTTAACGTCTAGAAGTACACTGTAGCTGTCTTCAGACACAGCAAAAGAGGGCATTGGATCCCATTACAGATGGTTGTGAGCCACCATGTGGTTGCTGGGAATTGAACCAGGGACCTCTGGAAGAGCAGACAGTGCTCTTAATCACTGAGCCATCTCTCCAGCAAAATTTATTTTCGTTGCTAGTTTCTAACTGTAATTTTGCTTCTGTTATGAATTGTAATGTAAATGTCTGACATTACCATGAATAGAGGATACTTAAGGAAGGGAAATAGGAAAATGACAGTCTCCAGACTCTGCCAGGGTCCTGTAGGGTTGCCTTTCGGGATTTTTGTCCCCTGGAAGAGTCTAATCCATTACATGTACTGTTAATGCAATATTGATAGATCCTTCTAATGACATATTTGCAATTATAATATTGACTGATAGATATCACAGAAACTGTTGAATATAGACAGCATTCATTTAAAACACCAATACCATTTTAATAACAAAAATTTAGTTTTCTTTCCCTTTCTTTAAAAACAACAACAAGAACAACAAAACCTGGCTTTTAGAAAGGGCTCTTAGATTAAATTGAAGAAATGGGGAGGGAGGAGGCACTAGGGAAGTGGCTCAGTGGGTAAAAGCCTGGGCTGATCCTCAAGAGGACCCAGGTTCAATTCTTAGTGCCCATGTGACAGTTAACAATCATCTCATGTTCCAATTCCAGAGGATAGGATATCCTCTCTGGCTTCCATGGGAACAGAGCACACACATGGTGCATAGACATACAGACAAAACACTCGTTTATATAAAATAAATAAATGCATGTGGCTGGTTTAGAAAACAGGTGTTTTTCCACTTAAAACAATCATTTAATGCACTACACTTTACAAATTAAAGATGTCTAGACTTATTAATTTATAAGTGTTTCTGTAACAGTCATGACCCTACAGAAGTATTCTAATCCTCCAGCCTTTTTGTTGCTTCTACTCTCAGCTTTCCACAGCCTGAACCACCAGTCCAAGCCCATTTTTCAAAAAGGGAAAAAGCCATGATGTTGGCCGTAGGAAGTTACCTGTTGCTATTCAAGAATGCTTTGCAGTAACTTTTCAAGAATACTAATTAGGGTTTGAAGAACCTCATGAACGGTCCATTGTCTTTCAGACACTACTCATTTTAGTATTTTCCAAGTCCTTTTGATCGTGATCCCCTCCACCCCTTATCCCCAGGAATATAAGAATTTTCAGCTGTGTGCCCAGTCATATACCGTTTTTGTTCTCCATCTCTGCCCTGAACTACTATTCTTATAAAAAAAATACATCATAAGATGCAACACTTATGGGAAATTGACAAGTATATAAATGGAAACGGTGTTCTTTCCACACATGAATGAATGGGGATCAGACAGAATGAGCTAGACAGCTGATTCACCTGCTGCTCAGGGATGTTGCTTGGAGGCCTTCTGAAGGCAGAGCCTATGCTTCTGTTATAGCTGCACAGAGGGGACAAAAGGAGCCAGGCACACACTAAAATGGGTCAGTGACAGGGACGGAAATGATACCAAAAGACTGGCAAAACCACATCAAATATATCGACTGCTAAAATCACCAAACAGTACAATGGAGAAGTCTGAGAAGCTAAGAACACCATTGATCAGTGAATATTTCTTTGAAAGATCAAATCTCCAGCACTAGAGACCTAAAGCCACTAACTGAGACAGTTAGGCACACGTGGATATTAAAAAGCTCAAGAGGGCTAGAGAAATAGCTGTGGGTAAGTGTGCACTGTTTCTCTGTTTGCCCTCTGAGATCCTTTGGTTCCCAGTACTTACAAGTCATGACTGACTCCCTACACACCTCCAGGCCTACACTCCTCCTTCTGGCCTTAAAAGGCATCTGTATACAAAGACTGATGCAAACAAATGCCTTTAAGGGCAGCAGCACAGGGGACAGAGAGGCAGATGGATTTCTGTGGGTTCAAGGCAAGCCTGGTCTACATAGTAAGCATTTTTCTAAAACTAGGTTTTATTCTCTAGCTCAGGCTGGCCCTGACCTTGTAATCCTCCTGCCTCAGCTTTCTTAAGAAGCGGGGACCACGGGCAAGAGCCACTGGGCGTTTTTGTCCTACTAAGAAAAAGTGGAGGAAGGGGTTTGTTAAAACTACAAAGCACACGGTGTTCCCTCAGGCTAGACGGTTTATTTTCATTCCATCTTGCAGTTTAGAAAGTTAGGAACTCCTTTGTGTATGTAATTTCCAGCTCTGAACAAGGGAGTGGCCACATAGCACACATTCATTATACAGACAGCAGACAAACACAGGAAACAACAAAGAGGCCGAGGGAGACTTAACTTTGCAACATGTTATCTTTATAGTTAAACCTAAAATCCAGAACTGTCACACAGGAAAACAAGTCAAAGAATAATTAATTCTCCTTCCCTCCCTCCCTCCCTCCCTCCCTCCCTCCCTCCCTCCCTCCCTCCCTCTCTCCCTCCTTCCCTCCTTCCCTTCCTTCCTTCCTGTCTTTCCAGGAACTCGCCTTGTAGCCCAGGCTGGACCTGATCTCACAGAGATTTGTCTACCTCTATCTCCCAAGTGCTTAGTCTAGAGGCATGCACCACCACTGCCTGGCTCATTTTTTTTTCTTTAAAGTAAACCAAACCAAACCAAACCAAACTGAACCAAACCAAACCAAAAGCCTTAGAACAAGAAATGCCCTTTTAGGAATATGTGTAGAAGGCACAGAGTTAACCTATGAGTTTTCTGTAAGTAAAATGCAGCTGGGCACAGTGGGGAGGATGAGTGCCTTTCATCTCAGCATTTGGGAGGCAGAGTCAGGGGGAAGCTCTGAGTTCAAAACTAGTCTGGTCTACACAGAGTTCCAGGACACTAGGGATACTGGGAGAGACCCCTATCTTTTACCACACCCCTCAAAAACAGCAAGTCCTCAGAAGTCAGAGGCATGGGAACCCTGGAAGTCAGGTTACTGCGCAGGCGGTTGTGAGCCCTCTGATGTGGTTCTAGGAACTGAACTCATGGCCTCAGCAATACTCACTTTTAAAACTGCTGATCCCTCTTTCAACGCCTTGGTCTGCAAGTTCTCTAGAGCTAGAGAGAGCTTGAAACTCACTGCTCATCCAGTCTTTCCAGGCACAATACAAGAACATCTAAGTCCTCATATCTATCTGCTACTGCACAAGTGCCCGCTGTGTAAAATAATAGTGAAGCGAAAAAAAGGATAAATAGGGTAACCTAGCAACACTCTTAATGGTGGCAGGAACAACTATTCTTCAGGCTTTTCTTGTTCAAGAGAAAATAAGGAGTATTTTACTTAAAGAAAAAAAATGTATGTATAAATCTTACTGAAAATTATAAAATTACCAAAAAAAATCACTATTTTAACATCTCAATAATATATAGGTCTCTATCAAAAAAAAGAATTTTAGGTCTCTATCAAAAAAAAAAAAGAAGGCGGATCCCGGCCCGCAGCAGCTCTCTGCTCCCAAACCCCGTGGGAGAGAGACCTCACCGCCTGGTCAGGTGGGCACTCCTGAGGCTGCAGAGCGGAAGAGACCACCAACACTGCCCACCCCTGCCCACATCCCTGGCCCAAGAGGCAACTGTATAAGGCCTCTGGGTTCCCGTAGGGGAGGGCCCAGGAGCGGCAGGACCCCTGCGCCTGAGACACCGCCTGAACCTGAAGGAAACAGACCGGATAAACAGTTCTCTGCACCCAAATCCCGTGGGAGGGAGAGCTGAACCTTCAGAGAGGCGGACACGCCTGGGAAACCAGAAGAGACTGCACTCTGTGCACATCCAGACGCCAGAGGAAAACACCAAACGCCATCTGGAACCCTGGTGCACGGAGGCTCCCGGAAAGAGCGGCACAGATCTTCCCGGTTGCTGCCGCCGCGGAGAGGACTTAGGCAGTACCCCACGAGCAAACTTGAGCCTTGGAACCACAGGTAGGACCAACTTTTCCCCTGCAAGAAACCTGCCTGGTGAACTCAAGACACAGGCCCACAGGAACAGCTGAAGACCTGTAGAGAGGAAAAACTACACGCCCGAAAGCAGAACACTCTGTCCCCATAACTGGCTGAAAGAAAACAGGAAAACAGGTCTACAGCACTCCTGACACACAGGTTATAGGACAGTCTAGCCACAGTCAGAAATAGCAGAACAAAGTAACACTAGAGATAATCTGATGGCGAGAGGCAAGCGCAGGAACCCAAGCAACAGAAACCAAGACTACATGGCATCATCGGAGCCCAATTCTCCCACCAAAATAAACATGGAATATCCAAACACACCAGAAAAGCAAGATCTAGTTTCAAAATGGTATTTGATCATGATGCTGGAGGACTTCAAGAAAGACGTGGAGAACTCCCTTAGAGAACAAGTAGAAGCCTACAGAGAGGAATCGCAAAAATGCCTGAAAGAATTCCAGGAAAACATAAATAAACAAGTAGAAACCCATAGAGAGGAGACACAAAAATCCCTGAAAGAATTCCAGGAATACACAATCAAACAGTTGAAGGAATTAAAAATGGAAATAGAAGCAATCAAGAAAGAACACATGGAAACAACCCTGGACAGAAAATCAAAAGAAAAGACAAGGAGCTGTAGATACAAGCTTCACCAACAGAATACAAGAGATGGAAGAGAGAATCTCGGGAGCAGAAGATTCCATAGAAATCATTGACTCAACTGTCAAAGATAATGTAAAGCAGAAAAAGCTACTGGTCCAAAACATACAGGAAATCCAGGACTCAATGAGAAGATCAAACCTAAGGATAATAGGTATAGAAGAGAGTGAAGACTCCCAGCTCAAAGGACCAGTAAATATCTTCAACAAAATCATAGAAGAAAACTTCCCTAACCTAAAAAAAAGAGATACCCATAGGCATACAAGAAGCCTACAGAACTCCAAATAGATTGGACCAGAAAAGAAACTCCTCCCGTCACATAATAGTCAAAACACCAAACGCACAAAATAAAGAAAGAATATTAAAAGCAGTAAGGGAAAAAGGTCAAGTAACATATAAAGGCAGACCTATCAGAATCACACCAGACTTTTCGCCAGAAACTATGAAGGCCAGAAGATCCTGGACAGATGTCATACAGACCCTAAGAGAACACAAATGCCAGCCCAGGTTACTGTATCCTGCAAAACTCTCAATTAACATAGATGGAGAAACCAAGATATTCCATGACAAAACCAAATTTACACAATATCTTTCTACAAATCCAGCACTACAAAGGATAATAAATGGTAAAGCCCAACATAAGGAGGCAAGCTATACCCTAGAAGAAGCAAGAAACTAATCATCTTGGCAACAAAACAAAGAGAAGAAAAGCACACAAACATAACCTCACATCCAAATATGAATATAACAGGAAGCAATAATCACTATTCCTTAATATCTCTCAACATCAATGGCCTCAACTCCCCAATAAAAAGACATAGATTAACAAACTGGATACGCAATGAGGACCCTGCATTCTGCTGCCTACAGGAAACACACCTCAGAGACAAAGACACACACTACGTCAGAGTGAAAGGCTGGAAAACAACTTTCCAAGCAAAGGGTCAGAAGAAGCAAGCTGGAGTAGCCATTCTAATATCAAATAAAATCAATTTTCAATTAAAAGTCATCAAAAAAGATAAGGAAGGACACTTCATATTCATCAAAGGAAAAATCCACCAAGATGAACTCTCAATCCTCATCTTCGGTTGGTTTATATACAAGTGTGCAATTTCTAGGCTTGAAAGTAAAATGATGCTATCTGGTGCTGGATAGAGGAGCCTTATTTTTTATTATGGCAGCTTGCTATTTTTGTAACATGGTGATTTGGTTGAACACAATAAAGTACAGTAGTAACTGAAAAAAAAATTATGAGACTAATCAAATTTTTACTGTCGGAATAGAAAGTCTATAAAATTTAAGAAAAAAAAATATATGGCCCAACTATGTAAATATGAGTATTGAATTTTCACAAATGTGATAAACTATTGCCTTACTTAATAAACAGAACTTATTGCCAGACCTTCAGCTAAATCTATTATGTCATTCACTCTCCAGGTTTCAATGACTCTCAGTCTTCAATCATGATTCTCTTTATTTCTAACATTATATATTTATTTTGCTTATCTTATATAATTTGATTATGTTTGTGAGATTCATTCAAGTTATTGAGTATACTGAGTCATGCATGTATAGAATCATACAAGATATATTCAAATGTTAACAGATATATTATTTCTATATATAGGCTACAAGAAACAGTGTTTCTCAGATTTATGTATATTTTGTTGCATTTTACTATGGTAGAGTTCTTTGTTCCCATGTGTGCATATTTAGAAGTTATAGTTTTCCAAAGTGATTTTAAAATGTCTTAAAATTCTAAGTCATTCAATTTATTTTATTGCTACAATATTTTGTTGTAGTTTAACGTTTTCATTTTTCTGTTAACTAAAGTTTTGATAAACTTTAAAAAAAAATAAAAAAAATAAGAAAAAAAAAGGAGGAGGAGGAGGGGGAGGAGGAGAAAGGAAGAAAAAGAAGGAGAAGGAGGAGAAAAGAAGATTAAGAAGGAGGAGGAGAAGAAGGAGAAGGAGAAGGAGAAGAAGAGGAAGAGGAAGAGGAAGAGGAGGAAGAAGAAGAAGAAGAAGAAGAAGAAGAAGAAGAAGAAGAAGAAGAAGAAGAAGAAGAAGAAGAAGAAGAAGAAGAAGAAGAAGAAGAAAAACAATCTGATTTCCATTCAAACCAGGAAAATAAATGTGATGCAGGAGCCTTTCTGGCTACAGACATGACTGGCTTCAGGTTACTTTATGAGCTGACTGCCCAGTCAGTGGAAGGACCACTGCCTTTTATATTCTAGGTGATTTCATAATTTCAGGCCATCACTCCATAGAATTTGGGACCGGAGACCAGTCAGTCCGTCAGTTTTAGCTCTTGTCATCGGTTGCCATGAGGAGCATCCTGGAGAAGGATGCTGGCATCAGCAGGTACAGAGAGAACTCAGCACTCCACCTGCCACTTCCACCCTGCCTGCTCTCCACAAACCTCATGTGTGAAGGCTTGTCCCCCATCTCATGGGACTATTACAGGTGGTAGACCCTTTTGCAGGTAGGGGCGGTGGCAGAAATAAGGCGCTCGGAGTGGGTCTTTGAAGGTTGTGCCTGGCTTCAGGTACTGGTCTCACTCTGCTTCCTGTGAACAACTTCTGCCACATGCCTACTATCATGGTTTGAAACCAGTGACACCATTTTCTTGAATGAACATTTTCTTTTCTACAAGTTACTTCTGTCAGGTACTGTGGTTACAAGCAAGGACAAACTGTGCTGATGTTGTTCCTAGTAACAAGTCATCTCTCTCTCTCTCTCTCTCTCTCTCTCTCTCTCTCTCTCTCTCTCCCTCTTTCTGTGAATTAAATAAAATAGAAAAATGGGAGCTATTTTAGAGAAATTAACATTTAAGCTATGGTGCCTCAGACAGAAAACCTTTCAGTAACGCAGTGTTTGGTTGCGGATGCAGAGGGTAGAAGGCAAACGCAGAGCCCCCTTTCTCAGCCTCAGATGAGTCGGCTGTGGTGTGGGTGGTCAGAACTGCTGGCGAGGTGCTGGCAGTATAACCTGAACAGTTCTTTAAGGAAACTCATTTTGTACAAACGAGGGGGTTGCCAACAGGTATGTATGCACAGAACATGCAGACACCATATCAGAAGAGGCTGTCAGATCCCCTCAATCTGTCATTATGGATAATGGCGGACCACCATGTGGGCGCTGGATACTGAACCCAGGTCCTCTGCAAGACCAACAAGTCTCCCTAACCACTGAGCCACCTCTCCAGCCCCCAGAATTTTCTTATTTTTATTTATGTATATTGGTGTTTTTGTCTGCATTCATGTCTCAACATCATATGCATGCAGTGCCTGAAGAAGCCAGAAAAGGGGGTTCATTCTCCCAGGGAGCTGGAGTCATGCACAATTGCTAGTAACTATATGGGTGCTAGAATTGAATTTGGGTCTTCTGCAAGAGCAGCCACTCAGTGCTCTTAACTGAAGTTGAGTCTCCTCTCTAGCCCCAGGTTTAGTTTTAATGAGACATTTTGGTGAGCCTCAAATTTAAAGCACTACTAGTATCTTTGGTCCACATCCAAACAGAACCAATGATGAATAATCTCAAATGAGATCTAACAGTTACTAAATTTTTTTTTAATTTTAAATCAAATTATACTTAGTTTATTTATCGTGTGTATGCTACAGTGAGCCACATGTGGAGATCAGAGGACAACTTGTTGGTTCTCCAGTTCCACCACGTGGGTGTCAGGAATCTAACATCAATTGTCACCTTTGGCAGCAAGTTCCTTTATCTACTGAGCCACCTCCCTGGAATGGCTACTATATTCTTTTACTAAAATAAATATTACAAAATACCTCACCGTCTTAGTTTAGGTTTCAAATGCTGTGATAAAACAATGACCTTTAAAAGCAACTTTGGGAAGAAGGGGTTTATTTCAGTTTACAATTTGTAGTCTGTCATCCAAGGAAGTCAGAGAAGGAACCTGGAGGTCCTATGCTGCTTACTGGTTTGTTCCTCATGGTTTATTTAGTCTGTTTATTTATAGCATACTGGTCTACCGTGCTAGGGGTGGCACCGTGCAAAATGAGCTGGGCACTCCTACATTAGCCAATTGTATTAAGAAAACGCCCCAGAGGTTGTCCACAGGCCAAATTGGTATGGGCATTTTCTAAACTGAGGTTCTTTTTTCCAAGTGACTCTAGTAGTGTTAAGGTTACTTAAAAGTAGCCAGTATACTTATCGTTCTGCAAACATGAATGTCACCCCCCCCATCCCAACCACTGGTGAATAAGATGAATTCATAGTGAAACGAATTTTCCACTAAGCATTTAAAAAATAACTATCAATCAATCATGTTAAAAAAATTTGCAACACGAAGTCTAAAGTTATTATTCAAAGTAGACAACTTTGCTGGGCAGGTGTGAGAGACGCAGCTGTCCATCACCCTAATTAAGGCGATAAGGGGCTGGGCTGGGTGGAATAAAGGAAATGGGTAGGAGTCGGGGGCGGGGGTAGGAAGGGGACAGGAGTGGGTAACAGGGCATGTGTGAATATGATCAAAATCCATCATATGTTCAATTGATACTAGTAAAAAAACTAAGAAAGACACTACTGTCAATTCTGAAATCACAAAGGGAAAGTAAGGGCTTAGCTTATATTACTTTATATATGTGATATTATGCCACTGCCACTTATGCATGTAACACCTCTAATGGGCCTTCTGCAATGCTCAAAATCTATCTCCCAACTGCTCCTTTCCCCCTCACAGAACTTGCAATCTGGCCCTCGGGCAGCCGAACATCACTTCTGTATGCTGTAGGTATGGAGACGGAGATCAGCTAGAGCGCTCAACACTCATTTTTAGTGCTAGTTGTCATGGCAACCTAAAACCTTATAAATACAATAAAGAGACAGTAAATGCGACTATTTAAAAATAGCCTTGCCTTAGAAAAACAGGAGAATGGCTGGGCCAAATAACTAAAATGTCAAGCGAAAGGCTAATTATTGCAATAATTTTCAAGTCAGCCTTATGGCACCTAAATGGGTCTGAAGGCAGTATATATAGCATTTTGATAATCACTGTTATTACAGCTAATTGTTTCAATTCAGAAGAAGACTCAATTATCTTATATAATTACGCTCGTTCCCTATAGCCAAGAAGCAACCAGTTCATCCCGTCTTCTGGCAGCTTCTGACCAGTAAGAAGTGTTCAGGTGTCTAACTAGCAAGGCTCCTGGTGAAGGGCATCCTGAGCCCATGCCTTCTCTTTCTGTGACATGGCCAATCTCCAGAACCTTCCCCAGTTAGCATCTGTAGTGTTCCTCCCTAAGGATAGGCTTGTGACCTCTGCCTTACGCACCTCTGTTCTCACAGAGCTTCAACAAAGACAGAGGCACAGGGGCGGAGCACGGACGGTACCTTTATAAAAGAGAACCACGATCTTCTGGAAGGCTTTCATGAAGTGGATGTTGTCATAGCAGTATTCCTGAACCTTCTGCAGGAGGACAAGCTCTGACTGGCCTTGGGAACTGAACACGGCCAGCAGGGGAGCGTATTGCTAGAACAGAGCAGAGGGAAAAGGTGTGTGACCTGGAGCCAACACTCTTGGAATCTCAACAGCGCCTTGGAGGCCCCTTTCGCGGTTATTATGTTATGTCCAATTAGAGTGAATTTTATACCAGTGTATACTCTATTCACTGTATCCTCAACTGTATTACAAGCAACTACACAACCCTTTGTGTATATTGGGAACTGTGGAATTGAAATCACATCCTCACAGGCTATGGTGCAGCCCAGCTCTACTGTGAGGATGGTGGGATTCTCCTTCCCTGTGTCCCAGGCACTGCAAGCCACCTGAAGGATCTCTTTCTGTTATTCCTGAATCCCAGATATCTTTGACTTTCCGTTAGTGCTAGAGAGCTTTTTCTAAGACCTACTCACTTCCCTTTCATAGAGACGTTCCCATCTGGAACAGTGTTTCTTCCCCCGACCTCAGAGACACTGAAAGTCGTCTATGACCACTTAGGTCACATTCTGACCTCGACTTCCTAACTGAATTCTCCATGCAAGATCTCCTACTGTTTCTGCTCGCCATAGTGCCAGGGCATGCTGTACCTCAAAATAGTCAACCGACACAGTCAATTTACTTCTCTAATCCTAATGTCTATTCATAGCTTACTTAAATCAAAGATTCTGGCTTCTATTTTTCCCTATGGAACACAGTCGATAATTAGCTCACATTTCTTGTTAACGTATGACGCTACAGGTGACTGTATATTTCCGATGTCTTTTAACGAGAACCCATCTGGAGATGTTTCATGCCTAAACATTTTAGGCAGTGGCAGATTTGAGAAGGAAAATGACGTAGCCAGGGTTGGCTCTGGGGAAATGGGCTCTGCATTCACTAGCTCTTTCGTTTCTCGTTATTTGTGACAGGGTCTCACGTAGCCAGGACGGGCCTAGAACTGATCTGCATGACGCCACCTTCTCAGTGCTTGGGGTTTCAGGGATGCGCTGGCTCTACCCGCCACACCGTCAGGAGGTGCAGCTGACCCGCCTCAGAGCTGGTTCCCTTCAAACGCCCGTTACCTTCAGGTGCTTAAGAGCCTGCTCAGCAACCAGCTCCTCCTTCTTGTTCCATTCCACAGCGTTCATGACGCAGGTCCACAGCAGCCCGATCACAGCTGTCTCCGGAAGGTCGTTCCTTTTCATTTCCTCTTTGACGTAAAGCACCACCTACGTTTCATGGAAAAGAGAGTCGGAGAGGAACAACTGAGCAACCATAAATGCTGGAGCTATTCCTCTCCACGGCCTGGGGCAGGGTGGAAAATCCTGGGTTCAGCCTCTCCATCCCTAATACACATCCTCCAATGATAAATGAGAAGTATAGAAGCTGCTAGATGACATAGAGTAAGAGAAAGGCTTAGCTTCCTGGACAACCATTCTATGGGGGAACCCTTTGGGTCCAGCAGAGTAGGGCATTTGAGTCAGGCTGACTTATCGTGGGTGCGAAGTAAGCAACAGCTCTGTGAATTTTTCTGTTGCTTAAAATTAAACTTCTTGATGTTTATCCTTTCAGTCCTGCTCTTGAGATGACTCTCCCGCCCCATCCCAGTGAAGAGCCAATAGGTAAAGAACCTGAACGCAAAGGCACCACCTCCCTCCTTCCCCTCCCCAATTTCCAGACAGGGAACCTTGATAAATACACGAGGGTGACCTTGAACTTACTGCTCCTCTCCTCACCACCTAGCTGCTGAGATTAGCTACCATACCTGGTTTATGAGGCACTGACATTGAACTGAAGGCTCCTATGTACCAAACAAGCCACACCCCAAATCCTGTCACTTTCTTTCCTCGATTCACGTCAATCCAGTGTATTCTGCAATTAGCAATACATCCATTCCCCTCCCTTATGGTGAGAAGATAACTGTTTTCTTTACTCCTGAACTTCAGAAACAGAGGACTGGCTGGGTACCTTTAGAGAGAAGTGGCAACCCGAGACTCAGACCTGCCTGGGACCCTCGAATGACTAGGAACAGGGACTGCTGCATCTAAAACCATCACTGTGGTTTTCCTTGTAGCTCACACCTCACTCTGTGCGTATGAGAGTCAAGCACAGCTCTAGTTTGAAGAAAATGGCTGCAGCTGCTGCAGGCTGCAGGCTGAAAGAGCGTCTGTTGTTCTAACACCTCCACCTGGTGGACAGTTAGCAGTTTGAGCTTCTCCAGCCCCCACTCTCTCGAGAAGCCAGGTAAGGCTCAGAGTACAGCAGATACAGCTGAAACTCAAGGATTTGGGAGTAGGAGGAGGACTCCCCAGCTAAAGTTTGAGTTTATCATGTAGAAAGGGTGGTTTTTTCTTTCAGCTTAAACAATGCCTTTCCAGATGTGTAGACAGTCATTGCTCTCTAACACATGGCAAACCATGCTTAAGCACGGTTCCAAAACCGGTAGCCTTTACAGAGCTCTTATAATGGGGTACATAAGATGCTGGCCCAACTGATCTTTCCCTGTGTGGATTTGTGTTTTCTTCTTCAAAGACGCTGGAATATAGCCCAATGGTGGGGCTCTTGCTGTGTATGCACACGGTCCTGGGTTTGACTCCAGGGGCCATGAAAATAGAAACAAGCAACACATTCATACCCAGTGATGCAAAATGCCCACGCCTTGACACTAAGTGCTAGTTAATGCTCGCACCAGGTAGAGAATCGACAGTTCAACGGAAATCATCACTGTGTGGGAGATTTTACCAGCAGAGCGCCAAGTCTGCGTGTTGACAAAACCGTTTGATAATCATGGCAGCCTGGTGAAAATGAGCAGTGTGAGCCAAAATAACGTCAGTTTCTAGAATACTCCCAAATATAACAAAATAGGATTTTGAGTCAGTACTTTGAGCCAACTTCAATGTTAGGAGCAAGGGAATAGTGTATGGTAACACATAGGAGGGACGGGAAGGCGAGGGAGGGGAAGGCGGGTTGCCCTGGTGCTGTTCATATTTTGATGCTAATTACTCTTCCCCAAGAGGGGCTGCCTAGGAGAGGTCAGGACCTTCTCCCCATTTTAACTTGTAAAATAAAGGCTAGAGCTGGTGATTAGGCAGGGGAAAGGAAAGGTGGAGTTGGGGAGGGGAGGGGGAAAAGGGATGGTGGAGGAGGAGGAGGAGGAAGAGGAAGAAGAGGAGGAGAAGGAAGAGGAGGAAGAAGAGGAAGAGGAGGAGGGAGGAAGATGGAGCTGAAGCATGAGGCCTGGAGAAACTGCAAGTGATAAGAGATCTCATAGCTGGGGAATAGAGCAGTGCAGTGTTAGATCTGCCCAATCTAGGTGCACAGCTTGTATTCATATTGAGTTGCGTTTTCTTTTCAACGGCTTATTTGGGCTGGGGAATTTACCACAACAGGGGAAGCTTATGTTATATGACCTATATAATTCTACACACGAATGTACGCACACACGCACACCCTCGCTAGCATGCATAGTTTTTTGCATGCGTTGGGGATGTAAACCATGGCCTAGTGAATACTTCTTCAGGTGCTCTATCATTGAATACACCCACAGCCATCAACCATGTTTGTTGAACTGGAGTTCACCGTGGTCTCCTCGCTCCCTGACGGGCTCCATCCTTACCCTGTATCTGTGTGTGTTGTGCAGGGCTTCACTACACGGCCTCTTACCTCCTTGATGGGGCATTCCTGAGACAGTCGCTCTTGCAGCTCCTTCTGCAGTTCCTTCCTGGTGCCCAGTGACTGCTGGACTCGGAGAAAGTCTGACAGCTCCTTCAGTCCTGCGTCAGTGAAGTACTTGGCGAAATGATCCACACTCTGTCTGTTCACTGGGAAGAGTTCCTGAGGGAGAAAAGGAGGTGTGTAAAGTCCAGCCTATTCAGACGAGGAAGGAATTCTCACACCAATGTCACTTGTGAACTCTCACATTCAGATGAGGAGGACTAACATATTCCTATACAGTGACTTTTAAAATAAGATGATTTTATGAAAAGGATTGAGCAACGCAGACAAACTTGCTTTGTGCACTGTGCCCATCCATCTTTTCTCCTTTCGCTTTAATCAATGACAGCACAGGGCTAAATTTGTCTGACTACACGAATTCGATAAAACTCTGAGCAGCATTTGAATTGTTTTTAAATTGAGAAGAACATGGACACAAGTTAGCTGTTCGCACTGCTTCCTTAATTGAGTTAACAGGGCTCTCTCCGCAAGGCTGAAATGATTGGAAACAGTAGGAGAAAAACCACTTGTCTCCAGGGACCTCCACTCTCATTCCAAGTAAATGCTGCGGCTATTCCAATACAGCGAGGGAGCAATGGGGGACTTTACCATTCTACACTGAGGGTGGCTCTCAACTAAGGTCTGAGTGAGACCCAATCTGAACTTACCTCATCAACTGCCTGGGTTCTTACATAATTCAGATGGTGTTTTTTTTTTTTTTTATTTTTTATTTTTTTGACAAAACAACAACAACAAAAAAGAGCAGAACCCCATAGCTGCTTTGATACCGTCATCATTTCATCTTACCCTATGCAGCCTGGCACCCTCTCGGTAACGCTTACTCACCGTCTAATCCTGTGTGAAGTCAGCAGCCAACTATGAGATGCAGGCAATTTTCAAAGCTCTCACATTCCCCCCAACTGCTGGCAAGTCTAAACACCCGGCATGTGCTTTGCATTGGTTAGATCTGCCCGCATGTTGCCCAAGGCTCCGTATTTCCACCTTAGTGTTAAGAACTGTCATGGGGCCACCACTGAGGAGAGGAGCAGAGCAGAGGCTGCTGGGCCAGGACTCAAACCTCAACCTTCCCATATCATCACCAGCAAATTTCCCTTGAGTCATATCTTGTATTTCAGAACAAGAGTCAATGGGAAAATCTATCAAATGTGCATGCATATCAAAACACCACTTCCCACCACAATGAAATTTCACTGTTAATATTTACAGTATCACCAAAAACCTTCCAGATTTAGGGGGAAGGGACCCATTTCATTTTATGGAGTGGTCCCCTCTCCTCCCAGAGAATCAAACTGTATTGGCACTTCTCCCAGAGAATCAAACTGTATTGGCACTTTAGATTAGACTGTTTATAATAAAAAAAAGTATTTCTAAAAACAAAAACTATCTACCTATCTATGTACCTACCTATCTATGTATCTATCTATCTATCTATCTATGTATCTATGTATCTATCTATGTATCTATGTATCTATGTATCTATGTATCTATCTATCTATCTATCTATCTATCTATCTATCTATCTACCTACCTACCTAGTCACCTCTCTCTATCTAACTAGTGTGTTCACACATGTGTGGGTCCTCAGAGGACAGCTTGTGGAAATCTGCTCTTTCCATATGTGGGTCCTGAGGAGTCAAACTCAGTTCTCAGGCTTGGGAGCAGGCCCTCCCACTCATATATCCATATTGCCAGGCCTGAAGTAGAAATGCATCACCAAACACAGCAGCTGATGTGGACTGTATAGCTAGAACTATTCAAGGACAGTGCTGTTGGGACTAAAGTCAATATTGGCTCCACAGCTCAGTATAACCACCGAACATTCTCTGCCAGGAAGACAGGACTGCAAAATGGGATCTGATGTTGTGCTCAAGTGCATGTCAATCATACTGTTCACAGTTCACTTATAAAGCAGATGCATACCCTCATTACATAGGCCTCCCGACTACCAGAAGTCTGTATTAATTATTACTCGACATGATCTGTTTTCCTCTAGCTTTTGTCTATGTCATTTTTTTTCTCTCTACAGTGTTGGACCTTGACTTTTCCCTTTGTTTTTGACTTTGAGGTAGAGTCTCATGAAGGTAGGCTTCGGTCTGGCTATGTACCAGAAGATTAGCTTCAAACTCAGGGTAATATTCTAGCCTCTGCCCCCAGTGTTAGGGTTCTAGACATGTACCACAGTGACACTAATTCACCATTAAAAAAAAAAAATGCATGTTTTAGTTGTGTGTAGCCCATTCCCTTGAAGTTGGATGTTACCTCATAAAAGCCAGGGTCTGTCTGCTATCTTTCAATTATCCCCATTCCCAGAATTTCTGGCACACAATAAACCAAAAACAAACTAAATGAATAAATAAAAGGTAAGGCCACTTCACTTGTCCTTTTTCTAGGGACTTGAAATAGTTTCTCCCATCCCCTCTCCTCTCAAGCCATACAAATTTTTCCTTCATCTGGAACAGGGCTGAGTAATGGCTAACATCACTATTTTTGTGAATGGTTACATAAAACTTTGTTGCATATCTTCATGCAACAAAAATCACTCCCTTGAGAATGTAACAGATGCCAATTGTCTCATGGGTTGAGTCAGGAAGTCTCAGGCACCTCCTGTACTTGGATATCACAAGCACCCTGTCCTCGCCCCACTGAAGTCGGAAGCAATTGGGTGCTTCGTCTTCTCACAGCATGCAGATCTAGTAAGAACAGTCAAATGCCACGTGCTTTCAAGACAGATGCATTTTTATATCCAGTGACCTAATTAACCAACTTATAGCTATTTCAGAAACCAGACTGTGAGTCTTTTGTGGCACTCTGCGATACATTCTATCTCTGCTACCAATGGCCAACTTCCTCTCAGTCAGAGTGGATCAACAAAACCCCTCCCTCAGTGCTGCAAACAGAAGCAGGAGTAGCTAAATGTCCTACTCTATTTCCAGACTTGCCAGTGACTCTTTTTTTCCCTCATTTTTATTTTAAATGGTATTTACGCACATGTGTCAGAGTGTAGATATATGAGTGTGAGTGCAGGCGCATTTGAAGGCCAGAAGAGGGATTGGAGCCCATGGAGATGGAGTTACAGATAGCTAGGAACTACCTCTTCCTGACATGAATGCTGGACCCTTTGCAAGAACAGTAGGCATTCTTCACCACTGAGCCATGTCTCCATCAGGGCCAATAAACTTTGGGTGGCCAATAGCAAGTAGGCTTTTAATGTGCCCGAGGGCTTTAGTTTATGACATGTTTCTGTCTTACGCAGACACAATGTCCAAAATGAGAGATCCTTCAGTCTGGTTCCTGAGATGAAAAGACATGTGGAACCCAGCTGTGACTAGACAAGATCCAGCTAATTCATGGACAATTCACAGCCTCACCAAAAATGCTATGGTGTGGTGGGTCTGGCAGGAAGGTTCTCTGGGTAAATAGGCTTGCGGCAAAGCCCGCCAACCTGAGTTTGATCCCTGTAACAGCACAGTAGAACAACAAACTCCCACAAGTCATCCTGACCTCTATATGTGCATCAAGGAATGCAAGACACACCCTACCCCTTAAAGAAAGAAAGAAAGAGGTAATATAATTCCTAATGAACATTTCACAAGTATTTTATTTGTTGAGAATGAGTTTTTAAAAAATACATTAGTTTTTAAACACAGTCTTAAAAAAAAAAAAACAACCCTTCAGTTTTGCAAATAGTTATTTGATACTGAAAGTGTTGGTTTGTTTTTTTTACACTGCGGACTGCAACCAGGATGGCTTTGAGTGTGTTAGGCAAGTCCGGTCTCACTGAAGTATCACTGTGGCCGCCAGGAAAAAGGTTTACTGTTGACAAAATGTTAATACCCTGTCAGCAAACTTCCGAACTTACGCGTTTATAGCTCTTATAATTCTATATAGGTAGCTATGACCACATATATGAGAGAAGGAAACTTTAGGTGAAGGGTTTAATTTGGGTCACAGTTGGGGGATATCATGTTGGTAAGTGTGGCTTGCTTCACAGAGCCAACCTGGAAGCAGAGAAAGGGCAATTCCAGCGCTCAGCTGGTTCTCTCCTCCCCGCTTTTTAGTTCATGCGCTATGACACCTCACGAGATGGTCCTAGCATCATACAGCCTCGCCTTCGTGCATTCCCAGAAGTGTTCCTCATGATGGGCCTAGGGGGCATTTCATTTATCTAAAATATATTAGCATGTGTACAACCAAATCAGTTTCTCTAAGAGAATAAATAAAAGGAACACACTCCAGTTCAGCACAGACCCTGGTACTTCACCGACACGACAACACCCTAGTGCCCGTCACCCATATAAGCTTGATGCAAAGACACTGACAAGCAGCCTCTTGTCCAGGTTGGCTTTTCTCAATGAAGAGGTGACAGAATTGGCATCTTTCTCTGCCATCCAGGCTTTGAAAAGCTTGACAGCGAACGAGGCTGCGATGCCTGTTAAAAGAGAGCGAGAATGTCATTCCTGGGTACAGAGACCGCCTGCGAGGACGAACATTTCTGAATGGGTTTCCACAGAGGTAGACAGACCTGCATGCACAGCTCTTTTCATACTCATGAAAACATCTTCATGAGCCAGAACCCATCATGCCCTTGATGCCAGCAACAAGAAGTAGAGGCAGGAGCATTGCTGTAAGAGCCAGACCAGCTGCATCTACACAGTAAGTGTGAGGACAGGCAGGGCTACATGGTGCTATTCCACTTCTAAAACAAAAACAAATTAACAACCACCACAACAAAATCAACAATGAAAATAGTTTTCAGCCAGGCAGTGGTGGTACATGCCTTTAATTCCAGCATCTGGAGGCAAACTCGGGTAGATCTCTTGAGATCAAGGCTAGTCTTGTCTACAGAGCAAGTTCCAGGACAGTCAGGACTAGACAGAGAAACTCTGTCTGGAAAACGACAACAACAACAACAACAACAACAACAACAACATCTTTTCACAGCAGGGATACTGATTCCCGTCTGGTATAACTGAATCATTCAAGTGTTTAATTCATTTATTCACATTTAATAAATGTGTGCATGTGTGTATGGAGGCCAGAGGTCAACACTGAAGTCCTCAGAAGCCCTCCTCTTGTTTGGTTGTATTTGTTGTTGTTGTGTGTAGCCTTGGCTGTCCTTGAACTAGCTCTGAAGACCAGCATGATCTCAAAGTCACAGAGATATGCCTGCCTCGGCTTCCTGAGTGCTAGGAGAAAAGGTGGGCATCAGTACCACTAGCTCTTCATCTTGTTTGCTGAGTCAGGGTCTCTTCTGTGGTCCAAGGCTCTCCAGTTAAGCTAGGATTATTAGACATTAAGCCCCAGGGACCTTCTTGTTTCTGCTTCTCAGCACTGCAATTACAAACATGTGCTATTTAAGGTTCCACTCCTAAATTTTTAATTTTTTTTTTTTTTTTTTTTTGAGTCAGGATCTTGCTTTGTAGCTCAAGCTGGCCAGGAACATGCAATTCCCTCCCTCAGCAATAGAAAGGACAGGAGTGAGATTCTAGTGACAGCTGACTTGTCAAGTGATGCCACGATGCCGGTAACTGAAGAGAACTATCAGTGTGGATGGCCACAGACCTTTCAATGTATGTTTCTCTTTGGACGAAAGAATAAAATATAAAAAAAAAAACCCTTAAATGAACTCACAACACCAGGGCTGTTTAAAATCAACATGTCTGGAACTTTAAAACAGCAGTTCTGACAGATGTTAATCAAGAAACCGCTCAATCCCTTATCCATGTTTGAATCATGATTACTTCCAAAAATAAACAATTAGCTAGCTAGCAGACAACTCTTCTGTAAACGCTTCTGATTTCCAGTTTTAAATTTATATTGCATTTGATGAAAACTTATGTCGTGGTGGAAATTCTGAATTGATTTTCCTACATCAAACATTCTGCCTAGTGTTGGTGGCAGGAGCTACTGCCAATGTCTTTTTCACTCCTGTCTAAAAGAATTTCTATGTTGGTCACTGACTTCTGATAAGCCTCAGTCCTGGCACCTCCTCCTCCTCCTCCTCCTTTCTGTGACCTTGGCTATGTACATCAGCTGGGCAAGCTCCCGAGCCTGTGTTAAGTGGCATTCTGCTGAACACGGACACGGAGGGAGATACATATCATGGCTGATCTTTAGACTTTCGATGATGATCAGGGAAAACGCTCTTGGGATGAAGTCCATGCCATGAATGGTATTTCCTATTCATATAATTTCTTAATCCATTCTCAACTAGGAATCAGCATTTAAATGTCTAGTTTCTAATGGTGGTAAAGCACAAGGGAAAACCATGATGCAAACACAAGGCCACTCCCATAGCAAAGGTCCTTTCCTTCCTATTTTACTATAACCAGTTTCAACCACAGAAACGGTGAATACATTAAGTCATACAACTACCACCTAAATTCTACAATGGTCGCTATTAAAGACTGATTAGTTCTAGTTTATGTGCACCTGTGCATACGCACACACATTACACACCTTATGTGTGTGCAATGTGCACATAAGGCCAGAAGAGGGCACTGGGTCCCCTGAAATAACAGTTGTAGGTGTTATGAACTGAAGGATGGTGCTGGGAACTGAGTCCTCATCTTTGTCAGGAGCAGAGAGTGCTATTAACAGCTGAGCCTCTCTCTCACTTAGGTCTGACATTAACTAGTAGGGTAAATATTTCCTGTTGTGATGGCTTAGGTAATTCAATATTATCAATGTATAGAGTGTAAATTTTACCTTCTTTTTAGGTGCAAAAAAAAATGGCTAACAACATAAGTAAGATATATGAAGTGTCCTGAATTCTTTTTAGAAACATATTCAGTCAAAAAGCCCAGTATTAACAATGTACTAGTGATTCCAGAATCATATGCCAAACACAGTAGGCAATCAGCATGATGGCACCTGTCTCTTGACTTACTATTTTTTTTCCTTAGCTACAAGAGAACTATTAGCCCTCTCACTACGGGCATGAATGAAGCTGGGCCTTCCTACACGCAGGAGGAAAACTCCCCAGAAAGAAACAGATGCTCTCACAAAAGTGCCTTTAATTTATTTTTAAGGAAAATAACTGTTTTGCGGTAAATTGTAATTTGCATACCATTATCCTCCTACAAGAGAACAGCCCACTTTTGTCTCATTGTGTAATCAATTATTTCAGTAGTGCCTGCCAAACTCTTAATACTTTAACATTTGCAGCATTCTTGACTTTGAAAGTCTTCATTGTCTTTTGGACAACCGAATGTCTTTTAATAAGAGATATTTTATGTTTTGTGTATATGCTTGCCCATGTGCGTGTGTGGATGTCCAAGGTCAGAAGAGTGTAGGAGGGCCTGGAACTGTGCTTACAGGCAGTGATGGTTTGCTGGGAAAGGAACTTGGTTTCCACCAGAGCAGTAAGTGCTCCTAGCCAATAAGCTATCTCGTCCTGAACGTCTGAGAAATGTGAGTGAAATGAATACCACAGAAAGGCTCCTGCCCAGTCTCTGTGTATTTTATTTCACAAGGGAGGGTGCTGCTATGTTTTTCAGGCTGGCCTGGAATTCACTATGTAGCCCAAGACGTCCTTAAACCTGCTATGACCCTTAAGGCCTCAGCCTCCTGATCAGCTCCACAGATCCAAGGTGGTAACAGTTTAGGTTTTTGTTTAGGGGATATTTTGAAAACAGGAAATCTCTGGCTTCTACTTTCTTTACTGGCTGGCATTTTATCTTCAAAGCAAAAGGGTCCTACAGAGGACAAAACTTTTCCAGACCATGTTGTGTTATTCACACAAAGAGGAGCATCTGAGCTGGAAGAAAAGGTTTGGATCTAATCAGTTTCAAGGTATCCCCAATCTGCGAGTCGAAGTCAAATGCTAATATATAATAGGTGTGCACATTCTTCTTTCTGATTCCTTATAGTGAACATGTACATGAAAAACATCATTTCTTGGCGATATGTGCATGCACAGGCACAGGCGCATGCGCATGCGCACACGCACGCGCGCGCACGCGCACACACACACACACACACACACACACACACACACACACACAAGAAAGGCAGACAGTTTTCTCCTGTCTCTATTGTTCCTTTTCTTTTCCATCACACATGTGACAAGCCTTAAGTACCTTCTTTGACTAAGCTGTCGGTGAAGAGACTGGTAAGGATGGTGGCCGGGAGGGTTCCATTGCCCAACAGGATCCCAGACAGCATTGCCAACTTTGTCTGCTCTGCTTCAGAAAATGCTTTAAGGAAGAGGAGAAGCTGCAGGTAAAAAAAGAGAAAATACCACTATAAACCAGACAACAATGTAGGAAGATAAATAACAATGCAGTGTGGTCATTCGTCCTACGTGGTAAAGCAGGTCACCATATAGTGCATTTATCAGACACTGGAAACGCATGTTCAGTCATAAATGGATAGTGTAGAAAGAAACGCTGTCGGACACAGTACTTTCCTGTGGATTCACACACATGTAGTTATAAATAGTCACGATAAGGGACGCTTGGGGAATGGTATGTATACATAATGTACACTTGCCTGTGTATATGGAGGAGAGGAAGCACACAGCAAACATGTTTTCTGAAATATATTGACTTTCACATCTCCCCACCCCCGTGGCATACATAAAAACCTTATTTTGCAAAGAATAAAATTTTATTTTCATTGATTTACATGTAACCGTGGTGTGTGTGTGTGTGTGTGTGTGTGTGTGTGTGCATGCAGATGACTGGAAAGCCGGAAGAGGGTGTCAGATCCTGGGACTGGAGTTGTAGTTGCTGTAAGTCACGTGATATGAAGGCTAGGAGTTAACTCAGGCCCTTTGCAAGAGCATAAGTATTCTAACTTCTGAATCATCTGTCCCATCTCTCCAGCCATTGAATATAAGTTTTTGAAACACAAAACAGCAGAAAAGAGTTGGAGGAAGACCTTTGAGGGAGAAGAGTTGTCTACAGTTTTAAAACATCAGAATCAAACACATTATTTCTTGGATCATGGTTTAACTACTAGCTTTGGTAAAGAGGCAATGGAAGATTCGAGATAAAGGAATTTCTAAATAGAATTTGAAAAGACTCTTGACTTTAGGAGTGGGAGATGTGTGTGCCCCAATACTGCAAACCTTAACATGTAAGAGAGTGAGAGAGGGTTACTTAGAAAGTCTTAAACAAGTCAAAGCAAAGGGGAACTTATGTCCCTCTTCACAGTGAGTTTTAAGTCTGCAAAGCTGTGGGCTGTGGTCCTCCTTTTCCCAACTCTCCTTTGCTTTGTGCTATGACTAAAGTTTCTCAATTTCATCATCTCTTAGGTATGATGCTGAGATTCCCCAGGGGACCCCAATACACAGCAAGGGACCTGACTGACTTTTCATCACTCAAAACCAATGAAAAGTTCCCAGCATTAATATAGGTTTGTTTTTACCTGGGGGTGACGTGATTTTTAACCAGCTCTGTAATGTGTGTAGGACACACTAACTCACCATCCCTGGTATCTCAGAGAGATTATGTCATTCTCTAGATATGTATACTGAGTGGAAGACCCTTAATCAGAGCCTTTGACTTCTATTCCATGTCTAGTATGCTCCAAACAAACAAACAAACAAATCACCTCATGCCAAGGAGTGAGAGAAAGAGCTGAAGTTCAAAATTCTCTCTCTGTGTGTATCTATCTGTATGTGTATGCGTGTGTGTCTGTGTCTGTGTCTGTGTGTGTGTGTGTGTGTGTGTGTCTGTGTCTGTGTGTGTGTGTGTGTGTGCTTTGTTTTTTTAGATATGGTCTTGTTTTGTTGCTCAGGTTGACCCCAAGCTCAGGATCCTTCTTCCTTAGATATTTGAATTTACCTTTTTCATTTCATCTTCAAATGCCTTTTCCAAATATTTGTATCTCCTGATGAGTTTGTTGAAGACCTAAACACAAAGCAGAATCATTGAATTATGCAAATAATTTAAAGGTCACAGATAGAGGGGTGGAATCCACCATATGTACCATCACAGGTCTACAATAATAAAAAAGACGAGTGTGCTCATACTAAGACATGGGAACCATGAGCACTTCAAAAGAGGTACCATGACCCCAAGAAAAGTAAGACCCAATACATACAGAGGATAAAGCGAACTGAAGAATAGAAACAGGGCCCGGAGACATGGATCTAAGGTTAAGAGTGCTTGCTGCTTTCTCAGAGGACTGAGCTTAATTCCCAGTACCCATGTTGGTAAGCTCAAAAGTGCCTGTAACTCTAGCCATAGGGAAATGTTTCCAATCTTAAAGGGCTCCTACGCTTGTACACATATCCTTAGACAAATACATGCACTTTAAAAACAAAAATACAATCTAAAATGAAAAAAATTAAAGAGAGAAAATGAATAAATAAATGTTTATGAAAATAAAATGGGATTTTTTAATCTTCGAGTGAGTTACAGGCATTGAGTATGTCTGAAACAAAGGGGTTAACGATAAAATCACTCGGCCAGTGGTATAGGTCGGGAGAGCAGAGCTCAGGGCACATTACTATCCGGATGAATCATAGATGTGTTTTTTGTAGGTGAACAAAAAACACAATCTACTTAGCTATGAAGAATTACCGGCCTCACTATTTCTACAGAACCCTCAAGCAGGGTTTGCCTTTCTGTCTTGA
Organism: Rattus norvegicus; assembly: GCF_021556685.1. Classification (NCBI taxonomy): domain Eukaryota; kingdom Metazoa; phylum Chordata; class Mammalia; order Rodentia; family Muridae; genus Rattus; species Rattus norvegicus. The sequence goes on from NC_141539.1 coordinate 59,093,171, forward strand.
GTCTAGACTGTTATGTATGAATGGTTCTTTTACTGAGACAGCGATCTTGTAAGTACCGATTATCTTTAGTAACCATGCACATGTCTGAACCCAATTGCTTTCTCTAATGTCCATGTAACATACTTTTAAGTTGGTGTGTTTCTTCATATAACTAAGAGTACCAAGAACAACACTAAAATCACCTCAGGCTTTCAATCAAAGTACTTGCCAAGTATATAGCTTATAGAAAATTAATTTTCAACTCAAACACGCTTTTTATTCAGTTTTTTCTTCTGACTGAACATCCCATTGGTCAGGTTCTTCTGACAATCTATAAATAAGCAATGATTTAAAAGCTCAAACACAGACCAGAAGATCTTTGGTTTTATAAAAGTCGTCCATCCATCTACCACCCCCAATCCATCCATCCAATCACCCACCCATCCATCTAATTACCTACCCACTCACCCATCAATCCACCCACCCTCCCTCCCTCCCTCCCTCCCTCCCTCCTTCCTTCTGTGTGTGTGGGTGCACAAGTATCATCACACTCATGTGGAGTCCAGAGGAAACGTTTCGGGTTACTTCTTTCCTCCTGACAAATGGGTTCAGGGGATTGAAGCTGGGCCATCGGGCTTGGTGCAGCTATCTTTACCCAAAGTCATCAGAGCCCCAAAAGATCTTCCTTCATATTAAATATGAAAAATGGAATCACTTGCTAAAAGATACCACCCTACTAATACAGGATAAAAAGGCAAACAGTACTATATCTTTACATTTAGAAATATACAAATATATTCCTATAGGAACAGTTGTCCTTTTGACTTCCAGTTTCGTTTCATTTTAATTTATGTTTTCATTGGGATGCAAACAATAATCTGCAGTAACTTGATGCTGAATGTTCTATTATGACACGGTAGACATTAAACTGTTATTAGGTATCAAAGAAATCAGACTTAGGAATTATGGTCCTTCCAGCTGTGGTAGCACAACAGGCAGCAGGAGTTTGAAGCCAGCCTGGGCTATGAGACCCAGCCCCAAATAAAAAAGATGAGCTATGGAACTCAGGGTTATTATTGAAGCCTATGCCTTCTCCGAGTATTTATAGCTCTTGTATACACAGTAGAAACAAAGACATCTAGAGGACACACCAGCGTCCTCTAGATGCTTAATCTTCTGTTTCATGCAAAAAAAATCTAACCCCCTATTTTGGTAGTGAAGCTTGTGCAAGCTACACAGACACATGCTCCCCACTGAGCCGCACTGCCAGATCAGACTTTCGAAGAGTCCATATATAATCAGACAGGAAGAGTAGATCTGGTTAGCTGTATTTGCAATGAATGGATAGCTTCCTGACCTTTCAGTAGGCCTTAAAATTCATTACTTTTTTTTAACCAAGCTAATGTGGGCAAACTAACACTCCATAATTTGACTTAGTATTGCCCTAAAAACCAGTGAGTTTGAACATACTTGCACACATTTAATGGGGATTTGTTTCTTCTCCTTTGAAATGTCTCTATGCATCCTTTCTTAGAAAGGATGCTTATCCCAATTTATTATTGACTCATGAATCTCTTATAGGTTTTATGCTATACAAGTATCTCTTCAGCTCTTATTCATTTTTGAGACTGGGTCCAATAAAGCCTCAACTCACTATGTAGCTGAGGATAGGATGTCTTTGAACTTCTGGTCTACCTACTTCTACCTCCAGAGTGATGGGATTGCTCGCATGCACCAGGTGTCCACTCACTTTATGCAGTGCCTGGGGCTCAAGCTTGGGCTTTATGCATGCTAGGTAAATACTCTACTAGCCAGATTACATTCATAGTCCCTTCCTTCTTTATGACTGCTAAAAAATTGGTTTATTTTATTTTTGTGCATTAGTGTTTAGTCGGTATGTATGTCTGTGCACCACATGCATGCAGAGTACCCTAGAGACCAGAAGGGGTTATTGGATTCCCTGGGACTTGAGTGGTAAGCTGTCACATGGGTGCTGATGATTAAACCCAGGTCTTGACCACTGTGCGATCTCTCCAGCTCTCTTCATTTTCTTTAATAGCTATACAGTATGTATTCTGTTAATATAAATCGCAAAACTTTCCATTGGCTTTTACAACAGTTCCCCTCCTTGGTATTACTATAAGAAATATTGTGATGCTAATTTAATTGCCATTTCATACATGCTCAAACATAGCTGTAAGATGTTTTAAGACCAAGAAGTAAAACCAGGGCTGGAGAGATGGCTCAGCGGTTAAGAGCACCCGACTGCTCTTCCAGAGGTCCTGAGTTCAATTCCCAGCAACCACATGGTGGCTCACAACCATCTGTAATGAGATCTGATGCCCTCTTCTGGTGTGTCTGAAGACAGCTACAGTGTATTATATAAATATAATAAATGAATAAATAAATCTTTAAAAAAAAAAGAAGTAAAACCAATGGGCCAAAGGGAATGGGCAACTTTAGTATGACAAGAAGGAGCAAAACGGTTTTCTCCAAAAGATAGGATGACTGTGTAGCAAAAATTCAGCTGCAGTGGGCACCTGGAGCCTTGTAGATGAGGGGCAAAGGTGTGGTACTTAATGCTCTCTGTTCTAGCAGGAATGCAACTGTGTATTTTCACACACTTAAAAGAGTCCATCTAGCAGTGTGACTGGGAGCGCTTTCCCTGCCATTTTGTTCAGAGGTTGTGATCCAGCACACGCACTCTTTCCATGCCAGATGCTACCTGAGCATAGTTTCGGATGGTTTCATGATCTTCATTTGCTGAAAACACACAGTGGTTGGTCATCTTGGTCTTGTCACCATCATCTATGCGTGTTCCTCCAGGGGCTGTAAAGACAAGTCATTATAGTTAGGATACAGCAGAGGGACGACACCAAAATATGAAGAGAGAAGCAAGGAAAAACACCGAGAGTAGAGGTAAAAAAAGAGCCACAGTAAATTCCCTTGGATACACATGTATTTAGTCAAGACAATGCAAATAAGCTGCTTACATCACACCTGACCACATCGGCGCCATATCCTGGCCTTCACTAGATTCTGTCCTTATAAACCTAGTCCTTTCCTAAGTGGGTACCTAACCACGAAAACTCACTTTTATTCAGTGAAATGAGTTGAATTCCACTAGTCTCAGTGCACTTTGAAGATTCCCCCATCGGGCCTTGACATTTTCTGCACTGGTAAATGCCTTGCTGCACTGTGTTTACATAACTGTAGGATTGCACAGACTCGATTCTTTTTTGTTTGTTTTTGTATTATTTTTTCAATTATGTGTGTCTTTGCACTTGTAAGTGATGATGACGGCAGAGACTAGAAGAGAATGTCTGATGCCCTGAAGCTGAAGTTATTAATCACTGAGCCATCTCTTAGTGCAAGATCCAAGTTTTATACATGGCAAGTGTGCTGGTAGTAGGTTATTAGTCCTGACTGTGGTGTCAACCATATTAAACAATTTTTATGGACATTTTTGGCTTTTATTGGGACACAGGAATGTTTCTAAAATCCTTTCCTCTTTCATTAACACGATTTCCCATATGTGATTAATAGTCTGTACTGACTCCTTGAACTCGTACTTAGTCATCAAGTACCTGCATTGGTTGGAACAATGTTTTATTCTCTTATTTGTTTTGCTAGAAGAATAAATGGACTGGAACAAGAGTGCCTTTTTTATGAGAGTTCAATTTCCATGTTCCCGTAAGTTCTAACAATGGCTGCTATAAGCAGTGATTGACTTCAAGGGCGGGATCAGAGAATTAACCATTTCCGTTTTTTCAGCTCTATTTCACTATGGTCAAGATGTGTTTGAATAGCTCGTGTCAGAGTGATACCTCTCCTATACTTACCAAGTATTTGAAGCATATAGTTTTATAACAAGTTCTTGTGCTCTGCACCTTGGGTACAGCAACAAAGAGACCAACCTTGTTATCTCCTTATCAGTCACTTCCTACATTTGTGTGCTCTAGCTTTAATGTAATTTGTGACTGGGTGAAAAAGCCACACAGCCAGTTGTGTCACTGGACATAGGCAAGTGAGAATTTCTTAGCTTACAGACTCTTCCAGGGGGCTTTAGAATTCAGCAAGTAGTTTTGTAAGTAAATTAATTTTAGAGACGTGGGCTCTAGCAGGAGTCTGTTTTCCTTAAACCAACCTATGTACCCAATGCACATAGTGTACACAACCACCTGGGACAACATGGAGGGAAATGTCTTAAAAGTTGCATTCGTTCATACACACAATAGATACACTTGTCACATGCTGATGGCACACTCACATTTAAATTTTTTTTTTAATCATATTAGAAGCAAGAGTTAACTGTCACTTCTAGGTTTTGGAATACCACTAGTTTTCAAGGTAGTAGTAGTAGTAAAAGAAAATAGATTCATTGTATCGAGACCGTTTCTCAAGGTAGAGGTAGAGAAAAGAAAAATATTCTTTGAAGAAAGACCAAGAACAATAGGAAAACTCTGTGGTATGAAGGAAATTCCTGCTCAACTGGTTGTTTAACAAAGGATTCACATCGAAGGAATGAACTTGTCTTAGCTCATTAATTACACCATAAATCTGGATTCAAAGGCACCTGGGGTTGTATACCTGGACTAACTATGCTAAACATTTGTCCTACTTTCTTGCTGTACATAATAACACAGTGTGAACGATGGAGTTTGGCTGCAGAGCTAAACTGGCTACTGATTGTAAATAAGCCCTCCAGATAGTCATCAATGATCAGTGAGCAAATACTGCAACACTTTCATGGGCCGGTGGAGAAGGGTGAAAGACTGGTGGGAAGGAAATGTAGCAATCTAGTAAGAGAGGAAGGAAATACAAACAAACAGCTCAATAAAAGCAAGAGGCTCTCAGGACCCAACATGGATGAGATTAGTTGAAATGCCCAACAAAGGGGAGGGAGAACCTGTAGAGACCATATCCGGGGGTTAGGCAAGGCCCTGGGTTGAGGGGTGGGGCCATTCATTCTCCTCAAAATTTTAACCCAGAATTGCTCCTGTCTAAAGGAAATACAGGGACAAAGAGTGGAGCAGAGACTGAAGGAAAGGTCATCCAGAGACTGCCCTACTTGGGGATTCATCCCATATGAAGCCACCAATGTCAGTCACTATTGCTGATGCCAAGAAGTGCTTGCTGACAGGAGCCTGATATGGAGGTCTCTTGAGAGGCTCTGCCAGAGCCTTACTGACACAGATGAGGATGCTTGCAGCCAACCACCGGACTGATCACGGGGACCCCAGTGGAGGAGTTAGCGAAAAGACTGAAGGAGCTGAAGGGGTTTGCAATCCTATAGGAAGAACAACATCAACCAACTAGACCCTCAGAACTCCCAGGGACTAAGCCACCAACCAACAAGTACACAGGGAGGGACCTATGGCTCCAGCCACATATGTAGCAGAGGATGGCCTTGTCAGGCATCAATGGGAGGAGAGACCTTTGGCCCTGTGAAGGCCAGTGTAGGGGAATGCCAGGGTGGTGAGGTGGGAGTGGGTGGGAAGGGGAGCATCTACATAGAAGGGGAGAGTGAGAGGGAGGAACCAGGAAAGGGGATAACATTTGAAATGTAAATACATAAAATATCCAAAAAGGAAAAAAGAAAAAAAGAAGAGTGCCACCTGGAGGCCACAGGCAGCCTAATACACAATACACAGTTGTGATAGGAGAACTTGAATTGTCTATGCAAATGAGCTGCCCGCAGGATTGGTTACAGTAGCATGGTTCCACAGGACTTGGCACCAGTGACGTGTGACAAACTTCCTGACCATTATAGCTGCACAGAGTTGCCAGTGTAATGATAAAGAACATGATAACCAGCGAATACTAAAAGTCATGCTAGAACATTCTGTATTATTCATTACAAAAATACCAATTGTTAATTTAATTGACAAGATCTAAAAAAAGATAGATGTAAGTAGAGACTCGTGATTTACAGTGAAATGTTAACTAAAACATTCTCTTTGACTGCTAGGATCCTTACCATCATCCACCCTTAAATTCCTTGGTGCTTGCCAATTACACAGAGCAGGACACAGGACACAGGATTTGTGTCCACCAACCCTGGAACTCAATATTCTTTAACACAGCTGGGCCATGTACAAATCACCCCAAATATAATATTCATGGGAAGTGAAAGGCAGAATATATTGCTTAGTAAACATAAATTAAAATGCATATATATATATATATATATATATACACACACACACACACACACACACACACACACACACACACACACACACACTCAATTCTCAAAACTGTGTGAGGTGAGAGATTTCTAGAAGGGAATTAACCAAAATATTATCAGTGGGTATTTCTAGGTATTGGGATTTACCATACTATATACAGCTCTCTTGAATTCTACACTGATGAATGAGTTATATAAATGGTAACACAAAATTAATTCAGTATGTAGTGAAAGTTGGCAGTGTAGAACACACCCTGGTGATGTCTGGGGCCATGTTCCACATCAGAGCATGTAAACAGAGCTCAGAAGAGGCTCTACATCAAAACGGAGGAAGGTATTTGCCCTACTGCAAGGCAGCTTGGCTTAGCCAATGTTTCTCAATAGAAAGCACAGATGGCATCTGGGACAGACACTCTGCCTTTGTATCACCTACCCAGCACACTTGCCCCCACTTCCATTGGTAACAACCAATTTCCACAGGTTTACAAATCTCATAAAGAAACCACCTCACTCATATTTTATTTTATGTGTGCAGGTGCTTTGGATGGAAGTGTGTAGCAGCTGTGGAAGCCAGAGAGGGCATTGGATTCAATGGAACTGGAGTTACAGATGGTTGTGAGTCACCATGTAGGTGCTGGGAAACTGAACCTAGGTCCTTTAGAAGAGCAGCCACCTCTCAGTTCCCAAATATCTGTTAAATAGCTTAACATCAGGAAACTGACTGCTTCTAATGACACATAGCTACAAAAGAAGCCAACTACAGGAACTAAGATCTAGAGGGGCTGGGGAGAGAGCTCAGTTGTTATAAAGAGCAGAACTCAAGAGTTCCAGGAGCTGCATAAAATACCCAGTGGCTATTAAGAAAGCAGGGACATGGGTTTCCCTAGAACAAGTGGGCTAGCCAGAGTAGTCATCTTAGCAAGCTTTGGTTTTCACTGAGAGACTTTGCTTGTCTCATTGAATAATTTGGAAGAGCTATACAGGGGGATTCCTAACCTTGGGCTTTCACATGCATGTGTTTGTGGAGGAGAAAAGAGAAGCTGCCATTCGTTATCTGAGCTCATTAACTACACAGCAAAGATATAAAAGACTTAGGCAATACTCAAGGGCACAGCCTTCTACAGACACTTCAGATTAGGAACACACGAGGCAGTCGGCTTTTGGCTTAAGTAGTGGCCATGTCCTCATGTCAACAGAAACTCCTACTTCTATGCTCTATGAACCAGCCATCATTTTAAGCCTGCATTGGGAAACAAATGTATATATAATATACCAGTGACGGGTCCTGAGAGTTTCAGTGGACAACTGCTTTAACTTCTAAAAAGGCTGATTGTGTAATTGCACATGTTAGAAATAATGGCAATTAAGGGGACACCTGCACAAATTAAAACTGATAATGTTTCCACATATACATCCAGTAACATGAAGGACTTCTTTGAATGTTACAAAGGAAAGCATTACTACTGGTATACCACACAATCCTATAAGACAGGCAGTTATAGAGAGAGTCAACTGTACCTTAAAAAAGATGTTTATTAAACACAAAGGGAGAGCAAAAAACCCAAAATAATGCTTTGTTAATTTTCTTAATAAGTTAGGCTACAACAGCAGCTGAAAGACATTGGATTATTGAAAAAACCTCAGGAACTAAGCCAACCAATACACTATAAGGATGTGTTGACATTAGAATGGAAACCTGCAATAGTTTTAAGATTATGTGATTATTCTTATATATCTGCAGGGAATGAGAAATATGGTTACCAACCAAATGTATAAAACTCAGATCTGACCAGGGAAAACCTTTTATCAGCTGAGACATGAGTGTCTCCACAAAGCAAACAGCCCAGGTGATTCACTCTCAGAATGTCTGTTACTGATCTCTCCAAAAAAAAAAAAAAAAAAAAAAAAAAAAAAAAAAAAAGAAGCACCCAACTTCAAAAGGCCTAGCCCAAACCATTGGTCACACAAAGACTGGACAGACAATACAGAGACTGGGCACCAAATGCTACAGCTAGCTCTTTTCAGATGAACCATTCCCCCCTTCCCCTTGGGCCTCATACATGAATTCTTCTTCCCAATTCAGCAGGAAGCGATTGTAAGACTGTTGGGGTGGATAGTTTTGCTTCTGTGATGTGTTATGGTCGTTATCATCTAGAGTGGTAGGTTGTTTTGCTTGGTTATTGCACATCGATGGAAATTTAAGGTCGTTTTATTAGACTATTGTTTGACTCTCTTGTACAATACATAGCTATTTGTTTAAGGTATGAGGTGAAGTCTTAGTTTTGTGGTTCTTATAATTGTTCCTATTGCATGTAGATTGTTAATGTTAGAGAAAAAGACAATTTTTAAACAGAAAGGGGGCTATGATGTGGAAATTTCTGGATTTTTTTTTTTTAATTTTGAGACTCAATTGTGCCATGTGATATTTTTCTGGAGACTGTCTTATAAGAGGATGCTTTGCTGAAGCAGGGAAGATGTTTTGTTGATTACAAACACATCATGTTTTTCTGGAAGCTGCCTGGAAAAAGGGCATGTGGTGTTTTGCTGAAGTGGACACGAGAGAATATGCGATGTTTGGAAAGGGTATAAGTATAACCCAACAGACAGTGGATGATGCTGTGTGGGCCTGGTTCACCTTACCGCTCTCTGCTGATCATGGTTTGTCAGGAATTTGTGGAGAGAATATCATGTTTTGTGATAGCCCAGCTTGTGATAAGCAGCTTCTTGCTGCTTCTGTGGATTGGGCCGCGTGGCAGAGCCTTGCAGTTTCTGGACCCAACTCCCACTGCTGATTGTGAGTGGATCAAGCTACCGCTGCTGACTCATGGGAACTGATCTGCGGATATCCTCCATCGAAGCCTGGGATGGCCCAAAAGGACTACTTCGCAACAGGTGCATATCCCCCTCTGCCCTATTAATCTTTCCTTTTCACTACCTCTGGTGAGTGGTGGACTAGAAGGGAGGGGAAAACATTCAAGAACCCTTATTAAAGTAGGTTTTGAAAAATCTAAGCCTATACTTCATTAATACCATTCTAAATTATAATCTAGGTAAATATTGTAGATTTTTTTAAACCAAATGTCATTAATGTAAGCTTCCAAAGATTATCTTAAGAGGAAATATGGCAGTAGAATTGAAATACAGGCACACTATAAGAAAATGCCCAACTATACGGCTTACCAAGCATGCTGCCAGCCACCAGGATATCAAAGAGTGTGTCTGCATAGCGACGATAATCTAGTCGTGAGCCAGTAGAGTCCAAGAATTTGGCTACAGCTTCAAGGTCATCACCAGCTTCATTAAGCCCCTGGACAAGTGTATCCCTGAAGACTGTGGGTTCGAATTTCTCTTTTTCATCTGAAATAATAAGTAAGTAAATAAATAAATAGATTTCATGTGTTTATCCATATAGTCCTGAAAGAAACTGTAAATGTAAACTTCCATGTTCTAAAACCCCCGTTAAAATATTTATTCAAACAAACTAAATAACTCTGTATAATAAGGCCACCAAGCGTTTTAAGCATCTCACACACAATAACTTTAACGATTGTTCATTTATAGGCTAGCCCAATCTATTAAGTCTCGTCATGGAAAAATTTATGTCAACTAAAACTTAAATTATTATTTTGTCAAAGATAAAGAAATGAAGCAGAGAATCGCTGGACTGTAGAAGAAGACAATGAACAAGACGGAGATGGAGGAAACAAGACATACCTCTTCAATAAGACAAACTACTCTGGAGAATGGGCAAAGAACCCTGAATACGAGAAACAAGATGTGTTGTGTGCTGCATGCGCAGGGCAGGTACTGTCTCTCCTCAGCACGTGACATTCAGTCTCGAGAGTCCCAAAGATGTCTTGCTGTGTGTGCATGGGTGTTATCTCTATTCATATTTTGCTAGCATCCAAAGCATAACATTCAAAACACTTATTCATTGAATAAGACAGTGAGATACTTGTTTAGAATCTTACAATCTTTTTAATGGATTCTTCTAGTTGTTGTAATCTATTCCAAGATCACATATCGTCTAGATTCTGAAATACTGTGCTGTAGACTCATGCAGAAGAGATAAATGATGATTTAGTGTTGTGATTAAGCTCAGTTTTGATACCGTAGGTCATCTGACAGGGCTGCAGATGTAAGGGAAAAGAGCTGTTATTCAGCGGTGGTCACTGGTGAGGAACACAATGAAAGACATCATGACCTAATGTGATGAACTGTATTCACAAACGAACTCAGAGACATGGTGTTGTGTGGTTGGAGAGAAGTATGGGAGATGGAGGAGTCCTGGTCTAGACTCTAGAGCGTTGTCTTGTCTTGTGGAAGGCTGATGTTGAAGAAGAGAAAGAGAGGAAGAAGGCAGAGGGCAGGGAAGGACCTGATAAATACTTCCTGAGTGACAGTGGGCAGTGACAGTGACAAATGACAGAAAAAGAGAAGAACAACTGAAAGAGAAGGCTGAAAGTTATCTGCCAGAAAAAAACTAGACAAAAAGGTGAACACGCTAGAAAATCTTAGTCAAAAGACAAGGAAGAGGGCGGAGCAGTCAAAAGTTAAAATAGTACAGCAAAAACATAGCAAACCCCAAGTCAATTGAAATTACTTTTTAAATTTCCAGATAGTTTAAAAAAACAAAAAACAAACAAACAAACAAAAAAAAAAACCAAACCAAAAACAGAATTGAAGAATGAATTTTTAGTTGAAAAGTGTTACATACTACCCTTAAATTGGATGCACATAAATTTTTGAATGCCAGAAATAAATCAACCACCAGATGTTTCTGAGGCAACACAAACCAAAACCAAGTCACACATGAAGTATCAAGAAACAGAATCACACGAACTGTTCAAAAATTATGAACAATTTGGGTTCAAACACCAGTTATCTTCAAAAATTTGGCTAAAACCAACTTCTAACCTAGAGTCCCAGTGTTCAGCCAAACTAGAATTCTTCAAAGACAAGGGCAAAGTGGGGATGTATTAAAATGTTCAAAGCCTCAAAAGTGTGGGGTAACTATAGGCTAAGCCACAAGATACTACAAAGGAGGAAAAGACACAGGAGAAGGAAATAGCGCAGGTGTAGACAGTGGGAAGGAAGTCCAGCTTCTAGGAGGCAGCTCAAAGCTGAAGAACACAGCAATGTGACCAAAAGAGCGCTTCACTATCATAAAAGGTGAGGGGAAATGAAACCTATGTACCACAGTCCACCTGCCAAAGTCTCAGAGATCACCGTGGATGAGGGAGTGGAAAGAACTTAAGAGCCAGAGGCAGTGGGTGGAAAGAAGACAGTGTCTTAGGGACATGGGCAGGACAGACATACACATGAATGCATTATAACAGTGGCTGCGACATCTTGTATAAGACCCACAGAGTCCCGAAAAGGAAACTCAGCACGGTGAAGGGAGTTGGGTACAAAGTTCCATCCCTAGCTGAGAGGGAAATATCTACCAGCTGCTGGGAGAAGGGTCAGTTTGCTGTAAAAGTACAGCTCTGATCAGGCTTCTCTAACTGAGTGGAAGGTCACACAACCAAGAACGTTTGGGCAGCACAAGCTGGTCTTGATGGAATTAAAAAATAGATGTAGAGTATGTGTGAGGAGGGAAAGGGGATATACCTAGGAAGCTTTGGGGGAGAGAGAAAAGGTGAATATGATTAAAATACATTGTATGACATTCTCAAAGGACCGACAACGTGAGATGCACCTATGACACAAGAATTCCTCCACCATACAACCACCGTTATCAATTCTTTAATATTACAAAGGGGAAGTTAAGGTTGTCTAGTTTTAAGCCATAGGAAATGAAGCCAAAATCAGAAAACTTCTGAATTCATTTAATTACAAGGTCTCACAAGGATGCTTATGTAAAGAGAAACACAACCAAGTAAGAGCTGTACCATGAAGGTCTTGTCCACAGTCGTAGGAGAGGACAGATGGTCAGAGGGAGCAGGGCTGAACACTCTGTCTCTGTAGTGGGGGTAAGCATCTAATACTGCAAAAGTAAGAAAGAAGGGGGCGTGGGGGGAGGAGCAAGAGATAGCCACAGGAAAACATGATCTGACTTCATTCACGGTTGTGAAATCAAAAGCACCAACCAGACGAGTCCACTGAGGCCCAGCCGCTGTGACTACAGCCGATGGAGCCCTCTGCTTAAATTACATGCTTGCCTAACTCTGGTATCATTAAAACTGTCTCGCTTGCACAGATTGGCCACTCGTAGCTGTCTAACGTAAGAACGGATAATAAGCAGTTGACATCATTTATACTAACAGCAGAACCGGAGTGCTAGTCAGAGGTGCGTAAGGAGGAGATGCCATAAAGACAGATGCAGATTAATAGCAACGGTGTTCACTATAAAACAAGAGATAAAAGACTCTTTGATGTCTTAAGAAAAACATTATGCAGCCACGATCATGTAAATGGCAGCAACAGAAATAATTAGTCTTGTGCAGTGGGGGAGGGGAGGAGGGTCAACATTCTAGAAGAACAGAGTACGTAGGCTAGAGTGTAGAATAATCATAGTCCTGAGCTGGGGGAACCCATGGGCAAGCAGAGAAAACAGCACCTTTTGACTCAGAACCTAACCCAAGGGTCAATTTCTCTTCTCTGGAGACAGATGTTTGCTTCCTCGAAATAGGAAAAACACAGGAAATAGAAAGACCATAGGTCATCCATTACGTCTATGACTGACTTCAACTGAGGCGATTCTCACAACAATACACTATGCTTTGATGTTGACTGAGGTGGTAGATCAGACTTTGATAATTTGGAAATTACAAACCGAGGAACTGAGAAATATGGTTGGGGCGGGTATGTGTGTGGGGGTGGGGGCTGGGGGGGAGGGAAGGGGAGCCAAGCTATGCCAAGAGTCCACAGAGTAAAAATTATTTTTATGGGGCTGGAGAGATGGCTCAGGGGTCAAGGGTACTGACTGCTCTTCCAGAGGTCCTGAGTTCAATTCCCAGCAACTACATGGTGGCTCACAACCATCTGTAAAGGGATATGATGCCCTCTTCTGGTGTGTCTGAAGGTGGCTACAGTGTACTCATACACATTAAATAAATATTTTTATGTAATAGACAACTTAAAACTTTGTGTTTGAGCTGGACGTGGTGGTGCATGGTGGCCAAGAGGCAGAGGCAGGCAGGTATCTAAGGCTCTGGGGTCTATAGAGTAGCCAGGTTACACAGAGAAACCCTGTCTCAAAAATCAAACAACTTGACAACTTGTGCTTATCAACTTTCAGTAATTTCCTAAAGGAACTGCCAAGGAAGAGGTAAGATATGAGACAGCTCAACATGGCTACAGATGCTTTTGTGTGATGTCAATGTTCACTGTCACCCCGACAAAATCTAGAATCATGTGGGGAGATGGTCCCCAGGGAATATCTGAGAAGCCTTTTCTTCAGTGATATCTTCTGACTGTGGAGATAATGTGACGAGCTATCAGTGCCTCAACTTCCACAGCATGATGGGCTGTGAGCAGAATAGAATAGCTTAGAGATAAAGCACTTGTCTCACATGTACCCATGCAAGGCCCTGGCCACGTCTCTCATCATTAGCTCAGGAGGGAAGAAAGCCGACAGAGAAATCACACAGATGTGCTGACTGACGCTTCTAGTCAGGAACTCAAGCGGCTGAAACTGAAAGACTGTGGCAAGTCCAAAGCCAACTGGACGTTCACTATATGGTGAATTCTGCTCACAGCAGGAATGAGTGAAAGTCCCATGCACTTCAAGGGCTAGTACCATACTAGATTTAATCTGACTTCAGATTCCGGGAACCTCTTTTCCCTAGGAGCACTATCCTTTTCATGAATATTTCCTCAAAAAACAAAGCAAAAAACAGGAAACTAAAATATAAAACATGAGGTCACAATCAGTAAGGCTGTGCATGTAAGAAGCAGCCAAACTTATCAGTTGTTTTCACTTTGTCCTTGAAGGGGCAGAGCTCCAGTAGGACACGAGAGCCGTCCAGCACTAAACAGAAAACTCAGTTCCACAGCTGCACCACAGAATAAAGGCTAATTAAGAGTCCCAGTGCACCAGTAAGGGGAAGTAGGAGACAGTTCAAACTCTTTTCAATCCTACTAATTTGATTAGAACACACATACACTATACAACACGACACGACACGACACGACATGACACGACACGACACGACATGACACGACACGACACGACATGACACGACACGACACGACATGACAACACGACATGACAACACGACACGACACAACCTACCCCTTTTCCGGGTTTTGAACCGCTGGCCTGTTAGTACCGGCTTCTGATGCTTATTCATAAAATTACTGCAAAAGAAAGACAGCATTTATGTACTTCAAATTAGCATTCCAAACAAACCTATGTAGATAACAGTACATGTTCAAGCTCAACCACGAGTGAATGTGGATTCTGCCCTCCTGGCTTAGTAAATTGAGCATTTACCAAGGACCAAGGTTGGGAAACAACCACTGGCATCAACGTTGGCAGAAGTTAAGACTCCGTGCAATGCTTTCAGGGAGTAGATGATGAATATCTGTTAATATTTACGTGATATACCCCGCAGTCTAACAATTACTTTATTCCCACTATCCTACAGTCACACTTACACACCAAGGCGGACATATATGTATGTGAAATACAGCTGTGGCATTGAACATGTGTCTCGTTAGCCCTGGAAAAGAGTGAATTAGATTGAACTCTGCTGTGGCCTCAGGTTCGGCCTCCATCTCTGATGATGGAGTTATGTTAAGACCCCATTTTCCCCATCATACACTGCGTTGAAACCTCAGTGACTTCTGCTTTTGCTCCAAAAGACAGGATGAAGTCTAGTTTCTGAGGCCGCACTTGGCTTCTTCCAGGTAGGCTCCCCCGGCTGTTCCTGGTGCTTACTCTGTGCGCGCACTCATTCACACCTCCTTTGCAGGGACTTCCTGTCTCTGATAGCAGTGTCCCCCGCTTCCTGTGTATGCTGACTAGCATTCTGCTCCTTCCGTCTTCAGGACCAGCCATTTTATCGTCATCTGATTGATTTAAGGACTAAAAATCTAAGACTACTTTTTAAGACTTACAAATTAAGCAACATGTGAGCATCTAAATGCTTAACTGGTCAGCTCTTCATAGGAAAGAATTCTGTTAAAGAAGATGAAGTGCAACTTGTTTGCTTAAAAGGAGGGTAAATATAATGTGCTTCTCATGCCTAAGGAAAAAATTAAATATTGATATATAAAATTTATTCTCTAAGACCTTTAACAATGAGTAGTAACCTGTTGGAATACATACCAAAAATATCTAGACTGCTTAAGTTACAGAAGCAAAAGAAGGCAGTATGTGCTATTCAAACGTGACAGCATTTACCATCTACCATTTTAAAAAGTGTGACTTGAAGCGATTCTTGGTGGTATTGTAACCCCAACTATTTGGGAGGCCGAGGCAGGAGGATTTCCACTTTAAGTTCTGCTTGGGATATGGAGAAAAAGTTCTAGGCCAACCTTGGCAGCTAAGTGAGCCCCTGTCTCAAAATGAATGAATAAAGAATAAAAAGGGGGGAGAGCTCAGTGTTGGGGTGCTAGTCACCCACTCGATCTTCAACACCATGAAAACGGCTTTATAAATCGTGACTTGAAAATGCCTGGATTTCTTCAATCACACCACTAAGTAATCAAGAAAATCAGCCCTACCCAAATAATTATCACATCATGAAGTTTAAAAGAATCATTAGCAATATGAGAAAATAATCATGATTCACTTTATAAATTAAATGCTCCTTCCTAGGGCTGGGGCTATTGCTCGGTGGTAGATCACGTGCCTGGCAGGCTCTTGGTCTTGTGCTCCATCCCCAGAGCCACCAACACCAAACAAAACCAAAATTTCCTTCCCCACCAATCGCTCTGAGGAAGTAAAAGTAACTACAAGTAAAGCAACAGACGCGGAAGGCAGTCGATTTTGCCACTGGGGTTGAGTTTCTAACAACTTTACAAAGTGAAAGGAAGTGTTCTGGGAGATACAAGGCTGACCAGCCTGAGGAAGATGGGGAATGAGTACAAATCCTTAAGCGATGCCAATAGTTACGAGGTCAGAGTCTCCATCAGCGGGTCCTCCCGTTTCACGTGATGGATGTTGGAAAAGTAATAATGCACGTGGATTATTTACATCAACTGTGAGAGCCATCCAGAAACCTCCATGTTGACATTTTTATCGGATGCACCCCAGACCAGCAAACATTCGACTGATGCAAATGTGGTGACACCTATGTCTCCCTCAACACGTCCACCTTCCCCAGTACAAACACCCCTCTGTGTATTATCCCTCAACGACCAACAAAGGGTTCAAGTGTCATTAGGAAACATGGAGACAAAAGTAAAGTGAAAAATTCAACTCTCTATTAAAATGTCTTCCTTTTTTAAAAATCTGGAAAATCTCAAACGTGAGCCTTCTCTGAAAGCTTGGTTTTTGATCCGGAATACAAACCCAAGGACTTCCCTAATTAACGCCCGTCCTTGCACCTTATTCCCATTCTTATTTCTACTGGAGAATTACCACAGAGCACATTTAACTTTTAAATCAACTTCAGTTCTAAGGGCTTGCATTTTCCTTCACAGCCTGCTTATACAGCTTGTTGTCACCACTGTCTGCTCTCTGTGGAGAATAACTGAATGATACAGAAACACGTGTGTGTCTGCGAAGACTAATAAAAACCAACAAAACTCAACCAAACCAAACCTGTCTCCTACAGTCTGAGGCTGAAGGACGACTCTGGTGACCAAGAGTACCTGTCGCTGGGCTGTTTCTATTTGCAGCAGAGACACACTTCCCTCTAAATTTAGCTCTTCATGCTACACTATAACCTGCTCCAGCGAGGGTCAGCCTGTATACCGTCCTTGCTGAGCTTGTGTGAAAATCCTGGCCTGAGAAAAGCCAGGCCACCTGGGATTAAAAAACAGACATAGCTCAAACCTAGAGCAGTATCAAAGAATGTGCAGCAAAGAATATTCCAGTAGGACACTGTTAAAAGTCCACCTTCTATTACTGTTTATTATTATTTGGTATTATGTTTGCCACACTACATTATAATCTGAAACCAATGAACTAGATACAAAGAAGTAATCATTCTTTGCGCTATACTGGAAAACCTGGTGGGTGTAGCTGGAGGCCATTAGTAATCCTACTAATACTTTGGAGATCGAGATAGGGATGGGGTGGGGAGGTCACCGTTTTGATGTCAGCCTGGGCTACTCAGAGCCTACGTCAAATGGAACAAGACAGACACAGTATCAAGCCAAGCACAGATGATCTACCAGAAAAGGACTTAATCCTCTCCTGTCTCTCTGAGCTGTGATCGTTTGCCCCAGTCCTTGGAGGTTTGTTGTTCACACGCTCTGGCTTTGTCTGCTGTTTGCTCTTGTTTGGTTTATCTCTAAATTCTGATAGCCTCCTTCCATGACGTGCATACTACTGCACTATGCACAGGACACATCTTCAACTTAGGAAGATAAAGCAGAGGTCACACCATTTTTTTTTTCCCCTGTAAAAGGAGAGAAAGATAGACTCAGCTCAATGGTCTCGTCTCCATTCCAATTGCTACGGCCTGAAGAAGCCATCTGCGAATGAGTCCTGCAAAGATGGCTCCGAGGGGAAACACTTTCATCTACAGAGCTGGTGACGTCAGTTTGATTTCTGGAACCCATTAAGGAGGAGAGAGAGAGAGAGAGAGAGAGAGAGAGAGAGAGAGAGAGAGAGAGAGAGAGAGAGAGAGAGAACGGACTCCATAAAGTTGTCCTCTGATCTCCACACATGCGGAGAGTCACACATGTCCTTCTCTCCTGTCCCCATGTGTGCACACCTCACACACACGTGTGCACAAAGACTGTTCAATAAAGATTTTAAAGGAGAAAATATGAAAACAAATAGCTATGGCTATAGGGCAGTAAAACTTTATTAACAAAGTAGGTGGGAAGCCAGCTGAGACCCCACCCCCATGTCTGACTATGAACAATGCACTCAGCATGTTTATGCATAATAAAAGAACTGCTTTGTTCACAGCTCCTAACACACAAGATATATTTAACCACTGAAGCTCTTAGTAGGGCCGAATACCTAAATGTTTAATTTTATTTCATTCTCATTAATTAAAATTATAATCAATCGAATGGCCACCATATAGACTATGTGATTTTAAAAACAAGTCTTATAGCTTCAAATAATTTTTTTTCCTGCTAGCCTGTGTCCTTTTTTTTTTTTTTTCATCTTTATTAACTTGAGAATTTCTTATTTACATTTCGATTGTTATTCCCCTTCCCGGTTTCTTCAAATACTTTATATCTATAAAACTGTATGTTTTCTTTGGGTTGGGGGAAGGTGAGTTTTAAGACTGTAATTATGTTTCTCCCTTCCTTTTCTGCCCCCTCCAAACTCTCCCAAATACGTTCTCCACTCTACTTCAAATTCATGGCCTCGGGGTTGGGGATTTAGCTCAGTGGTAGAGCGCTTGCCTAGCAAGCACAATGCCCTGGGTTCGGTCCCCAGCTCCGGGGAAAAAAAAAAAAAAAAAGAAAAAAGATAAATTCATGGCCTCTTTTTCATTGTTATTGCATGCATATCTGTACACACACACACACACACACACACACACACACACACACACATACACACACACACACACACACACACTCCTAAATATAACCTGTTTGGTCCATATAATGTTACTTGTATGTATGCTTTTATGACTGACCATTTGGGACTGGACAACTAATTGGTGTGCTCTTCCCTGGGGAGGGTGATCTTCCCCACTCCCTGCTTTGCTTAGTTGCCTGTGATTATTAGTGTAGGGTTGAGGCCTCATGAGCTCAGTTTTCTCTGTGCAGTTAGGCAAATTCGTCCGGGCTATCCTTCCTTCTTGTTTGGTCAGTCATGTTGGTGAGACTTCATAGCTTTTGATGTGCTTCCTTTTTACTAGTACTTCACCATTCCGTATGGCACCAGAAGGAACTGAAATTTGATAGGTGTTATACATGGAGGTCATCAGGGTACCCGAGGAAACCCCAGAACATTGTAACTTTGGCAGCAGTGTCTGGAGCCCAAACAATACACTTAGTTTTTGTGGGGACTGTCCAGTTGTCTTGGTCGTGTCCTACCTGGAATGGATGGTTTGAGCTTCCAGGCTGTAGAGAAAGCTTGACTATTGTGCCTTTGCCTCTGCTACTGTTTCAGAGACCAGAGGTGATTATCATCTTAGGGGACGCGGTCAGCAGTTGCTCTGATCCATTCAATTTGCAACTTTATTTATGTGGGGGTGGGTGGGTAGATATTTAGTGCCCAGTGAATCTGGGGGCTCACAGCCACAGCACAGAGAACAGGGGAAACACCACAGCTAGAATCTTACATTCATTCCGTAAGACAGATCGTGTGCAGAGAACAACTTGCAACTTGCCGGGATCGGTTCTACCTCTTCCCCAGATGGGTTCTAAGGATCATACTCAGGTAGCCAGGCTTGGTGCCAGGCACCCTTACGCACTGAGCTGTCTTGCTGACTGATCCTAAGTCTGTAGTGCATGTTTTGCATGTGAGCAAGCCCATGAAAAAGTGGGTTTTACTCAGGCCAAATATGAGGCTTTTGTGGTCCCCGGTTATGCCTATGAAACTTGGCTCTCACATATCGGTCTGTAGAGAACTCCGCTTCTGGGCTTCTTGGCACAAGTTGCCCAGGTCCTTTATAGAATTGGGTTGGTCATCTACTTTTCCAGGAGACTGGCGCCTAGGAAAATGGTATGGAATTAGCAATGGTAAAGCCACTCCCTGTGAGGTGACAGGTGACTGTGAAGCATTATCATTGTGGGGACCCTAGGTGACCTAGACCTGGCGGGGTAGGGTCTTTCCTGTTCAGCAGAAAGAATACCAGGGAGACAGCCAGCAGAACCTCTGGGGACAGGAGGCCTTCCTTTCTGCTGTGCAGCCAGCTAACCTCCCTTTATCACGGAGGTGATCTTTGGCCCTCTTCCTGCCCACACCTACATAAGACAGGTTCCTGTGGTTAAGGGAGGCTCCTCAGGGCAACCGGAGATGCTGCCTTGTGAAGGTGGCTCCAAGAAAGTCAGCAAGTTTCCTTTTCCTCAGTTCCTCTCCTGGGTTGCAAGCTTCTCTCCCTCTGCCCATCTCTATTTCTATAAATGTGCAAGGCACCTCTACTTATTGGTTTAGGAGGGTTTGGGGTTCAAGAACCAACCTTTTGTGTTTTCCAGCAAGAAGTCACATGGACGTTGTTTTTGTTAAAGAAACACTTTCAAGGCCTGGGAAGGCGGTGGGTGGGAACAGGTCCTTTCCCATGTGAGGGCTACATCCAGGGAGAGCTAGTTAGGGTTAACCTGAGATCTGGGTAGATGCCCAGGAGTGGAATAGCTAGGCCATTCGATAGCTGTGATAATGCATTCTGATGAAAATATCTTACATTCTAAGAGACGAGAATTTTTTCCAGACCTCACAGCCAGATTTAATAATATACCTTAGTGTGGTTTAAGACTGCAGGCCATGTGGGCTCGGCCTGTGCCTTTAAGAAACAGTGTAACAACCAACTTTAACTTGCCTTGAATTTTCCTGTAATCAACTTTTATAACCTAATACTTAGCAAAGCTCTTCTATACATTATGCACTCTCATGCCTCTGACCCAGATAGTGTGTGTGTGTGTGTGTGTGTGTGTGTGTGTGTGTGTGTGTGTGTACAATCACTTACTGGAAACAGCAAACGGGCTGAAAAAATGGCTTTATAAAATGAATATTGACCATAAATGTCAGATGGGCCATACAGATATTGCTTGCCAAACAATGATGTTTATAATATTGGTCGTTATCTGGGTCAGTTGGGGTTAGAGTCAGTGACTTAATTCCTTGTAAAACTCTGTTAAAGATTGCTGGAAAGTATCCCTCATTCCTTCCCCACATGATACTTTCTGAGCTGTCCAATGAAAAGAGAACAAAGCCTTCTGTTAGGGATAGCGAGAGAGATTCTGAAGACAGCGTTCTGGCAGTTATTGATTCAGACTCATGCAACAGATAGACAGGATGACGGAAGAGAGACAGAGTGAAGCGGAGAATTTAAATCTGGGTTCCCTCTTGGTCAAATGACACCAAGGGGATTCGATTCCTTTCTTTAATGAGACATCGTTATTTGTGACTTTGCATTTATTATTAATGTGTCCAAACCCACTGCAACAATGTAACTCACATCTGTAATACTTACATATTTTTTTCCATACTGATAATTTTATATCCTATGATACTGAGGAACAAGGATGGAAGACAGAAGAAAAATATCAGATTTGAGGAGAGGAGTACAAAGAGAGGCAAGGGCTGGAGAGATGTCTCAGAGGTTATGAGTATTATCATCATTAACAGGAGTACCAGGGGATCTGATCCCTCTCTGGCCTCCATGGTTTCTGCACACAGGTGGCTTACCTGCCTGCATCACAGAAACTTTGAAGATGTTATTTAAAGGGCGGAATGTGGAAGTCTGTTAAGGGGATTTGAGGGTGCTGGAGAAGTTTAGCTGGTAAAAGCACTCGCCACTCCTCAGAGGACCCAGATCCAGTTTCTAGCACCCACACAGTGCCTTTCCCAACAGCTTTAACTCCAGTTGCAGAGGATCTGAGCCTTCTGGCCCAACAGTCACTGCATGCAAGCAAGTGGCACAAGCGGCCATGCAGGCTAAACACTCACACAACAAATACAAATCTTTTTAAGGGGAGGTGGTGGTTAATGGTATCATTGTCAGTTTAATTTACAGTCTATCCCTTAATAAGGAGAGAAGTTAGTTTGATGTGTAAATTTTGGAATACGGGCTTACTAACAGGCTAACTATATAACAGTTTGTAGTTCAAAGCATATTGTTACATTAAAACTATTTTTTAAATCCATACAAAACAATGTGTTTTCTGTTTGTGTAAGGTCAGTGAAACACAAGAATGTATGTGTATTTAAATTTATATATACGAATACATATATCTGTATTATAAACATTCATGTCAATAGGTGTTTTAGTTTTCCTTGAAGATGTCAGAACACCTGAGTTATTTCTAGAAGTTGAGCATTCCGAGGAACTTAGAAAGTCATGTTATCTTTCTTGGCAGCACTTAGGTTTCTGAGCACTCCCTGAGAAGGCAGAACTCCTAAGGGTTCTGAATCATTTCCTCTTCCCAAGTTCTCCTAAATGATTTATTGTTTCCTGTGTTTGCCTTTCCTCTGTAGCTCTGTGTGTGCGTAACTTTTATTTCTGAATGATTTGAGAAGAGTTTATATGTACTTTCTGCCTCGGTCTGCTACTTGAGTGTGCATTTCTGAAGAGTCAGAAAATGGGCTGCTGAGATGGCTCCGTGGATAAAGCCACTGGCTGCCACACTCCATGGCCTGTGTCAGTCCTCAGAACGTACACAGTATAGAACCACACCAACTGTCCTCTGATGTCCCCACATACATAGCAGCATGCACATACCCAAAACACATGGACAGACAGACAGACAGACAGACAGACACACACACACACACACACTAAACAAATAAATATAATTAAAATGTTTTCTTGAAAATAGGCGTTTCCTATAGAACACAGGACAATAATAAAATCTAGTGAATTTAATGTAGTCCTTGAACTTACTGCAATCTACCTGCCTCTACTCCCTGAATGCTAGGATTAGAGTTTGGGCTGCTATACTAGGCTTATAACACATTTTTTAGTGTAGACTTTTATGTTTTTGTTTTTATGTAATAATTCCAAAACGGAAAACTTCCTAATCCCTGGACTCATATTTATTAGTTGGCATTGGACTAAAGAAAAAAGGATTCCTTTGAGCTGGGGGCGTCGCTCACTAACATACACAAAGCTCTGAGTCGAATCCCCAGAGCCAGGTACAGACCTGTAATCACAGTGCTCTGGAGGTCTATCCTTATCTACAAGTCAAGTTTAAGGCCAGCCTGGGCTATGGGAGACCCTGTTTCCAAAATGTCTCCTCCACACTTGTATCCTTTTCTTCTCTGCACTGTCCACTGTTTTTACATAAAGTTAGAGGTACAGGCCTCCCAGCTCTGATTTCTTTTCAGAGTATTGTCACTCATGTCCCTGAATCGTTGACAGTCACAGCATCCCAAACTAGGCTAAGAACTGTTTTCAAATTAGTTTTTATTATTTTAATTTTAAAAATGTTTGTTGGTTTGTATTTATTTAGAAACCAGGTATCTCAGGGACCAGACTAAATCTATCCCACTCAACCTTGAAATCAATCAGCTATCCTGGGACTCTTGGTTTTGTTTAGTAGGAAGTGATGTGATGCTAAAAAATGTTCTCTAATTCCTAGGTAAATCTCTCTGTGTATGTGTGAATAACAATGTTGCTATGATCCTGTGGGAATCAGCAGCAGTTACATTTTTTCAAGTACCATGCAACTTTAGTAGCAGAATTTTAGCATTTGAGTGTGCTCTGTGCTTGTACTTAGTACTCTAGTAAAGCAAAAAGTAAGAGGAATTCTGATCAGATCTTTATTTCTTTTCTTAAAGTTCGTTTTTCACTTAATTTTATTTATGTGTATGGACATTTCAGCTGCACGCATGCCTCCGAGGCACATGCATGCCTGAAGGCAGCGTCTGACTTAGTTACTGTTCTATTGCTATGTAGAGACTGTGATCGAGGCAACTCATATAAAAGAAAGCATTTAATTGGGGGCTTGCTTATGACTTTGGAGGGCTAGTCCAATATCATGGTGGGACTAAAAGACAGGAATGGCTCGGGAGCAGTAGCTGAGAGCTTTACATATTGATCCATGGGCAGCAGGGGAGCGGGAAGAGGAAGGGAGGGAGGGAGGGAGGGAGGGAGGGAGGGAGGGGAGAACCTTGTAAGCTTTTGAAACCTCAAAGACTTCCTCCAACAAGGCCACATCTCCTCCCCAGCTAAACCTCTCCAGCACCACCCTCAAATCATTTTAATAGACTTCCAAATTCCCCTCCTTTAGGATAATGTCTTCAAAGTTTATGTGATACATGCAAGGGAGATACCTGTGTACAGATGCCAGAGAGGGATCAGGTCCCTCAGAACTGGAGTTTAATGTGATTGAGAACCACCTTACAGGAGTATCAGGACTCAAACTTGGCCTTCTGCAAAAGCAGCAAGCTAAGTCGTCTCTCTAGCTCCTTATCAAATACTGTCCTTGGGACTTGGAATGAAGTGACCTAACTCAGTGGTATATTTTACCATTTGTTTTTCTTCTAAAAGCCTGATTTAGTACTTCACACTAGCTACTGCTTCAGAGGGAAGTCATTCTCAAATTACAAGTTACTTTGTAGTTCTAAGCTTAGAAAGAATAAGGTTTGTCAGTAGCTTCTAATGCTGTTAAACGATACTATGGCAAGAGTGAAACACCATCAAACTAACCTAATTCAAAAAGGCAAAGATTAGGGGCTGGAGAGATGGCCCAACAGTTAAGAGAATTGGTTGTTCTTTCAGAGATTATGAGTTCAAATCCCAGCAACCACATGGTGGCTCATAACTATTTATATTATAATGAGATCTGGTGCCTACTTCTGTTGTGTAGTGTTCTACATGCAGGTAGAACACTATATACATAGTAAATGAATAAACCTTTTTTAAAAAGGCACAAAATAAAAACCAAAGTTTACATCTCAACCTTTCTTATTCTGACCCTATGACCTAGAGAAATGATAATTTTGATGCTTTAACATTACCGTATGGATCCCTTTATAAAAATGTCTTTATCACTGGAAGATCTTGAAGGGGCTCGAGACCCCATATGTACAACAATGGCAAGCAACCAGAGCTTCCAGGGACTAAGCCACTACCTAAAGACTATACATGGACTGACCCTGGACTCTGACCTCATAGGTAGCAATGAATATCCTAGTAAGAGCACCAGTGGAAGGGGAAGCCCTGGGTCCTGCTAAGACTGAACCCCCAGTGAACTAGACTGGTGGGGGGAGGGCGGCAATGTGGGGAGGGTTGGGAGGGGAACACCCATAAGGAAGGGGAGGGGGGAGGGGGATGTTTGCCCGGAAACCGGGAAAGGGAATAACACTCGAAATGTATATAAGAAATACTCAAGTTAATAAAAAAAAAAAAAAAAGAAAAAGTGAACCATGATCATCTAATAAAATGCTAAAAAATCCTTAAACAAAACAAAAAAAAATGTCTTTATCCACGAGAATTTCACAGATGTTAAATAAGACAAAAGTTAAGTTTGTAATCACCTTCAATGTTCGTTTCTTTAGAAAAGTGTTACTTCCTGGTTACATAGCTGAGCAGATCTTGCACTTGAGTACAGGAGAAAAAGGTGTGTGTGTGTGTGTGTGTGTGTGTGTGTGTGTGTGTGTGTGTGTTGCATGCACTTGAGTATGTGGGGCTCAGAGCAGGCTGTAGATGTCTTTCTCTATTGCTGTTTGCAGTATTGTCTTGAGATAGCATCTCTCACTGCACCAGAAGCTTGCCAGTTCAGCTAGACTGGTTGGTCAGCAAGCTCTCAGGATCC
The DNA here is from genome assembly GCF_021556685.1 of Rattus norvegicus. Classification (NCBI taxonomy): domain Eukaryota; kingdom Metazoa; phylum Chordata; class Mammalia; order Rodentia; family Muridae; genus Rattus; species Rattus norvegicus. The sequence continues at coordinate 59,118,852 of NC_141539.1, forward strand.
CTCTGTCTCTGATCTATGGTTCTGGGGTTACAGCATGGGCACCCATACTTAGCTATTTTTAATGTAAGTGCTCAAGATTCAAATTCAAGTTCCCATGGGTGATGAGCAAGTGCTCTTCCCCACCTGGCAACTTCCAGTCTTGAGAAATATGACTATTTTTTTGAGACAGCCACTCCCCCCCTCCATATATATTGAATGGAAAAAAAAAAAAAAGAAACAAAAAAGGAAAAGAAGATGACTGCTCCAGGGTATGGTAGAAGGAAAGTTTATTGTACATAAAAGGAAGAGCATAGTCAGAGGTAGAGACATCTGGGGGTCCAGAGTGGACATGAGTCTGAGCCAAGTGAGGAGAGAAGGGCTGAAGAGAGGAACCTGCTGACTAAGACAGGTAGCTTAGGTCAAAAGACTGAGGCATAGCCCTAGATGGCTGGATTATATAGGGAAGGGCATGCTATCCATACCTTGTAACTGAGAGAACTAAGGAATGCTGGGAGAACTTGGTGGCCAGGTCCACTTTGCTTAGTTAAATAGACACCTCAACCATTTATCACAGAGTATGAGACTTAACATATATCTCTCTGGTTTGTCTGAAATACACCATGTCAAACAGGATGGCCTTTTAAAAACCTGTCCCTGCCTCTGGAATGCTGGGATTAAAGATTTATATCACCACACCCAGGTGATATAAATGACTTCAATACAAGAGCTCCCAGCTCCACTTAAAGCTTACAGATTGCACAATAAAGGCCTCCTGAGTTGTAGAAAACCAGGAGGTGAAGATCAGCAAAGAACAGAATGTCAAGTACCAGATATCAATTCATAAATGTTGAGAAACTGATGGGCATATTTGTGCTTCTGGTCCAAAGGCAGAGTCAGAGGTTAGGCTAACACAGTAAGAGTCGGGATTCCACTACTTGGAGGGCTTTAATCCAAGGAGGAAAATAGAATTGTTGCAGAAAACTACTGTAATCAGGAGGAGGAAATTGCCAACGTCATGGTAATGAACTTTCAGCAAGGTCAAAGATGGTGGTGGCATGAATCCAAACATTTGCTCAGTTATTACTTCTTTCAACCTAGAAACTCCTACCCTATCATCTGGGACAAGGACCTGCCCAAGCCTGCCTAGCAGATGAAGCTTTAGTTGAAGGCTTAACACACACACCCATGCATATGCTTTAGACAACGAAAGCATGGGCTAGGCAGAATTGCCAAGTACCAGAGTAGTACTCAATAGACACAGGGCACAGCACACCAGTGACAAGGTACTGTATTCAAACAGTTTTATCGGTGATCAGGCAGTGAACTCAAATCTAATGGAAACAAACAGGTATGTTAAATTTCTTTTTTTTTTACTTTTAAAATTTGATGTGTATGAAGGTTTTGCCTACATGTATAGGTATGCACACCACAAACCTCTCTGGTATCCATGGAGATCAGATGAGGATGATGGATCCTCTGAAATTGGAGTTACCAGCTGTTGTAGCCACCATTTGGGTGTTGGGAACTGAGCTGGAGTCCTTCACAGGGTCCTATCTCTCTAGGGCCCAGGGCATATCAACAACAAAATATACAAACTGGTACAGTGTTACAATTTGTTTCAAACACCTTTTTCTTTCCTTAGTAGTTGTAGGGATGGAAGCCAGGACCTTGCCTTTGCAGGCCAGAGCCCTGTTACTAATACCCACCACTTCCCCACCTCTGACTTTAATGTGATTCAGCTATGTGGTAAATCATTTGTTTACCTAATATGCCAGGTCTGGGAGGCACAGAAGGACCAGAGCAGTTTCCTGGTGCTCACTTGTCAGAAGATAGTTTTGTCCTGATTTACTAAATTGTAATCATTTTAGCAGAGCAGAGGCCCTGGTGGCAACTAATGTATCAAAATATTCTGTATCCTTTACTTGAGCAGTAGCTGGGCTGATGTTGGAATCATTGTGTGGAATTGCTTTTCTTTAACATTTTAACGCACCATTGACATAGAGAAGGAATGGAAAACTTTGAAAGCCCCATTCCTAACCTAGGTTCTCAAGGACCCCTCAGATAAAGCTCACGCATTTCATGTTAGCACTGGTGATATTGCAGAAAGAGTCTTGTCCCCCTGGAGTCTATCCAGATGGCACAAGTCTACTGTGTCCTTCAGAATACTGGCTGAAGAGCCCAGTTGTCACAATTATCTTGGAAAGATATTTATATGGTTCCTGAAAGAAGCTTTGCCATTATTGGCTCCACAGACTCTATAGTTTAGAGTTAGGCAGAGTAAAGCATAAGTATTAATTTTTTTGGACAGATTGAACCAGCATGTTACCATCAAAATGGCAAATGGTTCTCTATAGACTTTTATTAAGGAAAATGTCCATGTATCTTTAGGGAAAGGACCTAACTATATTGCCTCTTGGGAACACTCAGATATTGGGAAATTAATGGCTCCATGATTTCTGTATTCTCCAATTTTCAACTATGTCCTGCAAGAGGCTCAAATTGAACGGAAGCAATCTTCAGACTCGCAAAATATTATGTGACATCCCTCTCAAGCCAGCAGTCTCCTTGGCACCATTGAACTTCAGGCTTTCTTTTATCTTTCCTGTTCATAAAAGTCCCATCCTATTAGCTTGTAATCTGAGGAAAACAAAGGCTATGCTTTTTTCCCCTTTAGAAATCACAGTTCTAGGAAACTTACAGATTAAAGTGTTAACCTCTTTTTGTATAAGTACGTGTGAGGACAAGGATGGCAGTGGGATACCAAGAAACTATAAATGCCACAGTAATCTGGACAGCCCTCTGGAAGTCCTCGCAGCCCTGTGGCTCCAGGGCTTTTCCTCAGATTCCTAAACAACAGTGTTATCTAACAATTGTCTTCTAAAAAAGTCCTGCTCTAGAATGGGTGTGGTGGTACACACCTATAAACCCAGCAGAGGCAGGTAGATCTCTGTGAATTCCAGGCCGGCCTGGTCTATATAGCAAGTTCCAGGATAGCCAGGGCTACCTAGAGAATCTGTCTCAAAAAACGCAAGCAAACAAACAAACAAACAAAAAAGTTCTCTTCTAACATAAAAATAAGTTGGAAAGAAGGAAAAACTGCAGTTTTCCTCATATACAAGCTGATTATCCTATTGCTATTAAATATTAATATTTATAGGATGAAAAGAATTAAAGCTAGCCAGATGGTTATTCTTTCCTTATATTAAAGTGGGAGCATTACCCTTATCTCTCCATCATTATATATTCCTCTGTTCTTGATTTAAGCAAATAAACAAAAATCAAAGAAAAGAGCTAAGACAATCAGAATAATGTCAGTCCCGTATCTTTGGCACTGAATCCAGATGGCCATTCAATAATCTACCTCAAGCTCGATTTTCAAAGGAGACAGCTTACAAATTGGACTATCTGAGCATTTCTGGCACTCTTTACTCAACACATGCCAAATTTAGAACAGGCCAAATCATTCCACTTGGCACCTAACCTCCCAAAAGACACTTGCTGAAGAGATCTGTCCCCAATAAACAGACTCCAGAGAGGACTAAGAAAGAGAAGTGTAACTGTACCCAGTTTGCTCTCATTGGTGGATTCCATGTTGATAAAATGCTTCCTAAAAATCTCTCAAAGTTGCAAAAGTGATGTTAAAATAATATTCAATAGTCCCGAAAATATAAAAGAGAAAAAAAATTTTTTTGACAATACAGGAGATCCAACTCAGTGCTCCATGATTGTTAAGGGTTCCCCAATGAGCAGAAAAACTGTCAACATCAAGAAATACAAACTCTGAAGTTGGAAGAATCAGGAAGAAAGCATCCAGGGAAGCACTCAGGTAAGCCAAGGGTGAGAACCTAGGCACACACCCTGTCCTGACCCTGGTCCCAACTTTCCTGAATTAATCAGCTTATCCTAGCCGCGCTGATCCTGCTCTGAACAGTTAGCAAAGTTGACATGGCTCTCAGTGCTTCTGCCAGGCCTTTTTTGGGAATGAGTTCTTAGTTGGCTTAGAAGACAGAGAAGAAAAATCAGTATCTCCACTAGGTTCACATCTTGATTTTTCTCAGATAAATTGAATGTGTGTCTTTCTTTAGACTTGTCTGCAAATAACTGTCAGTTTTAAAAGGGACAGCAACTGACTGCCAGCCAGATATATTCATAAACCCGTGAAGCAAGAGTAACACCCGTCTTCCAAAAAGTTGTGTTGAGAAGTTAAAACATGAGATGTGTTTAGTCCTCGGTGAAGTTCGGTGTGACTGTTTTAGCTCTCCAGGGAATAACTGCACAGCCTAAACACCAAGTATTCATATCACTTTCTTATGTTGTGTGTGGGATAATATCTTAGGGACTTTAATACTTCCAAATGTCCTTCTAAAATGGCAAAATCTTTCAAACATCTTCAAAAGAAGGATGCTTAGTGAAGTCTCCAAATAGCTTCAACCAATAACAACACAGTCTTGTCTCCCTTGTGTTCCCACTCAGTCCCATACTCTTTAAGCCACAGATGTATCACAGCAAACTGCACACCATTTTCTTCCTGAACAGTACAGGGCGTGATTCTGAAGGATAAGGGATCTTTGAAAAAATAGAAGCATACTACTTCAGTCTAAAAAGTTAAAGCTGCTTGATAGCATTAAATGTCCAGTCAATCAAGAAACGTACCTAGTTTCCAAGGAGTTCAAGTACCAGAGGGGGCGGGGGGGGGGGGGGGGATCTCCCTGTCAGATAAAATGCTCAAAATTAGTTGTCAATAACCCTGCAAAGTTCTACCTTTAAGCAGACAGTGAAAGACCAGGGCCTTGAAAGGGGGAACCAAGAATGGCATGCTAAACTTGTGAGGTTTTTTTTTTTTTCTTAGCTGGTAGTCCTGGAGTGTCAAGAAGCTCAGAAACCTCAAATGTCTCAAGACTTCTTGCCCTTGGTTATGGCTATGTGTGTTTAGTGCCACATCATTTCACACTGCCAGGAAGGATTAGTCAACCAGGGAAACAAATCCACCTAAAATAACATAGAGATCAAATGAATTCAACTCAGCATGGAGTGAACCCCTACTAATTGCAAGATATGGGCCAGTATCTTCGGAGGCACCGAGACAGCTGACCTGGTGAGTTTATAATCAAGAAGAAAAAGGGGTCCAAACAACTATTTCAAATCGTAATAGGATGTGATGAGAATTCATGAGGAATGTAGATCTGGAAACAATGGTGTTAATTTGAAGGCTGATCTGAGGGGGATTGGCTGGTTTCTGTACTATAATTTAGAGGCTGCCATAATGGTATCAGCCGTCATGTTATCTGTCAGTGCCTTGCCTATGCAAAGACTGTATGTCCCTTCAACTGTTTGAGGGTCTGTAATGCTCCTCACTGGACAAGCTGAAAGATACAGGCTGGAGAAAAGTAGTGATCTTGAAAGAAGAGTAATTCCAAACAATGGAAGAGGAGAGACTGGGCGGTCAGGAAAGGCAGAGAATTCCAGGAAGAGAAAAAGAGGAACAAAGGGTGGAAATTACTGGCAGGTTAGGGAAGCAGCCTATGGCGACCTTAGGGCAGAGAGTGGGAGGAGCTGGCTGACTGGAAAGGCCTGCTGGGACCACAGGTTGGAGCCTTACTCAGTGGCCAGTGAAAGGGTGATTGTGTTTGGTGTTTACCCAACTGAGAGTTCCTTGAAATAGCCAGGTAGGAAGAGGTGAGGAAAAAAAGCTTAGGAATCCACAGCAGATGCCAAGGATACAGGTAGTAGGAAAAAGGTAATAGGACACACATGACAGTTCAGAGATGTAGTAGTAGAGCTTTCTAAAAAGGTTTAAAGGTGAAGACAGAACACACACACACACACACACACACACACACACACACACACACACACACATATATATGAAAAGACCATGGAAATAAGACACATAAGCTACAAATATCCATCTGAAGAAGGTGAGAGTAAGAGAAGGGCCCAGGGAAAGAAGTGGAAAGGAGGCTTGTCCTTATGGGCTGCTGGATCACATAAACATCTTATAAAATAGCTAGGTAGGGTATGTGCTTCCCCACTTAGCACCAAGCATGTGGAGAAGAGCGAGTGTAAAGGTTTCTATTATGCTTCTAAACCTGAGCCAAATGGCTGGGATGCTTATTTGACAAATCAAAGCCAACCTTGTGGCCAGGTTCTCCCAGCATCCCTCAGTCCTTACCTATTACAGGGTTTGACAGGCATACCCTGCCATCTACATGAACTCTCCAACACAAGGTCTGGGCTGCCCTTCCCTCAGACGCTCTTCCCTATATAATCCAGCCATGTTGGATACCTGTTTTACCTTTTGTCCTCTTAGCTGCTGTACCTGGTTCCCCTCGCTGTCCTCTCCTTATACAGCTCTGGGTCATGTTCACTCTGGACTCTCTCAGATGTCCTTGCCTATACTCGTCGCTACTTTATCGACAATAAAGTTTCTCCTCCAGCATAGATAGAACAGTTATGTTCTTCCTTTTTCTTTTTTCCCCCATTCAGTTTGGCTGTGTTTCTATTTATTTTATTTTTAATCTCTGAGACTATGCAACATAGCCCCATCTAGCCTGGAACCAGTTCGTAGAAAGATTTGCTTGTCTTTGCTTCCAGAATAATGAGATTAGAGGTGTGTACTACCATACCCTGAGAAAGGTTTTTACAGACAGACCAGAATCTAATTCCAGATTCCATACTTTCCAACTCTGGGGTTGTGGGCAAATTCGCCTCCTTTAGTTTCTGTTCATATTTTTGTAAATGATGATAATATTGGCTAATTCCTGGTCTATAGTAACAATGGTTAAAATAATCCTCTGCCAGCATCTGGCAGAATATCTGGAACAGATTAGATAGTCAAAATGAATAGTTATTTCATCATCCATAGAGTTCTTTAATGAGAATATATTTCAATAAGCTCGTTAACTAATCTAATTTTGACATTAAATATTTATGCTACTATTGAAAGGGTTCTGAACACTCTCCATTAGGTATCTGATTCCAAAATTCAAACTGAACATAGGATTTATCTGCACTTCTAGGTGGATATCTTCCTTTGTCCCGAAAGATCATCAACTCTAAGTTAAAGCCGTGCATTCAGAAGACTAAATACCCACCAGGTGCTTAAAACACAACCCAACGTCTCTATCGGTCGAGGAACGGACGATCCCAGGGAGACAAACAGGTGTGACCTTCAAGTAACCATGGCCCAGATTTGGCACGAGAGATGGAAATCCTGGCAGTTAAGTACCCAATTCTGTCTCTGCATCTGCTGAAATGATGTGTAGTCACATGGAGAGGTTACGCGCAGGCATTCTCTTAGGTCTGTGGCTACCTCTGGCACATTAATTGCTGTGGCAGAAGCACTAATGTGTTACACAACACTGGTCACTCTCATAAGCCCTACTGCTTGTTTGAACAGCTACATCGTTTTTAAAGCACCATCAAACAAAAGTTTCTTTGTTATACATTGAGATGAATAATTACCAACCATTTTCATGTGAGAATCTGCTCCTCCCTCCCCAAGCTGAAGCTCTGTCTGTCTGTGGCCATTGGGGGATGGGCAGCAGGAGTTTAGAAAAGGTTTTGGTTAGGGACAAGACATGGGGAACATCATCCCTGGGTCTCTGAAGTGCCGGAACACGCTTTGAGCAAAATGAAACAGAGGGCCAGAGGAAAAGGCATCTCGCATCATATTTGGCACTGGAGAATGAACGAGTGGTGGGTGCTGAGGATACTTAATAGAAACCGCCTACCTAATTATTCAAGTATTTCTCCCTAGCACAATCGCGTCTTGAAGGAAACATCAATACTAGTCTGTTTGAGAAACAACAGTAAAACTAAACAGTCATTTCTGAAGAAGCAGTGATTGATTGACGCTGTAGAACGTTACAGATAAGCACCTTGGAGGAATGATTACACATTTTCGTAAGTGTACCTTGCATCCGAGGCACTGAAAGGTACACACTTTATTCACCACCTATCTACGTACGGTGGACCCTCCAGGATCCACGCCACAGTTGAATGAAGGCTGGATTAAGAAGCTAATCTAAGGCTATATATAGACAGCAACACCAATTTAATCCCCGCCCTCTTCAGCCTCCCCTCCCTAGTTCCATAAATCCCCAAACCTGAGTTATAAAGACAGGCAACTCTCTCAGAGCAAAAAGACCCCACACCCCAACGAAGTATCAGTACAAGCGTAAAGCGCTTCTAAATATCCTTAACGAATACCACAGGTCCAGGTTCTATGGCTTCCACAGAGGCCAAGAGATGACAGACAAGTTAGTGGGGAGGACGAGGTTTGCAAAAAGAAAATTACCTTCTTCGAGCCTCTCCCACTCTCGCTGGTCATGGGGTGTTCCCCTCACCTCCCGGCAGCGGGCCTCCCCGGGGATCGCCACGCACGAGACCATGTGCACCCGCCACTTTCACCGCGTGGCCAGCTCACCGCCCGCCCGCGGTCCCCGGAGCTCTTGGGGCGGGCAAACGCAGCGAGGTCTAGGTCTTGCTCGAGAGGCACTAATACGCGGTAAGTGCACGGATGATGGCGCGGCAAGGGGGTCCTTTACCAAGAAGAGGGCAACCGCCCCAGGTGGCACATGCTTCCTCCACGCCAGCTCCAGCCCCGTAGGAGCCTTTGGCTCGGAGGCGGTCACCGCTCCCTCAACCCCCAGGTTCCCTCCGCCCCACCTGGCCACCTCTTACCTGTCCAAGGAGGGAGCGACGACGCGCGAGACTGGTGGCTGCGGCGGATCCTGCAGCAGCAGTGGCGGCGGCAGCGGCTGAGGCAGACAATGGAGGAGTGAAGGACAGACACATTGACACAGACACACGGAACCCGGCGTAGCTCCGCCTTCCGCCCCGGCCCCGCCCCATCCCCGCCCCTCGCCCGAACCGCTCCACTCTCAAGGGGCAGTGCAGCCCATCTAGCTGCATCTTAATGCCTCCGTACGTGCCCACAGAAGTCACTAGCAGGCAGAGAAATAGTATCTTTAGAATTCAAGGGAACCTGTGTCTCTGTACTTCTTAATAGACTAACATAGGGATAGAAAAATCTAGAAGTTGTATTGAACCCCCTTTCGAATTTCTCCTTTTGGTTTGGACCTCGTGGGTTGCTCCAATTGGAGTCTCTTGCTGCCTCTTGCAGCTCCTCCTCCCGTCTGGGCCAATGAGACTCGGGGGCGGGACTTGCGGAGAGCGCCAGCCCGGCTCGCTCAAGCTCGCCGCACCCGCCGGCCCCCAGCCGCGAGACCCTGGCGAGTGCCACTTCACTGGGCTGCTGCTCCGGCCTCGAGTTTCCTTGCTCCGGTCGTCATCCACGACGCACACACGTCTCTGGTGTTTTTTAAAAAACCTTTCCAAAGAAATAGAATAAGCGTCAAGCTGGCGGGAACGATGGGTCACATAAAGAAAGGCGAGCTGACCCAGGAGGAAAAGGAACTGTTGGAAGTGATCGGAAAAGGTACGGGTGCAGGGCTGGTATCCGGGCGCTGCACACCTGGTCGCAGGGCGTTGAGGAGCCCGGAGCGTGCCCCAGGCCCGGAGTACCTTGGGCAACTTGCAATCCAGAAAAAGCCTTTCTGTCTCTGGCTGGGGACGGATTGCAGGGACGATGGGAGCCTTTCTGGATGGGAGGCAGAAGCATTGCGGCGATCAGATCTAGGTTTCCGAGTTTAGACCTCTATATCAGCTTTTTGGAAACCGACTGACTGTCACTATACATCTTAGACTGTCACGCGCGGCCCTGGGCGCCTGTGTTTGCGTATGCATGCTTGCCAGCTTCTTGGATGTTTTGACCGTAGTCAGTCAAGACCACAGTGGCCTGGTAGTTCTAGGCTCTTAGGCGGATGTCTCAAGGGCCCTTTCGACTTCCGGAGGCCTAAGGATCTGGATTCCTTGCGGATCCCCGCCCCTGCTGGGGGTGGAGGGAGCTTTCAGCAAGGGGGGTTCTTTATAAGGGCACAGAAGTCGGTCTGAATGTTCATCCTTGAGCTTTCTGCATCCAGGCCTTCTGTGTCTGTTCCTGTAGCCCAGGCCAGCTCAGGAACTAGCAGGAAGGCGAGGAGATGGGCGAGACACTCACGACTGACCTTGGTTGGATGTTAGACTTGGTATTGTCGAGCTCCTTGGTGCTTTTCCTTCCACTTTGTGGATTCCAGTCCCTTCTCCTCTGTGCAGCTTGTAGGAAGGAAGCCAGCCAGAGGCCATGTTTCCTCACCAGTCACTGAGTGGATGTCCCAGATGAGTTCCTGACCATATCCCTGTTACCTGGCAGGTGACATTACCATGACCGCGTGCACTGTCGCTTTGTTGAGATGAGAATGCGGGGCCTGTGGGCGTGACTAATGTGGATGCTTTAAGTTAAAAAATTAAACATGTGCCCTTGAATAACAGAGAAGCAGGACATTGTAAAACAGAGCTCCTGGGTTTACAGTCTTCTACTTAGCTAAACTCATATAGAACCACAGATAAGAAGACAAATGTTTTCTTCCTAACAGGGAATGTCCACATGTCTAAAGAGTATGAGAAGGGTAAACAATGACAGGTTTTGAACTCAGCAGAAGACTAGGAACCAATCTCAACCTCTAAATCAGTCATGATTAGATTCTCAGGGTAATCGATATTTGCTAGAAATCTCATAGCCCTGGGTTGGATTTTTACTTTGTGAAGTGCATGGTTATCGATGAGTTTGGGCTTTTTGTGCTATCTCTACGTCAGTTTCTCGCTGCCTTTAGTAAGTCTGGGAGAGCTTCTTGCCTTCTGTGCCAATCGAAATTAAGAAAGGGCAGATTTCAGTGCATTATCCACCAGCGATGGGGATTCTGATTGTCAACAGGCCAGAGCTATCGCATGTCCGCTGAAAAGTGAAAACTAGTTGGGTAGCTAGAAAAAAATATGTGTGCGAAAGGAGAGGTGTGAGTTCTTGCGTGTATGTGGACATGTCCACAGGGTTTATTCTAAGGCTGTATCAAACAGAATTAGTGTGCTTGTCACTGGCTTTTCTTAGGCCACCTTGTGCTCAGGGTTGGTGAGTGCACAGGTGCTGATTTTCATTGACTTAGTTCGCCCAAGCCTTGAAAAAAGATACAAGGTGGATTCACCTAGGGATCCCTTCTTGCCCTATCCAGGTTTTTGAGCCTTTTTTGCTCGCAGAGAAAACACTGGGAGATAGGAGAAGAGAAGACAACATTGAATGCCGTTTTGAGGACATCCATGTCATACATTTAATCTAGAAGAGCTGAAGTTGGGTGTTTGTTTCGTTTTCTCTGAATTGTAGTATGAGATATCATGGAATGGTCATTAACTACGTGTCTGAGTTAGGTAGGTGTGTGTGTGTGTGTGTGTGTGCGCGCACACGTGTGTGAATTTGACACGAGCTAGAGACGTCTAGGAAGAGGAGCTTCCACTGAGAAAATATCTCCAATAAGTTACCTGAAGGCAAGTCTGTGCCAGCATCTTCTGGATTAATGATTGATAAGAGAGAACCCAGCCCGCCTGGGACAGTGCCACAGTTGGACAGTTGGTCCTGGGTTCTTTAAGAAAGCAGGCTGAGTCATGGGGAGCGAGCCAGTGAGCATCACCCCTCCACGGTCTCTCTTAGTTCCCACTTCCAAGTACCAGCCGGAGTTCCTACCCAGATGACTTCCTGCATGATGGACTGTTACATCCTCCCCAGGTTGCTTTTGGGCATGATCTTTTATCCCAGCAATAGAAAGCTAAATAGATCACCATATCAGCCTAGTTTGTAACAGCACCACCACCATTTCCTAGTGGTGTGGACTTCTGCAGGTTACCTTTTCTGTGTCAGGGTCTCTGGTGGAAAATGGTATAATAGTCCTAACCCTAATATTGATGTAAGGACCAAGAGATCTAGTACCCTCTGCTGCCTGTGGTTTTGGTAAAAATCACACCTTCATAGAGAAGGAAAGTGGAATGTGAGAACTTCTAGAAACCTCGGAGAAATCTGTTTTAAAACACAAGTTATATTAGATATAGTAGATTCTAAAAAACGATCTTAAAAATATTTTTATTATTTTCTACTTTTAATATTTTATTTTTTATTTTCATAATATATCTAATATATTACATATATTATACTTTAATATGTAATAAAATATTGTATTTATTTAATATTATTATTATACTAAATCTACCTTTAAATAAATTTAAAATATTTTGAGTATGTGTATTTTTGTTGGAAAATGAAGGTGCTCTCAGAAGCCAGAGGGTATCAGATCGCTTGGAACTGAAGGTATAGACTGTTGGGAGCCATGAGGATGCAATGGGTGCTGGGAGCTGAATTCCAAACCTTTGCAAGAGCAGTGTGGATTCTTAACTATCTTTCCAGCCTCTCATTGTCTGCTCAGAAATATTTTATAGTTTAAATTGTGATGACTCCAATTTATAGTGATATATTTTTCTTTGAAAATTAAGGCACATGTGGGCTTCACAAACAGTTTAGTGTATAAGATTCTTTCTGAGCAAGCTAAACAACCGGAGTTGTTTGTCCTGGAACCCACATGATGATGGAAGGAGAACTGTCCTCCTGAAGTTGCCTCTGACCAACATGTGTGTGCCATGGCATGGCCACACCTACTCCACATACATCATACAGTTAATGTGCATGGAGCATTTTTATATCATTTTATCTATACACAAACATTTTAGTGACTACCGACTCAAATCGTATTTTAGATGTTTAGTTGGGTATAAATGCCCTCAAGCATCCATTTTGAGAGTCTAGGGCGGTTAAGAGCACTTATTGCTCTTGGAGACCTGGGTTTGGTTCCCAGTGCTCACAGGCATCTGTAACTTCAGTTCCAGGGGATCCAAATACCATCTCCTGGCTTCCTTGGTCCCCAGGCAGATTTGTGGTACATATGCCATTTTGAGGACGTGCCATATCCACATACATTTAATCTAGAAGAGCTAAATTTAGGTGTTTGTTTCGTTTTCTCTGAATTGTAGTATGAAATATCATGGAATGGTCATTAACTATGTGTCTGAGTGGAATGCTCATAGACATAAATACATAATTTTTCAAAGTACATTTTTTGAAGGCCACTAAAAAGTTAATCAAATCTTTATACACCTAGGGCAAAGCTCTGTGATAGAGCTCTTACCCGACGTGGTAACTAGGACTTAAGTTCAATGCCTAGCACCTCAAAATGATAGCAATTGCTCTGAACGTATAAGAAGAAGAGCATGTTGGGGCTAGAGAGATGGCTCAGCAGGGACCAACACTGGCTGCTCTTCCTGAGATGCTGGTTCCATTCCCAGCAACCACATGGTGGCTAACATCATCTCCAACTCCAGGCCCAGGGCATCTGATGCTTTCTTCTGGCCTCTGGGCACCAGGTAAGGATGGGTGCACAGACATACATGCAGACAAAAAAATTTCACACATGGAATTTTTTTTTTTTTTTTAAAGAAGGCTTGCAGTGTGTCAGTGTTAGGGCTAGCCCTGAGTCTTCCTCAGAATTCTCTGGGGTTTTACTGTTCAGGAAACTCAGGGCTTGGTATTCTTTATTAAGTTTCACAATAGCCCCAGAAATGTCAGAGTTGTTAGAAGGGGATAACAATGAGAATGTATGTCAGTCAATGCTGGTTTTATCCAGATAAAACTGACCTGCCTCGCTCTAATGACGGAAATTGGGTTCTGTTTTCTTTGGTTGAGCCATTTGGCATAAACTCTCAAAAGGCTCAAGTCCTTAATCACTTTCAATAGCTTAACTACATTAATTTTTGTCTGCATTGAGGGCTGATCCAGTTCAATCCAGGTACTTCTCACAGGGTTGGCTCTCCTACCGTAAAAGTTTGTTAAATTAGGTAAGACACAAAAGTTTGTTAAATTAGGTAAGACACGTTTCTTTCCCCTAGTAAAACATGTTTTAGAAAACTCAATTGATTTTTTTAAAATTGAAATTTAAAAATGTAAGACCTCAATTGAGTTTTTAAAAACTTAAAATATCATTTGAGCGTCTCCTATGGACAGCAAAAAATAAGTCCGAATCCTGTATAAACAACACATTTCACATCTCTGTGATATTCTGATTGTCCTGTGGTTTTGGTTTTGTTTTAGATTGGGAATACCAAGGAAAAGTCATACTACATATATTTTCCCCTCCGTATAGTTTGCTTTTGCAAAGGCCCAAACACTTTGAGATATTCTTTTCATCCAGGTTCCCATATCTCAAAAGGCTGAGGTTGCCGGATGTGTGATCTGTATGTATGCACACACGTGTCTGCGTGGATGGGATATAATATGTATGTGCTCTCTGCCCTCATTTCCTGACACAGCTTTTAAGGCCCTCACACATCTCAGGCTCAGGAGTGCTGGGTGCATCTTTTATTTAAATATTTGGTCTTTGACCTTGGCTCCTGGGAACATAGTTCCCCATCTCTTGACATTTCCTAGGTGACAGTGGAGTCTGTTTATCTGTTGCTGTTTGGAAGGTTCTGAGATAGCATTGCGTCATGGGCTGGTCACTGGAAAGACCAAGACAGTATTCCAAGGTTGGAACTTTCAGCTTCATCTTGTTCCCATCACCTTGCAGGAAGGGGAGGGGCTGAAGACTGAGCTGATAATTGATCATATCTGTGTGTCAAAGCCTCTAGAAATATTTGTGAAAGAACGGGTTGAAGAAGTGCTCAGACTGCTGGAATATAGGAAGCCTCTTCCTACAGATCATGCCTTATTTATTTATCTGTATCAGTGGCTCTCAACCTTCCTAAAGCTGTGACCCTTTAACACAGTTCTTTGTGTTGTGATAATCCCAATCATAAATTTATTTATTTATTTTGCATATTAATTTTGTATTGAGGTGAGACATAAATTTTTGTTGCTGCTCCATAACTGTAATTTTGCCACTGCTGTGAATCATAATGTAAATATCTGATATACAGGGTATCTTATATCGTTTGACTCCCCCCCGACCCCCCAAACGGATCATGACCCACAGGTTGAGAACTGCTGATCTGTTACCTTTTATACTTAATAGGCGAATGTGAGTTAAGTGTTAATGTGAGGCCTGTGAGTTGTCAAACCTGAGGAAGACATCCTGTCTGCTGGAGAGTTGCTTGATGTGTGTGTGTGTGTGTGGTGGCAGGGGTGGGGCATTGTCTGGTGTCATAGATAAAGTCTTGGGACAGGAGAAAGCATCCCCTACACTATGGTTTATAGCATGCCTACTACTTTCTCTTTAGGCTGTTGGCCTCTGGGCAAACATGTTCTAGCATTAACGGCCTGCTCTCTAATGCAGTCCAAATGTTTACAGTTGCAATTCCCATCCTGCCCTTAACATGTGGCAGACTTTGATGTGTTCACCAGCCCTGTAGTTTCTTTTACTCCATAAACATCTTCTGGCCAGAAAGAGAATGACTTCCATGAGTTCTCAGTGGAGAATGTGGTTCAACTGAAGCGTCTTCTCCAAGTGCAAATGGGGTAAGGGACTTTTTGTTCCCAAATTTCCTTGAGTCTGAGAAAGGTTCCGATTAGAAGCCACAGTGTGTGTGTGCATGTGTGTCTGTCTGTGTGTGTGTGTGTGTGTGTGTGTGTGTGTAATTGTAGGTGTATAGGTGTTTGTTCATTTGGGTGGAGGTCAGGGGTCAGCTTTCAGTGTCATTATCAGGAACATTATCTTCCTCTTTTGAGATAGAGTCTACCATGTGCCTGGTACTCACTAGTTAGGCCAGACTGGCTGGCATGTGCTACAGCAAATTCCCCCTTTTCCTTAGCCACTTAGCCAATGATACCAATGGCCTTCACAGGGAGTTCAGTGGCAGGAAAAGAAAACCCCACAGTATTTATAGAAATAGCTATCATCATGCTCCAGGGGCGTGTGGATCGTTTTGTTGACATTTTCCCAACACAGCCAGTGGTGTCCTTGCTTTTCCTACACTGGGGTAGGATTTTCCTACAAATCCTACAGGAGGAAAGGAGCATGCTGGTCTTTCGTCTGCACTCCACTCCTCCCTCCTCCCCCTCAGGATGGGGGTGCTCCCATTTGTTATCTTGTTTTGAGGCCTATCTCTCTTCCTTGGCCTCTGAGGACATTCGCTTTCATTGTTCACTTCCTAATCAGGCCAGAAGTTATTTGGCAGAAGATGTGGCTGTCGTGGATTCGTGGTGATAATACCAACATTCTCTTCTGTAGCCACTCTCTGTCATGTCGCACACAAAACTGGAAAAACCTGCTCGTTCTGACCCGGTTACAGCTCACTTCCAAATCTGCAGAGAACTGAGTTTTCAATGTTGATTCCATCCCCGCTATAGCACGGGAGACTAAATACTGACCAGAGAGTACTTAGTAGCAGACTTTGTAGGTATGTCCTACCTATCAGTTTACAAACCACGCCTTCTGTTAAAACGTGCCATCAGTTACAAGACCCAGGGCTGACAAATGATTCCATACAGACTGCATCCTGAATTCCAAGCGTTACGCTGATGAGATTGACCGTTTGGGATGGTGATTTGGATTAGATGGCTTTTAGGATTTGTTTTGGCATTAACTCCTATGCCGAGTGGTTATGGTATGACTGCCCAGAAGAAAATGGGGCCAAGGCAATATAATTTAAGGTCAGCGGAAGTAAATGTAAGATGGAATTATGCTAGCTTGTATAAAACTGTTTCTCAGGAGCCCGTGACTGTGTGCTCTATGTCTTAGAACCCAGCCTAGCTGGTCTTGACTTTTCAGAGAGCCCGTTAAAGTTTATTGCCTCCTCAGTAGACGCCCCCCATTTCTAGTGAGAGATGTGTAACTGCGAATTAGTTAATCCGCTTTGGCTCCTGACAGTTGTACGCTTGTGCCTGCTGAAGCCACCCAAGAGCTCTGGATTCAGGAATGAAAGGCACACATGCACGTGCCGGGTGATTTTGATATGGCTTGACCAGATCAATGACTAGGCACTTCTAAACCTCCCCGAGGCTAGCAAACTCTCCCCTCTAATATCCCTGACTTAATACCTTCCAAATTTATATTTTTGCTACCCTGTTACCTTCTGGTCAGCAGTCGTCCCCCCGCCAATAAGTCTGCTTCCCTTTTTTCATCTACACTGCTGGATGATTTCTCTCCTGCAGCTCTAAAATCTCATCCCCCTGACTCTGAGTCCTGGAGATTCTTCTCGCCTACTTCTGTTCTCAGTTTCTCGCCCCACAATCTTAAAATTCTGACTCAATCTCCCTGCCAGCCATTGGCTGTACAGCAGTTCTTTATTAGTGGAAGCCAGCTGGGACAGGGACCCTCAGGTCTGGAAGAGCAGCTTTGAGAGCCAAATTAAGACAGAGCATTAGAACCAATTCCCAACAGAGACGACCTCACATTTCACCACTTTCCTTCTTTCTTCTTTTAAAGGTACCGTCCGAGAAGCCGGGACACTGTTGTCTAGTAAGAATGTTCATGTCAACTGCTTGGATGAGGTAAAATTAATATTATCATTTT